>NC_053439.1:32802531-34002531 GCF_007990345.1 Gossypium hirsutum | reverse complement strand
CCGAAAAATTGAATTGGGTCGGCTTGGGTGGTTTCCACCGGATTTTGCACACCCCTACTTTAGACTACTCTTTTTCATGGAAACTTGAATTTTTCAAATGCAAGTTGTTGATTCAAGATTGTATTCATCTTAATTCTTTTTTGGGTTCTTTATCCTTTCGTTGGACTTGTAGATGCTAATAAAGCTGCTCATACTTTGGCCATGGTGACTTTATTTCATTCGGACTACTTTGAATTTGTTAGTTGAAATCTTAATGTCTAATTGTGCTTCTAGTCTGGATGAAAACAAGAGGAATTAAGATTGGATATACCAGATAAGCCTATTGGCTTGGTTTAGTTTTCTCCTCTTGTCTCTAGTTTCAGTTCTTGTTTTAATGAAATCTCTTTTTCTCTAAAAAAAAATTTTATTCATCCTTAAAAACTCATCAGTCTTTGCAAATCAAACAAAGTTATATATATATATATATGTATACGGATCTATATTTAGCTTCTGGCTAATTAAGGAATAAATACAGTCTGGACTTGATTCATCACACAAGCCAAGGATCGACCCAGGAAAAAAACCCAATGAAGATTCTGATATACCCTCTGCCATGGAGTTTCCAAGTAAAAGTATAAATAAATAAAAACCCCAACATGAGAGGAAAAAGATTATATATTTAGTAGTTTACAAAAGAAAAAAAAAAGTTGAAATCTTCATGATCTATTGTCTTCTATTAACTGAAGTCGTCGAGGTTAATCTTCCTTGATACTCTCCAATGAAGGTCGCCAAGAATGATGTTTATTTCCACATCTTGCTTTCTTTATTTCCTCTAAAAGATCCCCTAATCTCTTCCCTCCACCATGATTCTTCTTCAGCTTCACCATAAATAACTCTAGCTCCTCTTTCGTCAACACTATCTTCACTTTCACTCTGGTTTTCCCAGTACTGTTTTCCTTTTCTATTTCTTCTTCTTCTTCTTCCTTCATCTGTCTTTTTGAAGCCTCCATGCAATTCCCCATTATTTTTGGTACTGATTGTGAAAAAAAAGCGAGCTCCTATAGAGGTATTTATAGACAAAGGTATTAAACATTTCAGTATTGTTTTTTTCTCCTTCACGAGACTTGCTTTTTGTTTTCTACATGCTTAAGTGACAAATTGAAGTCGACGTAAAACTATAAAACTAGACTATTATTTAATTGAGAAAAGAAACAAATATATAATTGTAATGCAAATTATTAATGAGGAATTAAAACTCAAGTCTCAACCTATTATAACTTTAGCAAAGGACAAATATCTTTTAGCAAATCTAGCTATCCAGCTACTCTTTCGTTGGGATTTGAATATGTGTCGGTATTACCATTTTCATACACTGTGTATCATATTTTTAATTAGGTTAATGATCTCATCACAACCAACAATAGAGGTGCTTTTTTTATTATTATAATTATAATTATAATGATTTGTTACAATTTATATACTATTGAATAATTAAAGTTATCGAAATTTGATCTATCAAGTACTATTACAACAAATTTATTTAAAGTTTGGAAATATATATATATAAGTATTTAGAAAATATATAAAAAATAATTATAAGGTAGACAGCATAATTGTCGGCTTTTGAAAATTTTATGTGTGAATACGATCTTTACCATTCTATTCATATAAGCAACACCTTTTTTTTTTCTTTTTTCCTTTACAGTTCTTAAGCTTATCCATTATCAACTTTCGATCCCACCTATCTTTTGATGGGTCATTTTGGTTGATGGAAAAAATCATTGACCAAATTACTGCTGCTTAATTTTAAGTTAATTTCGAAATGCATGGAAAGATAAAAATATGAGAAAATCACCTCTTTTTTTTATAATTTTGTTTTCATTAGCAGCCGCTAGGAACCACGAATGAATTTTCGTAGAAAATGTGAGGAGGCAAAATTATAGGACATTCTGATATGATTCAGGCACAACCAAGCTTAATTTATATAATAAACTATAATACCCCCACAAGGTCACGGGCAGAAACTTGTTCAATTGGTTTAAAAGAAAAAAAAAACAAAGAATCTCTGAGTCGTACCCAGCGTGGCAAAAAAAAAAAAAAACTGGGTTTCATAAATTAATTTTAGAAACACCGACGAGTTTTAATATTTAGTACCAGAAACAATATTATGTTATCTTATATTAGAGTATAAAAATAAACTTTTTTAAAGTATAATAAATAAGGCGTTATTTATAAAAGTAAAAAAAGATCGAGATATTTATTATTTCACTACACATTTATTATCAGCAAAAATAAAATGAATATAGGAAATAGATATCTACAAATAAATATTTTCATTTGTTGCGAATGATAATTATAATATTTAAATTTAAATAGTATTTAAAAATACAAAAAAATAAAAATAAATCAAGCATCTGTAAATATTCGAAATCTTGATTCTTGTTCGAGACTTCATCATCTTTTCCTTTTTCATTTTTCCAAGTTTTCAATTCAACTTTTTTAGCCACATCTTCATCCCGTGGATGAAAAAATGTTCGAAAATTTAAAAAGTTAAAAGAAAATCTTTAAAGTTGGAATAAAAATGTCATCGGAGACTCCTGAGTTTATTTTTCACATTCGAATTATATTTTTTTATCCCTTCAGTTTTCATCTTTTCAAAAATGTTTTCACCAAAATCTAAGGTTTTACTGAAGTTAATTATTAATTTATGAATGTATATTTTTAATATTTAATGCAATTTTATTTTTTAATTTAAAAATATTTAATTATTATTTTATGAATATAGCTTTTGTCACTGAATGCTAATTAAATATTTATTAATACAAATTGTTATTTTTATTAGCGAAAAAAAGCCGCACCGTTTCTTTACATACTAATCTTTGTAATTAGATAACTTTAAAAAAATATTTTTAATTAGAGAAACAACACAAATATTTTTTTTATTATGGAAAGAAACTATATATAATCATGTTTTTAATTGATCTTTTGCAACGTTCTAAATCGGAAAGATAAAGATGAAGAACAGAGAAGAAGAATTACAGAAAGAAAAGAACGAGAAAATCGAGAGAAGGAGACTGTTGATAACGGTTATCCAATTTCATGATATTTCCTCACGCAGTTACAGGCATATAATAACCCTGTAACAGGAATCAAAACGCTCCCGTTTCGAGTTAAACAAAACTCACCGTTTTCATTAACTCTTACAAGAAAAAACGCAGCGTTTAACTAATTATTATAACGAAAACTTAACTAAAATATGAAAAAGCTAGATGACCATTGTTCCTCCCATAACAGTTGCCCACCCTGAAAAAGAATCCTTGTCCTCAAGGATCAAAGGTCGGATAACGACACTGAAAATCCAATAATTTTTCCCAAAAGGCATCCTCCGAAAACGTATTTGCCCATTCAACCAATATTTCTACTGCTATCAGGTTCCCATGCTTGACCAAACGTCTGTCCACTATTCGAACTGGTGATTTGAGCAAGGCTCCATCTGGCCCGATTGGAGGAAAGGTAGGTGCACTCACTGATGAACCAATGTGTTTCTTTAGCTAGGACACATGAAAAGTGGGATGAATCAGAGCGGATAAAGGCAGTGACAATCGGTAGGCCACCTTTCCTATTCATGCTTCCACCGAAAATGGTCCAAACTATCTGGGTGATAGCTTCTGGTTCCTGAACTTGAGCAAAGAATGTTGGCGATAGGGTTGTAGTTTCAAGTAAACTAAATCACGAACCTGAAATTCCCTTTTCGATCGTCGTTTATCAGCCATTTGTTTCATTCGATCCTGTGCCCGACTCAAATGGAACTTGAGCACCTTACGCATAGCTTCTCGGTGTTGCAATGTACGATCCACAGAGGCGATCGGAGTTGCACCTGATATGTAAGGCAAATGCAATGGAGGCGTTTGCCCATACAAAGCCTCATATGGTGTTGTCCGAATGGCAGAATGATAGGTGGTGTTATACCACCATTCAGCCAATGGCAACCAAGAGACCCATGTCGACGGTTTCTCACCCACCATGCACCTCAAATAGCCTTCCAGGCATTTTTTCAAAACTTCAATCTGACCTTCGGTTTGAGGGTGATAAGCGGTAGATTTCTTCATCTTAGTGCCCATGTGTTTGAATAATTCTTGCCAAAATTGGCTCAAGAAAATTTTGTCTCGATCGGTAACAATAGATTCAGGGATGCCATGGAGCTTATATACATGAGTGAGGTACTCTTGAACCACAGTGAGAGCAGTGTAAGGGTGAGCCAATTCCAAAAAATGGTCATATTTGGTTAGAATATCAACCACCACAAGGACAGTTGACTTCCCTTGCGAGCGTGGCAGGCCTTCCACAAAATCTATGCTAATATCTGCCCAAGCTAATTCAGGTATCGGTAGTGGTTGCAAAAGTCCAGGTGAAGCAGCATTATCATTTTTGCAGTGTTGGCAAGTGACACATTCCCGTACCCACTGTTTGACATCCTTAGTGAGCCCTTTCCAATATAACAAGGAAGATATCCGATGGCGCATGGCATGGACACCCGAATGACCACCCATAGGAGTGTCGTGGAAAAGACCAAAGATGCGCTTCCGTAGCAAATGATCATCACTCACTACCACCTTCCATTTTCTGCGCAAACAATTACCATGCCAGGAATATCTTGGATGTAATTGTGGTTGAGTTCTTACCAGCTAGATCAACCGAGAAAGCTTCTTGTCCAATGCATATAATGCTATAATTTGTTCCCAAACTTTAGACTAGTCCTAATCGGTACTTTCTTCAAATTGGAACAACTGACCAGCAAAGGCAATGGGCTTCCTCGATAGTGCATCGGCCACAGCATTTTGAGTTCCCTTGTGATAAACAATCGGATAATCATACCCCAACATTTTTGCCACCCATTTTTGCTGATAAGGAGTGATAGCCTGTTGTTCAGACAAGAATTTCAGACTTTGGTTGTTTGTTTTGATAATGAAATGTCAGCCTACCAAGTAAGAATGCCACTTCTTGACTGCTAACAATACTGCCATCATTTCTTTGTCATAAATGGACAAAGCCTGATTTTTAACCCCAAGTGCCTTGCTAAAAAATGCCACTAACTTCCCATTTTGCTGAAGCACTGCTCCAATCATTTGGCCACTTGCATCGGTTTCCACACAAAACAACTCTTGAAAGTTAGGTAGGGTCAATACTAGAGCTTGGCAAATAGCTTATTTGAGCTGCTCAAAGGCTGCTTGCTCTTGACCTGCCCATTGCCAAGGGACTTCCTTTCGTAGTAAGGCTGTAAGAGGTTTGGCCAACAACCCATAACCACGTATAAACCTCATAGAATACCCTGATAACCCCAAGAATCCACGTAATTCCTTGATAGACCCAGGAGAAGGCCAATTCAAGACACTTTCCACCTTAGCTCGGTCCATGCGAACAGTTCCTTGGGAAATCACGTGTCCCAAGTACTCTATATGTGTGGCTCCAAAAACACATTTGGACTGCTTAGCATATAGCTGATTTGTCCGTAATACTTGTAAAACTTCACGCAAATGCATCAAATGATCTCCCCAGCCTCTAGAGTATACAAGAATGTCATAAAAAATACAATGACGATATTCCTAAACATAGGCCGAAAAATTGAGTTCATTAGAGATTGAAAACTCGAAGGGGCATTGGTCAAGCCAAATAGCATGACCAAAAATTCATAATGCCTTTCATGAGTCTTGAAGGCTGTTTTAAAAATGTCCTGTTCACACATTCAGATTTGATGGTATCTCGAATGTAAGTCGAACTTAGAGAAGTATTGGGCTTGCCCCAACTCATCAAGTAGCTCTTCAATAATAGGAATGGGAAACCTATCTTTGATCGTTAACTAATTAAGTTTTCTGTAGTCAATGCAAAGTCGCCAACTCCCATATTTTTTCTTGACTATGACCACAGGAGAAGCAAAACTGCTGTTACTATCGTGAATAACTCCAGCTCGTAACATCTCTTGTACTAGCTTTTCTATTTCAGTCTTCTGAACTGAAGGATATCTATATGTTCACACTTTAACCACCTTAGATTCGTCCACCAATGGTATTCTATGGTCATGTAAACGAACGGGAGGTAAACAAGTGGGCAACTGAAAAACATCATCAAAGTCGCTCAAAAGATTTTGCAACACGAGTGGTAGATTGGCTGACTACATTGTGAGAAGGGTCTGCTCAAAAGAAGCTAGTAACATCAGGCACGAACCCTTTCCCACCAAACTCATGCATTGAGAAAAATCTCCACTAGGAACGATATGAACTAAACCAGGTACTGCTCCCCTCAAAACACAAGTCTGGTCCCTATATTTGAACTGCATGGTCAAGTTAGAGAAGTCCCACACAATCTGCCCCAACGCCAATAACCATTGAACACCAAGAACCAGATCAAACCCCTTAAGAGATAACACTAAGAAATCCGTAGTACATTGATACCCTTGTGCCTCCCATATGATAACCCTGCATAACCCTTGAGTACACAACTTAACCCCATTAGCCACCAGCACCCTCACACTTGGCCCAGGTTCGATAGTCAGATTCAACTGCTTCGCCATCTTGAAATCAATGAAATTATGCGTACTTCCCGAATTAAACAAAACCACCACTTGTGATTGATCAATAACAGTTGGAAACCTCATAGTCGTAGGACCCTGTAACCCTTGTAATGCTTGTAATGACAATACAGGAGCTGCATTCCCAAACAATGTCTCTGTCAACTCCAATTGTTCAGTACAATCTTGGAATTCATCCGGGGAAGGGCTACGTACTTTAGGTTCATTCTCCCATAAAGGTTCGACAATCAACTGATACAATTGTGACTTTGAACATTTATGGCGTGGCGAATATTTCAGACCACACCAAAAACAAAGTCCTTTTTTTCCTTCTGTCTTCCAATTCAGCTTGCGATAAGGACTTGGAAGGAAGTTTAGGAGCCAATTTCCCATTCACTGTTTCACTGGCCAATCCAACACTACCACTCCCACGTTGACTTCTAATCACAGGAAATAATGGCCTCATTATATTAGACCCACTATTAAAACTGCCTTCTCTTTTGACCGGTCCCGCCACAATGGTTTCCACTTGCCTTGCTAACTGGTAACCTTCTACCAATGTTTGAGGCTTGAACAACCGAAGATATTGCCCGATTTTCAGTTTGAGGTTGCTAAGGAATATACTTAATGCATAGGATTCAGGTAAGTTGAGCTGATTCAACAAACTCAAAAAATCATCATAAAATTGGTCCACTAAGCTAAGTTGTTTAAGGGACACTAATTCTGCCATAGGATCTAAGACAAAATCTGATCTGAAACGCTCTCGAAGCCCCTCGAATAAACCTCCCAAGACACTTGATGAACCCCTCCATGTCTACGCACAAAAAAATGATGCCAATCAAGTGCTTTACCTTCAAGGTGTAACATGACGATCCTGACCTTTGCATGATCTGCAATTCCTTCGGCCTCAAATACTGCACTAGTTTGAACCACCAACCTCGGAAGTGCTCACCATCACAATGTAGACAGTCAACTCGAAAAGAAAAATGTTCGGATTCCATCAACACTCCCCTTTGTGACATGCTCGAATGGCCGAGATCTGCTCTTGGAGATACTATTAAATGCTCTTGAGGTGGAAACCTCGGTGGTGTTCCTAAGATCCCTTTTCCCTTGTTGCTAGATGCATTCCCCACAATCGATGGGTTACTTTGGCCAAAATATTGTTCGAACAAGGAGTGAAGCTCAGAATGAAGTTCGGAACGTACCTCCTACTTAATTTCTGCCTGCAGATCTTTCATCTTAGTGTCCATCCGTACATCCCACTGAGTTAGCTCCAGTTGCAAGTGAGAAAGCTCACCTTGGATCTGCCGATTTCCTTCTGCATGCGAGTACTGATTCCGTCCCCTATCATGAAGATCGACAAGCTCTGATACCTTTTGCAACGTTCTAAATCGGAAAGATAAAGATGAAGAACAGAGAAGAAGAATTACAGAAAGAAAAAAAACGAGAAAATCGAGAGAAGGAGACTGTTGATAACGGTTATCCAATTTCATGATATTTCCTCACGCAGTTACAGACATATAATAACCCTGTAACAAGAATCAAAACGCTCCTGTTTTGAGTTAAACAAAACTCACCGTTTTCATTAACTCTTACAAGCAAAAACGCAACGTATAACTAATTATTATAACGAAAACTTAACTAAAATATGAAAAAGCTAGATGACCGTTGTTCCTCCCATAACATATTTAAAAGATAAAAGATAAAGAAACGAAACAAAAGTCAGATTGTGGAGTTTTTTTTTTAAAAAGCTACACCAATAATATATTAAATAGTAATTCCACATTTGATACTCAAGATTTTTATATGGTAGAAATTATTAGGTAAGCTCTTCTTAATGTCTCATCCAATCATATAATGTTATATAAAATTATTTTACACGTTATTTTTAATTAATAAATAAGTTATCCTAAAAATTTACCTTTTCATCTAATTCCTATTCGGATTGATTATAGAGCTTGCAGCCATCTATAATCATCGTTGTCGTTGCTACTAAGAGCTGGTTCAATGCCAAAAGCTATTTGACCTATTTGATACAGTAAAAGCCTAATGTCATGACATAAATTGATGAAACCTCAATTAAAAAACCTAAAATTCAAAAAGAGTTCAAATAAAAAAGAGCATGTCGAGCCAGCTAGAATAGGACTTGCATATTCCATGCGAGGGGAAGTTTTTGGAGCTTTGGCTTAGATGCTGATGATGATGATGATTATCTCTTAAAAGCAATGAATATTAAAGTTGATACCAAAAAGTCCAGAATAAAGAAGCTTTAATTTTTCTTTATAAAGAAATATGTGCTAGCAAATTAGCAATGTATACGGGAAGGGAAAACTTTAATAAGCAAAAAAGATAAATCTTAAAATTATACATAAATTTTAGTTTAATATGTAATTATATGTATGAATTTTAATTTGGTGCAACTATATATATGAAACTTTGATTGTGTTTCAAATGTATAAATGTAATTTTAATTTTGATTCAATCATACACATTTAAAGAAATAAATAGATTAATTTATTTTTATATTGGATAAATATAATTATTTTTGTATGCAATATATAAATATAAAATGATGTTATATCAATAATTGTGTTAATAATTTGTGATAGTTGAATTAAAACAAAATTTTATATATAAAATTATATAAAATCAAAATTTATATATATAATTACACATTAAATTAAAATTAATATATAATTTTAAAATTTATCCCTAAAAAAAATAAATTGATTAAGACAGTATAAACTTTTTCTCACATCTTCAACAAGATAAAAAAAATAAAGAAAAGAAACGAAAACCTAGATATATATTCGTGAAATTTATATTACAATTTTTTATCATTATAAAGTAATTCTCGGTTTGAGCGTAGTCACATATTAAAAAATTAGGAGTTATAACGAAGGTGGGTGGTGTCGAAAATTAATTTTATGATTTTAAAATTACGGTTTTAAAATGTTTTTTCTATAAATTATATTCGTAAATATTAATATTTAATATTTACGGGATTAGTATAGAAATATATTAAATTTTGATCTATTAATTTTTTTAATTGATAATTAATTAAGGTACAAGTGTAATGATTCTAAAGTCAGTAGTATTAGAAAATACAGTTTTGGGACCCCGTTTCGTAAATCAAGTCCATAAATAAATATTTACGGAATTACTATATAAGTTAATTCAATTTTGAATAGGTAACTTCGCCGAATTGGTGACTAACTAATGTATAAAGACTAAATCGTTAAAAATAGTAAAAGTTAAATTACTATAAATTTTTATTACTTAAAGACTTATATAGCAATTAAACTAAAGTCCAAAATGGCAAAAATACCATTTTGAAATATAGTGGACGGTTGGTGTAAGATTTGTTTCAAATAACATTAAAATTTTAATATTAAAATAGTGTAATAATTGTTTATAACATAAAAATAAAAGAAACAAAGTCACGTTTCTTTTCATCTTTCTTCTCCATGAAACACCCAAAGAAAACCAAGAATTCATTTTCTTTGCTTCAAAGCATTTTGTTGGAAAAATCTTAGTTTGAAAACGGTTTTCTTGCACAACGGAAAATTAAAATTTTGAAAAGCGACTCGGTTTGTGATATATATAGCAATAAACCCTAACTGAATTCATACATGTGTTTTTGACTTAATGGACGTTCATTGTTCTTTGCTTTCAACCAAACAATCTTCTCTACTATTCTCGTACCACGAATTGCTTCGAGTGTGAGCTCAAACCAATTAAATCGAAACACATAACTAGAAAAAGTTTTCTCTCTTTTCTTTGGGGTGAAAACGAAAATTCTCTCTTCTTAATAGAAATCGATAGAATTGTTATTCTGGAAAAATATATTTGATAGTTAAGAATAAATTCTCACTATTTTTCGATAGAGTAACAATCTCTTCAAGTTATGTTAATAGCTCTACCGATCCCATCATTTATAGGAAGATAAGATAGAAACCTTGTTGAGTTGTTGTTGTTTATTTCAAATAGAAAACAACTTCCTACTTAGAGTAGGAGTGGGGTAGACGGCACACCCTAATATTCCTATAGGGTTGCTACTAGGGTTGTCACCCCCTGCATATAATATGAGGGGTTTTGGGTCTCTCTCACATTGGGTCTAATTACAGGTACTTCCTGAACCTTTTGACTCAATACTCTATAATGTGATCCAACCTGATTTGATTTTCCTATTTCCCAAAATAAACTTTAATATTCTATATTAACAATTTTCTCATCCTCATTTTACCCCCAGTAAAATTTTGACAATTTTACCCCTGATACAATTTTGAGAAAATATGTTCAATATTTCATAACTCAACATGTTCACTATAGCCGAATGATTTACTTTCATTTTCGGGCTTCAAAATAGCTCAAAAACATTAACTCATTCTTCTGATCATTTTTAAGTAATCCATATAAAGTTACAAATGGATCATTTCCATTTCTATTTTTCCATTTCGGAAAAAACTATAATCAATTCTGAATGTTTTCGATTTCTCTTTTCCTATTCATTCTATTCATTTCTATTTAAACTCGCAATTCATTTCTAGTTTCAACGAGCTAGCGAAAGGACTGATTGGACATATGTAATTAGAGCTCAAATGATTTATAATTAAGTTTTGAATTTTTACCTATTAATTATAAACTCATTTAGTCACGAGTTCATTCCACTATAGTATCATAACTAAGCCCTTTCCAATGACATGCCATTATAAAAGCAACTACTCAATACTCGTCCAATGACCTTATCATAAGTGTGTTACCCTAATAGGATACTCTTGATCTCTTTGGAATAATATCCATTCTCTCAATATGATCCTATTTTATCTCATGGTAACCATTACATCTTTCTTCATGAAAAATCAATTACTATTAAATAGTAATTAAGTCATTCATCATAAAGACAAATGATCGATGATCATGTTTACTTTTCATCAACCATGTAATGCCAATGAGAGGATATCATTTACCCATGTCTCGGGTTATGAATTCCACTATTGTGAATGACGTTACGTACTACAGAAGTCATACACCCAATTTACCGGCTTTCGGTCCTTATCTATTTGAACTCAAGCTTTTACTTATATCAAAGTGTATGAGTCACGCATACATAGTCTGCCATCCACTAAGGATTTAGGTATGTCACACTATGAACGTCACAAGTGGATAGATCCATAAACGGATTGAAGATCTATTCTACTTGGTTCCAGTCTGATGTACTGTCAATCTAGTCAGTCATATCTATGTTTCTATCTTCAAGGAGTCATCCATGCTGATGCCCAAGACAAAGCATCTCCCCAATTGGACTTGATAGACGACATATTAGTCTTTCAATTGGTTTGCTAATTTCCGATTAGACTAAAGACATGTTTAGGTTCGTCTACTAATACAAGTTGTCTTTCTGTAATACGACTTGACCACATAATACCACTAAATATTAGTTAAACAATAAACAACAAGTGAGCAACATTTGCTTCCATTTTTTCTTTGCATGCAAAAACCATATGAGGACAATATACAAAGTATTAATGTAATTCATGAATAGTTTTATTAACCGGCCTGTTTGAAAAAATTACAAGTGTACTTAGACAAAAATACTACACTTAAAGCACTAGATCCAACATCGGCCCTCTTGCATGGTAAGATAATTTCTACTTATTTTTCATAAATTTTATGTTTTTGTGATCGTAGGAGCTCAATATGGCTAACCCAAGTGTTATTTCTCAAAACTGTTAAAGTTTTAAAATGTTGTCATTGATGAATGTTTGAAGTTTTTGATGTTATTTTGTTAGGTTTGATGCTTGGATATGAAAAAACACTAGTTTGTAAAGTGAAAATGGTTGATTTTGAACATAAGGACTAAAGTTTAAGGGACGATTGTAACTACCCCATATTTCAGAAAGATAATGAATATTCTGTTGTAAGGTTTTAGTGCGGGTTCATTTCTCACAATTCTCGACCAAAATGAAAACTGACCTAAAGTTAAACAGAGATTAGTTGAGCATAAAATTAATCATACTTGATTGGATTATAAGAGTAGATTTTAATGAAAGATAATAGGTAAAGAATGGAAGAGATTAAAAGGGAAATTGCACCAAAATTTAAAAAGAGAAGAATGACAGAATGCTAGAATGTTCAAATGCTACTAACGCAGGAATGTGCTAATTGCCTTCTAAATTCAAGTGTGTCTTAGGCCCCATTCAGCAATGCTTTTGAGATGGACTTTTCTCTCAAAAAGCACTTCTCACTTAAAAGTATTGCCAAATAGATATTAGTTGAGTAAAAATTTCAACTTAAAAAAAGTGTTTTTTGACAGATGGAAAAGTTGAAAATTTTACTTTTTCCTCAGCCAAAAGTGCTTTTGCTACTATTTACAATTTTAACCTCAGTTTATCTTCTCCAAAAGACACATCAGAATACCCATTTTTTCTTATTTTTTCTTTCAAAGTTCTTTCCTCTGGTTCTCTTCTCTTTTGTTCCTCTTTTAATTGCTCAACGGGTGAGTTTCTTTTCTTCTTTTTCTCTTCAAATTGTTCATTTTTCTTCTCTTTTAGTTTGGTTCTTTTCTGATTGTTTGAACTAATAAATAATTAATATTAATTACATAGAAATATTTAAAATTATTATATATTAAAATATTAACAATAAGTTATAATAAATTATTTTTTATATTCTTGCTAAAATATCATAATATTAACTAATTTGAACATTATTTAAATGCATATTTGTTACTTTATAATATCATGTCTAAAATGGACATTTTATTTCTCAAAAGAACTTTTTGACACCAATACTAAACACTTAAATTTTAAACAAAACTTCCCAAAAGCACTTCTCAAAAGTACTTTTCAACAGCAATACTAAACTAGACCTTAATGCCACAATTATAAGCCTTTATATAGACATCTCAAAGAACCAATTTCATATGATTTACACCTAGAATCATGCTTAACAACCATCCACTACATTAGATTTTTCTAAATATAGAATTTGTTAAAGTCAAAAGCCTGATATTTTTATCAGCCCAAAAATAATTCAGCAATTTTCAATTTAGCCCTATTTTTTGCTTGTTTTTTAACTTTGGCACTCCAATTGCACCCCTAATAAAATTTAAGCAAGAAATCACAGGCTTAGTAGCATTCTATTCAAAAATTGACCAAAATTAGGTACATTAAACATATAAAATTAACTTGCTATCACTTCTATAATGAAACTCGTATTTACTAAGTATGTTTAAGGAATGAATATTGTTTTGATTTAGTCACATTAATTGTATACTTTAGTCGCTAATTATTCGTAGTTGATTCAGCAACAAATGTGACACACTGTAGCTTGAACCCAACGATCGAGTCAGTTATAGGGTGTTACAAGAGTTCTATTGCAAATAATTATAATTTCCTTTAACTTACAATTGAAATAATTTTAAGGATCGATTAAGTTTTTTAACACCTATTACTTCTACTAGTTTCTACCCACCTATATGTAAATAAATAGCTTTCCTTTAAAAAGGAATATAGGAGATGAGTTCAATAAATGAATAGTCCATGTTTTTTCTACTCTTTGGTTTTCTTAGAAATTGTGTTTGTCTTATTTAAATTAGAGATGTGATCTTCACAAATCTATCATGGTATCAGAGTTATTGTGATTTCTCATGATGGATTGTGGATGGTTATTGATTGATGTTGTGTAGATTATGAGCTAATACAATTGTTACTAGCAAAAGATTAGTTTAGATTGTTATGTGTTCTTGTTCTTTCAAAGTGTTTTCACGTTGTTGGATTTTCATCTTTTATTTTTGCTAACCTTTGTTTGGTGAGATCTAAACAATTTGTTTTAGATATCTTAATGTGAGCTTATGTGGAGGTGTTAGATCGATTGATTATTTTAATTTGTGATATGGTATATGTGTTAGCATATTTGATTGTGATTCTATTAGATATTCCTTTGTTGTAGTTGTTCACTTTGATTGTGGTTTCTTGAAGCTCTTGAGTAACCAAAATAAGACATTTTTGACAACTTTTATGGAAAGTAAGTGTGAAAAGACGATTAGTCAAAAATATGAATAAGATGAACATGGAAATTTTATGAAAATTTTTTGGTAATATTTATTAATTAGAAATGGTTTGTAAAATAATCATATGTAACATTACACAATTGGATAGGATTATAGTTGATGTAATAGAAAGAGAATACCTACTATTTCTATTTTATAAGCATCTTTATTTCATGACAAAATTATGACGGTAAGTTTGCATGTCCACAAATAAACAATATCTTACATACATCTTAATAATATGAATTGTTAAATTATGGTTTTCATCTATCTTTTTTGTTCTCAATTTGTGAATTTAATTTTTATATGTTTTTTGGATATTATTTCTTAGTCTAAATTATTAACATTATTGAAAAAATTTAACTTTAAAAGGGTAGTGTTAAAATTTTCATTAGTTGACCAATGTGAAATTAAGAAAAAAAAAAAGAGGTTCCACTATAAATTAATTTTTTAACATGATAAAATAGTGAAAAATAGATGCTATTAAAAAAATAATTAGTTGATTAATGTAGAATTAAAAAAATATGTTAAACTGGAAATTATTTGTTTCAATTATAATCAATTATCACAAGTACTAAATTAATAATTAATTCAACTCAAACTAATTAATCATGATAGCTTTGAAGGAAATCCATACATAAAATTATGCGCAATGTGACTCAAACTCGAGTACTCAAGGCCCTAAAACCTCAACCTTATAAAAAAACCCAAACCTTGTTGGTGAAAAATTATCATTTTGATAGTCATAATTTCACCTTTAAATGATATAGGAAATTTCAATTTTAGAATATAATTTTATTTGTGCATTATATTGATTGATATTAATTATAGTCATTCGAATATATTAATTATAGTTTTGATTGAAACAATAATGTAATAATAATAGTGTGAAGACTTGTAACACCCCATATCCATCCTAATCACTAAGACCAAGTTTGGAAAGCTATATCAAACCATCAGAAAAATTCGATCCTAACTGTCCAAAGTTTGACAATCGAAAATCATTTATATAGATAAACCAACGTATGAATCAAAGTTATAAACTAAAATACGGAATAAGCACACAAAAGTATAAGTCTAAGTAAAATGTTAGGTAATGAGAAAAGAGATAACCAAGCTCCTGCCACACCGACCCACCTAAGTCTGTGGGTTACTTGTAATCCAAACAAACAAACAAAATGAGTTTACAACTCAATGCATAACTTACATTCTCAATTAAAAAATAACATAATAGATATAATTACAGTTCTTTATTAATCAATCAATTCTCAGAATTAGGTACAGAAACAAAAATAGAGGATATCAGATACAGTTTTAGAACATTTCAGATACAGATACAATTTCCTACCCCAACCGCTACACACCATCTTTGTTCATCCTTGCACACCACATAGGGTATCAAGTACTCATCCATCCCTACACACCACATAGTGACTATATGTCACGTTTCAGAATGATTGCAGTCAAGCTGCCAGATCATAATGCGATAATTCATTAGAATCAGATATAAATATGTGGCTTAGCCACTAGGTTCGGCAGATTATTAAACTACCCACACTTCCTCCTTTTCACAATCCCAACCCAGTGCAGATGTAGAGGTAACAAATATCAGATTTGCATATACAGAAGTACGAATTCAGATCATACTCATGTAATGCTATCACAACTTACTTATCAGATTCCATATTGAACACATATATATGAAAAAAACATATTACTAAGTAACAAATCATCAGATAACTGTTTTATTGTCTAATTCAGCTCATACGGACCCTACAGTAGGCCTACATTTTATCCGAATGACGATTACGATCCTAAGGGAAACTTTCAATTTTTGGCCTACACATCCGTATAGATTCACACGGCTTGGATGGTTGGCCTGTGTGGTCCACATGGCTTAGCACATGGTTGTGTGGCTCAAAACAGTTAGTTACATGGTCTAGCATATGGCCAAGCACACACCCGTGTGACTCACAACCCTTTACACGTCCTGGACACACACTCATGTCCTTAGCCTGTGTGCCTCTAACTCGAAAACAGTAAGTTACACGACTTACCACACAGACATGTGGCTTAAACGACCTACCACACGGCTGTATGGCGTCGACAATCATGTTTTTCGGCATTCACGATTTGTAAAAATTTGAGTTCTCGTTACGCAACTGATACAGTTTCAATGTAAAAGCAACACAAAAGAATCTAGAACCTAAAACGAAAATCAAATGGTTGATTAAAAAACTAAATTGAACTCAAACGCTAAAGTTAACATCCGTAACTAACATGCGTCGAAAACTTCAACACAAAACCCCGAAGCAAAATTATTCGCTCACCAACAATCTAACAGCAACCAATCGAAAGTAAACCATTAGAGGGCTACTCTTTTCGAGATCTTCGCCTAAAAAGAAAGCAATTTGTACAATCAATAGAGAGTTTGTAATATTTCATTTTTCAATGGTGACAGAAACAGTGATTTCGGGACCACAACTCTGATATGTGAAGTGTTTTATTATTTAATTAATGCTTATAGAGTTATATGATGGTCATAATTAAATATAGTTAAGATATTTTAATGTTTAGATAGTTAATTAAGTAAAAAATGATTAAATCGTAAAAGTGCTGAAAGTTAGTTGTTATTAGTAAATTGATTTTTATAGCTATAGAAACTTAGTTGGTGGCCTTAAATGGTAATTAAACCATTGCTAATTATGATGGACGGTTAGGGGTAAGCATATTTGATGTTTTATAAGTTTAATTAAAAGGCGTTACGGTAATTTAATAAAATTAATAAAAGAAACAAAAAGATGATAAACTATCATCTTCTTCAATTGTTCTTTGCCACCACCGAAACACCATGCTTATGTAAGGTTAGGGTTCGACGAAGCTTTGGATGCATGCATGTGAGTAATTTTATTATCGTTTCTTGTAATTTTTATGTTTTTCAGATCGTTACAACTAGGTCCAGATAACCTATACATCCGTTTTTAAAACTGTCAAAGAATTTAAATGAAGCCATTGAAGAAAACTTGTTAATTTGAATGTTATTTAATGGAGTGGAAATTATAGGTGTTAATTTAAATTGGTTATTGGTAATTTTGTTAGCTTTTTATTAAAGGATTGAATTGAGTAAATGTTAGAATTCATGGGTAAATATTTTGAATTTAGAATAAAGTTGGGCTGAAAATAAGAGGATAAATATTCTGGTAGCATGAATAAATGGAAAATTTTGCTAAAATTAGAGATTTTAAGTTTAGGGACAAAATTGTGAAAACTGTAAAATTTTAAGAAAAATGTGTAATTAATGACAAGTGAAGGGTCATATGCATTGAATTGAATGTAAATTTAATAGATTGTATTTAATTACTATATAGATCAAGATTTGAATAAAAAAGACAATAACCGAGGAAAAGGAAAAATTGCAGAGTAGTCCCTATGTTTAAATCGAAAGTGCTTTAGAGCTAAGTTCATAGTTATTGCTATTTAATGTGTTTCACTTGTAATTTATATTATTATTATCTTTTTAGTTGATCTCTTTGTATGTACATGTGAATATAATTTAGTTAATTTTATAATTATTAGCAATGCAAGTATTACATATAAATATATATATGAAATTCATAAGTGGTTATTAGAAGTATTTCCTGCATATGATATGAATTGTATGAGACTGTAATGAATTCTAATATGTATACAAAATTTTTGAAGTGCCTTCATTGCAGCTCAGTACCCCTGTAAACACTTCGGTGTCCATGTTTGCACAACTATGCCCCTGAATGTACTCTGGTGCCACTGATTGCACTTTTATGCCCCTGTTTTGCATCTATGATGCCCCTAAAAATGAGTGAGGTTTGAGTATGTGGACCGAGTAATGATGAACTTGATTAAATGATATGAAAAATTACATCGAGTTAACATATTATAGTTATGATCAATTCTTGAAAACTTATAAGCAAAGCAATTGAGAATTTTAGTTATCATGTTGTAATTTTTAAGTGTTCCTTTAATAAAAGCAAGTCAAGTAGAATTTGCACTATGATCTTACTAAGTCGTTTAAGCTTAATGATTTTTCTCATGTCATTTTGTAGTTAACGATTATAAACGACTCGAAGGATCAACATCAAAGCTCACACTATCCATTTACTTTTGGTAGCTTTTATATCTCTTTTTGGGTTGTGGCATGTTTATAGGTTTTGTTGTAAGAAATTTAACATTAGAAGTTTGGAAGATATGAAATGTTATTTAGTATTTGTGATTATGTTATGTGATGTTGAATGGTAAACTTTATTAGTATGTTTAGAAGATAATAGTATGGTTGGTTATGAATGTTGAATTGTGTGTTAATGGATAAAGTTTTGGTATAATGTTTGGTTATAATTGGGGTACCTATGGATGGTACATTAGTTAGAAGTTTAGATTACTAATTTTAATATGTTTTAAGTGTAGGTTTAGTTTGTTTTGGTCATGGGATGGTTGTGTTTTAGGTGTACCTGACTGGGCAAGTTTTGGCTTGATTTTAGCTTGTTTAAGTAATTAATTTGGAAGCACACGAGCTGTTACACGACCGTGTGTGATCTGTTAGTTTTAGTGCAGATTTCACACGGGCTGAGACCCGACTATATGTCTCAAGCCAGTGACTTACACGGGCTAGCACATGACCTGCGACATGATTGTGTGAGCCAAGTCAGTAAGTTACACAGTTTGAGCTGTGTCACATAATCTGGTCACACGACCATGTGTCAAAATTTATGTTTTGATTCATTTTGATCTCTGATTGCTTTCAAACTAATTTTAGGGCCCCGTAAACCTGAATTAAGGTCCATGTGCTTTTTTTTCTATGAAATGATATATGTTTATAAATTAATTGAATACTTGTTTTGAATTAATATAAATTGTTCTATTCAATTTTGTAACACTCTAACCCTTAATCTGGCAATGGAGTCAGGATATGGACATTACAAAGTTCGGAGCAATAGATAGTAACAATCAATCTCAAAAGGAACAAGCGAAAACTAGCAAAGCAGAAGAAGACAACGAAAGAACTTACGTAGAATCCTTTTTGCAACAACGAACAACACAATACCATTGATTAAACCTGGTAACAGAAATCAAGGAGGTAGCAAAAAGAAAAGAAATGAGGAAAAAAAAGGAAAGAAAAAGAAACGGTAAACTAAAACCAAGCCTTTGAAAGAGAAGAACGTAAAAGAGGTTTTGGGAAAAATTAATTAATTTAAAAGCAAAACTAATTACCACAAAGTACAAAAATTATTCCCCTATTGCTTACGCAGATACTCGAACACAGAATTAAAGGAAATACAAAGTCTTAACCATCGAACCAACAGACTTATTCTTGACATAGATTAACGCAACAATAACTTAAGTTGAGAGTTCGAGGATAAGGTTTAAACAAAAAATTTAAAAAAATAAGAAGGAAGACTCAAACCCCCAATCTCAACCACATAAACAAAGCACTTAACCACAGATACAAAGACTTAGTTATTGATGGAATTTAGCAAAAAACACTCAAATTTTGTGGGCATTACAACTCTTTACCCTTAAAAGAAACTTCAGCCTCAAAATTTAACTAACTCAATCAAATGAGGGTATTACTGACAAATCGAATCCTCAGCTTTCAAAGTAGCTTATTAAGTGCCATGATTCTGCCATAGAACCTTCACCAGAAGGATGATTTTCCTCCTCAAGACCTTAACATCTTGATCCAGAATCTGAACAGACTCCTTTTCAAAAGTCAGATCCAGTCGTACCTCAATCTCCTTAATAGGAACAATGTAAGACGAATCAAACTGATATTGTCTTAACATAGAGACAAGGAACACATCATGAATTTAATCCAACATAGGAAGTAGCTCTAGCTTATAGGCGACAAGTCTGATGCGCTTCAGAATATGGTAATGTCCAATGAACCTTGGACTCAACTTACCTTTACGCCTGAATCGGAGAAACTTTATCCACGGAAAAACTTTCAAAAATACCTGATCACCCACAAAATACTCAATATCACGCCTTTTAATTCTACATATGATTTTTCTCGATCAGAAGCTAGCTTAAGGCAATCTCGAATCAATCTAATAGTATTCTCAGTATCGAAAACAAGTTTGGGACCCAAAACCAGACGTTCACCTAACTCAGTCCAACATAAAGGGGTACAACACTTACGGCCATACAGAGCCTCTTAAGGTTTCATTTGAATGCTAGACTGGAAATTGTTATTATACGTGAAAGTAGATTACACAACTCTGTAGCATATCCTCCAGAACCTGAATGACACGCTCAAACTGTCCATCAGTCTGAGGATGGTACATAGTACTGAAATCTAATTGAGTGCCCAAGGCTTCGTTAAGCTTCTTTCAGAATTGAGAAGTAAAACGTGGGTCTCTGACAGAGATGATTGAAATCGGCTTTTTGTGCAACTTTACGATATCAGAGACATGCAACTTAGCCAATCTCTGAAGCGAATAAACAGTCTTGATTGAAACGAAATGAGCAAACTTAGTCAATCGATCAACGATGACCCAAATCGAATCATTTATAGTGGGATTTAAGGGTAACCACTAACAAAATCCATAGTCACACATTCCCACTTCAAAAGGGGAATCTTAACCGGTTGTAGCCAACCCGAAGGTAGCTGATGCTCACCCTTAACCTTCTGACATGTCAGACAATGTGAGGCAAAGAGAGCTAACTCTTGTTTTAAACCGAGCCACATGTATAATTCTCGAAGATCCCAATACATCTTATTTCCACCACAATGCATAGCATAAGGGATACTATGCACCTCCCACAGAATCGATTGCCTCAACTCAACATTATTATTCACATAGATCCGACCCTTGAAACATGAAACCTCATTGCTATTTAATCCAAAATCAGAAGTCCCACCATCCTCAATCTGACAAAAACTTGAAACTAGAGACTCGTCAATCAATTTTTTAGCTCGAATCAGATCAACCCAAGTCAGCTTAACCTGCAACTCAGTCAGAAGACTACTGTCATCAAAAAAACTCAAACAAGTAAACATCACTCTCAGAGCAATCATCACTGTATGACTAAGAGCATTAGCCACAATGTTAGCCTCACCAGGATGGTATTCTATCGTGCAATCATAGGCCTTAAAAAACTCAACCCATCTATGTTGCATAAGGTTCAACTCCTTTTGAATTAGCAAATACTTGAGGCTCTTATGGTTAGTGTAAATGATAAACCTCTCACCATACAGATAGTACCTTCAAATTTTGAGAGCGAAGACAACCGCAACCAACTCAAGGTCGTGTGTGGGATAGTTACCTTCGTGTGACTTAAGCTATCGAGATACATTAGCCACAACATTACAATTCTATCTCAAGACGCAACCCAAACTGACATGCAAATCATTGCCGTAAATAACAAAATCTTTACCAGATTTAGGCTGTACCAGAATAAGTGCCTGAGTCAGAATGGACTTGAGGTTTTCAAAGCTCGTTTGTTACTCATCAATCCACACAAATGGGGTGTTTTTACGCAATATCTTAGTTAAAAGAGTTGCGATAAGCGAGAATTCCTCAACGAATCTCCAGTAGTAACCTGCGAAGCTCAAGAAACTCTGAATCTGAGACACATTCCTTGAATGTTTCCACCCGATCACAGCCTCAAATTTCTTAGGATTTACTCAGATCCTCTCAGGTAAAACAACATGCACTAGAAAGGTAACCTCTTGCAACCATAATTCACACTTGCTAAACTTAGTGTAAAAACTTAGTGTAAAGTGTTTCTCATGGATTATCTGCAGAGCTATCCGAAGATGTTCACCGTGCTCGCTCTTAGTCTTACAATATATCAGAATATCATCGATGAAAACTACGACGAACTGATCCAAATATGGCTAAAATAATCGATTCATTAGATCCATAAATGCAACCAGAGCACTTGTCAACCCAAAAGGCATGACCAGAAACTCGTAGTGCCTATAATGAGTCCTAAAAGTAGTCTTATACACATCAGTCTCCTTAACCTTGAATTGATGATATCCAAAAAGAAGACCAATTTTAAAGAATACAGATGCCCTATGGAATTGGTTGAACAAATCGTCGATCCTTGGAAGCAGATACCTGTTCTTTACCATTAACTTATTCAGTTGATGATAATCCACGACATCTTTATCATGCCACCCTTTTTCTTGAAAAACAGAACTGGTACGTCATTGTACGATCAAGTGTGGTAATGGTTCTAGTCGGGGTCAAAGAGCACCGTATAGAGGTGTAGTTCAAATTGAGACACAATAGTCTACCATTATGTATGCGATGAGGCGTTGTGAGGACAGAGACGACACCGACGTTATAGTAGGTACATTCCTTATCCATTTGTTTCATATTTTGCTCTAATAGATTTTGGTTCTACTCACTCGTATATAGCTAGCAGTGTTTCTGTGAATTTGGGTATTTCTGCTAAGTGTACTGCTAAAGAGATTTCTATGATTAGTCCCTTAGGCCAGTCAGTCTGAGTTGACAAAGTGTATAGATGGGTTCCGTTAAAGATTTAGGGTGTTGTATTTCTGGCTAACCTGATGGAATTATTGTTTAGAGAGTTTGATATGATTTTAGGAATGGATTGACTCGTGGAACATCGAGTCAATTTAGATTGTGCCTCTAAGAGAGAAACTCTGAGATTTGATGACGATATTGAGATCGTTATGATTGAGGAGCATCAAGATTACCTTTTTCATGTAATCTCCGCTCTTACAGCAGAAAACTTAGTTCGGAAAGGTTGTAAAGTATATCTGGCCTTTGTGTCTAATTTTGGTTCTATAAAGCTTTCTGTTAAGGATATACAAACTATAAAAGACTTTCTGAATGTTTTCCCATAGGAGTTGTCGGGGATACCTCTGAACAGAGAGGTTGAGTTTGGCATTAAACTTTTGTTAGGTACAACTCCAATGTCTATTGCCTTTTATCGCATGGTACCAAAAGAGCTTATGGAACTAAAAGCCCAACTTCAGGAACTTCTCGATCGAAGGTTCATTCAACTGAGTGCATCCCCGTGGGGAGCCTAGGTGGCTGCTGAATTGCCTCGAAGGTTGAACGAGACTTGAAGTTAGAGCCGGTACAGGAGCATGTACCTAATCAGATTAGAAAGGACAATCCCGAACATGATGTTCCATTAATCTGTATCGAAGAGAGGCCTCTAGTTTTTTCAGCACTTGCCCGAATAGCATCTCCCAGAGTCAGTACATGTCTGAATCTCGATCGATGCAACTAGTGCCTCATTTCTTAGAGGCCCTCCAAATCTAGCTCGTTTCTTAGAGCACTGAACAAAACTAGAGGGACCCAAATCCCTCTTGATCTTATTCTAACACCTCTCTCAGTCTCTCCTCGCGTACTCAGTACGTTTCACCTCCTCTACTATCTTTGCCCTGTCAATAAGGCTGCAAAAATCCGCTCTCTCTAAAGAGCTATCAGAAATCTCATATCATATCTTAATCCCTCCTCGAACCGAATTCTCATCTCATAGTTATTCAAAACCAGACGGCGAGCATATTTGCTCAATCTTAGAAACTAGGCCTCATACATTGCCACAGACCTCTTGCCCTGAACCAAACTCATAAGCTCGCGTCTACGAACCTTTACATAACTTGCCCCTATATACTTGTTCTAGAAGGCACTCTTGAAGAAATCCAAAGTGATCTAGTCAAGCTGGGCTCCCTACTCAAGAGTCAACCACCACTGGTAAGCCTTATTTCGGAACAGAGATACAACACCCCTCAGTTTCTATGCAGAAGTGAAGTCAATGTCGTTCATAATACGCTCAGTAGCCTCTAACTAGTATTCAATCACAGTAGGGGTGACTCTAGTGACACCCCTAAACAATTCAGCACCATTCGACCAGAGTCGTTTAGTAACCGACCCTCAATTCTCAGATCTAGAATGGGTCTCATCGACCCCTTTTAACACGCGTAGCATAGCTTGGGATAGTATGCCACCCACAGCTATCAGATTTTTGGACCCAGTCTCAGTACTAGGAGTCCCAATGATCTTATTGGTCGCCAGGTTAGGCTTACTACCCATAGAGGATGACTCTGCTCAAGCTCCTCCTCAATGACCATGGTACCCACAAAAATCACGTCCACGACTACCGTGCGAACTCATTATCTCAACTTATCTACAATGCCAAAAGTTTACAAATAAGTTCAGAGTTCTCATCAGATATCTTAGTTCACAATTCATATCACGGTCTTTAACTAACCAACAAGTTCAGTTACTACAACATTTCTAACTAAATAATATAGATAAAGCAGAAGTACTTACAGGTTCGGCGTCGGAGACTCGATCATTTATAAATCAAATTTTAAAGGTACTTGAATAAGGTTTTCAATCAAAACTTATTTTAACAAAAATAGGAGCCCAAAAATACAGCCCGAGTTTTGTAAATCTGGCTCTAACACTACTAAATGTAACACCCCATACCCAGCCTAAATGCTAAGACCAAGTCTGGAGAGCTACATCAAACCATCAGAAAAATCCAATCTTAACTGTCCAAAGTTTAACAATCGAAAATCATTTATATTCCGAAACAAACACACAAAAGTATAAGTCTAGGTAAAATGTTAGGTAACAAGAAAAGAGATGACCGAGCTCCTGCTACACCAACCCTGCCAAGTCTGTGGGTTACCTATAATCCAAACAAATAGAAAAAAGAAGTTTACAACTTAGTGCGTAACTTACATTCTCAATTAAACAATAACATAACATATATAATTACAGTTACTAATTAATCAATCAATTCTCAGAATCAGATACAGAAACATAAACAGAGGATATTTTATACAGTTTCAAAACATTTCAAATGCAGATGTAATTTCCTACCCCAACTGTTATACACCATCTTCGTTGCCAGATCACAATACGATAATTCACCAGAATCAGATTAAATATGTGGCTTAGCTACTAGGTTCGATAGATTATTAAATGGCCCACACTTTCTCCTTTTCACAATCTCAACCCAATGCAGATACACAGGTAACAAGTATCATATTTGCATATAAAGAAATACAAAGTCAGATCATGCTCATGTAATGTTATCACAAATTACTAATCAAATTTCATATTGAACACATATATACGAAAAGAACAGATTACTGAGTAACCGATCATTAGATAATAGTTTCATTATCTAGTTCAGCTCACACAAACCATGCGGTAGACCTATGTTCGACCAGAACTATGAATACCACACTAGGGGAAATTTTTTATTTTTGGCCCACACACCCTGGATAGCTAGCCCTTATGGTCCACATAGTCGTGTGGTCAAATAGTGAGTTATACGGTCTAGCACATGGCCAAGAACACACCTGTGTGACTTACAACCCCTTACATGGCATGGGCACACGTCCGTGCCTTGGCCTGTGTGACCCTAAATCTAAAATAGTGAGTTACACGACCTGGACACATGTCTCTGTCCCTAGCCCATGTGATCCTAAATCCAAAATAGTGTGTTTCACGACTTAGACACACACTCTCGTGTGCCTCTATCTTGAAAACAGTGAGTTACACTACCTACCACATAGCCTGGTACATAGCTGTATGGTGTTGACAACCATATTTTCAGCATTCGCGAATTTTAGAAATTTGGGTTCCTGTTAGGTACTTGATATAGTTTCGATGTAGAGGCAATGCAACAGAATTCAGAAACTAAAACGATAATCAATTGATTGATTAAATAACTAAATTGAACTCAAATGCTAAAGTTAACATCCAGAACTAACATACGTCGAATACTTCGACACAAAACCCCAAAGTAAAATTATTCGCTCTCCAACAATCCAACAGTAACCAATCGAAACTAAGACATTGGAGGACTACTCCTCTCAAGATCTTCGTCTAAAAAGGAAGCAATTGCACAATTAATAGAGAGTTTAACACAACAGACTGTAATGGTGGCCAGTTCTTTAGGGTTTAGAATGAAGAAGAGTTCGACGCAACAGACTGTAATGGTGGCCGATTCTTTAGGGTTTAGAATGAAGAAGAGAATGTTTTATTTCATCTTTTACTAGTATTAACTTAACTTATTTTACTTAATTACAAAATTAACCTTAATGTCTTATTAAAATTTCCAAAAAAACCATGTCATGGATGTGCACTATCCACATAAATAGTCTATTTGTCATCTAAGTCCTCTTATATTAAAGTCTCATAGCTATTTGATACCTTTAGCTTCTAGAACTCTACTTTTGTACCTTTTACGATTTAGTCTTTTTTACTTAATTAAGCATGCAAACGAAAAAATTTCTTAACGAAATTTTTATATGTCCCTACTAACATACCGTAGACATTAAAATAATAAAATAAATATTTTCACATCAGATTTGTGGTCCCAAAACCACTGTTCCTATTTAACTAAAAACGGCTTATTACATCTCTGTTCGGAGGTATCCTCGGCTACTCCTTTGGGAAAACATTGAAAAAGTCTTTTACAATTTGAATATCCTTAACAGAAAGCTTTATAAAACCAGAATCAGACACAAAGACCAAATATGCTTTACAACCTTTCCGAACTAGCTTTTCAGCTTCAAGAGCAGAGATTACATGGGATAAATAATATTGATGCTCCCCGATCATAATGATCTTAATATCCTTATCTGATCTCAAAGTTTCCCTCTTAGAGGTACTATCTAAACTAACTCAATGTTCCACGAGTCAATCCATTCCCAGAATCATATCAAACTCTCTAAACGATAATTCCATCAGGTTAGACGGAAACACAACACCTTAAATCTTTAACGGAACCTGTCTATACACTTTGTCAACTTAAACTAACTGACCTAAGGGACTAATCACAGAAATCTCTCTAGCAGTATACTCAACAGAAATACTCAAATTCATAAAAACACTGCTAGTTATATACGAGTAAGTAGAACCAATATCTATCAGAGCAAAAATACGAAACAGAATGGATAAAGAATGTACCTGTTATAACATTGGTGTTGTCTCTGTCCTCACGATGCCTCGCCGCATACACAAGGGCAGACTATCGTGTCTCGATTTGACCTGCAATTCTACGTGGTGCTTTTTGACCCCAACTGAAACCATTACCACCCCTGATCGTACCATGATCCCTAGGTGGCTGCTGAGCTGCCCTTGGAGGCTGAACAGGACCTGGAGTCAGAACCAGTGTAGGAGCGTGCACTTGATCAGATTAGAGAGGACAATCATAAAAACGATGTTCTATCAATCCGCGTCAAAGACAAGCCCTCAGTTTTTTCAACACACGCTCAGATGGCATCTCTCACAGTCACTACAGGTCTGAAACTCGATCGTGCAGCTAATGCCTCAGTCATCAGAGGCCCTTCAAATCTAACCCATTTCTTAGGGCACTGAACAAAACTAGAGGGACCCAAATCCCTCTTAAGCTTATTTTGACCACTCTCACGATCTCTCCTCTTGTACTCAGTGCGCTTCACCTCCTCTGCTATCTTCGCCTTTCAACTAATGTCATAAAACCCTGTTCTCTTTGAGGAGCTGTCAGAATTCTCAGATGATATCTCAATCCTTAATTGAATCAAATACTCATCTCATAGTCATTCGGAACCAAACTGCGAGCATACCTACTCAATCTTAGAACGTAGGTCTCATACTCTGCTACAGACCTCTCACCCTGAACCAAACTTATAAACTCACGTCTACAAACCCCCACATAACTCGCCCCCACATACTTACTTTGGAAGGCACTCTTGAAGAAATCCCAAGTGATCTAGTCAGGCTAGGCACCCTACTCAACAGTCAACCACTATTGGTAAGCCTCATCGAGGAGCAAAGATGCAACACCTCTCAGTTTTCTATACAGAAGTGCAGTCAATGTCATTCACAATATGCTCAGTGACCTTTATCCAATACTCGATTATAGTTGGGACGACTCTAGTGACACCCCTATACAATTCAACACCATTCGACCGAAGTCATTCAGTAACCGACCCTTGACTCCTGAATCTAGAATGGGTCTCATCACCCCCTTTAACACATGCAACATAGCTTGGGACAGTATGTTATCCCCGGCTGTCAGAGTCTAAGACCCAATCTCAGCAGTAGAAGTCCCAATAGTCTCTCTGGTCTCCAGGTTGGGCATACTGCCCATAGAGGATGACTCTGCTCAAGCTCCTTCTCGACGCCCACGGTGCCTACAAGAACCACGTCCATAACTATCGTAGGAACTCATTATCTCAACTTATCTACAATGCCAACAGTTTACAAATCAGTTCAGAGTTCTCGTCATATATCTTAGTTCACAATTCATATCACAATCTTTAACTAACCAACAAGTTCAGTTACTACAATATTTCTAACTAAATAATATAGCTAAAGTAGAAGTACTTACAGGTTCAGCACTAGAGACTCGATCATTTATAAAATCAATTTTTAGAATTACTCGAATAAGGTTTTCATTCAAAACTTGTTTTAACAAAAATAGAAGCCTAGAAACATAGCCCGAGTCTTGTAAACCTAGCTCTGACACTACTAAATGTAACACCACATACTCGGTCTAGACTCTAAGACCAAGTCTGGAGAGCTACATCAAACTATTAGAAAAATCAAATCTTAACTGTCCAAAGTTTAACAATCCAAAATCATTTATATAAAAAACCATCGTATAAATCCAAGTTATAAACTGAAATCCAGAATAAACACACAAAAGTATAAGTCTTGGAAAAATGTTAGGTAACAAGAAAAGAGATGACCGAGCTCTTACCACACCTACCCGTTTAAGCCTGTGGGTTACCTGTAATCCAAACAAGCAAGCAAAAGAGTTTACAACTCAGTGCATAACTTACATTCTCAATTGAACAATAACATAATATATATAATTACAGTTCCTTATTAATCAATCAATTCTCAAAATCAGAATCAGACACAGAAACAGAAACAGAGGATATCATATACAGTTTCAAAACATTTCAAATACAGATGTAACTTCCTACCCCAACCGCTACACACCATCTCCATCCATCCCTACACACCACATAGGGTATCAAGTATCCATCCATCCCTACATAGCACATAGTGACTACGTGTCACATTCCAGAATGATTGCAGTCAAGTTGCCAGACCACAATACGATAATTTGCTAGAATCAGATATAAATATGTGGCTTGGCCACTATGTTCGACAAATTATTAAACTGCCCATACTTTTTCCTTTTCACAATCTCAAACCAATACAAATACAGAGGTAACAAATATCAGATTTACGTATACAAAAATACGAATTCAGATCATGCTAATGTAATGTTATCACAACTTACTAATCAGATTCCATATTGAACTCATATATACGAAAAGAACAGATTACTGAGTAACATATCGTCATATAATAGTTTTATTGTCTAATTCAGCTCATACGAATCCTACGGTATGCCAACGTTTGATCTGAACGATTAATATGGCCTTAGGGGAAATTTTTGATTTTTGGCCCACACGCCCTAGATGGCTAGCCCCTATGGTCCACATGGTCGTATGGATCAAAACAGTGAGTTATATGGTCTGGCATATGGCCAAGCACACGGTCGTGTGACTTACAACCTCTCATATGGCTTGGGCACACATCCGTGCCCTAGCCCGTGTGACCTTAAATCCAAAACAGTGAGTTACACGACCGTGTCCCTAGCCCGTCTGATTCTAAATCCAAAACAGGGTGTTACACGGCCTAGACACACATGTCCATGTACCTCCATCTTGAATACAGAGAGTTACACGACCTACCGCACAGCCTGGCACACAATTGTATGGCGTTGACAGCCATGTTTTCAGCGTCCGCAAATTGCAGAAATTTGGGTTTTCATTACGCACTTGATATAGTTTCAATGTAGAAGCAATACAAAAGAATCGGGAACCTAAAACGACAATCAATTGACTCATTAAACAGCTAAATCGAACCCTAACACTAAAGCAAACATCCAGAACTAACATGCGTCGAAAACTTCGACACAAAACCCCAAAGAAAAATTATTCACTCACCAACAATCCAACAATAACCAATCGAAACTAAAACATTGGAGGACTACTCCTCCCAAGATCTTCATCTAAAAAGAAAGCAATTTGTACAATTAATAGAGAGTTCGAAGCAACAGACAGTAACAATCAATCTCAAAAGGAACAGGCGAAATCTAGCAGAGCAGAAGAAGCCAACGGAAGAACTTACGTAGAAACCTTTCAATTACAACAACGAAAAACACAATGCTCTTGATTAAACCTGGTAAAAAAAATCACGGAGGCAGCAAAAAGAAAATAAATGAGGGAAAAAAAGGAAAGAAAAAGAAACGGTAAACTAAAACAAAACTTTCTAAAGAGAAGAATGTAAAAAAGATTTTGGGAAAAAATTAATTAATTTAAAAGTAAAACTAATTACCAAAAAGTACAAAAATTATTCCCCCATCTCTTACGCAGATACTTGAACACAAAACTAAAGGAAATACAAAAGCTTAACCATCGAACCAACAGACTCATTCTTAATATAGATTGACGCAAAAATAACTTAAGTCGAGAGTTTGAGGAAAGGGTTTAAATAAAAAAAATAAACAAAAAATTTTAAAAATGAAGACTCAAATCCCCGATCTCAACCACATAAATAGAGCACTTAACCATAGATACATAGACTTAGTTATTGATAGAATTTAGCAAACAACACTCAAATTTTTAGAGCATTACAAAACTAAATCATGTTAAAATATATGAGTTAATTTTCAAATTCAATGTAGTAGATGGATGAAAATTGTAATTTAATTAAAAGATTAATCAATTTCCTTGATTCATAGCTAGTGGTGTTAAAATGGAAACTATTTTATATATAATTTTTTTTTAAAATGTTACAAGTACAGTACAATTAAAGTATAATATAAAATATATGTTCGAGTAGTTATAAGTATCAAATTATTACACAGGGTGGATACAAGGGGTAACCCCATAAATTGAAAATTTTCAATTGTAGCCACTAATAAATCATCAAATTATAAATAAATATAGGGAAAATATACTTTGCCCCCAATGAAAAAAACTAATCGTTTCAAAAATTAAAAAATCTTAAATTAATCAAAGATAAAATCTATATTTAACATCTAAATCTATATTTGGTTCATTTCACTATCATGCAAACTGCATGATAGAAGTAGCATTCTGGTTGTAGTAAGGGGATAAAGGAAATCTAAAACAAGTACTGACGTTATATAATTTTCATTTAAAAACTAAAATTAGTTTGGTAATTTGCTCGCTATAATGTACTATTTTTGGTCCAAACCAACAGAAAAAAAATTGTAATTAAACAAGAATATTAAAGATATTGCTATCAAGGATGAGCAGCGCAATATTTTAGTGGAGAAACCTCCCGAAATTAGGTAAGGGGGAGTGACTACTTTCAAATATTATAAAAGCTGGTAACTGTGGAAGCACATGAACGAAATCTTTTCTTCTCCACATTATTACACCAACCTAATATTTTGTCTAGATTTTATTAGTCGCATATCTATGTCCACCTTGTTTTTCATTTTATATATATATATAAGGCAGCAAATTTGCTATTGAAAGATAAGTAAATGAAGAATCCTTGATGATGCAGTAACATGAAAGAAATGTGTAGAAGCTGCACATCAAAGCTGCACGTAAATTAAAGTTCTCCTTTCTCAGCACATTGTATGTCTCGACACCAGCCCATAATTATTTTAACTCTTCAATAAATGGCTGTAAATAAATGTCGATATCATTCCCGGGCCCTTTCTCTCCAGGGATAATCATAGATAAGATAAGGGAAGATTGCTTCATGCAAATCCACGGAGGCAGATTGTAAGGAACAAGCACTACTGGCCAAGTACTGTACGCAGTACTCATGATCTTGTAAGGATTAAATCCATCAGATGCTAGGCCAAGCCTCACACTCCTAGGATCACTTGCAAAGCTTGGAAATTTATTGTCAAATGATTTCCAAGCTAAAGAATCTGTCGGATGCCTTAATAATCCATCATCGGTTCATCCATCATGGTGCCACGTCATTGACTCCGCTGTCTTCGACGACATGAAAAGCCTTTGAAGCCTTGGTATCAGCGAAAAATACCGTAAAATCTTGACCGGCTTCTTTATTGGCTGTGCATCATTTTCATCGTCGTTCTCATCTTCTGTGTTTTTATTTATCCAACGTGATTGGTCGCATACATGATAGCACTGTTGGTTTCTCCGATCGCCCCAATACAACATGCAATCATTCGGGCAACTATGGATTTTGTTGTACCCAAGACCTAAATATTTTATCATTTTCTTCATATTTTTGCATGATTGAGGGATTTTTGCAAATGGAAACATCTCTCTCAAAAACTCTAGCAGCATTGTCAAAGAGTTCCCGGTCCACCCTTCCAAACATTTTAACTGGAAAAGACGAATACAAAAAGACATTTTTTAGAATTTTGATCCCTCATATAGTTCTTCGTTCATCTCATTAAGTAGCGCGTAGAACTTTACCACTTCTCCATTCAGCTCTTCATGAGGTACACTTGTTCCCGGTTCGGTAAAAGCATTTGCACCAACATTACAATCATTAGATGCCACAAAGTCAGCTGGGAATGACTGAAAACCATGACTGTGCATATTAAATGCATCCCGTAACATACCTTCTATGTCATCCCCTCCAACGAACTAATGGTAAGCAGGACCAGGATAAGATACATCCATCGTTGAAGAAGAAGTACTAGGCGGGCATTCTCCATGAAAAAGTCATTGTTTATAACCTTGAACAAACCTATCAACAATTAGATGCTTGTATACAACTTCACGATAATGCCAGTTTGTGTTGACACACTTGTTACACGGGTAAAGAATCATGTTCTCTTGGCTTGCATATTGAAATGCAAAATTTAGAAAACTCTGTACTCCATTTCGATAACCGTTGCTTACCCTTGACAAATTCATCCAAGACCGGTCCATTTCTTAATTTTTGAAGTCTGATCTTAACAATAAATCGCACAGGTTTAGGATTTAGGAATAAGTATAATTAAGCTATGTAAGTTATGTAAGTTATATAAGTTGTGTATAATGTAAGCTATCAAAGTTATGTATTATGTAAGTTATTTAAGTTGTGTATTATGTAAGTCATGTAGGCTATGTATTATGTAAGTTATGAAAGTTTTATATAAGTGATTAAAAATGTATTATGTAATTTATTTAAGTTTTTATGTAAGTTATGAAAGTTATGTATTATGTAATTTATTTAAGTTATGTAAGTTGTGTATTATGCAAGTCATGTAGGCTATGTATTATGTAAGTTATTATGTTATTATGTAAGTTATGAAAGTTATATATAAGTTATTAAAAATATATATAAATTTTTAATATATATATTAAAAATGTATATAAATATTAATAAGTTATTAAGTTATATATTAAAAATATATAAGTTATGTAAATTATGAACTCATAAGATTTAATTTCTCTATAAAGTTATGTATGATATAATAATCGTGGAATTGTATGTATATATAATTTATTTGGGTGAAAGAAAATTGAAAATTTAAGTGGAATTGCAATTTGAAATCCTAAAGTTAGCATGGGTTTTTAGAACATAGTAAACCTCATACTATTATTGCTCTAAACTTTTTTTCTTTAGGATACAATTCTGCATCTTGCATGCAGTCGATTACTAGTACATTTTTCTTTGGGTTGTATAAACAGATTGATATCCTTATTTTATTTTATTTTATTACAATTGCAGATTTATATTTATATTTTAAAAACTGTTCAGCATTAATATAAAATAAGTGTTAGTGCAATCGTAAGATACATTGTATTCTGAAGAAAAAGTATGCAAGTTTTGAATCTTGATAGAATTTTTCTGAATATTACCTTGGTCCGAACAAAGCTGCTCTCGAATGGTAAAAAGAAAGAAAATACTTGTGACTATACCAACAAAAATAAAGAGTCAAACTATAGTAAAAACAAATAAAATCTATAAATTATGAGACAAAGGACTGTTTTCTTTAAAACTTTGATTATGAAATTAAAACATCATCCCAAACACCTTTTACTCGCTTTTTTTTTATTTTAAAAAAAAATACTAAGAAGTAAATAAGAGGTCTTAAATTCTGAGTAATTGAATTCGAGTCTCGCTTTTAATAATTATGATGTGTGGGGTTTTAGTCCAACATGTGTATGCCAACTTTTCTTTTTCGATTTTCATTCAGTTTCTTTTTTTTTTATTCTAAAATATTTATAATATACCAAAGTATCTAAGCCAAGGAATTCTATGATTAAAGACTTAAAAAGAGTCCAAGACCAAATGGCAGGAATTAAAATATTAAAATATTTTATTTTGTATATTTGTTATTTAAATACAACAGAAGATGGAATTGCAATTTGTATACTTTTATTTACTTTCTTTGGATTATGCAAGTCTTATTTGAGTTGAAGTATAAACCAGTAGCAACTACTATTCTTCAAGAGTTTTATTGTTTCAATTCCTTACTAACCATTATATATTATCATAATATGACCAACCAAAACATCTTTAATTATTGAATTATTTATAATCTACAGCTTAGAAAAATAATTTTATTTCCTTTTTCTTTAATTGGCAGGGTGTAGGGTGCAGGGACAAAATATATAATTTTAAAACATTAAGTATAAAAAGTTTAATTAGAAAACCTGGATTTCGCGCAATTGTCGAATTCATATCTTACTTTTTTTTAATGAATATATAGAAGGACAAAAAAAAAGGTTCAAAGTTGCCCTAAAAAAGGTTCAAAGTTGCCCTAAAATAAATTTACAGCAAGCAGCAAACAGTATGCATATGGCAAATACATTCAATCAGCATGCCAGTACCAACGACATTCATTTTTAAACCCGCAAATATCAATGCGTTTCAAAATTAAATTTCATATTTAAACAGTCCAAAAACAAATGCCCGACTAGAAACTAACCAATGACGACGGCCGTAGTAGTCCGACGGTGACGGAGATGCTCGAGCTTCTGATGTTTGCGTAGCAGGTGGTCGGCCCGGACAAAGACAACGGCGAATGGGATGGTCGATTTTTCAGATGGCGCAAATTGAATGGGTTTGGGGTTAGGGATTTACTGAATTAATCTGGAATTGGGGGAAATGGGGAAAATTTGGGATTTCGGGTTTAAGTGTGGGAATGATATGGCTGGAGAGAAAACGACGACATTTTCGTCTACAACTTAACCCATTTGTGGCGTTTATAGCTAAAATGCCACTAAACCCTAAACTAAACGCAAAAAGTAAAAAACGCCGCTATGCTAAAAATTTTTTATTTTTTTTATAAATTGATTTACTTTTTGCGGCATTTTTATGAAAAACGCCGCTATTTCATTTTGAACAAAATAGCGCCGTTTTGCTATGCAAATATTTTTTTCTATTTTTTTATAATTTTATTTATTTTTTGGGATGTTTTTATAGAAAACACCACTATTGCTTATCTTTTGCGGCATTTTTTACAAAATCGCCGCAAAATATTATTTCATTTTGAATAAAATGACTCCGTTTTGCTATGCACAAAATTTTTTATTTTGTTTTTTAAATTGATTTATTTTTTGCGGCGTTTTTATGGAAAACGCCGTTATTTCATTTTGATCAAAATGACGCCGTTTTGCTATGCAAATAATTTTTTTATTTTTTATAATTTTATTTATATTTTGCAGTTTTTTTTATAGAAAACGCCGCTATTGCTTATCTTTTGCGGCGTTTTGTGAAAAACACCGCAAAATATTATTTCATTTTGAACAAAATGACGCCGTTTTGCTATTTTGTTTCTATAAATTGATTTATTTTTTGCGGCGTACGCCGCTATTGGTTATCTTTTGCGGCGTTTTTCATAGAAACGCCGCAAAATATTATTTCATTTTGAACAAAATGACGCCGTTTTGCTATGCTAATTTTTTTTTTGTTTTTTATAAATTGATTTTTTATAAAATAATTGAAAATTTTATCATTTAACAAATCTCAAGTAAACCTTAACCTTAAACCCTAAATTAACCATTCAATACATATAAAGTCTATCTATTATATATCTCTTAAATAATTTAAACTATACTCATAATTTCAATATATTTGATTTATTATTATCTCTTTTACAATTATATAAGAACATATTTAAAATATAAATTAAAAAAATAATTAATCTAAACTCAAAACCTTAACTCGACCCCTGAATCCCTAAACCTTAAATCCCTAACTCCTAAACCCCTAATGTTTAACTCCTAAACCCCTAACCCCTAAACCTTAAATCTCAACCCTTAAACCATAATCCCTAAACCCATGCTCCCTAAACCTTAAAATATGAACTCCTAAATAGGCCTTAAATCTTAAATAAATCATATACCCTAAACCAAAAACCCTAAACAAATTTATTATTATCTCTTTTACAATTATATAAGAACATATTTAAAATATAAATTAAAAAATTAATCTAAACGCCCAAAATCCTAACTCGACCCCTGAATCCCTAAACCCTAAATCCCTAACTCTTAACCCCAAATGTCTAACCCCTAAACCCCTAACCCTCTAACCCTTAAACCTTAAATCTCAACCCTTAAACCATAATCCCTAATCCATAATCCCTAAACCCATACTCCATATACCTTAAAAACGTAACTTCTAAATTGGCCTTAAATCTTAAATAAATCATAGACCCTAAACCAAAAACCCTATTTTTTTACGGCGCTTTCCCAAAAACACCGCTAAAGACCTGAGCATTAGCGGTGCTTTCCTAAAAACGCCGTTAAATCCCCGAAAGCTCAGAAAACGGCGTCGTTGGGCTTATGTCTTTTTGCGGTGCTTTCTCAAAAACGTCGCTAAAGACCTGAGCATTAGCGGCTTTTTCCTAAAAAACGTCGTTAAATCCCTGAAAGCTCAGAAAACGGCGTCGTTGGGCTTATGTCTTTTTGCGGCACTTTTTCAAAAACGCCGCTAAAGCCCTGAGCATTAGCGGCGCTTCCTAAAAAACGCCACTAAATCCGCGAAAGCTTAGAAAACGGCGTCGTTGGGCTTAGTTTATTTTGCGGCGCTTTCTCAAAAACGCCGCTAAATCCCTCAGCATTAGCAGCGCTTTCTTAAGAAACGCCGCTAAATCCCCGAAAACTCAGAAAACGGCGTCATTGGGCTTATGTTTCTTTGCGGCGCTTCCTCAAAAACGCCGCTAAATCCCCGAAAGGCCAGAAAATGGGGTTGTTGGGCTTAGGTTTTTTTGCGGAGCTTTATCAAAAACGCCGCTAAAGCCCTGACAATTAGCGGCGCTTTCCTAAAAACGCCGCTAAATCCCCGAAAGCTCAGAAAACGGCGTCATTGGGCTTAGGTTTTTTGCGGCACTTTCTGAAAAACTCCGCTAATGCTTATTTTCAGCGGCATTTTTCATAAAGTGCCGCTAATGATTGATCTTTAGCGGCGTGTTTTATTCAAACGCCGCTAAAAACGCCACTAAAAGCCTGTTTTGGTGTAGTGTATTATAGGGCAGCAAATTTGCTATTGAAAGATAAGTAAATGAAGAATCCTTGATGATGCAGTAACATGAAAGAAATGTGTAGAACCTACCATGAAATTTGCAGTATCATTAGAAAAATGGAAATAAAATACAATTAACAAATAAACAATATCCAATGACAATGATAATAACAAAGTAGGAAGGAACAGAAGTATGTGTGGAGCTTGCAATGCCCTTCATGGCTAAAGATTGTTAATGAACCTCACTTTGCTGCAATTGTGCTGTTGCTTGTTCATATCCATGCACTAGGGGAATCTCGTAATATTTCAAAATATTCACAATAGTAATTTATGAAATCTTTAGAAAATATAACATTCACAATAATAAAACTACGCGAAATTGGAACCCATCATTGGAATCTTTTAAGGAAAGCACCTAGATAAATTGATTTCTCTCTTAGACTTTTTTCCCCTTTGTGTAGTCTATAAGTTTTCAGTTTTTAATGTTGTCATTTAAAATTCAGTGATTTTCTCCGTTAAATCGATTTCGCTTTAACATGTAGGACTTATTTCTTTTAAATATTGCAGTTTCCCATATTAATGATTTCTAAGGGAAGCTTTGTTACCGAATAATGAAAGATATTGTTGAGGTTGAGCTCAACAACTTTTATATAATATTTTTTAATAGCTTACTTATTTCAATTTATTTTGACTTTCGAAATTTTATGACATTATTTGAATTAATTATGTTTTTAATATAATTATTTATGTTAACTTTTTCATTTTATCTTTTATTATTTTGAAAACTATATTTTATGAATTTTAATTATGTTTTTAATTTTGATTTATATGTTTACATATTTGTCAATTTTATCTTGATTCTAAAAAAATTTATCTGAAAAAGTGTATAATTTTTTTAAAAAAACCTAATAGATTCAAAAAGAATATATAAAAATTTAAGCTTCAAATAATAAATAAACCGAATGTGTAAACTTTAAGGGCTAAATATATTATTATACTATTAAAAATGATGCAATATTGACAACAAAAATTAATTTTGTAATTAATTGTCCTTGGATGTTTACTTTCAAATTTGAGAGGAATTAAATTGCTCCAAATTTTTTAAAGGGGACAACTAGAGAAGTCTTTTTATCATTTTATTTTTGTATATTTAATAAAAATTAATATAAAATTAAATACTAATTAAACATAATTTCTATCAAATTATTAAAAGACGACCTTGCAGTGTGAGGAATATTTCTATTTTTTTTAAGAAAAAAGAAAAAATTGTAATATGACTTTTATTATAGGGACCTTTATAGTATTTTTAACTTAAATTTGTGTAAAGGGCATTGATTTGATATGATCAAATTTTTAATCAACTATCATAATTTGATATGTTGATAAGTATTCAAATGAATAAGTAAGATTTAGTTGTTATAAAAATAAATAGCATGAATCACCATAAATTCAACCACTCAAACTTAAGCTTAATTTGGTCTATAATATAATATGGGCTAAAATCTTAAACATTTCTCTACTTTTTAGATAGAAAAAAAAAAGGTTTTTACTCTATAAAATTGATGACTATGGGATAAATTATAGGAAGAGAAAACAACTATCAATTCAGATATTAATTTTTTTTAATATTAATCTCATTATAAGTTATTATCTGATATGCTCTTTTTTTATATAATGCTTAGAACTACCCATAGCCCTTCTTCAATTCTTAAATAAGAGGATAATGAGTTTCAGCGTACTCGAAACCATGTCCTCTTACATTAGCAACAATGCTGATACTAATTGAGTTAAGACTCAATTGGCCAATGTAGATATTAAACTTAAATGATGAGGAAGAGAAAATATAAATATTTTATTTAATTTTGTATCTAAAATGTTGAAATTATTTTATATTAGTTTGCATATTTTGTACAATGTAAGAGTTTTTTTTATGTAATATATAAATATTTTATTTTTTATATTTTATTTTAAAATTAATATATTTACACAAAATATAATTTTGAAAATCATTAGTTTTAATTATTGGAAAATAAATAATTTATGAAGTAATAAAAAATATAAATATTATAATTCGATGTTTTTCAATCCTAAAGTAAAACATTCTTAAAATTTTTTATTTAAAATATTATTGTATATATATATATTAAATATTTTAACGTTATTTTAAAATACTATTTAAAGTGAAAGTTAATATAGTTGTGTTAAAAAATTCTCAAACAATTCATAAAATATTATTTAAAATAAATTTACATACCTTAAAATTGTAATAGAAGTGCTAAGAAATCTGGAAAGAAAATCAAGATTAACCAACATTTAAAATTATACAAAATTAAGAATTATTATAAATTGATCGAGATTTGGACATAAGTGCAAAAATGAAAATAAATATTTACATAAATATAATAATGTAAATAAAAAAGATATAAGAATGTAATCAAAATTTTTAGTAAACAATGAAGACCAAAAACTGATTAATGGACTAAATTGCATAAAAACAAAATATAAACTCATGAGAGAAATAAATATTTTCTTTTTAAAAACCTTCATGACGTTACTCAACACGAAATCTTCTTTGGTTGCTATTTTTTTCACAATAATTTATTTTATTATGTATACAAGAGAGAAAATGACTAAGCACACTTGCAAAGGCATGTACAAAATCCTCTCCCATTCTTGATTTATGCAATTAATTATGTCAATTTAATCTCAATTTTTAAAAAAATTAGTTCTCAACATTTACATATTATGTAATTTTTTTGTAGTTTTTTTTTTGGTGATATTGAGGGTTAATTTTAAAATAATGAGAAAAGATGAAAATTATTATCTTGGATTTTTTAGTATTTTCATTTTTTTTGTTTATTTTCAATCAAATTTAGCTGATAAAATTGTTTATTTTGCTTTTTAGGTAAAATGGTTACAAAGAAAAGAATAGTTGCAAAAAGGACCAAATTAGATAATATGTAAATGTTAAGGGTTAGAATTTTTAGAATCAAGACTAAATTGACACAATGTATAAAACTTGAGAGTTAAAGTTGCTATTATTCTAATTTAAAAGTTGCCACTGATAGGACCAAAAAAGACAAAATTGAATAGTTGGGTGACCAAAAATGAAATTTATTAATAGTTGGATGTCAATTTTGTAACTTTTCATAGTTGAATGATCAAAAATAAATTTACTAATAGTTGGATGACTATTAATGTAGTTTATCTTAATTTTTAAAATTTTTAACACAATTTATATGGGCAATTTATCAATATATGTTGACTTTTAAAAAAAATTGAGAACCTATGCTATTTTTTTAGAATTTTGTCAATATATGTTGTTTTTGGAGAGAGGAAGGAAAATGAGCCCTACAGGTCGTGTTTTCAAGCCAACAGTAACCTTTCCCTCAAGGGTCACAATCCCAGCGACTACAATACCCCCAACAACCATATTTTTTTCTATATAAACCTCTCCAAACTTCATTCTTTTCAACTTAATTCTCTATTCTTTTTTTTAATTTTCTCTGAATTCTATTCTCTTTGATTTTATTTTATTCCTTATAATTTGTAAAATGGCAAATCAGCTTATTCGTTTGGATGACAAGCACATCTCTGACGTTCAATTACAAATGGTAAGAAATATTATTGCTGCCACACCGAAGTTTAAAAGAATGTGCTGGCAACATTGTATCGAGAAATGTGTCAAGCAACGATGTCATTTCTCACATTGGAGTTAACGGCATCTCCAGATTACATAGATTGATTTAGACATAATGACAAGCCATATTTATTGCCAGATATGGAAAGGAGTAGACAGCATTGTTGTAGGAGGCCAAGACAAGGGCCCATCAATCTTTGGTCAAGTGAACATGTCGCGAGGAAATCAACATCTCCTCTAGCTCCACACAAGGACTTGATTGCCATGCAACGTCCCGATCAGTATGATTCATATATTTTTTATGCTAACCCAGTTTATTTTACACAAGCACCACAGCACGCACCATCATTATTACATCAATACTTTTTCCAGGTGTATATTTTGCATGACTGCCACCCGCCGCACCATATTATACATCGATACTATCAGCAACATCGACACATCTGGTATCACCGACAATTCCTACCTTTTTTTGCAATTAGCCCATGCAGCACCATACAATTATCCATCGGCAGTGTCGCAAACACCCCCAACATTGTTATTCTACTGAGGTTGGTCATCCTCGCAACCGCCTATTCATACAAGGGGGATGTACGATGGGTGGCTAGGACCTAGACACGGTCAACCACGGAGGAAGGAAATGAATATAGATATCAACATCGAGATGCATCTGAAATGAAGATGAAGACGATGAGGAGTCGCCAACCCAAATTGTTCGACGGAACACTAGGCGTACTTGATGCCCACCCGGTTGTGGCACAAATTTGGGATGCCGATTATTAAGTTATTTGTAATTTTTCTTTCAAATGCTTCATTATTTAGTTTGTTAAATTTTAATTTGGGCTATAATAAATGTTTCCACCCACAATGCACTTGTTCCACTTTCATTGACACCAAATTGTATACTTTATTTTGCATAAAAAATGTACACTTATTTACAATCTACACAACAAATTTATTAAACTGGTTTGCTTTGTACCATATCGTATGGTGAGTTCGAATCGTTAATTTCAATTCTATAACTTTTTCATTTAAGTTTTCTCCGTCCATTTGTTAATTACAATATTTTCAAAGAGCAATGATTTGTTCACAAGATACAAGAAAAGATTAAATTTTTTATTTCATATTGTAATATATATTACTTCAATAATTAATATTAACTTACAATTTTCAGAAAAAATTAATGAATAAACAAATATATTGAATTTATATGGTTTTTGGTATGTTTTCTTTTTTGTGTTTACCAATGAATGAGTTAGTCTTCTAATTAGCTCTTCTACTTGATGTTTCCTCCAGGTGCGAACATGTTGGCTTAGTATGACTTGGGTTCCTATAGTAACTGCATAATCTCCGCGTGTCTCTCTGCTCACAAATATCAATATTGTCTAGTACCTGAGTTGAGTTCAACTGACCTTTTGGCTTGCGCCACAAGTTAATATTTGGTACCAACTCGAAAGGAGTGTGCGAGGTAGGCGACCACATGCTTTCATCCGGCATAGGTGGAAATTCAGATTCCCAAACATTTTATGTGTTGTAGTTTGTAAACTTCGTCAACGTAAGTCATGCAATCTACACATATCGAGGCACATGCCATAATTGCATGCGCGCATTGATAGTGAAGTGCTTGAAATCTCCCACAATTGCAAGTCATTTGTCTCAGGTCTACATGATATGCTCCCTCAATAACTCATTCATTTGGGTCCATGGAACTTCGTAACCCGAAATATTTGATTTGGACGCGAGTGAAACATTAAAGACTTTGAGGTCACTATTTCTGTATTTTCCCCAATATCTTTCAACACTGACTCACACCTAAACCTGTTCGGGTGGCCCGACCTGAAGGCTCGCCCGAAATGTGAGAAGGTTTGGGAAAAAATATAGACCCGAAAGATGGGCTTGGACAAAAAAATAAAGTCCATTTAAAAAATGGGCTGGGCCACGGGTAAGACATTTTTGGCTCAGGCCCGGCCGGGCCCTGCTCGAATTCACTAAAAGATAAAAAAATATTTACTTTTTTTTGTTTTTAATATTATTTTCTTGTGTTTTCTCCCTATTTTGCTACCATTTTACTATTATGTTGCTACTATTTTGTTGTTTTATTGTTAATTTTGTTATTATTTTAAAGACATTTATTAATTCTTTTATTATTTTAGAAGCATTTTATTGTTGAGTTGCATCCATCTTAGTGTTATTTAAGTATACATATTTTTTAAATTTTATTTTTAATTTATTGGAAAATATTTATTTTGATGTATTATATATTTTAAAATTATATAAAAATTAATATAAAAATTAATATGGGCAAGCTGGGTCGAGCCCGAGTTTTAGCATTTTATTCGAGTCGGGCTTGGGTAAAATTTTAGGCCCATTTTTTAGCCCAAGCCTAGAAATGGGCCTAAATTTTTAGTTGAGCCCGACCCGGCCCGGCCCATGCACACCTTTACTCACACTAAACGTGACTACCTTTTATTTGTCCCTCGTATTTCTCAGCCCACTTTGGAAACAAGGCTACTAGTCGAAAATACGTTTTTTTTCAACATCGAGGTTACCGACAAATCATGTGTCCCCTTCAGTACGAAATTAATGCATTCTACTGGATTCATTGTTATGTCCCCCTATCGTAGTCCTCCATCATACGATTGCATCCACTGTTCATTGGGTATCCTATTGAGGTATGTCGCACCCTCTCAGTTTATAGCCCGTAATTTCTCCAATATTTTATGGAATCAATGTTGGACGAGCTCATACCCTGTCGATGACAATCAATATTATACTTAATAAACGCGACCCAATGTATATGTTAAACTGTAATATAGAAAATACTATGTATAACGTACCATGTTAGTGACATGTCTCCACTTTGCATTCTTATTGTATTGACCCATGTAGTTAAACCCTATATGACGTAAATAATACCTATGGTGTGCACAATCTTAGAAGCTTGAACGTCGGTCAATTGTAGCCTGTAATTTGGGGGCTCTGTCGAAAATGATGCATATATCGGGTTACGGCACAACATGCCTTCTCAAGTTAGTTAAAAAGACATCTCAATCATCTTCAATTCTTCAGGTATTATTCAAAAGCTATTTGCAATATTTTTTTATTACCATCTGATGCAACAGACAACAACAACCGATGCTGGTATCTCCTGTACATGAATGTACCATCAATTTGTACAAGTGGCTTACAGTACTAGAATGCATAACTGCATTGCTTGAAAGTCCAGAAAAAACGATGAAAAAGACTTTTTCTAGAGACCAAGTGATTGCGATAATATGCAGGCTCCGTTTGCAAGTCAGTTACGGAACTTGGTACGTACCGCTCTAGTACTTGACACCATTACCACAAATCATTATAGGATTTCTCCCACCAGCTATGCATCTTCTCCAACGCCTTCTATTTTGTCAACCATGCATTGTGGTAGGACACAGTGTAATCAAACTAGCTATGAATGTGTGCAATCAAAACTAGGACCGAAATCCTAAGACTCGCTTTCACCATGGGTAATATAAAGTCAGATATCATGTCTGAATCCAATTTCGGATGATCGTAAAAGTATAATGACTAAATTTCTAATTTAAAAAAGTACAAGGGCTTAAGGTCTATTTTAATTTTTGTATTTTATTTGTTGAGCTTGAAATATAGTAAATTAAAGGGTAAATTAAACTGTTGGTCAAAATAGAACCGTTCTTATTTTGATCTCTCTAAAATTTGTCTATTTAGTCATTCTAATTAAGATAATTGTTCAATTGATCATTGTTAAAAATTTTATTAATCCATTAATGTATTTTCGACATGACATTTTTTTGACTTTTGATTAAAGTTACGGGTTTCTATATAATTAGTCAAAAACATTTTTTTTTGCACCATAAGAACCATCAATCCTTATCATCACCCATCTCCTACTCCATCTCTATCGCTCATCAGTTCATTGCCCCTGCACCATAAGAACCACTTTACACGATTGCTTGTCCAACATTAGTGATGCAATTATTCGACACTCAGTTGAGTTTAACATAGATTTTATGCGTTGGCTTTTGTATTTTGTTGCATGACCTGCCTTGTGTCTCAAATGGTATATTGCCTTGTTATATGCAGCTTCAAGATCCTAGTTTTGATATTCACCGGGAAGAAAAGTACCTTATACTTGTAGTTCAAGAGCTAGTGTCTAGAGTTCTATGGGAAGGGCGATTTGTTTTTGGACCGCGCAAGTAGGAAGCCTAAGGATTTTGCTGAAAATAGTAGATTCACGAGGAATGAAACAAACCTAAAGAGCTTGCTACAAACTTTGTTGATGAGGGTGGGGCACTCACTTCCAAATTACAAGACAAGCATCTAAAGACAAATGAGTTTTGGGCATTAGTGGAATTCAAAGGAATGCAGTTTGTGGGAAAGCCTATGAAAAACAAGCAGCTTGTTGAGAGTGATGTCACTATAGAAGCTCATTTGACTCATCCCTTTGACAATAGGAGTGTAATGACGATTCCCTTCTTGGTGTCATTGAGAACATGTTAAAAATTTTGGGAAAGCGTTAAAGATCAAAACATCTATAGGTATACGTTTCTCTATTGTTGTATGTTGTTCCTATCTATTGTGGCTCTAAGTGGCCTATAATCAGTGTTTAAAACAAAGAAAACTTTGGATATCCACTACTAACTACTTCTCAAAGTGTTTCGATGATTCATTATCGAAACCTAGTAATGTCAGAGTAAGGAGTTGGCACAAGAAATGTCAAAAGGATCTGTATAAGATCTATGAGCTGATCGCTGAAACAAAGAATGTAGATTTCTGAAACAAATGCATGCTCTATATAAATAAGGTAACTCTCCTTGCATGCAAGCATCAACTGTCATAAAAGCTGATTGTTACATTGCATTGAGCTCCGTAAAGAAATAGTTCTGCAATTATATGTTTGCAGAACTTATAACTCTAATTTAAGGATTATTTAAAACATTTTAGATTTTTATTTTTGAACTTAAGAAAAAAATGCACTAATTATATGTTTATTTCTATAAATTTCATTTTAATAAGCGTTAAACTGCTGCTTAATGAGGAAAATAGGTACCCTAAACCTTAAACCTTAAATAAGTTGTAATGTATAACATCATAAACCAAGGATTGGAAGAAAGAAAAGACACTGCGAATGATACTTGCATCCATTTCTTAAATTCATCGGATAACCGCATCACCCATGTTGGAGAAACAGTCGTGTAAGGTTGTTCTGATGATGTGGGGGTGACAGAATGAGGAGTGATGGAGATGGGGGAGCAGGGGATGGGCGACAATGAATATTGGCAGTTCTTATGGTAAGTGTTGGGGGTAAGGATTGGTGGTCAAATAGAAAAAATGTTTTGGAAAAATTATAGAGAGGTCCTTAGCTTTAGTCAAAATTTTAAAAATGCCACGTCAAAGATTCATTAGTGGATTAACAGAAATTTTAACGATAATGACCAATTCGAACAATTCTCTTAATTAGAATATGATTAAATTGACAAAAAAAATAAAAGTGACCAAAATAGGAACGATGTTATTTTAGAATGACTTGTGGTGTAGCTTACCCTAAATTAAATTGCTTTAAAGATTTTTCTTTCTTTGGTCTTTAGATTCTTTAATGGCTGGCACTTTAGCTTCCTATGACTTTGGTATACTACCGAACATATTTTTCATCATCTCCTTATTTAGAAGGCTTTTCTCAAGTACCTTTAATCTATTGGTAATGTTGATGAAATGATCGAACATCTCCTTTCTTAACTTTGAATAGCTCATAATCTAAGGTGAGATTAATATTTAATTATGTGACTCCATTTGTTCCTTTATGTGCGACCTTAAGTTTGCTCCACATTTCCTTTGCATTATCACACATAAATACTTTATTGTACTCTTTTGGACCAAGAGCTCAAAAATTGAAAATCAATGGCCTTGCAGTTTAATTGAATTTTCTTTATGTCTTCTTCATCCCACTCATCTTCTTCTTTGTTGACAATTTTTCTATCTACCCTCTTCTTAGGGATGAATGGATCATTGGTGATGACTTTCCAAACTTCATAATCATTGGCTTGGCAAAACAAATTCATTCTTGTTCTTCAATATGATAAATTTGCTTCATTGAAGAGTGGAGGCCTTATGTTAGCTTGTCTTTCTCCCAACATTGTGGAGTTTTGCTTAGATACCATCAAACACGCCTCCTTCAAGGTAATAGACTTCTTGATGATGATTTTCCATGATTCTTGTCTCTTGATAATTAAATCGTCTTCAGAAGTCTAGCTTTGATACTATTGTAATGTTTATATTTATATTTATTATATAATATATGCATTTTATAACAATAACAAGTTAAAGTGTTTCTTAAAAAAAATGTTAAAAGTGGGATAGCATTTCACACTAGAGTTGTTTGTTCTTTAATTGTTATTGAATGCTCTAGTTGTTCATTGCCAAAAAGCAATTCATGCAAAAGAATGATTGTGGTGCAGTTACACCAAAACCAAGAGAAACTACATTGCACTGGAGGTTATCGGACATCTAAAGGAGTTCTCAATCTCATCGCTATAGTAATTAAATTCATCACCACTATTGTTTTTAATTTCATCATTATAGTAATTAAAAAACAATGACGACAACGAGATTAATTATTGTAATAGTAAGATTAAAATCAATAATAAGATATGTGTTTTGACGCAAAGACAGCAATGGCGATGGGAGAAAAAGAAAAATGACCATTGAAGACATTAATATAAAGAAACATTATTGAATTCTTTTTATATGTATTTTTAATAATATTAATTATTTTTGTGTTTTTATAAATTTATTTAAATATTTTAACTAACCAATTACATAATTTATAAATATATTTATTATATTAAATAACTTAATATTTTACAAATGAAAATAAATAAATAAATAAAATTTAAAATATTATAAAATAATAAATAAAACTAAAATAAACAAAAACTAATAAATAGAAAAAAAAACAATTGACAAAAGGGATAAAATAATAATTTCATTATTCGTTCGGGGTGAGATTTGGTAATTAGACCCTTCCCCCTTCAGTTGAAAACCAATGACCCAATAAGAAATAATCCCACCGGTGATCCTAACCTAAAACATACTACAAACATATGTCAGTGCGTTTAATTTATAAAATAGGGTAGAAAAGAGTTATATTCCAACGCACCAAGGGCACCATTAATGCTATTGTTGTATTAAAATTTTTATATATTTTTTTATTTTCTTATTATAAAAATTTTCAATGTTTAGAATATTTTTATATATATTTTTGCAAAAAAAAAAAGTCAATCGGTTTTTAAATATCATTGAACTAAATCAAATAATGAAATGTGATTTTAAATACCGATGAGAAGCAAAAATAAATTAAATTTCAAGTACTACTTCAAGGGCAAAAAAGGGCGGAATCGTGCGCCTTTTTACAAATTACAAGCGACCGGTTCACATTTCAAAGTGACTGGACTATGGGCATCGGCCCAATGATTAGTAGCTAAATGATTGAACAACTTTTTGGAGGTTGAGGCTCTAATTTCAGTGGCTTTCCTCAACCCAAAACCACCAAATCAGGCTCATATGGTAGAGATTTATTTTTCGTATTCTCTTTGTTGGTTCTATGGTGTTATTTAAAATTTAAATTTGCGTTCCGCACAAAACAAAGAAGCTTCATTATTATATTTGAATAAATATATGTTTTAGAACAAAAATTAGACTATTGAAACTTCATGAGCTAAACAAATAATTATGATGTTAAGTATAAAAAATAAAAATATGTAATATGAATATCATTAGATTTGTAAAAATATATAAATGGCTTTAATAATATAATATAAAAATATATATCTATTAAAAAATATTTGGTACAGAATCACGCTTCATAAACTATTATTCATAATAAAGTTATTGTTTAAAACAACATTAGTATGGAAATTAAAAGCAAACATCGCCCATCTTGATATTTCCTTGTTGATTTGCAATCTCAATCTCGACTCTTCCTCCTCATAGGAAACATTTCTAAGCCTCCTGATATCCTTTAAAGGCCTATGTCTCCAATCGAGCTTATCCTATTTTTACCAATCATTCTCACCAACCAACCGCTCTTCTTAGCATGAATGAGAGCTTCACTTATTTAGAAGTTTGATTTTTTTTTAATTTATATTGAGATTATATGTATTAAGAGAATTTAAGTTACATCTTTTGATATACTATAACTTGTAAGTGTTTTTCTTGATTAATTCAATGCTTTAATATTTTGGGAAAAGAAAAATATACTTAATATAATATCGTATTAATAATTAAAATCTTGATATGTTTTGATAATTTGTATTATTTTTATCATGCATGTAATTGATGAAAAGAAAAAAAAGAAGACAAAATTGATGAGAAATCTAATGTATAATTACTCATTTTTAGGTCTATCAATAATCAGAATATATGAACACAACTATGGTCTTCATAGATACTTTGAAATTAGTAGGTGGCCTGGGATTACTAAATTATCTTATATTCTCACTTACCTGTTTTGCTTTGATTTCTATATTTTCCTTCATTATTTTAAACCAAAATCCAAATACTCAACATAAAGTCCTCTCAAGTAACCATCAAAACCCTATATTATATAAAAACATTTTTAAAAATAAAAAAAAAAATAATCAATGTTGACAATAAGGTGTTACTTAAAACAAAAATTTTAATTCTTTGAATATTTAAGTTCAAACTCTATTATTGCAATTGTGATGTGTGAATTTTAATTTTATCGTTATGAATTTTTTTATTCGTTATATTTTGTACTGATTTAAATTTATATTATTATTTACTGTTGTAAATATATAATATTTGAAATATTAAAAAAAAAAAGTCAATCTTCAACGGCGAGAATTAACAGGTAGCTACAATGTCTATTCTTCAGAAAGAATAAAAAAAAAGGGAACAGTAGTGAGGTGACGCAAAATTCTTTTTACTAATTCAACGGTTTATTTTTCTAAATTGTTTTTTCATTTGACTCTTCTAGAATCAAGAAATATTACACAAATTTCAACGTTGAGAATTAATATTTTAATCCAGACATTAAAAAGTAATAAGTAAATAAAGAATTAATTAAATTATTATATGAATATGATCTAAATATATAATATATAATATGTTACTATGTTATTTATGTCACTAAAAAAATACACGTGATACATTTATAAAAATCAATATGATTTATTTAGGTTTAAATTTTATTATACAAGTAACTTTTTTTTTGTAAATATTTTCAAAATAAAATTTGTTGATTTATGAAAATAACATGTTTTTGATGATTTTAGAATTGAATTTGGATTTAATTGGGTATTAAATAATAAAAAAAATATTAATATAAATAATATAAAATATTTTAAGTATAGTAAAATACAGATATTATGGACACAGCCGGTATAAGTTTTAATGTGAATCCATGAAACACTTAAAAAGAATATATTAACCGTTTATGATTGTCAAACTTATTACAAGCGATTAAATCAGATATAAACATGCCACCTTCAAATTAGAAAAAGAAAAAACATATTTATTACAAAATTCCCAAAGGTAAAATAAGAGATATATATGGTCGATAGGGAGAGGGATTGGATTGTTAAAATTTATATTCTTTTAACATTATTTGAATCTAAGACGTTAAAGTAATAGAATTTTTTTGTTGCTAAACCAATAACCTGATAGAATTAGATATAATCATCATTTTCTTAATAGTTACAATTATTTACAAAGCTATCAGATGATATTCGATTGTTGTACACCTATAACATATGGTTCGTTACTTACATTTTCTTAATTTCTAGCTCTACAAGTCTCTTTGAGTAGATTCTATTAGCGTAGTTATCTCAATGCATTTATCCTTTTTACTAAAGATATCGGTAATAATTTTATGACTAACAAACCCAAATTCAATTAATTAATTTATAAATTTATAATGTTGTAATTTTATAATAAAATACTTCCTATATGGAATTTAAATCATTTATTAAATTGATATCTTTAAATTTTTTAAAAATATAATTTCACTTCTTTAAAGATTAATTTCATTCACTAATAGGTTTTTATGTAAAATTTAGCCATTTTATGGAAATACTATCTTAACAAAAATCTATGGTTTTTATTTCTTTTATCAAGATCATTTATATTTAATAAAAGTAATTAATAATCTTTCTTTTATGAAATACATCTAGTTTTATTTTAAAATCCGAGATAAAGAATTAATGTAGCAAAAAATTTTTTTTTATAGTTTTGACTATTGTTGTTATAAGTGAAAACTATTATAAAAGAGATAAAAGCAAAATATTAAAAAAAATTCTAAAACTAACTTGACTACTAGAGTAAAATATTGCTAAAATTGTTATTATAGACAAGGCTATCTATATTGGTTACGACTCTTTTGGTTGATTTAAATAAATATGCTGATTTGTTTTCAAATTTAAGGATATGTGCTGAATTTTTTTTTATATTTACTGATATATATATTATTTTTAGAGAGAAAGTGAAAATGCGTCCTGTAGGGTGCGTCTTCACTGAAAACGCATCTTACAAAACGTGCCCTTTAATATGTATTATAGGACGCGGTTTCACTAAAATTAATAGATTTACTTCTTTGCTCAGATGGTTAAATGTTAGAACTTTTATCTTTTAGTCTCGGGTTCAATTATTCTCTTTCACATTTTCAAGCTTTTTTTTTAACTAGCATTTTTAACATGTTAGCTCTTTTGATTAGATGGTCAGATAATTGTCATTTCATTTTTGAGTTCTAGGTTCAATTTTTCTTATAAGCATTTTAGAATGTATTTTTTTTTATTTCATTTTGTTTCAAGCTCTCTTTTTTTTTTAATTTTCAATTAATGTTTATAATTAATAAATATATTGTTTTCAAAAAATTTTATTAATAGTATATATTTTTAGTGTTTGAATTAATATTTTATCTTTTAATTGTAATCTTGATTTTGGTTATATAATTTAATCATCTTTAAAATCCTCAATCAAATTGATTCAATCTGCTGTCTTTGAACATGGTATAAAAAAATCGACTGAATCAATTGAATTATATGTTAAGTGGAGGTCTACGCGAGGTCTTTTTAGAAAATTTTACCTGAAAACAACACGTGTCAGACACGTATATACTGATTGTAGAAACTGCACGCCCTACAATTGTAGACAAAACCACCCCAAATATTGTTATCAAATTTGTATTTTATTTCGTATGAATTATTTCTCTTTTTTATTTTTGCAAGTTTTATTTATATTTTATTTTCACAATAATTTTTAATTAAAAAAACTCTAATTTATTTTAAATTAAATTAAATTAAATTAATATTTTATAAAATTCTACTTAATGATACAAATATATTTTTATGATAATTTTACATGTACCAATTGAAAAAAAATTCTTCAAAAGTTGTAAAATTTAAAAGGAACGATGGCTTATTTACACTCTTAAAATTTTTACAAAAAAAATTTAGCTCTAGATTTAATTTTTTTTTGTTTCTTTTAACTCTTAAATTTTCGTTATTTGTCAAATCACTTAAAATGGATTGAACAGTTAATATCTATTAATTTTGTTGACATAACATACACGTGCATTGTCACGTAGATATTATGCCAATAATTAATTAATTTTTTAAAATATAAAAAATTATAAAATTATATATTTTAAATTTTTTAAAATAAATGCAAAGTTAACATGTGTTTCATTCATTTTGAGATAATGTGATAAATAATATAAATTTAAAAGTTATATGAAAAATTAAATAAAGGGATGAAAAGAATTTTTTTGTTTATAAAATTAAAAGTAGCAAATAAGAGTAAAAAAGGGTAATGAAATCCTGTACCAAGCGAAAAAGGGCTAGCGCTCTAAATTAAGGGTGCGTTTGGTTCGCTGTATTGGATTAGAGGTGTATTGGATTAGAAGTGTATTGGATTAGAGGTGTATTAGATTAAAGGTGTAATAGCAAATCAACTGTTTGGTTGAATGTAATGGAATAGAGGCGTAATAGTAATCTTGTGTTTGGTTGAATGGAATAGAGGTGTAATAGCATAGTGGAAAAAACTAAAATGACTAGAATACCCTTAGCATAAATTTGTTTTGGTAAATGATTATTGTTATTGTTATTTAAATTTTAATAAGATTATTATTATCAATAATAAATATTTTAATCATATTTAAACATAATTATTATTAAACATATTTTAATTAAAAGATATAATTTAATAAAATTCTTAATAATTACCAGAAATTTGTTTTGGTAAATTATTATTGTTATTGTTATTTAAATTTTGATAAGATTATTAATATGAATAATAAATAATTTAATCATATTTAAACATAATTATTATTAAATATATTATACTTAAAATATATAATTTAATAAAATTCTTAATAATTAATATTCTTATATGAATTTACTCAAATCATAATATATTATATGATACTATAAAAGATAATTTGAAATAATTAATATTAAATATATTTTAATTAAAATATATGATTTAATAAAATTTAAAATAATTATAACTAATAAAATTTAATAAGTAAGAATTGAACTCTAAAAAATAAAAAAAACATAACCATATCGATTTATCATCAAGAACTCGATTGAATTTACAACAATTCTGAATTAAACGGAAGTACTACCTCAATATCTCACTTCAACTAAAAATATAAAGCAAGCATTCAATAGAAGAAATTCAAGCCGATACAATATCTCTTTCACCCTGCTCTCAACTCCAATTGGCCTTCCATGAAACCGATTCTTCACTTCAAACAAAATAGCTCACCAATCTAGCAGGAAAACGAATACTATCCAAAGTTGCCATTGAAAATATCCTCCAACTTCATGTGTCCATTCCACAAGTTAAGGGAAAAAGCAATCTCTGCCAATTCTGGATTTATATGATGCATTGATAAATTAGGAAATAAAAGGCCATGAGGTAAGGTTGCTAAAAATCACAATGAATCAAAAGTAATTTACCTCTCCAGGAAGGCTAAATTGCCAAGAGCACATGTTTCCTCTAAAGCACCAAAAACCAGAAGGCATATTTGTTGACAAGTTGCAGTACTGCCTCAAGATCTTAGTTAAACTACAATATAAAGCAAGCATTCAGCAGAAGAAATCAAAAGCTTACTTGTTCCTCGTTTTCAGCAGAAGGGAATCTCTACTTACTCTGCCTATGTCATGAGCACCAATACCAAAAACTAAACAATGAAGCTGAATGATGTCCATCACTGATCCTATGAATTAAAACAATCAATGCAATCAGCTAAATTCAGAAAAACAATTCAGAAAAACAATTACATGACAATGAAACATGAAATGGTATAAGAACAATTTTATTACCATAATCCAAGTTTTGGTTAGTTCCCATTGCAACGGTAACTCTTTTTCCAGGCCCAAGTGCTTGATCAACCACAACATTCTGCATAAAGAACCATGAAATAGCCCAAACCAGTTCATAAGTAATATATCAGTATCACACTCCTTAGTATACAAATTTAATCTGAACAAGAGAATATATATATATATATAAGTTTTAAGTCATGTTTGAGCTTTCTGAATGCAAAATAGGAAACTACAACTTTGTACAAGAAAATAATTCAGAGCAAATATGATCCTTCCCATTGCCAGCTTTATATGAAAATCTTTTTAGTGCTTGATACTATAAAAAAATTATGGCAATGCCAATAATTGAACAGCATGAAATTAGCAACTAAGAATTAATAAATGTTCATCAACAGACTTAATTTCTTTCCATTTATAACTTCTATGCTCAAAAAGAAGTTTGAGCCAAAAGTACGAAAGAAAAAAGACAATAACCGTAAGCCATTAACAACTTCAAGGGGCAAACAAGAAGATTTTCAGGATAATATAGCCATTAAGGACCAGTATGTGGTCAAATAAGTTGATAGCTATCATTAAAATTTGCCTATTAAGGTTAAAATTTGCCGCTTGATTAAAAAGAAAAGAAATTATGCAGGCAGCAAGTTAAAGTGAGTCACACTCGCACAAGAACAGACATACCTTATCTAAACCTACATCGACCACTGTTCCCACAGAGCTTGTGTGTTTTTCCTCAAGTGTGACACCTATAAAGTGATCGCAACAAATGAAGTCAGCCAAAGATTCAATTCAGGCTCACCATTGATCAAGCATGTCTTCTAGTAGGCAACAGATTGCTAAGATTCCCCATAGAAACTGCACCCAAGTTCCTAACAATCTGGAACCTAACCTAACCTTATCATTTCTTTATAAAAGCCTGTAACCTCAGTTTCCAATCAATTCCCATACAAATTACATCCAAGCTCTTTACATTTAAAAAGCATATCAATTTATCTGTCCGCATCTATCCTTCCTACAATTCACCTTTTAACAATTATAGACCTAGTAAGAAACCTATAACAATCACAAAAGGCAGCAGCCAAACTTTACCTTCCCGATAGGGAGCCCACTCATGCTTACGCAGATGATGTGGAGCATCAAGTGGAGGCAACATCTCAAATTTCAGCATAATAGATGGCCTAAAACAATAATTAGACCATTAAACAAATAAGAAATTAGGTTAAAAAAACTCATTGATCCGAAAAATAGTAGCAGCACGAGCAATTTGACTCGCCAACTGAAAGAAAAAGGAGAAATTAAATGAAAATTTGTAACATAGGGTAGAAAGAGTGAAGAGAAACAGAGGGATTTTCCATTACTCGAGTGGCGAGCTCGAGAGACTGAGCGTTGTCGACGATAGAACCAGCGATGGCTACGGTGACAGTGGGGATATCATCGGCTTTTTGGTTTCACCATTGGTTTCTTTCTACGGTGACAGTGATTCGAATCTGCTAACCTAGAATTAAGCTAAAGACACTACAAGGCAGCCATTGAAACTAATTACAGAGAGGAAAAGAGAGTTAGAAAAGAAAAGAAAAGAAAAGAGAGAGTTGAAACTCATTACAGTGATTCCATTCCTTTACCTTTCAGTTACAGTAACCTGGAGACTGGTTGAGAAGAAGAAGGTCGACTGGTTGAGAAGGCAATCGAAAGAGTGGCAGAGCGAAAAAGAAAAGAAAGGAAACGGAGGGAACAAATCGGTAGCAAAGAGGCGTAATGGACTGGGAGGAAATCAGCAGAAAACAAAAGCAAAGAAATAAGGAAGGAAATCGGATGAAGGAACAGAAGAGAAACAAGGGGATGTGGGGAGGGCAAATCAGGGAGGTGATGCTCAATCGGTAGCTAATCTGGGCAAAGAGGGGGGAATAGAAATCGATGGTTTTCACCGATTAAGAAGGTAATGGATTAGGTGCGTATTACCAATACATCAAACCAAACGACGTGTTACACTCGGATTAGGTGGGCCCACCGATAGCCAATACACCAAACCAAACAAGCTGTAAGTATTTAACGTTACAAAAAGAGGGGGAAAAATAAATAAATAAAGGAAAGAGAGAAAAATGGCTCTCCTAACATGTCTCTCTTTCATCTTCTTCTCCATCTTTCTTCATAACCCAACGACTGCTCAACGTTGTCCAACTTCATGCCCCGGCAGCGAACTCGAACTGAAGTTCCCTTTCGGGCGGAACCCTAATGGCAACCAAAACGGTAGTTGCAGCTATCCCGGTTTCGGTCTTTCATGCAGCAGGGCGACGGGAGAACCGATACTTAAACTTCCAGAATCCGGCGAATTCTCCGTCAGGTACATCGATTACGAAGCACAACAGCTATGGATTGACGACCCAGATTCCTGTCTCCCGAAACGGATGCTGGAGAATTTTAATTTATCGGGAACTCCTTTCGGTACTGAATTCTGGTATACCCTCACCTTCTTCAATTGCTCCACTAGTGACGTAACTCAAAAGGGGTTAAGGTCAATTTCATGCCTTAGCGATTCGAATTATTCCGTCTTGGTTTCCACGATGATCTCTACTGTGGATTCCGCCGAGAGTTTACCGTCAACGTGTCAGGCTATAAAGGCGGTCACTATTTCGTTTGTTTTGGACGGAATCCGGTTAGATTGGAATGAACCGAACTGTAGATCGTGTGTTGAACGGCGAGGGGATTGTGGCTTCACTGATAGAAATAGTCTGGAAACTGGGTGCTTTAATCTGCCAAGCCAAGGTATGTTAATGGATTAAAAACTGGGTAGAGCAAATTAATTGTGTCAAGAAATTTAATTCTAAGTAGTGATTGAAACAAAGCGTTTTAGAATACTCGATTTTACTTGGATCAAAGTAAAAAAAGTTAATGGAGTCAACTGGTATGAAGGCTCCCACGCCATCCGGGTTGTTTTCTATTGGTAGAAATATTTTTAGTTTAAAAAACCCTTTCTTTTCCTCTAAATATTTGGAACCGGTTAAATTAGAAATAGGCTGGTATATTGATCTACAGTAAGAGAGAGATTAGTTTCCCTTGAGATAAAAAAAACTTCGGATTTTATGTTTTTTTTAACATATTTTTATTTTTATAATTTTTAATAAATTATTTAAATTGAAATTGGACCTCCGATTCAATTGAGAATTGATAATTTGATCAATTTAATTATCAATTAAGTTCTAAAAGCCATATTATATATACCCAATTTGAGAAAAATAAAAAGGAAAGCAAAATCTTATTTAAATTATAAAATATCCTCTCTTTTTTCTTTTATTATGTTTTGCTAGAATTCTTTTTAGAGTTAGCTCTGTGAATCTTTTTAATAATCATGTTTTATAATAATATAACAGTTAAACTTATTGTAGAACTAATTTTTTAATCTTTTATTTTTACTCTCTATAGTAATTTTTTATTTATGACACCGATACTCAAAAAAGTACATTTGCTTTCTAGCTCTTCTCTTAATTTTTTTGTGAATTTATATTTTTAAGTCAAATAAAAATAATAATTTTTAATTAATATATTATTTAAATAAAATATTTAAATCGTAAAACAAAGAGCTATTGGCAATAATATTTAATAAAAGAAATCAATTCTTAAGTTTTATCAAATATATTGAAAAAAAATTTTAAATTTGATCTAAATCTTAAATACTACTATGTATGTATAATAGTCTCCTTTTTATAAGAGTAAATATAAATCCCTTTCAAATAATTAAAATTCCATATTAAATCTGTTGTTAAAATGTCATGGTTGCTTGGTCAATATTTTGATACAGATTGAAACTTAAATTTTAAACTTATTTGGCCTACAATTTAAAAGAAAAAAAATATTTTAACGCTTTATTTAATTTTTGCTACTTTTAATTTTTAAATTTGTGTTACTTATCAAATCACCTCAAAATGGATAAAAAAATTAATTTTTTTTAACTTTGTTGATATAACACGTGGATGTCACGTCAACAATTAATTAATCATTTAAATTTTAAATCTTTTTTCAAATAAAAATTATTAAAAATATATAAAAATACTTTTTAAATATTTTTAATTTTAAAAATTAATTAATTACTAACATGACATACACGTGAACTGCCACAATGTTAACAAAGTTAATAAACATTAAGTTTTTCATCCATTTTAGGTGATTTAACAAAAAAATATAAATTCTAGGACTCTGTGAAAAATTAAATAGAGGCTAAAATGATTTTTTTTTATAAATTTGGAGGATGAAATAAATTATTATGTTTTTTTTGTTTCCTTTATATTTTCCCACTGAAATTGATTTCACATTGCAGGCGGAGGATTGCCAAGGGGTGCCAAGTATGGAATCATCATAGGAGCTGGAATCCCAGGACTCTTATGCCTAATCGGGCTCGTTGCATTCGCTGGAAGCCGAATGAGACACAGGCGACATCAACGAAACCTCCGCAACATCGAATTTTCCACATCAGTTTCCCCATCGGTGGCCATTGTCATGTCGAGACTTGACGGACAAACGATCGAATCCTACCCTAAAACTAAGCTTGGCGACAGTGGCCGTCTTCCCAAGCCTAATGATAACACTTGCCCCATATGCTTATCAGAGTACCAGCCTAAGGAAACATTAAGGACTATACCAGAGTGTAACCATTACTTTCATGCAGATTGCATAGATGAGTGGCTAAAGATGAATGGTTCTTGCCCTTTGTGTCGTAATTCACCCAGCGGATCGGCACCGATTACCCCATCTATAACTTCCTCTGGCTCTTCATCATCGTCGTCACTATTATCACCATAAACAAATTTTATTAAAAATGTACCAACTCCTGTGCATAAATACATATACCCGTGAGGATGTCAGTTTTGTGATGTTATTACAATGTGTTTTAATGGATTTGGTTATTAGATAGGAAAAGGGGAAAAAATACATTTTGGGCTCCAAATTGTTTATTCATACTTCATCAAAGTCATCATACTATTCCGTTTAATATATGAATAGTTTCATATAATCAAATTAACCAAATTTGAGGTCAAAACTATAAAATCAACAATTTTATCCCATACAAATACTTGATCATGTGTTTGTACTCCTATAATTGTTAAAGAGTTTATGTTTGGTACAAGGATTTCAATCAAGGAATTCATTTGCAAAGAGATTTTTAAAATTTTAAATTGAATTTTTATTTTCCTTTTTTTATAAAAAATAAAAAATCCCAAATTTCTGAAATTGGAATGAGGAATATTAGATATGACTCAAATTCTATTCTCAAATTCCAATTTCATAGGTGGAATGTGTAAAGTTCCTTGATATTTTATTAGGATATATAATATTTTTTACACAATTATCTTTTTCGCTTAATTCAACAAGAGGCCCTTAAACTATGTCATTTGTTTAAGTTAGACATCTAAACATTTTTTTTGTCATTCAGGTACCTAAACTTTCTTCTATAACCGAAGTTAGCCCCTACCATTACATTCCGTTAAAAAAAAGCCAGAGCCAATTAAAAAGTGCACACAACCATGTAATTAAAATCTAATTAAAGAAAAAATTTAAAATTATTATTAAATAAGATAAAAAATATTCCTCCCCGTCCCCAAGTCAACATCGTAGTCATCCCTTTCCGTAAATAGGGAGCTCTCCAAAACTATTGACGATGTCATTTCCATCTCCCCAAACCAAAAAACTCATCCCCAGTTGTGAGAGCCGAGTCCTTCGTCAAATCAGCAAACCTTTCTTTGTAGGGCCAACTTTGGTTACATTGTAATGTTTTGGTACCCGGTTCGACCCAAAAAAAACATTTAGGTACCTAACTCAAACAAAAGACATAGTTTAAGTGTCTGATGTTGAATTAAGCCTTATTTTTCACACTAAAAGTATTTATCGAACTTCATATTGTATTTTTTTCACACTAAAAATATTTACCCAAACAATATAACTATCATAATTATAATTGATACTTTTTTAAATGAAGGGTAAACTACACCCAAGGTCACTAAACTATTAATAAGTTTATGTTTTGGTCACTTAACTTCAAAAAGTTACAAAATGGCCAGTGAACTATTCAAAAGTTTTCATTTAAGTCACCAGGATGTTAAAATTGTTGTTGTATGGCCTTCTTTGTTCACACCGCCTACACCAATCCTTCCTATTCTCTTCTACAATTCATTTTTTTTCATGAAACAACTTTGACCTTCACATATTTACGAACCAAAATCCAAACAACTTTCTTCTCCAACATTAATCGTCAGATCGACTTATATCTAATGTATGTTCTACTCATCAATGGGTATTGATCCACTGTACTGATCGTTGAATCGTCGCTTAGAACTCACTAGAAGAACTTTAAAAGAAAAAACTTAACAACCCAGTGAACTCAATAAAAATTTTTGAATAGTTCAGTGACTTAAATGAAAACTTTGAATAATTTAGTGACCAAAAAATAAATTTATTAATAGTTTAGTGACTTTGAGCATAGTTTATCATAAATATGAAATTTAAATACTAATATGTTAGTAATGTTGAAAATTTTGAAATTTCTCGTTTGAACGCAACTTTAGACTTTTGATAACAAAAAGATACTTTATAGGCTATTATTATGCTCTGTTTAAAATGAAGAATTGGTTGGTCTGTCGCTGATTTCGTCCCCATCTGAAAAATCAAGGGACTTTGATGAAACTTTTATAATCTTTTTGGAAACTATCTAAACTAGTAAATTTCTCTCTACTTGATTATGATGATCTCTTACTTATTGTGTAATGGCCCAAATTTAAGGTTATCAGAATAATGGTTTTGTAACCACAAATCCGATTTAAAGAGAAATTATTATTAATTTTTTTATGATTTATCGAGTGATTAGATATAAGTATTAGAGTATTGATAAGAAATTTTATTGATTGCATGCCTAAATTGCCTATTAGGACTTAATTGCAGAAGTGGGTAAATATGAGTTTTAGATGATAAAGGATTTATTTGAAGTGCATAATCAAAGTAGAGGTCATTAAATAGTAATTAGACCATAAAATTTCCATGGACAAAAATAGGCATGCATAGATAAAAATAACTAAAGTTTTAATGAAGGGTATTTTAGTCATTGAATAATAAAAAGAATAAAAAGGGAAAAGGATGGCAAAAATATCATCTTCTCCAAAAAGCTTGCTGCCAAAATTTGAAGGACACCATAGCTAGGATTTTCACACTTTCTTAAGCTCATAGTAAGTGATTCCAAGCCCCGTTTTTAATGTTCTTTACGTTTTTGAGATCCTAGTAGCTTAATTTAGCTTATTCTAGCAATAATTTAACCTAGGGTTTATATTTGAAAAAATACCCATAGGTGAAAAGTGTTTATTTTGATGTTTTAAGGTATAATACGAAGCTAGAAATTATGTTAAACAACTTTTGCTAGTCGATTTTAAGCGAAAATGAGTAAAACTCCATAATCGGTAAAATACCTAATGTTCATAAGTAGATGTTAGAGTGAGAATTTGATGTTGTCATAGAAGAGAAAAATGTTCAGCATGTTGTAAAACATAAGAATAAGAGATGAAGTTTAATTTTCGAGCTTTGGGGAAAAAGTGTAATTATGTAAAAGTTTAGGGGCAAAATTGTAATTTTGCCAAAGTTAGAGTTGAGGGCTTTTTTCATGAAAGTGAGTATTAAATAAGTTAAATTTGCTATTATAAATCAAGAAGAATGAAATTCGAGGTTAGATCGAGGAAAGAATAAGATTGATGACTAAGTGATAAATTTGGCTATATTTGGTACTAAGGTAAGTTTACGGTAAATAAATGTAATATTTTAATAATTATTATTAATGTTGTTATTTCCAGCAATTATATATTTATTTCATGAATTTATATAATGTTGACTCATGTATGAAATGACAGAGAATTAGTGATACAATCCCCGTTGAAACATTAGGAATGTACTGGATACAAATGTCATGACATTTGGGTAAAGAGATCCCATGTAAGACCATGTCTGGGACATGGCATTGGCATCCTTGAGATCATGAGAGGTCTCATGTAAGACCATGTTTGGGACATGGAATTGGCACCGAGACGAGAGGTCCCATGTAAGACCATGTCTGGGACATGGCGTTGGCACCGAGATGAGAGGTCCCCCGTAAGACTATGTCTGGGACATGGCATGGGCACCGATATGAGAACTCCCATGTAAGACCATATCTGGGATATGTCATTGGCAGTACATGAAACATCCCATGTAAGACCATGTCTGGGACATGGCTTTGGCATGTTACTATCAGAAAGAGACCCAAGTATCCTTATTGTTCCAATGTGGCTCAACGGGCTAGTAAATAACTTATGTCCATGAAAGTTCAGTTAAAAGCATAAATGGCAAGTTCAAGTGAGTTATAAGAGTTAAGAGTATATTACGTTACCCATTGAGAATCAACATTTCAGCAAGAGAAAAGTAAGTCATAATTATGAGTTATCTAAGTATACAAGTAAGTGAATGAGTAAGAGATTAAGTAAAGAGGAAATTAAAGATTATGTTACTTGGTATTATTATTTGTGTTCAATGTTGCTATTTATTTACTTGTAAACTTACTAAGCATTATGATTACTTTATTTATTTTCTTTTTATATAGCATTATTAATCAAAGTCGAGGATCCTAAAGACGTCGGAGATCGTCCACACTATCAACCATAACGACTCGGTATTTTATGATGAACTATGTTTGAACTATGGCATGTATAGGGACTTACTTATTTTGAAAGTTGTATTATGATTTTGCTAAAGAATGATGTGTAAATATCTAATGATGAATGGTTGTCAAAATGGCTAAGTATGAAGGTGTTTGTGGTTATACATGTCTATGTGATAAATTATGCATAGAAATCATGAAAGAGTAATAAATTGCAAAAAAAAAACAGATTTCAAACAGCAGCAATGACGTGATTTTGAAAAATCACTTAGGATAGTATAAAATGAATTAGGGGGTGTATGATATATAGAATGAAATATTGTTGAGTATATTTTCATGGAAAAATAATGGTTTAGCAAAAGGAATTTTATATTTTGAGATATGTGAATTTTGGCGAGACAGGGTCAGAACTGTTTTTGGAGTCCCCTGTTCTGAGTTTATAAAATCACTAAATATTTTAAAAAATAGTTATGAGTTGTAATTTATATGTATAGATTTCTTATTGAGTCTATTTTCTGTAGAAACAAGTGAGAACACCATATGAAAATCCTACAATGAGAAAACTTATTTTTAGTGGCAAAAGGTCAGGACAGTCGAGTGGTGAAATAGGGGAGACTTTAACTAATAAACTATACTAATTGGCTAAACCAAAAATTTTGAAAAATTTATGGTAAGAATATATATGAGTCTAGTTTTAGGGAAATTTTATGGATTTAAATTTCAAGTTTGGTAGCTCGAGTTATAAATGATTTAGTGACTTTTGCGCGAGTGGACAGCTTTATCATAAATAGTGAGAAATTTTAAAAGCAAATTTTTATGCCCCGAACTAATAAGTTAAGTAAAGTAATGCCTCGAGCTCGACTCCGGCAATGGTCTCGGGTAAGGGGTGTTACATATTGAGTCCTTGTGGGATATGTGTTAGATTTTGGATGGAGCACCATGGTCCTTTGAAAACAACCTCTTACTGTTTCAAACATATAATAGTGACTTCTAAGCATTGAACTACATTTTTGACCAACGTGAATTTTGGGTTCGAGTGTATGATATTCTAATAAGTATGTTTCACGAATTGTGGTGGAACATCTTGGCAATTTCCTTGGACATTATGTGGCTTAAAACTTGGAGAATGTTAAAATGATGGAAGCTTATGGTTATTTCGAGGTATGATATCATGTCTACGACCCAATGATCCCTTATTGGGGTCCTTGGGAATTTCTCCCCAACATTGTTAATGGCAAATCTTAAAATTAAATTTTGGGGGTTTAATTAAAATATTCAAAATTTTTAGGAGTTTAATGATAATTTTTTCTAAAAATAGGGGGTTTAACTAAAATTTTTAAAAAATTTGTGAGATTAATGAAAATTTTCAAAAATTTCAAAAGAGTTCAATTAAAATTTTCAAAAAAAAATATAATGAGAATTACAAAAAAAATTGGAAGCCTAATTAAAATTTTCAAAAGCGGAAACGTTGCTATGACTATTCCTTTAGTTCATGCTACTACTTTTATTGTCTATCTTACTACTTCCTCTTCTAGACATGTGGGTATTTTGGTTTCTCGTGCTACTACTATTCTTTCTCGCTTTGTCTTGGTTATTGTTGTTACACTTCATGACCCCGTTGATGATGTTGTTAGCCTATCCTTTGTGTTAGGTAATCTTAGGAATTAGGGCTGAATTAGAAAAAAAGGGAAATAAAAAATTGACCCCAAATGAAGTTATTTAGACAATTTATAGAATACAAGTTAAAACCAATGATGTAACGCCCCAATATATAAGTCTCTAATTTTTGCATGTTTTGACATTGATTGCTTGTTTGCCTTAATGGCTAAGTGATTTGAGTGTGTTTGAAGAGCCTGGGTTCAAGTCTTGGTCTTGGCAAAATTTTTAATTTTTGCTCTTAAGTGAATCTGGACATAGGCAGGTAGGCCTTATAAATTTTATTGTTAGTTTTATGTTATGAAAGAGCTTATGGTCTAGTGGTAAGGTGGTGTGTGAACTTTCCTTAAGTTCTAAGGTTCAAGTATTGGGTTGCACAATGGGGTATTTATTTGCTGCATGAGCCGTGTAAGTGGCAGAGTTGGAGTGAAATACTGCCAAAGGAAATTTGAACTGGTCATGGAGGGAGTTGGGGAGGATTTGATGGATTAGGGATAAGGGGAGAGATTTTAGGAGAAAATCAAGGAGTTTGAGAGTGAGAGGGAAAGTGTACGCCGTTTAGGGGAGTTGAAGTCTTTAGAATTCGGTTAAACGGGAAAGTTGGCATTTTCGATTCTTGGAAGAACTTTTTAGGGTAGCTTTTAGCCGAATTTGGTCCTTAGGTTCTAAGGATACTCGATTTGGGTTCAGTTTCATGTGCTCCTATTCATTTTTGGTGCCGACTTTTGGCAGATTTTGGGGAAGTACCTTTTGGGTTTGTCCTATGCTATTTTTTTCTTCTTTTCTCATTCCCTCTCCTCTTTGCCGAATTCCCCCTTCTTTTTCTTTCCTTTTCTTTTCTCTACTGATCGAACTTTATTTCTTTTCTTCTTTTCTCCTTTGGCCGAATGTCATCCTCTTTCCGTCCTTGATTTTCACCTTCTTTGATTTCTTTTCTTTGTTTGAGGGTTATCTTCATTTACTGGTTGTGGCTCAGTTGTTTATCACACCTCTCTGTAGGTTCAAACTCCTGAAGGATTAAGGAATACCAAGTGTTATCGAGTAATGAAACCTTCCTCTCTTCCCTCGTTTTAAGGCAGGTATGTGGGCTAACTTTCTAATTGTTGGCCGAATGTTTTTTTTTGTAAGTGGTCATGAAGGGGATTCAAACCTTCTGATTAAGCAATTTTGTTTAATAAATCTGGTTGTGATGCAGAAACTCGTCTAAAGGATCATAGTCAACTTTCGTCAGTGGTATAAGTGGGTTAAGTCACTGTTGTCGGTCGAGGTAAGCATTTTGCTTTTAGGATATACAATAATGGAGATCAACCCTTTTCGTTGCGTCTAATGAAAACTCCTATGAATGCAGAATCTGGGTGGTTGTGGATCTTAGTGCGTTTTCACAAACAGGTGTGTAGTCACACCCACTCTCAACTATAAAACGACAAAAGCTGAAAAGCCGTGAACATGGTGTTTGAGACCACACGGGCGTGCGAGCGCTCGAGTGGTAAGTCCAACATACAATTCGTGGGAAAATTACTAAAATACCCTCGATGGGTAAAATTACCGAAATACTGGGTAAAATTACCAAAATATCCTCCAAGGATAAAATTATTGAAATACCCTCAATGGGTAAAATTACCAAAATACCCTTAAAGGGTAAAATTACCGAAATACCTCTAAAGGGTAAAATTACCGAAATACCCTTAATGAATAAAATTATCGAAATACCCTCGAAGGGTAAAATTACTGAAATACCCATGAAGGGTAAAATAACCGTTATACCCCTAGGAGATGAAATGACTGTTAAGGCCTTATGCTAAGTATGATCGTTTTGCTTTATGATAATTACATGTCTGTTACTGAGTATGACATATTGCATACACGTATGATTTATGACATGACATACTGCATAGTGTTGAGATTTTGATATAGGGGAAGTGTATTGTTCTGGTAGCTTTGCCACAAATACCATTATTGGTAGCTTTACTACAATATTGATACTTGCAGCTTTGCTGCATTACTGTTACTGGCAGCTTTGCTGCATTACTGATACTGGCAGCTTTGTTGCGATATTTGTGTGTTGGCTCGGTGGGTCAATTTTATCCCCACATGGTGTGTTGGTGGTATGAAGTGCTGTGTTGGTTGGATTGGGATGGGTTGTATTACTGCATTTGTACTGATTACTATTTTGGGATAAGGCCTACACTATTACTGTATTGGGCTAAGGCCTACACTCTAATATTGTATTGGGCTATGGCCCACACACTACTATTGTATAGGGCTCAGGCCCAAACTGATTCTGCATGTTGCATGCTGATTGGTTGGTAGAGGGTTACACACTGAGTTTTTGTAAACTCACCCTCTTATCTAACTATGCAGGTAATCCTCAGCCATAGGCGGTTCGGTGCAGCAAGGGACTCAAAGGTGGACACACAATCACTGCTGTTCACTTTATCTTTTATTTTAATTAATAAGTTGGGTTTTGTTTTTGTAATAAGGCCTTTTATTTGGTTTTAAATTTTAATTGGGTTTTTACTTTCATATTTTATACTGTTAGTTATTTGAAAATGGATTTTCAAAATGATTACTGTTTTTAAAGACACGAGCTTTAAACGTTAGATATTAAAAAGAGGTTTCCAAAAATAAGAAACATGTTTGTCAACAAGCTAAATTTTTGAGAGACACTTCGATGTGACACACCAGATACGACCATTACGTCTAGGCCGGGTTTGGGGTGCTACAAATGATTATTCCAACTAAACCAAATTATCATGGACTGTTCGAGACATCCAAAAAATTTGACTAAACCGAACCAAACTCACAACTTCTAGGAAATCTTGGAAGAGATTAGCTAGTGGACCATATGGTATTGGTGCAAGATTGTTTTCTAGTGATAATCACAAACTCCCAATGGCTACTATGGATTCCCTCAATCCTGTGGCACTATAGATTGTTGTTAAGGTTTCTTATATATCAGCTACTATTGCATGTGATGTTCCTATATTGAAAAAGGCTACTAGTTAACCTTGTCGATCATTATGAAGTTCTTATTTTGGAACTGTTATGGGCTTGAGAACCCATGAGCAATTTGATGCCTTTGGATCTTGTAAAGACAAAGTTATTAAAGATTTGTTTCTTAGGAAGACGAAATTTAATGCTCGTTGAATGGAACATAGTCGAATTAAATGTAGTATACAACATTGTTTTGTAGTTGAAGTGGGAGGATCTTAGGGTGGTTTAGCAATATTGTGGAAAAATTTATAAATATTTAGTTTAAAAATAAATATTCAATTAACCTCAAAATAATGTTCACTATTCCCTCAGTAACCACAAGTGTAGGATACCATTATCAAGTAATACTTACAACAAAATAAATCCACTAAGAAATATTCAGATGGTCAAACTCATAAGAAAATGCTACGGATAATTTAGACTAAATTACTTGAGTCACTAATTAACTAAGCTACTAATATAAAAGAGAATGGAAAAATAAATAAAGTAAATATCAATAATAAATAAAAGAAATAATCTAGCTAGATTAGAAAGGTAAAGTGAAGAACTCTTTCAACCTACTTTCCCTTTAGAGTTTCTATTAACTTGTCACCTAGAGTTAATGCAGTACAGAAATCAAAGAATTAAACCACAACTTTATTCCTAAATCCAATTTTAATCCTATTTTGATTACCATGCCATTAACCTATGAATCTTCTAACCACATTAACAATTTAACTCATTGCAAATTGGCAAACAACACAAAAGGCATGAAAATAAAGCGTCACAATAAGAGAATTAAATAAAATTAAGAAAACTTAATAATAAACAATCTCCAAAAGATTTTTTTGCAATTTATAACAAAATTGAGAGTTGAATGTAGAAAATGTTGATGTGTGGGTGTAATGACTTGAAAGTCAGTGATATCGAAAAGTGTGGTTTCGAAACCCTATTTCTGTAAACCAGACTCAAAAGTATCTCCACTAAATATTTACAAAGTTATAGTTGAAGTGAATTGAGTTTCGTTTAGGTAATTTTTATTGAATCAGAGCTTAATTAATGTATAGGGACTAAATCATGTAAGTGATAAAAGTGTTAATTATTAAGGATTTTAATTAGAACTTAATAAAGGGGACTTATAGAGTACTTAAACTAATGGTTTAATGAAAGTGGAAAGAAATGAATGAAATTATAAAAGAAAATGTAATATGTTATGAATGCTATTAAGTGAATGTTCATTATAATCAACTTTTCACCTTTCATCTTCTTGTAACCCATTTCCTATTTATGTATTAGAAAATGAGGAGTCTAATCTTCCTATATATATAGGTGTATACTACTTGTAATGTGAATAAAAAAAGAAGAGAAATGCAATAGAAATCCCATTTATTCTTATCTATAATTCTTGTGTTCTTTGTATTATTTTATAACACGTTATTAGCACGAGCTTGCTCGATAGTATTCAATATTTCGTTGGAGAACAAGTAATCTAGATGTACGATGTCCTTGCTGAAGCAACAATCCTAAGGTATGTGATTTTCTATGTGTGCTTGAAAGATTTTGAGATTTCCATATTCTTAATGAAAAAAAAGTTAATAATGATGCTCATTTTTTTCATATTTAAGTATGAATTTATGTTTTTATATATTCTATGGTATGCTTGTTAATGATCTAAGACTTTGAATAAGATTGAAATATCAACAACTTGAATAGTTTTGCTTAAATATGTATATATTTCATAATATATGTCATTGATATGATAACTATGTTGCCTATTAGATTATTTCTAATAGAGCAACACATGATATGTGAGTATCAACGAATTTTGACTTTTCATATAGACAAATCAATAATTTGACTTTTTATGTGGGGATTAAAAGTAGAAATCTAATTGCGAAAGATTCTCTTGACTATTGAATTGCGTACTAATTTGAAATAATGATTTAACCATTAGAAAATGATAATACTCTCTAAAGCTTGTTATAATTGAAATATTTAATGTGCTCCTACAGCAGCAATATTGTGAAAAAAGTTTTAAAAAGTATTTTAAAATGATCTCTTGCCTTCTAGTGAAAAAGACTCTATTTTCTAAAGTGAATCTAAAAATACATAACAATTATGAAAAATCAAAATATAGAGATCGTGGTTGTCGTTGTAATTGAGGATGTGGTTGGAGACATACTAATAATTGTTATCATGGTAGTTATAATAGTGATATTTCTAACCACTAGAAAATGGTGGCCAAAATATTCTAAAGTTATTGAAAATTCATGCTACCAATGTGGTATGAAAATTCATTGGTCATATACATGTTGTATGTTTAAGCATCTAGTAAAATTTTATCAAAACATCCATTAAAAAAAAAGGAAATAATGTTGAGATAAATTTCGTTATTCCAAAATAATGAAATGGAGGATAAGTTTTCAACAAAAAGATGAAAATTTTTATTATAATGATAAAGCTGACCATGCATACATGATGAATAATATGTTCTTAGTTTGTGTCAAAATTTTGTTGGGATCCAAGCATTGAAATTTAATTGTTTAATAATCATTAGAATCAATGGCTACTTGATATTTGCTTGGGGATGATCTCTTTCTCCTCATTAAAAAGGATGCTTATAATCACAACTTCTCATCCATGATAACCGGAGCCAATCTAATCAACTTATTTTGAAATTTGATTTGATTTATATTAAGAAGTTCAATTTATATAATTCTCTACTTGTAACACTATGAATATATGAAACTCTTTACGCTTTTAGTTATTGGGGTTTCTATGTGGAGATAAATATTTTTATTTTTTATTTGTTTATTTTTAATAAAATTTATTGATTTAATTTTAATTTTGATTAAAATATATGATTATTGCGAAATGAGAGTAAAAGTACTTATTTGTCATGAATTTTGGGATATTCACCCTGTCTGGATAATTTCATGATTGAGATGTTTAAACCTTTATAGTTGTAAAGTTACTCTAATCTGATCTTATAATAGTTTGTATTTTTTTTGTTATGGTATATAAAACAATTTATCTAACCGCATGCTTCTTAAAGTGATTGATTAGTGACATGAACTTATTTTTTGTTATGTTTACATATGTTTTATTTATACTTATTTTTTATATAAAAATATATTTTTTCTTTTATACGAATAAATAAAGTTATTTTTAAGATCTGAAATTTTTATCATCCATGTTGAAAAAAATTACAAAATTTCATATTTTTTTAAAAAATAAAGTACACATTTACTAATGTTATATAATAAAATAATATTCTATTACATGCTTCTGAAGAGCTAATTAGTATTGCATTAAATTGTAAAAACTCTTGAAGATCTAATTTTGCACCTCCTTATGATGCAAAATTTTGTAAAACATAATATTATTTTTTTGATCAAGAAGATATATATTGAAGGTAACCTTTATGTGTTTTACATTAAAACCAATGATAGAAATGACATGAGATACTCGTGTTTTTGTATGATAAATATTCTTCGAAGGAATACATTACACGTATATGATTGACATATGAGATAGTAAAAAGAAGTTAATAGTGTTGGTATGATCGGTTAGATCATCCCAAGTCAATGATGATGTAAAACAATTTGATGAAAATTTATATGATTTTATTGAAGAATTAGAAGTTGTATTTTAATAATTGCCATCAATACTAATTATTTTGACAAGATATTGAACTAACACCGGCTAAAGTTAGAGGTTGGTTGTATTTTTGGATGATAACCAAATAATATATGAGCTCATGTATCACATGTGTGCAATCCGAAGTTTGCGATATTATTTCTTGAAATAATTTAATTGTGCACAATCTCTATAGTATGCAATTTGTGCTAACAACACTGGTGCACTATATCCAAGGCATAAATTTTGATAAAACCCCAAAAGAGGTTCAAGTACTTAAAATTATTAATATAATGAAATATCTTAATTAGTTATGTCATAACTAAATATAATGGACCTGACAAAAGGAAATTGTTGTTGAAAACGATAATTAATATAAAACACTTGAATATTATGGAAAAGTGAGGATCTTGAATGAAAATATATTTGAAAGTATTGATATGGGAACAGCACATCAAAATAAAGAGACACTTCTATTATAACTTATGAAATGTATCTCGGGCTTGAAGTCCAAACACCCGGAAGGTGTAAAGTCAAGAGGAGTACATGTTAGCATAATAACGAAAAAAAACAAGTCATAATATATAGAATTGACTTGTAAGAAAAGCGTTCACAAGACACTTAGGTTTTTTTATTATGAAAAATGATTAATTTGTGGCGAATGTAAAAGCCAAATAAAGTTATATATATACGTCTAGTCACTACATCAAAACAGGCTTTTAGCGGTGTTTTTAGCGGCGTTTGGATAAAAAAGCCACTAAAAATCAAGCATTAGCGGCGCTTTTATAAAAACGTCGCTAAAGGTCGAGCATTAGCGGCGCTTTTTGGAAAACAACGCTAAAAATAAGCATTAGCGGCGTTTTTTGAAAAGCGCCGCAAAAAGCCTAAGCCCAACGACACCATTTTCTGAGTTTTTGGGGCCTTTAGCTGATTTTTGAAAAAGCGCCGCTAATTCTCTGGCTTTAGCGGCATTTTTGGAAAAGCGCCGCTAATGCTCGGGCCTTTAGCGGCCTTTTTTTGAAGAAGCGCCACTAATGCTCCGGCCTTTAGCGGGCGTTTTTGAATAGCGCCGCTAATGCTCTAGCCTTTAGCGGCGTTTTTGAAAAAGCGCTGCTAATAAAAAAAATTTCAATTATCTCTTTCTTTGATATATTCTCAAGTAATGTTTCAATTATATTTTTTTATTATAAGTTGAAAAAATTGTTATTTCGTTGTATTTATTATATATTGGTCAAATTTACATTTAAATGATAACAAATAATATTGTTTAATACAAAATGTTTTTATTAAAGAGAAGTCCTAACTCCTAACTATTTATTATTATTTTTCAATCACATTTTATTTAAACTACTTTACTAGAAAAATATATTAAATTATGAGTAAAATAAAATATCATAAAACTTAAATATCTTATATTTGCAATCATTAATCGAATTACGTTGGGTACTTCGTTAGGGTGAGTGAGCGGTGAGTGGCGAATGTAAAATGGAGAAATTAAAATACTATTATTTAAAACAATTTTAAAATTTTTTGGGTACATAATTGATTGATTGTTAATTTATATATTAAATAATTTCAAATATAATTGTAAAAGATACGATAGTATTAATTTTAAAATATTTAATTTAATTATCATTATAGTTTAAGGTTTAATATATATGGTTTAGAGTATATATATGATTAATTTAGGATTTAGGGTCAATTTAAAAGTTACAATTTTAAGGTTTATAGATTATGGAATTAGGGATTATGGATTAGGGATTCTGATTTAAGGGTTGTGATTTAAGGTTTATGGGTTAGGGGCTAGGGGTTAGGGGCCGATTAGGGGTTGGAGGTTAAGATTAGTTAGGGATTTAGGGTTTATGGATTTAGAGGTTAGGGGTTAGGTTTAGATTAATTAGTGTGTTTTAATTTATATCTTAAATAATGTTTAGGGGTTAGGGATTCGAGGTCAGGTTAGGGTTTAGGGATTTAGGGTCAGATTAGGGTTTAAGATTTAGATTAATTAGTGTTTTTTAATTTATATATTAAATAAGGTTTAGGGGTACTTAGTGTTTAGGGGTTTGGGGTTAATAGTTAGTGATTTAGGGTTTAGAGATTCGGGGTTGAGTTAGGGTTTAAGGTTTAGATTAATTAGTATTTTTTAATTTATATACTAAATAAGTTCTTATATAATTGTAAAAGAGATAATAATAAATTATAAAGATTATTAATTTAAAATTGATATGCAATATACAATAATTGAATATAAAAAATTATAAAATATACGAGCTTTGGCGGCGTTTATAGCAAAAACACTGCTAATATGTATTAGAATTTTTCAAAACGGTGTCGTTTCATTACAAGAATTTAATTTATTAGTGGTGTTTCTTCTGTAAAAGCCGAAAAAGGTAACATTAGCTGTGTTTATGACTAAAAAATATTTAATCTAAACCATTTGATATATTTAAATATTAGATTTAAAAAAATTAATAAAAAAATGTAACAAATTGATACGGATAGGTAACTATCTATTTTGGATATATAGGACCAAATTATAACAAATAAAAATAAAATACAAAAACTAAAATCATTCCACATCGAACATCTAGCAAAATAGTTATATTTTAATTAGAAAGAAATATCTCTAATAAAATGGATATTAGATCGGAAATGAATAATATAAAATCATGATTAACGTCTCAATTTTTAATACAAATTTGATATGTCAGAGATTAATTGCTTACATTGGATAATTCTAATTTAATAATTAATTACAACAATTTAATCATTTTTTCTTATTAAAATATAGGATATTTATTTTGAGAGTACTTGATTTTTTAAAAAAAATATTCAATTTATAAAAAAAATAAATTTTTTATAAAATCATTTAACTAATAATTTTTAACAGATAAAATAAAAGATTTTTAACAGAGTAAAATAGTGTCGTTTTGTGTAAAATGAAATAATTTTTTAAGATATTTTTCATAAAAACGCCGCAAAAAGTAAACAATAGCGGCGTTTTTATAAAAAACGCCAAAAAAATAATTTTATTTAAAAAAATAGCGGGATTTTTTAAATTTTCCCCCTGAAATCCCTCCCTAATTTCCCCCTTGAAACCCCCAGCTTTACAAACACACCGTCCTTTAAAGCTTTTAACTCTATGCCCATTGCTATTTTTTCTTCCTCAACCCCAATTCTTAAGCGCCGTCTTTTAATTTCACTGCGCCCCCTCTTCCTGATCCTGTACCATCTTTTAAGTTAAGAATAAGCCAAACCCATATTTCATTTTCTTCAGTTTCTATTAACAAGTATTCATGCTAGTGTTTTCAGGAACTTTTTTATTTTTTTTAGAGGGAAATGCAATTTGTAGGAAGCCAATCTGTTTTATCTATTTCCCCACGTTTTATTGTTATTTTTAGTTGTTTTATGTTAATTTTCTTTCTTTTTATTTGGGTTTCAGTTGATATTTATTTTGATATTTCATTGTCGTTTAGAGTAAATACAGAGTACAACTATCGATGAAATGGATTTCGCCATTTCCGTTTAATGGTGAAGTCGATTTTTGTCTTTTTTAAAGAATCATATGCTACAATTGTTCCTTTCCATGGGTTCTTAACTTAGAGGAAATGGGAAAAGGAAAGAAACTTGATATTTTCAAATTTCTGATTTTGGACAATTTGAAGTTTGAAAGAATTGGTTTTTATGCTCAAATAAGCGTTATAAGATATGTGGAAATCTTGCATGGCTGATCTGTTATTCTTCCACATTTACCAACAACTGGCTTTTGATTTAAAACAACATTATTGCCTCAGAATTTCTGAATTAAGTATTTAAGTAAGCATTTCAAAAAGTTAATATGAGATGTTCTATAATCATCAATAATGTTAATATACTTTTTCTGTTTGTTTTTGCAATGTGTAAATAATCAAATAGTTCATTGCACTTACAGATAGCACTTTTCTTGCCTTTTGAAGTATCGTTGAAGAATGTGCCTGCTCCTTAGAACCATGTATGTCTGTCCAAGTACGGATTGTTTTGGTGATTATATTATGAAGGACTGATGTGCTAAAATTTATATGCAAATTTATATGTATTTTATAGATGAATTTACTTTGTGCTTATAGATTGTAGACTTCATCATATATACCTTTGCATTAACAGACTGGAGTAGTGTATTTTATTCTGTCATATATACCTCTATCCCTACTATTGTTATTGGCATTCTTGACAAGGATTTAAGTCATAAAACACTCCTAGAGTATCCTAAACTTTATGGCGTGGGGCATAGACATGAGGCGTATAATTTGCAACTCTTTTGGATCACAATGATTGACACACTATGGCAAAGCCTTGTTCTGTTCTATATACCTCTATTCACATATAAGGAGAGCACAATCGATATATAGAGCATGGGTAGTTTGTGGACTATAGCAGTTGTTATTCTTGTTAATATACGCTTGGCAATGGACATTCGACGCTGGGTATTCATTACTCATGCTGCAGTGTGGGGATCAATAATTATCACATATGCCTGTATGGTAGTATTGGATTCTATACCTGTCTTCCCAAATTACTGGTTAGTTTCACCTCAGAATATCTTTTCTTGATCTTTAGTTATAGACTTTTATTGGATTGATTTTATATTCTTCTTATATTTGGCAGGACAATCTACCATCTGGTGAAGTCACCCACCTATTGGCTCACCATTCAGCATGTACTGACCTCCCGCAAGTTCTTTCAAACTTTATTGCTTTCAAATTGGCGATTTAAATTTTCAAATTTGACTTATTGTAAGGATTTTTTTCTCATAATTTATGGTGAAATTTTGCAGGGAAAGAAAAAGGAAAGAAATGCTGCGAGATATATGACGAGGTCACAAGCTATTAAAATCCTTCAAGTTAGCCTTTCGGATTTCAGGTTCATCTCTTCTTTCTCACTTTTATTAATTTTTATTATTATTTAAGCTATTAAAATGCAATTAGTGTATGCCAAATGCAAGAACTAAATCTACTTATTGTTTCCATGTTCCTATTCTTGTTTGCAGCAAATATGCCATAGAGATTTGAAATTAGATAATACCTTTTTAGATGGAAGTCCTGCACCTAGTTTGAAATTTTGCGATTTCGGTTACTGTTTGGGAATAATTATATATAGTCCATCTTAAATGTCAGTTGCTTTATGATTTTCCAATCATTAAGTTGTTTTTTTAACACTTGGTGTAGTCATCTCTGTTGCATTCAAGACCCAAATCAACAGTTGGAACTCCAGCATATATAGCACCAGAAGTTCTGGCGCGGCTAGAGTATGATGTAAAGGTATTATTTCAACTGTATAAAAAATAAAAGAAGAAGAAAAAGAAATATGTGTGAAATAAAAATACCTAGCTGAGCATTCTATTGATCTGGTGTGCTATTTTTGCCTTTGAAGCCTAACATGTGATCACAAATATCTATTTTTGCATTCTATTCTTCCACTTCTTGGATTTTCTCATTTTTTATTCGATTTATTACTTTAAAAATATAAGAGATGTGATGAAATGCATTTTGTAGTTGTCCTTGTTTATGAAAGTTTGTAATGCCTTGTACATGTTGGAAGGGATCAGGTTAATTCTCACATGCTTGTTATAGTCAAGTACCTTTTTCATTCTCTTCTTAATTTGACATCCATCTCTTAATATGTTAATAGAGAGAAATTTTGAGCATTAACCTGACAATTATTATATCATGCTTTTCTGCAATTTAAATTTTTTCTTAGTGGCTCCGTTTTATTAGGTGATGATATATTAGAAACTTGTAGTAGCCAAAGCTAAAATTAGCAGACCTCGTTTGGAAACTGATTCAGCCCATAAATGGTGATTGTAAATTGTGTGAAGTTCAAATTACTAATTAGTAATTGGCCTTTGTATGTGAAATAACTGTCCTTTTGGATCTGCCAATTTTAATGTTCTATTTCTTTCTTTTGGCAGTGTTGACGATGTTCTTGTTTCTGAGTACACTCAGACATGCCAATTTCATGTTTAATGACTAACAGTCTTGTCACTGATGCTTAAAGAATGATATTTGGGAAGTAAATGAGAAAGGGCATGAGCATACCAACTTTTGAAATAACAGGTGTCTTTGTTTGTCTTTCTTGGCCTGTTCTTGCTCTCTGTGTGAATTGCTCTTGGCAATAGGGCATAGCTAATATGTTGACTCCCATACCCTCAATTTTGACTTGTGAATGGGATGCAATCACTGATAGGGCAATTTCTGGTGCATGTTCCATTACTTAGATACAAAATATGCATCATCAAAGAAGATTACTTGGTTTAAGGGTGTAACAAACAATTAAGTTGCCTTTGTTGCATTTACATTCATTTATTTTGCAGATTTTTGCCTTTTAAGTTTTGTTTTTCAGGTGAGATGGTTCTGAAATCTGAGTGTTTGTTTACTTGATAGCTGTCCAGGCATTGATTTGCAGCCTGCTACAATTCCCCCTATTCTCCTTATTCTTTCTCTCTGTTCCTTTAATGTGAAGCATTTGCAAGTCAAAACTCGGTTATTAGAACATCCAAGCTTTCATGAATGTATTTTCCAGATAAGCTTAGCAACTTTAGCTCCAAGAGAGCCACATTCATGCCTAATTCTTGTAAAACTTGGGCCCTGGCGCGACTCTTTTTCTATGCTTAATATATGGCTTCACTGAGAATTGAAACATGGAGTTTGTATTCATTATCTATCATATATCTTTCTCACGATATGTCCTGAATCTTATGTTGCAGAAAACAGCAGAGCAGGCCACAAGACCAAACTAAGCAGCCTTAAGGAGTCATGCATTTTTTAATGACGCCATTTGTACCTTTGTTCCCATTTACTGCATTAAGCCCTACTAATGTGGATGGCATCAAGGGTTTTAGTGAGATTTTATTTATATTTTTTCTTGTAATAACATTTCTCCATTTATTGTGGTCAGTCTTTACTTCATTTCATTGCAATGGATAGGTTTAACCAAAACTGGAGAGGTTAATTTTGTCATTTTACAGGGCAGTCATTTGAATTTTATGAAGATTTTGATGTATTCATGTATTTCTATCATGTTAATTTTATTTAACATTAAACAAGTCATTAATTTTTATATTTAGCTTTAAAATTAAAATTTTAATAAAAAATATTTAATTTAATTTAATTTTTTTATCCTTAAAAGTATATAGTTTAAAGTTTAAATTTTAAAAATAAAACATAATTTAATATTTATCATAGAAATAAATATCATTTAATTAAAATTTTTTTAAAAGTATGTTTTTAGCGGCGTTTGTGAAAAAGCGTCGCTAAAAGTTCTTTATAACAGCGTTTGTAATAGAAGTGCCGCTAAAGGTCATGATTTTTAGCGTGTTTTTGATAAAAGCACCGCTAAAGACCACGATCTTTAGCGGCGTTTGTGTAAAAGCGCCGCTAAATGTTATGTCTTTTAGCGGCGTTTTAGGTAAAAGCGCCGCTAAAAATCATGATCTTTAGCGGCATTTTTTCACATAAATGCTGCTAAAGTTAGCGACGCTGTCAATAGCGGCATTTTTTACGGCGCTAGTGAGAGCGCCGCAAATACTTTTAGCGGCGCTCCTAAAAAAAGGCCGCTATAAGCTTGTTTTGGTGTAGTTAGTGAATTTGTATTCAGTTGACATAAATTATTTGATAATATTGATGCCTGAAGCATAAACTCGAGTTTCATGAGAAAATCATTAAACGTGAATATGATTTTGTTCAAGAGTTTTTATTAATTAATGTATTTATACATATAGGTTATTATCTTCATTGTTGATATTATTGTATCAAATATAATTAGAGTTCCTGAAGAATTTTCAAGAGAAATAATTATTCGATAGATAAACTTTAATGAAAGTATATCTAAAAATGAAATTTTGTCTCGACCTAAAGATCGAGCGTTCAATAAGAACAAATGATCATACAATGATGTTATAAAAGAATGTATCGAAGTATCAATTCTTTGTGTCAAATACACTCATTGTATTGGTAATAGTGAAAGATACAATACATCACGATTTATAAAGTTGTTGGCGATATCTAAAGCATGAAAATGAAATTGAATTTTATGGTTATATTGATAGGCATCAACAAAATTTGTTGTATATGTTGATGATTTGCTATTGATAAATAATATTGAATGACCCTATACTGAGTTATAAAATGATGTTCAAATAAGTGGAGCAAAATATTCACTGTTGTAACAACCCTTACCTGATGTAAACAATAATTAATAATTCAATTAGGATCTCCTTACCCCTACATTTGAGTTCAAATAAGGGGAACACAATATGCACTATTGTAACACCCTCACCCGATGCAAAGAATAATCGAGAATTCAATTAGGATCTCCATACCGCTACATTTGATAAGTTAATTTTCAACATTGGATTCTGTTATTTCAAAATCTTAAGTGGTGCTTGCATGAGGGGGAGTAAATTCGCGTTACAATTTTCTTTTAAGGTTGTGACATATTGTGTATTAAAGAATTATGTACTCTCTTTTTTTCTTCACAAAGTTTTTGTCCCACAGGGTTTTTCTTAGTAAGGTTTTTAATGAGGCATATCCTCAATACAATGAACAATTAAGGGGGAGTGTTATGAATGCTATTAAGTGGATGTTGATTGTAATCAACCGTTTCACCTTTCATCTTCCTCTCTTTTTCACCTTTCATCTTCTTGTAACCCCTTTCCTATATATATAAGAGTATACTAATGTGGATAAAAAAAAGAGAAATGCAATAGAAATCTCCCTTATTCTCATATATTATTCGTGTGTTCTTTATATTAACATAGAAAAATTAATAAAAAAAACATAAATCAATAAAATAAGTTAAAACTAAAGTAGTGGGAACTAAAAGCAAAACACATTTCTTTTTATTTTACAAAGCTTCGAAGCATAGGAAGAAATAGAAGAACACAAGACTAGGGACCCAACCATTCAAACTTCAATTTGGTTAATGTAATTTAGTCTTTTTCTGTAACACCCTATACCTGGCCCGGTCGCCGAGCCCGAATATTAGGATGCCACACCACCGTCTCATGTCAGTCATAACAATTAAAAGCTCATTCTAAAAGAAACGTCATCCATTTTGGTATTTGCTCGAGTTTTAAGTGAAACATGCTCCTAATTACCATTAAGTATTGCTAAACATACCTTAAGCATCATATAATAACATTTGTACATTAAAAAGGGTCACTTAGCAAAATTTTCCAATAAAGTACGTAGGTATCGATACTGGCACATAGGTATCTGTAACACCCCAAAATAGGACCTAGGACTTTTAGGGGTATTTTAGGAATTTGAGCCTTCGAGTGTTCGCAATTTTGTAACATGGCATATCAGTAATGTTTTTAATTATAGTTTTTAGAAAATTAAATCAATTTTTGAAAATGAGTTTTAAATACTTTTAATTTTGAAAATAGGACTGATTTGCAAAAGAGTCAAAATTTTGAGTCTTTATGAAGCAATTAAACCAAAATTTAAAAACCAACCTATTTCTTCCTTCCCACCTACAATTTTTCACGTTAACTCCTCCCCAAATTTGTGTTTTTCATCCATTGATTCTCTTTTGTTATTTCAATCAATTTTGAACTCTAAATCCTAATTCCTTTTGATTTCTATCATCTCTTAAGTTATAAACCTCTATAAAAAAACTAAGAAAATCACCCAAAAAAACTTCATCATTTATATCATCTTCTCCAAATGTAAGTTTTCTAGATTTGTGTTAAAGTTCATTTTTTCCACCGAAGGTAACCGTTCGACTTTCTATGAGTTTTAAATGATATCTAGTCCCTGAAACTAGATTTTTAGCCATTGAAAGGCATGTTTTAAATAAAACTCGAAAATCGTGTCTTTAATGGTGAATTTTGGGTTTATGGATAAAAACATGGTTTCAAAGTGTTTTTCAACTAGTTTTAACATGATTAAAATGTTTCTAAACGTACTTTGATGTTTCGTTAAAGATTTCTTGAGTTTTAATGATTATTCAGAAAATAGCCATAAAACATGTCGAAAAAGTCGATGCTATGAATTGAGTATTTTATTGTAGTTTAAAGGTTGAGAATTAGTCATAGGTGAATTATAAGATGAAAAAAATTGATTTTAAGCAAAAAGATTGAGTATAGACCGAGATATTCAGATTTAAAGATTGTCATGTTAAAGGTTTTGGTTACATGAGAACTTAGTTTAATCTTATGTTTTGTATGCTTGTAATGAATCATTGACTGATTTTTAGATGTATTGTTGTGTGAATTTATTGTGTTGAAGCTTTGGATTTGATAGAACCTTCTATGAGTATAGATAAAGGCAAGGAAAAGCTAGTTTGAGCTTTCGACTTTTCGACAAAAGCATAATTGGTAAGTGTTTGGAATAATTGCTTGTGGACATGATCCAATGCATTATTTGGGAACTTAGTAGTAGCCTAAACCCTTGCTCTAAATTTTGAGAGTAAGCTTTCTCATACCTATGTTATCTTGTGAACAAAATGCTTATGTGTTTGTGAATATGTGAATTGAAAAGAAATGCTATAAGATGTGATATATGGTTATGATAACCGTTGTGAAAGTACAAATATGTACATGTTATGTATATGTTAAATGTTAGTGACAGTGTTTTTCTAAAGATGTAAATATGCAATGATTGTGCACGGATAATCGGTAAGTGATATGAGTTTGACTTCAGATATTTTGGCCTTGTGATCTTGAAACTGTTGGATATAGTTGGCATGCCATAGGATTGTGAGTATTCACCTATATGTATAGTGAATTTGGGCATTGAGGCCTTGAGACATGTTGGAGGGATAAGGGAATGTGAGCTAAGCTCTATTCAACGGGACATGTAAGGGGAAATAAGGAGAGTATAAGCTTTATACTTCACTTTTGGGACATGTTTAACTCTATGAGTCTATGTTTGGTGTGTTGGAAATCTGCGTATCCAATGAGTGATGATAGAGCTCGCTTTTATGTTTCATAGCTCAAGTGTCAAATTATCTTAAAATGTATATATATGTGACGTGATGTATGCCTTAATGAGTATGTGACCATTATGCAATTTATCTAGAAAGATGTTTTGAATATTGTAATATATGCTTGAATGTTAGGTGATTATATGCGTAATAATTGAATATGTTCACCATGTAAAAGAACTAACAATAATGCACAAGTAAGTATATTATGACACTAAAGTTGGAACTGTTAAGGTTATACTATATGGTTGTTTCGTTAATGCTTGATGAACTATTTTTATGGTAGTTGTTCTAGGCATCCACTGGGCTTGTTAAGCTCACTCACTCCATTCTTTAACCATTGTAGATTAGTTATGTGCCGATGTGAGCGGTGTGGTTCCAAGAGGTGATCCAAGCAAAACTTTTGCATTATTTCGTAGGTGTTCTATATTTATTTACGTTTTGGGGAAAAAGGCAATGTGGTAGACTTGTTTATAGCCATGTTAACTTCTAGAAATTTTGCTGGTTTTTGGTTATGTTTATCAGGATTACATGTTATTATTATGCTTGAGTTCATGAACATGAGAATTGATTGATGTTACTTGCTTGAATACGGTTTTATGATATTGAACTGTTAATTAAACCGTTGAATGATTATTTGTCGAAGTAATTGATGTATGATGTTTAGAAACTAAGTTGGAATGGATTAATTGCATATGTATGTTCCATTTTTGAGGTCTGGAGCAGATGTATCGATAATCAAGTTTTAAAATCAATTCCTCTGTGTTTTGAAATGTGTAAAAAGTCAGAATAAAGATTTGGTATTATAAAATCAATTCCTCTGTGTTTTGAAATGTGTAAAAATCAGAATAGAGATTTGGTATTGATACCTTTTCTCGAGTATCGATACTTGGGTTAAATTTATCGATACTTTATGAGAGGTACCAATAATTTTTGAGACTTTGGGATTTAGTCGAGAAACAGAATGCAAATTTGGTATTGTTTTTCCCGGTGGTATCGATACCACATAGAGAAAATATTGATACCCTACTGTTAGTATCGATACCTACGGACCTAGTTTAAGAATTTTGCTAAATGGACCTTGTGCATGTTAATACTCGTTTTTAAGACTATTTACGATATGCTTTGCATGTAATAATGATAATTAACCAATTAAGTGACCCAAAACCTACAAGCATATTATAATAAAGGACGTTTTGCTTAGAATAGGCTTTCCATTTGTTGTGAATGAGATGAGACGGTGGTGTGGCATCTCAGTATTTGCCCTGGCGTCCAGGCTGGGTATGGGGTGTTACAGTATCGATATTTCTTTCATTCTGTATCGATACTGAATGAAAAATAAAACACCATTCGGTATGTGGTGTTACAGTATCGATATTTCTTTCATTTGGTATGAAAAATAAATCGATACCAAAACAACATTCTGTTTCTCTCCCAAAAATAAAACACCCAAAATTATCGGAACCTTACGAATAGTATCAGTAATTTTACCCCAAGTATCGATACTCATGGTATGGTATCAATACCAATATACGATTCTGACTTCTTGCACATTTCAAAATCACAGCGGTATCATTTTAACACCTGAATATCGATACCTCTGTTTCAGACCTAAAAAATACAACACATATAAGCCAACTGACCATTCCGACACCAAATATATTCATAATGAATCCATTACTATACTGAATAAACATCAAATTGTCCATATCAATGGTTTCAAACACCAAAATTAAGTCTAAGAAATAATTAACATATTAAAAAACAAATCTCCTAATCCTAAGAACGAATAGACTATGGAAGCATCCAAAAAAAAATGAAAAATACTAAAAAATTCTACCACATTGCCTTATTCCCAAAACGTAAACAATTAACAATAACACCTATGGAAAAATGAAAACGGACTTGCTTGGATCACCCTTTGGAAACCACATCGCTCACACCAGCACAGGACTAGTCTGTAATGGTTTAAGAAGGGAGTGCATGAGGTTAACAAGCTTAGTGAATGCCTAAAATAACTACCATGCAAACAATTCATCAAGCATTGATGAAACATATATGTAGCATAATTATAGAAACCTTAACTTAGTTGTCATATTTTACTTCACATGCATATTCGATAGTTTATTTACAGAGTCAATACATACATATTCATGCTTACATCACAATTCATACGATTATATATGTAGATAATTTGACACTTGATCTATGAAACGTAAAAGTGGAAACTATCACCACTCATCGGATACACGGATCTCCAACACACCACATAGACTCATAGAGTCAAACATGTCCCAAAAGTGAAGCATAAAGATAACACTTTCCAACACACCAAACATGTCCCACTGAATGGAGCTTAGCTCACATTACCCTATCTTTCTGAACATGTCCCAAGGTCTCAAGACCCAAATCATATAACATATAAGTGAGTACTCACAATCCTATGGCGTGCCAACTATATTCAACAGTATCAAGAATCACAAGGCCAAAATATCTGTTATTAACCATACATATTACTTACCAGTTTTTAGCTCACTATCACTGTATATATGCATCATTAGCACATTATAATCACTATCACTTATCATGTATGATATGCCCATATATACACTTCCACAACAGTAATCATGAACACATAACACATGTAATGATATATCATCTCAATTCACATTTTCACTATAACACAAGCACATAATACATAAGTTATTCATGAGCACGCGAAAGATTACACTTAGAATTTAGAGTATGGGTTTAGGTTACAACTAAATTCCCAAATAACGCATTGAATCATGTCCAAAAGTAATTATTCCAAACACTCACCAATACATTTTCGCCGAAAAGTCGAAAGCTCAAACTAGTCTTTCCTAACTCGTATATGGTCCTAGCGAATCCAAAGCTTCAACACAATAATTCACACAACAATACCTTCAAAAATCAGCTAAGGACTTACCACAAGCAATAAAAAAAATCCTAAACTAAGTTCTCATGTAACCAAAACCTTTAACATAGCAAACTTTAAATTCGATTATCTTGATCTATACTCAATCTTTTCACCTAAAACCAATTTCGTTAATCTTATAATTCACCTACGACTAATTTTCAACCCTTAAACTACGTTAATCTACTCAATTCATGATATCTATTTTTCGGACATATTTATGGCTATTTTCCAAAAAATCATTAAAACTCAAGAAATATTTGACGAAACTTCAAAAAAAGTTTAGAAACCTCTTAATCATGTAAAAACCTATTGATTCACACTTTAAAATCACATTTTTACTCGAAGATATGAAATTCACCATTAACAACTCTATTTTTGGCTTTTATTGAAAACATGCAATTTAATAACTCAAAACTCAATTTTAAAGGCCAATTAACATTAAAAGCTAATAAGAAAGTGAATGGTTACCTTTGATGAAAGAATAAATGAGTTTTTGATGTAAATACAAGAAACTTATAAGTGGAGAATATGAAGAAATTAATGAAATTTTGGGGTGTTTTCTTGAAGTATCATGAAGATTAAAGATTTGGGTGATGATGGAAATCAAAAGAATGAAGATTTAACAAAGAAAATCGAAGGTGGGAGATTGGAAGAGTAAAGGGACAACATAAGCAAGCAAAGAAGTGAAAATAACGTGAAAACAAGCTATAGGTGGGGGGTTTTTAGGTTCAATTCTAAAATTTGGTAAAATTGGAGCATAAATGCTCACAATTTTAACCATGTTACAAATCAGTCATTTTTCTAAAATTAAAGGTTTCTAGAACACTTTTTCAAAAATTATTTTGATTTGCTAAAAACCATAATCGAAAACATTATTGATATAACATGTCACAAAATTTTAAACATTCTAAGGCAAAAATTCCTAAATTACCCCTAAAACTCTTAGTCCTTATTTTGGTGTGTTACATTTTCTTGTAATTTTTATGTTTTCAGAATCTTATTACCTCAAACTAGCTGACCCATGTTGTATTTTTTGTTATTGTTTAAATTTGGGGATGCTAATTTAGTTGAATAGTTAAATTTTTAGGGACCAATTTGATAGATTTTTAGGTTAGAAGTGAAAAAGGACTAAGTTGTAAAGTCAACTGTTGATTTTGTGTAATAGGGACTAAAATGTATAAATTGTGAAGTTTAGGGTATAATTGAAAAATAGAGAGTCCTATGGGAACACTTGTGAATTCAACACAAAATTAGAGGGCTAAATGTGAATAATGTTACTCTTGATTTTAAGGACTAAATTGAATAATATGAAAAAGTTGTATAATTTAGAAATTGAATGTGAAAATGGTTGTACATTGATGATTTTATGTGTTTTTTTAATCAATAGCTAACGTCGACTCAAATTCCTCAAAAAATAAAGGAAAAGACAAAGTTGTTAATGAATAGCTCAGAGTTTATGATTTGCGTTTCTATAATCCGAATTAACTCATAGTTGTTGCATTTTGATTTGGTTATGCATGGTAAGAATGTAAGGTTAGGTTCCTTGTTTAATTGAGATGATCTGAATTGATTGATATATCCGAGGACTAAATTGAATGTTTATGAAAAGTGTACATATTGTTCAAATGTGAAATTAAGTATGTAATGTGATGATTTAATGTTGCCATATATAAATTTATATGTTTATGATGAAAATAAAGGTGAAATGAGATATTTGTTGTTAATGAAACATGAAATGGGAACCCTATTAATTGTTCGGGCAAAGTTGGATATAGTTGGCATGCCATAGGATAGGAAGAGTTCAGAGTTACTTTAACTACGAGTCAATGAGGCACTTGGTGCCAATTTGCTTCGGTTTAATCGATGAGACATTGGGTGTCAACTTACTTATAGTGTTGATCGTAACTATTTGCTTAGGATTTATCCGATGAGGCACTAAGTGCCAAATTGGTGTGTTGGTTGGATCCGTGTATCTGTTAGAGTCTGAGTCATGTTAATAGGGAAATAAACAGTAAAATCGAGATAATGATTATACAAACCATTTTTTGAAAAAAAAACAAAAAAAATTAATTGGTTGTCGACTTAAAAGACGAAAATTTGGAGTCACCACCGATCCTTTATTGAGGTGTGATCTGCTCACCTTGAAAACGATTATGAGTCTGCGAATTTTGAGAAAATAGGTTCAGGAGTCGGTTACGCACGAGGAAGGGTTAGCACCCTCATGACGCCCGAAATTGGTACCAAATTGATTGTTTAATGTCTTAATGTCGAAATTTTGAAAAGATTTTAAAATACGATCCTTTCTTTTTATTTATGTTAATTTTATAAAAGATGCTTGGATAGATCGAGGCAAATGCTAAAGACCCTCTCGTCTCAGAGTAATAAAATGTCATACCCAATACGTTAGGACACGACATTTTTAGTTCTCGAGAATAGGCTTGTCTTTTGATTTTGAAAAGGTTTACGATGAGGTTAAAAAGGGATATTCAATTGCTTGAAGTCAGATGAAAAATTGAAACCCAATACGTTAGGGCATGATTCTTCAAAATTCCAAGCATTGAACATAACCCTTATTTTTTTAAATCTTCATTTCGAGAAAATGACATGTCAGATCCAATACATTAGGACACGTCGTACCAAATTCCCGAGAATGAGTTTTTATTTATGTGTTTTGATTATAGAAAAATTTTCGATTATTTAGATTCAACGAGGAAAATTGGAACCCAATACGTTAGGGCTCCATTCTCTCGAGGATTCCAAATTTCGAGTATTTGCATTATTTTTGAAAACTTTTGTAAAAAAAAGTTATAATGCTTTAATAAAACTAAATATTTTAGATTAAAATGATGGGATGTTAATATACAACACAAAACAATAATTGACGAGCTAAAGTATATACTAATAATCATCAATAACCAACAAATACTAATAAATAATATAATACATATGCGGGCAATAATCCAACACACATCATGCAAACACAAATATCAACATTCAACAACTAAATGAGTTAATCGTCAAATTTGGAAGAAGAGCTAAGCGAAATAACATAAATAAAATGTGATAAGTTTTCGAATAAATAAAATGAATATTGAAATATATCAAAAGGTTAGAAATGAATACTATGTGAAATAATAATATATAAATGAATTTTTAAGTAAATATTTCATGAAAAGAAACTCAAAATATATATACATATGCTAATTTAAATAAACGATACATGCAAAATGAAAAGAAAACTTTATAATAGTATTTGTATGCTAAATTTATTTAATACTAATTTAAAATAATAGTATATTATATTATTAAAAAAATTCTAATGATGAACTTTAAAACTATATTAAAACTTTAATATTAAAATAATACTAGGTTTATAAGTAAATATATATACTAAAGACAGCAAAATCGAAATAAAATTTTTAGAAAATGAATGAATTAAATTATGGATTAAATTAAAATAAAAACGGAATTAAAAGGAATAAATGAAAATAAAATAAAGCAGAGGGGGGCCGAATGCAACATACGGATAACTTGGGGGACCAAGTGGGAAATAATCCCCGTCCCTCCAAAACGCAGTGCATAATCTGGGCCCGGAAGAAACAAAATCAAAATACAGCGTGAAATTCACAAAATAAAGAAAAATTGATTTGAAAACGCCACGGAAGAATGGGACCAAATACGCAAATAACCCTACCATGGCCACAGTGCGCGGATCTAGCCCTGCGAGGGTCGGATCATCAGGTCAGTGCCAATACGGCACCATTTTAGAGCCATTGAAACAGGCCCTAAACGGTGCTGTTCCTTATGTCCCATATAAACCAAGCCCAAACCCTACAATCCCTAGCACTTAAACCATTTTTTTAAACCGTCAGAAAGAGAGAAAAAAAAGGCTAGGTCCTTTCGTTGCCTTCCGTCGCCTTTGAACTCGAAACCTCATCAGACTCTGAATTGTACGGAGCAAACGAGGCTTCAGCGGTGCCTCCACGAAGTTAAGTACCTCCCCTATTTTATCTTACAACTATTAATGACAATAAAAAAACACGAAGAAGCAGAAAAGAGAAAAAAGGAAAAGAATCACCTTTAGCAAACTTTTTTGATTTTCTTTGCTATATTTTTTGTATCAGTCTGTATGTAAACGTTTACAAAGGTTCTGGCCTTTGCTTTATAGGCCGAAAAAGTAAACAAAATGAAAAAAAATGAAAAAATACAGTTTTTTTGCTTTTCTGTTGCGTTGTTTGCGTCCCATTTGCAGGTGTTCGAGGGCAGAGGTCGACGTGGAGGTACGGAGGTAGTGCAAGCGTATGGAGGCCTGTCACGTGTGAAGGGGAGGGCTGAAAGCGTGTGCGGAGGAGATGCACGCGCATAGGGGCGCAGCACGCATAGGGGAGCCTTGGGTTTGACTACGGCGCTGCTGGCTGCTGAAGGCTGGCCTAGGGTTTGGTTCTGTTTTTTGTGTAATGGGCTTAGGGTTAGGTGTATTAGGTTGGTGAGTTTGGGCTGGGGTATTTCGGCTGAGTTGGGCCGCATATGTCTGTTGGGCTTGTTTTTATTTTTGGGTATTTAGTTTATTTTGTAACTGGGCCGCATATATGTAAAAATGGATTGTTTGTTTGGACTTTATATTGGCTTTATGATTGGTTTATGGGCCGGGCAAAAATGGGTATTACAATGATATTGAAATGGAAAATGATATTGAAATAGCAAATGATATTGAAAGGACAAATGATATAGAATGTAATTGAAATGTGAAATAGAAAACGAAATGGTGGATGGAAATGTGAATAATGAATAGTAATGATCAATGAATGTATATGAAATTGAAAGGTTAGATGGGATATGTCTATGTATGAATTGAGTTATCATATATAAAAGGAGATATATTTGCCATGCAATGATATTAGTATGATGAATTGGTTGTGGTAAAAAAATTTGGTAATTTTGGTAGTAATAAACGATTATATTGCATGTCATTACTTGATTTAAATTTTATATTTTAATGACCTCTAGTATGCTTAGTATTTAGATTATAGAAATATCACTGAGTTATACTCAGCGCACGGTTTGTCTTTCGTGCGCAAGTTAGGTACTTCGATTCGTATGCCGACTCAGCATCCATGGCAATCCCAAACTCAAGTGTTGGTGAATGGTTCTTTTTGGTCTCGACAAGTTAGGTACTTCGATTCGTATGCCGACTCAGCATCCATGGCAATCCCAAACTCAAGTGTTGGTGAATGGTTCTTTTTGGTCTCGACATGTACCTAGGATGTTTTATACTTATTATAGTCATTTTGAGTCTTGTTGGCTCTTAAAGGTTATGTAAATATGTATAAGTGTGATGACAATGGTCATTTTGTTGATAGCTTAATAGTTTGCTTTGGTTATTTGCTTATTGTCTTCATGGATGAGATGGTTATATGCTAGGTATTATGTATGATTGATGCTTGGATTTGGTTTGATTCAAGATTTGCCTAGATTTTGTCTTAGTAAGGAATTGGTGAAAGTCATGTTTATACCTATATTTTACTTGAAAGTTTTGGTAGTTTTTGTATCTAGGGTTTTAGGTTAAAATGAAAATTAAATGTAGAATGGTTTAATGATTGAATGTGTTCATGTTTGGCTTGATCATTTGAGGTTCCATTGAAGGCATATTGGTATGATTGAATAGGATCATTTAGTTAGTTTTGAATTGTTGGTTGAGGTGCCAATTGTGGCATATTGTTTAGGCACTTAGGATGGTTGTTGTAAATGAAAATTTTGAATTGCAAAGGATGCTTTTGAATAGGTTGAAAAGTGGTTTAAATGGTAGCTTGTGGTTTAACTGTTTCATGGTTGAATTGCTTGCTTTAAAAAGGCATTTTTCAGGTATAGACGGGCTAACACACGACCTGGCACACACACGTGTACCCTATGCGGTTTGGATACACAACCGTGTGGCTTGTAAGTTTGGTTGATTTTTGTTGCATACGGTCACAGTAAGTTACATGGTCTACCCATACGGCCGTGTGACCCTAATTTCACACGGCATCATATTATTACACGGTTTGCTCACACGGCGATGTGACCCATCCACACAGCCTCAGCCCTTCCATGAGGGCACGGGACACGACCGTGTGACCCCTATTTTTTATATTCTTCTCAACATTTTATTTTGAATTAAATTTAATCCCCGTTCATTACCGAATTGATTTAAGCTTTCGTATACACAATATTTACCTGAAATAGATTGAATAATGTATTTATTCATGCTCATATGCCATTATTTAATATTTATTTGAGATTTTTAGTAATAAATTGTATGAATTTGTTTGGTAATTGTTTGTAGCATCTTATTACTTGGGTCCGGTGATCGGACTGGGTAAAGGGTGGTACAGTGGGGATAAAAATAAACTTATGATGAATTAGTCAAGGCTTCAAGGCATGTATCAATGCCACTTTTTTTAAGGTTCTATTTTAATTAAGTGATGCAAATTTTGGTGATAAGAGACATAACTAATCACTATGAATAGTGACAACTCTTACTTAATTACCAAGTGACATTATTTTTGGATCACTTATAAATTTTTAGTTATAACTATTGGAACATTATAAATATTTTGAAAATGTTCCAATAGAAAATTGCTAAAAATCTAAAACTAAGAAAAAACTAATTAAACATCTAAAAAAGAGTCTATTGAAGCTTGATTGCTTATGCTATTTACAAGGCTTTTCGAGGACAAAATCACAAGGTAGGATGGTAAAAACCAAAAAATCCATTTAAAAATAAAATAAAATTTAAGTTTAAATTTCAAGCCAAGGTCACAACATCCATGCCGCAACTCAAAGATTTGTTATTACAACTCAAAGACTTAGGGAGCGTTTGGTTCGCTGTATTGGATTAGAGGTGTATTGGATTAGAGGTGTAATAGCAAATCAATTGTTTGGTTGAATGTAATGGAATAGAGGCGTAATAGTAATCTTGTGTTTGGTTGAATGGAATAGAGGTGTAATAGCATAATGAAAAAAACTAAAATGACTAGAATACCCTTAGCATAAATTTGTTTTGGTAAATGATTATTGTTATTGTTATTTAAATTTTAATAAGATAATTATTATCAATAATAAATATTTTAATCATATTTAAACATAATTATTATTAAATATATTTTAATTAAAATATATAATTTAATAAAATTCTTAATAATTAGCAGAAATTTGTTTTGGTAAATTATTATTGTTATTTAAATTTTAATAAGATTATTAATATCAATAATAAATAATTTAATCATATTTAAACATAATTATTATTAAATATATTATAATTAAAATATATAATTTAATAAAATTCTTATTAATTAATATTCTTATATGAATTTACTCAAATCATAATATATGATACTGTAAAATATAAATTAACATAATTATTATTAAATATATTATAATTAAAATATATAATTTAATAAAATTCTTAATAATTAATATTCTTATATGAATTTACTAACATGCTAATATATATGATACTATAAATGAAAATTTGAAATAATTAATATTAAATATATTTTAATTAAAATATATGATTTAATAAAATTTAAAATAATTATAACTAATAAATTATATTTTATGAATTTGTATAATTTAAAATAATAATTATTACATATAATTTAATAATTAATATTAAATTTCATAAAATTCTTGATAATAAATTTTCTTATATGAATTTATACAATTTAAAATAATTAATATTAAATATAATTTAATAGTGATATATAATTTCATAAAATTCTTAATAATAAAATGTTCTTATATGAATTTACTAAAATCAATATATAACTTGAGAATTATATTCTGCATAAACATAATTAACTTATATTAAGAAAATATTAGATGAAAATGAAATTGTACATCATAATCCATATGTTATATAGTTTTACAACATCAAAAAGTTTGAACATTGATATTTAATGGTGAGAAAGAAATCTTCTGACCCATTCCAATCAGGCAACAGAAGGTAAACTAAAGAAAATGATCATTTGAGTTGGGTGATCGGGAATTTTACTCAAAGCATCATACCGCTGACCGTCGGTTAAACCTTCAATTGACCATAAGGCTGAATATAAATTTGAAGCTTTCTCTTCCATCTTTTGATGTTCTTCTGACTTCTGCTGAACTACCACCTCGGAGGCAATACTCCTACTGATTTGATCACCAACGGCCTGGATTTTCCCCCTAACAAAGTGGCAGCCTCATCAAATGAAGAATACACATTATCACGAGCATCAGATTTCTTCTTTCTCTTGTTTGAAGATGAGGAACCCCCTTGGTCTCTATCTCCTCGCGGATCCGTACTAGAAACATCCATGTCGTCTAAAGAGACGTCAGCTTCGCAGTCATAGAATGTGTATCTCTCTTCATTCATATCTGTAGTACGTTCATCCTCAGCATGTATTTCTTCAAGAACATCAGCAGCTGTTTGAGCGTCTTTCCCAATCGCCCGATCTCTTGCGTATATGGCAGTAAGCTGGTTGTAGTAAGGGAAAGAATGATGTCTGAACTGAGAGGCTTCTTTGTGACTCTAAAAAAATGAGGAAATCAAATTAGTTATAAGTTTTGTAAAAAAACAAATAAATACTTGAAATACATTTTACCTTTACATAGGATTCCCAAACTGCATCTTCAGCAACAACGAGCTGCCTATGCTCGTCCCAACCAAAACCGCTATTGTTTTGGCCATTAAGCATGTCGTAGACAACTAACCATTCCCTTTTTAGGCACCTAATCCGAGATTCAATATTTGGCTTCGCCTTCAACATTGCTCTTGGTAAGGCATTTTCTAGCATTTTTTCTAGCTCGTTCAAATAATCGGCCTTGAACCCAGTATCAGCATTAAATGTTCCTACATTGTGCAAATCCACCATGCAAGAAACCAAGGCTGCATCTTCTTCTGGAATCCATTTTCTTTTGCTTCCTCGAGAAGCTTGAGAAGAAGCATGTGATTGTGGAACACCTGACATAATTATCTTAAGAAAAAAAACAAATTAACATTATTTACTGTTTTTAATATCATGAATCAAAAGGTGAACAGTTTATAATATTATATCGTTAGTTCAATATCATGAATCAAAAGCTCAATACTAAATTTAATGAAATAACACATGCGGAATGAAAAGATAATTAAATTATAATTCAACAAAGTTTAGTACAATACAGAATTTTATTCAAACACCACCAAAGTTTCATAAACTAGATACATAAAATAACATCAACAAATTAATTGTAACTCAATTTGTCCCTAAACCTAACTAATTTCTAGATGCTTGCCATTCATCGAACATTTGGTTGGCTAGTTGCATCCTCCAAGTAGCCCAAGCATCCGATGGATGAATATTTGTGATATTCGGTTTATCGTCATCCACCACATTAGTAGGTAATCCTTCTCCCACCTCCGCTTCAATGGGATCAATACTCATATGGGTTCAAATAAAATTATGGGGCAAACAACATGCAATAATAATTCTATTGTGCACCCTTACAGGATAAAACGATGGACTCCTAAGTATTCCACATCTAAGTTTTAATAAGCCAAAGCATCTTTCAATGACATTACGTGCTGAGGCATGTTTCATATTAAAAAACTCTTGCGGAGAACTTGGCTGATAACCCTGACGCCACTCGTTCAGATGATATCACTGTCCTCTAAATGGTGCAAGAAATCCCTCACAATTTGTGTATCCAGCATCAACTAGATAATAACAACCTATAAAATAAATTTTTTAATAAATGATTAATTCAGCACACAAAGTTTGATCTTAATGAATAATTCAAATTCCTCTAACTATACACTTTACCATGAGGAACTTTTAGTCCATGTCTTCTACTAATGGCATCTCGAAGCACCCGTCCATCGGCAATTGAACCTTCCCAACCAGGAAGAACATAAACAAATTGCATCTCAGGTGTACAAACACCTAGCATATTTGTTGCTATGTCACCTTTTCGGGTTCGATATCTAGTTTTATCAACTGTTGGCACCCTAATCTTGATGTGGGTTCCATCAAGAGCACCTAAGCAATTCTATATCACATGATATAAAACCTTGAGTTAGAATACTAATTTAAATCTAAGTCAACTAAATGTTGTACAAGCTATATATAAAAATCAGTCTAATACCTTAAACCATTTCCACATTGTGTCAGAAGAATCGGCTGTAATTGGCTCCGGCTTTTTAAATAAGACATCTTGTAAGCGTATGACAGCATTTAAAACACTATGAAATGCTCTGCTAATAGTTTCCCCGGACCTTCTAAAGTGATACTTGATAGCTTGATTTTTTAGGTGATGGGAGATGATATGTAAAAACATTGCTACTTGCTCATCAACAAGCATGAACCTTGACGACTTCAATCCCCCTATCGATTCTAACATCTCACATAGTTTAAAAAAGACAGTTCTATTCATCCTAACTTGTTCAATACAAGTCTCGCCACTAGCATATACAAGCCTCTTCACATAATCCCGTTTTGCATAAAAATCTAAGGTATAGGACCTAATCCTTGGTCTATAAGTCTGTAGGCTAAGGATGGCACCCATTCTAAATAAGAACCAAATCGCAATTCTACAGATTTCCAACCATATTGTCAATGCAAGACCAATTCTTTTACGCCTCACACTTTGTGCAATTAAAGGCATACGAGCCATTACTGCAACATATTAAAATTAGAACACACTATCAATGAATTGAAGTTGCAATTAAACATTATCAAATAAAAATAAACAATACAAATTTAGAACACATGAAGCAAAAAATTATCTACTAAATGATATCGTTGCAGTAAATATGAATTTGGAGACCCAAGTTTAATTAGATTTTCTTCACATGGTAGGTTCAAATGTGAAAATATTTTCTAAGCAACATTATTTATTTTTATAAGAATGAGGATTCGCTTTAATAATCTTCTTTCTCTTGTTTTAAAACTTTTATTAAAATATTTTTTTTTCGAATTTGATTTTCTGAGTTACAAGATCCCGTTAGCTATAAATAATGTATCATTTTATCGATTATATTAGAATTTTAACTTCCACTCTCAAAATAACTTTGATTATTATTATTTATGATTAATAAAATATAAACTTATATATTAAAGATAATGTGACATTAGGAAAACCAAAGAGACAAATTTGTATAATATGGAATCTATTATAAACATAAAAGGCCCTTTCTATTTTGTTGATTTTCATTCACTGGCATTCAATATTCATAGTTGAATTATATCAATCACATCTTATTTATATAGAATTAAATGCAGGATTGTGATCCCATTTAATTTCAAATTTATAATATTCTTTCGATTATTTGAAAATCTTAAACAAAATATCTGACATTAACGTACTAATAAATTTCAACTTTACTAGTATATGTTAATGGACTTCAAATATTTTATTTTCATATGGAAATATAGGTCTTCTTTTGTACTTTTTAAAAACTGTTCAAAGAAATTTACCAAAACAACCAATTTACTCATATTTCATATTAGAAAGGACCTTTATAATACTTTTAGTAAAACTTCAACATTCTCGAAGATAAATGTAATATACTTGAGTTGAATTCAAATAGTAATAAGTTTAAATAGAAATTAACTCCTCGATGTTCGACACAAGCAGTTTATAATCAGTTTATAAATTTTTAGCACCGAAATTCGACCGATTTTAATTGGTGTAAATGAAAACATATCATCAATCACATGTTTTCATTTAATCTCCATTTTAGCAAATCAGAAAAATCCAATTTTTATTTTAAGATCTAAATTTATTATTATCTTAATTCACTTATATAAATTTACTATCAATTATTATTAATAGTGAATTATCAACCAAACGGTTTAATCACGTGTATCTCATGTATCTAAGAACACAAATAATGAACATGTCCTGCAAGTAACTCGTTTTCGTCACTAGCATATCCATTTTCATATTCTACTGACTAACAAATCAATAACAAATCAAGTAAATTGTTTTCATATTCTACTGACTAACATAAACAAATTCAATTTCCAGCAGACAATCAAAACAATTTCCAGCAGACAATCAAAACAATTTCCAGAACAAATCAAGAACAATATCAAAACAAATGCAACAATTTCCAGTTTCATCTTCTAGTCACTAACAAATCAATACAAATCAATAACATTGTCCAACAGAATATCAAAACAATTTCCAGAACAAACCAACAAAATCGAAATCGCCTATAAATTCTTCAAATATGAACAAGCAATCTCATATTTCCAGTCAAACAGGCTGACTTTGAATAGAAAACCATGGTCACACACATTATTTGGGGTCCACTATCATCTCTTGTTATGGTAAGAGACAACCTATTGTGCCACGATCAAGCACAAAGGCCGAATACAGGGCAATAGCAACGGAAGCACGAGATGTACATATGGTTAGTACAACTCTTGAAATGTCTAAAGCAGCATGTTCCTATGCAGTTAAGTTGTATTGCAACAACCAATTGGTAATACAACTAGCAAAGAATCTAGCTTTTGATGCATTGATGCACGAATGTAGAATGTAAAGATGTACTATCACTATACTCATGAGAAAATACTTAACGATGAAATTAAGATAAAACACATTTGATTAAAAAATCAAGTCGCCATTTTATTTATCAAAAAAATCAATGGATACAAACTTGAAGAATTTCGTAAGCAACTTAAAATGACCTCAAAATACAATTGTAGTACAAGAGCAAAGGGATTGAAGGGGAGTGTTGCCATCATCACTGACTCTCTCTCTTTCCAAAATTTATCATCACATAGTCTATTCATCCATAATTAAAATCATGATTCAATAAATTGTATGCTTTCTTATCGTTTCTTTCGTAACATTAATCTTTTGACATCCATCTAAATTTTGTTTTTTTTCAATTTAATACCTCCCTATTTGTTGTTTAAGTAATTACATATATTTGCTCCCTCCTTTTCGATTTTCTTTTAAGAGAATGGTTTTATAATGTGACATTCTTTTAAGGAAAATAGTTTTATAATAGTGAAATTATTAGATCATACCAAAATGATAAAGTTTGAGTAAGATTTAATGGGATAGATTAAAGGTAGTATAGAATAATAATGCTTTATAATGTTTTTTTTCTTCTAAAATTGTAATCTTATATACCCTCTTTAATTGAGAAAAAGAAAAGCTTAAATATTTTGGATATTTAAATTTTAATCTTGCACATTTGTCCACCTTAATCAAGATTTAATCAGACATAAGCAAAAATCGATGAAATTAATCCCAGCACTGTATCTTCCTGTGCTAAATGATGAAGAACATAATAAACGAAATCAATGATAACAGAGACCGAGATAACAAATCTATATTTCAATCATATACATGCACAACAGATGAAGATAAACATCTCTTTTACTTCAATGATATATGATGACTCAAAGGGAAATAAACAGCAATAGAAAATAAACAGCAATAGAAACATGCAATCGGGGAAACTAACCTGTACTGACTTGATCGGGGCAGAGATATATGAAGAAGAACCTGTAATCGGAAAAGGGGAAACCGATTAGGTTAACAGTGCAATAATCGATGAAGAAGTCACTGCACTAACAAGGCAGTGATTCGAATCTGCTAACATGCAGAAAAAAGCTAAAGACACTACAAGGCAGCCATTGAAACTAATTACAGAGAGAAAAAGAGAGTTAGAAAAGAAAAGAAAAGAAAAAAGAGAGTTGAAACTCATTACAGTGATTCGAAACCTTTACCTTTCAGTTGCAGTAACCTGGAGACCCACCAACTGAGAGCAATCGAAAGAGTGACAGAGAGAACAAGAAAAGAAAAAGGTCGACCGGTTGAGAAGGCAATCGAAAGAGTGGCAGAGAGAAAAAGAAAAGAAAAGAAACGGAGGGAGCAAATCAGCAGAAAAGAGGCGTAATGGACTGGGAGCAAATCGGCAGAAAAGAAAAGCAAAGAAACAAGGAAGGAAATCGGATGAAGGAACAGAAGAGAAATAAAGGGGATCGGGAGAGGGTAAATCAGGGAGGTGATGCTGAATCGGTAGCTAATCTGGGCAAAAGAGGGGGAATAGAAATCGGTGGTTTTCACCGATTAGGAAGGTAATGGATTACACGCGTATTACCAATACCTCAAACCAAACGACGGAATACAGCCGGATTAGGTGAGGCCCACCTATTATGGGTGTATTGGCTATGCCAATACACCAAACCAAACATGTTCTTAGGCTTTACTTGGTAAAGTGGAACCAATATTGAAAAGTTGAAAAATTAAAAGGATAGAAAAGTATAAAGATGGAAAATAATTTTTTTTTCTTTCCATAGGTTGCATAGTAGGAAGGGTGGAGAAATGGAAAGAAAAAGTAGATTTCTTTCCATTTATTGCTTGACAGAGTTAAAAAATGAAAGAAAATGAAATAAACTATTTGAAAAATGCATACTACAAACATATCTCTTTTAGTTTTTATCCTCTCATCATTCCAATTTAGAAGTATTGGTTTTTATGTATTAGGATGGAAAAATATATCTTTCCAATTTTCTTTCCCCTCACTTTTTTTTTTCTCTCTACCATATTCAAAATTTATTTTCTTTTCATATTTCCACTCTATTCTCTTATCCCTCCACTTTTCCATTCAAGCAAGCACACTCTTATTGTCACGGCTTAAATACTCACAATGTGCATTCAAAACTTTTATGTTCATTTGCAATGTAGTTCAATGAAAAAAAAAGACTTTGTAAAAAAAAAAATTAAAAGAATATATCACAAAGAAGATAAAGATTTCTAGTACTGAAATTGACTTAAAAATTCAAAAAGTAAATATTTTTCAATATCAAATCCTTAATAAAAAGACACATAATTTTTTCTTAATAGAGTGGAAAGAAAATTAGAAAAATGGAAAATTAAATAGTAGAAAATAAAAAATATATATAAGTTTTTTTTCATAGTTAAGTTTAGGAGGAAAGATGAAAAAATGAAAGACGAAATAATTTTCTTTTCATCCATTGCTTGGTAAACTTAAAAAAGAAAGAAATAAAATGAAAATTTTGAAAAATACATAATTTTGAACTAAAATAATTTTCTTTCCTATTATTTTTCAACTCTACCAAGCAATAGAGAGAAAGAAAATTTGTTTTTCTTTCAATTTTTTCATGTATCCTATCAATCACACTTATGGAAAGAAAATTTATATTTTCTTTTTCTTTTTCTACCATTTCAATTTTCCATCTTTCTAATTTTCTTTCCATTCAACTAAGCAAAGACTTTCTCTTATATTATTACTCCAATTTTGAAGGATTGAATTTTATATATTAGAATGGAAATGATCATCTTTCCTATTTCATTTCATCTCACTTTTTTACCTTACCAAACACACTCAAAAAAAAAAAAAAACTTTTGTCTTCCCATTTTTCTACTCCAATTTTCCATCCTTCTACTTTTCACTTAAGCCCACCTTTAATCTTTCAACAACTTTAATCAAAACAATCGATCGAAAAGATTCAATGAAACACATCTACAATAATTTAAAACCCGATGTATTAAAAAACAAAAGTAAACTATAGTTTCATTTCAATATCAGAATCAAATCATGTCTAAAGATGTAACAAAACCTTTCCTCATGATGCCACTTCATAGAAAACTTGATTTATAGAAAATTTCAACAATATGTATCCAACAAACAATAAATTCAAGATCTATAGTAAATCAATAGACAGCGAAAGACAACATAGATTCGTTATTGAAGTCATAAGATTTTCTAAATTTAGATACAATGTTTCTATCTAAATTCTAAAGATATGAACTAATTTTTTTTTACGTTCCGGCTTAAAGTCCAAGACCCTTATATTCAATTAAGTTTAGTTATGAGCCCATCAGTCTGAGATTTCACACATACAAGATTTATACCCAATCAAATAACTAAACTCTTTATATTAAATAAAAAAAAATCCTAATAACCTTATGCTTGGCTATTGGTAATTACACAGCATTTTCACTTTGTACTCGACGCTAATTACCACACAAGCGACCTTGCTTCTTAATGTAACTAACACCAAAGCTTAAAAGACAAAACAACAGTTTTCTATTTTAGTTTTTTTGATCTTAGCATAAAACAAAAGACACTTAGTTTTTGGCTAAACAAAGCGATTCATCGGTGACAGCTGAGAGCTACAACAACAGCAAATACCAATCTCTCCTTTTGCGCAAAGAGGAAAAGAAAATGGCTGATTTCAGGCTCTTCTTGTTCTTCTTTTTCCTCCTCTTTTATCTTCAACCATCAAGAAGCCATGAAAGTTGCCATCCTGGCTGCGACTTAATGGTGCCAATTCACTTCCCTTTCCAGATGATGAGTAACCCACCCGAGAACCGATGTGGCTATGACGGCTTCACTGTTACATGTAAAAACGAAACCCGAAACATCCTAACGTTCCCATTCTCCGGCGATTTCGTAATCGATTCCATCTCTTATTTCTCGCAACGAATTTCGATAACCGATCCCTGTAATTGCATTGCGAGACGTCTTCTTCAAGGATTTAATTACTCGGACACTCCTTTTCGGCCACTTGACACCCGAAATTTCACGTTCCTCAACTGTACATCCGATGCGCCGGTTTTCCAAAGTCCCGGCGGAGTATCGCCGATTCCTTGTCTCAGCAGTGAAAGTCATTCCTTTGTGGCCTTACCTACTGAACGTGTGGGTGCCTCCAATACGTCGAGCTGCACGGAGGTAGTCACGTTTATGCACCCGAGTTTGGATGACTCCATTAAGGATTCTATCTTGTTAACATGGAAAGAACCAGATTGTGGAAGGTGTGAAAGTGATGGAGGGTTTTGCCAGTACAAGTATGATACAAGTTCGGAGGTGAGCTGCTTCACACCTTTCGACCATGGTAAGCTCCTAATTCCATGCAACTATATATATATATATGTTTTTAACGATTCAATGATTATATTTTATTTTCATTCTTATATGTTATGAATATCAAGTTTGGAATAAAAGGTTATTTATTTTATATAATTTTTTTAATTATTAAATATATCAATAGAGGTTATTTTTAAAATTGACATGATAAAAATATTGAATTTATTTAAAAATTTAATGGTTAAATTGTTAAAATAACAATTGTAAAAAAATTGATAATGGAATAAGTAAAACCTAATTGTTAAGGTAAATAGATCCAAGTTCAAGTTGAATTATTTGTTCAATCATTAGATCCGAATTTGAATTTTAATAATAAAAAGAATGTTTTCATTTATTTAATTATAAAAGTATACCAATATAAATCTATATCTTTAAATATTTTATTATAAAATTAATTATTTAAGTCAACTCAAACTTAATTTAAATAGATTTGGATAAAAAATTTAAAAATTCGTAACACAAAAATCATAAACCCCTTTATTTAAAAGAGAATGGTGAGTTTTTATTCATGATCTAATATTAATTAATTTTACACATTTTTACTAATATTCGTATTTATGTACATATAAAATTTTAATTTAGTTCTATATTTTTATAATATTCATTGGAAATTTTTATAATTAGAAGAAATCTTTTAGGTAAAAATAAATATTTAAGTTTTTTAAAATTATCATTTTAAACAACCAAAGAGAAGTAATTGTGGAGTTTTTCTCCAAGTAATTAGATTGAATTTGAATTTTAAAGTTTTTATTGTTGACAGGGTTTTTTTTATCATTTTAAACAAATATAAACAAAAAAATATGTAAATTTTAATTAATTTACAAAAAAATATAAACAAATTCTTGCCCCCTCTCTTTCTCTCTCTCTATATTCTAGGTTATGTAGATGAAACAACTTATGTAATAAATTTGTTAAAAATTAAGATAAAAAATGGTATTAACTTAAATGGTAAATTTGAAAGAGTAAATTTTAAAGCATTTTAAGTTTAAATCTCATTGCATGCATATAATTTTTTAGATTTATTAAAATATAAAAAATGTAAATGTCCTTAAAATAATATGAAGTTGGAGATTAATGAGTAATACCAACTCTGCTTCCATTACATTCAATATGAGGTTACTTCATGAGATATTCATCACTTCAATTTACCATAATTGTCTTTTTTTTAGGATTGCCAAAATATGAAAGATACACAGTGTTTGTAATCGTGAGCACTGGCTTATGCATCGTTGGGTTCATAATCATCATTCGTCGTAAGATCCGATCTCAAGGCGAAGAATCCGACACTGAAATCTCAAGGTCTACTAATACCTCCCAATTAGAAAACGTTGCCGGTAAAGGTCTTGACAGTCCGACAATCAAGATGTATCCAACGACGGTGGTCGATGAAAGTCTGCAATTACCTAAACCTACTGATAACATTTGCCCAATATGCTTGTTGGAGTACAAAGCCAATGACATATTAAGAACCATACCGAGTTGCGCACATTACTTTCATGTGCATTGTATCGACGAGTGGCTTAAACGAAATGCAACATGCCCTTTATGTCGCAATTACTATTGAACTACATCAATATTTATGATATGTTGTATTTTTTAAGAAATGCTATGTTGGATAGCCGCAACAACATTGAATTTTCTTGATATTAATATTTTCTAACGTATATTATGTAACAGCTCGGTTTTAGCTAAATCGGAATAGTGGTTTCAGAATCACAAATCTGAGATCGTAAAATTATTTTGATATTATTTTTGGTATTTACAGTATGTTATTTAATATGTGTAAAAATTTCGTGATTTAATTTTACCGATTGGTTAGTTAATTTGATAAAAGGATTTAATCGCGTAAAATACAAAAGTTGCATACTATTTGTTTAAAGTGCTCAATTGCTATGATTAATTAAATTAAAAGTTCTTATGATGATATTAGACCATTGGTAGTGTTAATGGACATTAATGGACATGCATTATAAAATTTCTATGTTTAATTATTAAGGGTAAATAAGTAAATTGAATATTAATATGTAATAAATAAAAGAAAACATAAAAATCATGCATGTTCATCTTTGTTGGCTCAAAATAGCAAAGGAAAGAAACCATTTTGAAGCTTTAGGGATTCGGCACTTTGAAGTCTTGATTGATGTATGTTTTGAGTTCGGTTTTTGATGATTTTTACGTTTTTGAGATCGTTGCTTCGTGTTCTAGCTAGCCCATGCTTTAATTTTTGAATTTGATAATGACTTTGTGAAATGCCATTGATGAATATTCAAGCTTTTTGTTGTTTGATGATGAATAATAAATATTTGTTGATAGATTATCATATTTTATTAAGTGATTTTTGATGAAAATGCTTATTAGGGATTTATTTGAGAAATGTGTAAATTGACTGGTTGAAATGTGAAATAAATGCAAGTTTTGGGCTGTTAGGGACCTCTAATAAATTCGACTAAGCTTGAGTGTATTGAAATTTTGTGTAACTTGTGAAATAGAGACTAAATTGAATAAATGTGAAACTTTAGGGGCTAAAGTGCAAAAATTCCCAAATAGGTATTGTTGAATGAAATTGAATGAATAGGTGATTAAATGAGATAAATTTGAATCCATATAGATCAAGAAAGAAAGAAATCAGGTTTAGATCAGGGGAAATTGAAAGTTGATCAGTAGTCGATCCGATCTGTTCATCGTATATACAAGGTAATTTCATATGCAAATAAATACCTTTAAATTGATTTATATATGTTTATTTGTTATTGAATTGCTTTGATGCTGAATATTTGAATACGAGATAGTATCAACAGAATTACGACGTCCAGAAGCCCCGTAAGAACCATAGGAATAGTATAGGCTACATATGTCATGACATTAGGATTCCAAGGTGTGAATTCATGTAAGAACATGTCTGGGAAATTGGAATCGTATATGATTTCTTGTAAGACCCTGTCTGGGACAGTGACATCGATATATTATAACATGTAAGACCATATCTGGGATATGGCATTGTATGAGCTTTATGTACTATTCGAGTATCCTTATCAATTCCGAACAGTTCAACGGGAAATGTTGTGAAGTGGATGAATATGAGAATGAGTAATCAATTTAGGTATGTATGATGTTATATGAAAATTGAAAGATTAAGGTAAGTGATGCTTATAAATCATTAACAAGTGAGTTAGATGAGGAATGTGATATTTATACATGTGATTAGCCATGATTTTTCATTGATGAGTTGGTTATATTTGCTTCATGTATTATAAGTTTATTTGTATATGGTTACTAAGCTTTTAAAACTTACTGTGTTTATTTTTCACTATTTTATAGATTATCGAAGCTGGCTTGGACTCCGGGATCATCTCACACTATTGATAATCTTGTTGGTACTTTTGAAGCTTTGTATATATGGTATATGGCATGTATAGGCTAGTGAACTTTTGGTATATTTTGAATTGTAATTCTAGCCATGTGAGTTGGCTTGGAAATGGTCTATATGATGGAGTTGTGTTTGGGATTATGTTATGAGATGAATCATTGTAATTGATGTATATGTACATTGGCTATATGTTTAGCATGCTTATTATGATAGGTGATGTTTTGATGATTAAATGATGGCAAAGAATGAATATGTTTTATGATTGATTGGTTGATTATTTAGGTACGGTTCTAATGAGTAATTGATGACTATGTTTTTGGTATGTTTCGTTCGTTATATATATAGTTATAAAGTGACATATTGATGTTTGTATTAGGTTATGAAGTAGTATAATTAGCTTAATATTGAATGGTGGAATTGGTATGAATTTTGAGGCTAATTTGCTAGCCGAATAAACAAGAAATGAATTGGTTGTGTATATGTAGTTTTGGCATGATGCTTAGCATATGAATTTGGTCATGTTGTAATGTTTTCTATTGTCTTATATGCTAATGAATATTAGGCCGTATATTATGTTTTGTTTTGATAAATATGCGCATGTGCGAAAGCTTTTAAATTGAGGTGTTTGATATTTAGCCAATTAGATAGATGTATACAATTGAGTGTTTTGATATATATATGCTCGGTATATGAAAACACAATGTAATAAGCTTATTTATAATTTGATAATTTGAATGCCTTGTTTGTTAACCATATGATTCAGCTATTGGATTTAAAAGGCATATGTTATATGTTTCGATGTGTGTGTTAGTTGGTTCTAAATTTGAATATTTGAAGGGTTATGACTCGATTAAATTTCAGAGTATGAATTGTAATAAATGACTGTATTAGACTATATTGTGCTCGGTAATTCCTCGTGACCCTTTCCGACGACGGATATGGGTTAGGGGTGTTACATATTAAACATATCGATCACATCTAATTGTAATTGGAATTATAATATGATATTTGAGGAATTTTGCTTGATTTTCAAAATTAAAATTATGTTGATTTTGTTTTTCCTTTTGGAGTCTAATTGTTAAAATTTAATACTTGCAATGTAAAGAATTCATCAATTTCTTATTGATCATTGAATTAAAGTACAATGTATCTATTTATACTACTTAACTACCAACCTAACTAAGTAACCAATCTTTAACTACTCAATAACTAACTAAAATTATTTTCACACTCCCCCTAAAGTTGGCAGTTGAAAAACATTTTTAACTCTCAACTTGGATATTAGAAAATCATGATGTTGAGTTCCCAAAGCTTTGGTCATAATATCATCCAATTGATTTGTTGACACTACATGCTGTTTTTTGGTGACTCATTCCTGTATTTTCTCAATTATGAAATGACAATCAATTTCAATATGTTTGGTCCTTTCATGAAACACTGGGTTTGCTGCAATTTGTAAGGCCACCTTACTATCACAATAAAGTTTAGCTGGCTTCAAGTCTTCAACTCCAAGTTCCACAAGCAATCCTCTTAGCCAAATAATTTTGCTACTGTTATTGCCATACTCTTGTATTCTACTTCAGCAGGTGATCTGGCTATGGTGTTTTGTTTTTTTGATCTCTGTGATATCAAAGAATTCCCAAGTTTATTACAGAAGCCTGTAATTGATCTTCTAGTCATTGGATAAGATGGCCAATCAGATTCACAGTAAGCATTCAACTGATAAGAACTTGAAGCTGCCAACAATATTCCCTGTCTTGGATCCTTCTTAATGTATCTAACCACCCTGAGTGCAGCTTCTAGATGAGATCTCTTTGGCTGCTGCATAAACTGACTAAGGTGATGCAATGCATATGTGGTGTCGGGCCTTGTATGTGTCAGATAAATCAACCCTCCTATCAATTTTTGGAAGATCCCTTTCTCCTCTGTTAACACTTCATCATTATCATATTGCTGTAACTCAGTATCATACTCTAGTGTAGTCAGCTTCATGTTTTGTACCATGGGTGTGATAATAGGTTTGGCTCCCCCTAAACCTATATCTTTGATAAGTTCTAGTGCATAATTCCTCTGACTCAGAAAAATTCTTTCATTGGATCTTAGTATCTCAAATCTAAGAAAACAATCAAGTTCTCTCAAATATTTAATCTTGAAATCAGAATTCAAGATGTGTTTTAGTTCATCAATCATTACAGCATCATTTCCGGTCAACAACAAATCATCAACGTAAATAAGCATGATTACCATCTTAGTTTCCTGTCTTTTTGTAAATAGAGAGTAATCATACTTATTTTGAATATATCTAGTAGTTAACAAGGGTTCAGTTAGCTTCATGTTCTACTATCTAGATGCTTGCTTTAGCCCATATATGGACTTTTGAAGTCTACAAACTTTATTCTCCCCGTGATAGCAAAAACCCTCTAGCAGTTGCATATAAACCTCTTCATTCAGATTACCTTGAAGAAAGGCATTGTAAACATCCATTTGAAAAAAAGGCCAATTATGTAAAGAATCAATAGCTAGGAATATTTTGACAGTAACAAGTTTGGCAATTGGAGAAAAGGTAACAACATAATCCACCTATTCTTTCTATTTATACCATTTAGCAACTAGTCGTGCCTTAAACTTGTCAATCTCACCAGTAGCCTTGTATTTGATTTTGTACACCTATTTGCAGTTAATGGGCATTTTACCTGGTGGTAAAGACACAACAGTCCATGTACTATTTGATTCTAAAGCTTGAATATCCTCTTTCATGGCTTGAATCCATAAGGGATTCTGAATAGCTTTAGAATATGTACAAGGTTCAAACATAGTGGACATATAAGAAAGAAACAACTGAGTATGTGTAACACCCCCAACCGTTGCTGGATTAGGGTTATGGAGAGTTATTGTACAAAACAGAACCTTTAACTTCAAAACATAACAATAGTTCAATATAATTTTTACTTCCTAATAACTCATTCCAATCATAACAAATATACATATTTGGGCCATAAATCGAGCCTTCGGGGCCCTAAAAATAATTTGAGAACAACCAAGGATCAATTTAAAATAAATTAGAAAGTTATGAAAAATATGAAAAATTGGGAAAAAAGGGTCATAGGGCTGTGTGGCAAGGTCGTGTGACATAGCCCAGACCATGTGGACATTACAAGTAGGGTTACACGGCTGTGCCCCAGCCCATGTGTCTGCCCGTGTGTATATTCGAAATAGGGCCACACGTCTGTGTCGCAGGTCATGTGCTAGACTGTGTGTGTATTTGGTGTTGGGTCACATGGCCGTGTGCCAGATCGTGCTTGAAGCTATTTTGGGAGACAAACGTGTGGTAAATCGTGTCTCAGATCGTGTGTAACCTGCACCTATAATATTTAAGACAAACGACCGTGAAGGTTGGCCATGTGTGGCACATGAACGTGTGACAGCCCGTGCCCCAGGCAATGTGCTCTATAAGTAGCCCCTAAAAGAAGCCATTTCAAAGCCAAACTTACTCAACAAGCAACTCCATTTGTACTTATATTCAATGGACCTAAACACACTTCAAATAGTCATGAACATACTAATTCAATCAACCTAAGTCTTCTAACCAATATGTCATTCAAAGGCACCTCATTTCGAACCAAAACACAATCAATTAAGAACAAAGCTATAATTCCATATTTCAATCATAAAAAATAGGTAAAATAGCTACCTAATATAAACAATTATCAACCTATTTCACCATTCAAAATAAGCATACCAAAATGACCATTTTCATATAGCTTCTAACTTGTACAAGCCAACTATACCATATATACATATAACCATTTACAAAAGTAATCAAAACACAACAAAAGTATAAATGACAGTAAACCCTATACATGCCATTTATAACCATAGATCAAAATAACCAAAACTACCAAAGTGATCGCAGGATAGTGTGATAGCACTCCGACAAAGTTCCAACTGATTGAGCTTTCGATGATCTAAAAAATAAAGGAAAACAACTACGTAAGCTTTTGCTTAGTAAGTTCATAAAAAATAATCTTCAACTTACCGAACATCAATTAACAATTCATACAACCATGCTTATTTCATCATTTAACATTAAACTTTTCTATGCACCATAATTCACATGGTTAGTAGAAATCATGAAAACATAACATCTATGCATCATCTTATATACAAGGAAATAAATTCCATACCTTTTTTTTCAACACGTAACAACTTCCCATTCATTAAATTTCATAAATTCACGCACATGTTACCTTTTCAAATAAACATTAGCAATAATAGATTTTTATACATGCCTTTCCTTCATCCTTTACTTACCCATTGAACCATACAGAATAACACCAGATACTCGAGAACACCTTTTCATATAACCGTAACCTTTTCAATAGTGCTCACACGAGTTGTGAAATGGGCATGCTCATACGAGCTGTGGGTTAGAATGTTAGCTACACGATACTGTTCACACGAGTTGTGGAGAACCTATAACAAATGCAAGACCTCAACCATCGGTAGGATATTCAAGACCAGCACCCGAAACATATAATCCCTAATGACATCTCATTTGTATCTTAAGTATTCTCTAGGTTCAAACGGGACTTTTAAGCTGTCAAGTACTCAATTATCGTATTATTACCGAAATAAATATATCTAACATATCATTAATGTATAATCAACCAAAAAAACACGTAATAAACATAAAGTTCATAGAAATTGACCTCGACACCATGATCATTTTAATAGAGTCAAAAACTAATCCAACACTTTAGCTTTGCATCAATTTAAGTCTGGTTGTTGCATATCTTGATCTAAATAATAATTTCATTCAACTAAGCACTTCAAATAACCTCAATTATTCATTTTAATCTATAATTCATATTATCATAAAATTACAAAATTACATCTCTTTTAACATTTTCACAACTTAGTCTTTTAACATTTTCACAACTTAGTCCTTAAGCCCGTAACTTGATGATTCACCCTTTTTTTACCTAAAATATGCTAGCCGATATTTCCCTATACTAATATCAATCCATATTTTTCTTCATTTTACAAAATATACATGAAATTTACCATTTAAAAAATTTAATCCCTAAACCATAAATTCTCTAAAAATCACCAAATAAAACATGTTCATTTAATAGTCAAAATTAATAATCTAAAAATTAACATCAAAAGACACTCCAAATTAACCATGGCAAGTCTCTCAACCCTTAATATCTTTGCAAATTAACCCTTGGGATAAGTATATTAAGCTAAAATGAGCTCAAAAACATAAAAATCATTAAAAACGGGGTTAAAAAACCCACCATGCACACAAGCCATACTTGGCCGAATGTTTTTCTCCACAAAAATGGAGGAATTGGTTTTGGCTAGGTTCATTAGAGAAAATGACAAAATTTTTCCTTTTTTTATTTAGTCTTTTAACATAATTATCCATTTACCACTTTAACCTTTTAAAAAAAACTAATAAATTACACCATAACCAATCCAACATCAACCACTAACTTACACCATTGTATAATTACCAACTAAATTATTTAATTTATACTTCTAAGGCCATTTACTCCATTCAATTAATAGACACCATCTTTTGCATCTTTTACGGTTTAGTCATTTTTACCTAATTAACCATTTAAACTTCAAAATTTCTTAACAAAAATTTAATACAACTTTAAGTTAACCTTATCGACATTAAATAAACATTAAAATACTAACTCACTCATCGGAACCGGGCTATTACGCTCTGTGAAGGTAAATGAGAATAAGAAATATTTAAAGATATAGAATACTAGCCTGAAGTAGAAGAAGATTAGCAACAAACATAATTATTTAACCAAAAAAGAGGTCGAGAGACCCTAGAGGATTTCCTAAGACCTTGTTCTGGTAGAGAGACAACTGATAAAGGCGGAACATAAGTACTTGTTGAAGAAGGTGAATCAGAAATAGAAGGAAAAACATGTGGTGAAACAGATGACTGTGGGAAAGGAGGAATAACTAGAAAATCAAAATCAGGAACCTGTGGTTGTGAAGGAAAGAAACGTTTAGAGGAAGCCACTAAAAAGTGAAAAAGAAAGATGGTTTCATGAAATTGAATATCTTTATTGACAAAAAAAGTTTTGGTTTCTAAACTAAATAAAAGATAGCCTTTTTTAGTAGAAGAATAAGCCATAAAAAAGGAAGGAATTGCTTTAGGAGAGAATTTATCATGATAATTAGGCTGAGTAGCATAGCATAAATAGTCAAAAACTCTTAAATGAGAAATAGAAGGTTGTTTGTGGTGAAGAAATTCAAAGGTGTTTTCCATTGAAGAGTAGCAGATGAGAGCCTAATGATGAGATAACATGCAGTTACAACACATTCTCCCTAGAACTTAACAGGGAATTTAAATTGAAAGTGAATAGCTCTAGCTACTTCTAAAAGGTGTTTGTGTTATATCTCAGAAACCCCATTTTATTCAGGAGTATGAACACAAGAACTCGAATGAATAATTCCTAAGGAATAAAAAAAAGTGGAACAATCTGAATTAAAAAAATTTAGAATCATTGTCACTATGGAGGAGTTTGACACTGGTATTAAATTGGTTTTGAATGAAAGCAAATAATATCTTTAAAGAAAGAATGGCATCAAACTTAAGCTTCAACAAGTACACCCAAGACATTCTAGTGTGACAATAAACTATAGTAAGAAAGAAGCGATAACTACTATGTGTAGACACTCTATAAGGTCCCCATAAGTCAATGTGAACATGTTGGAAAGGAAAGTCAGCTCTGGAATGACTAATAGGAAAAAAGGCATCTAAATTGTTTTGCTAGAGGACAAACATAACAACTATGAATAGAATTGGTGTCAAGCTTATTATTATGAAAAAAGGGTATCTTATGTAGTTTTGAAAGACAGCATGACCTAAACAAGTATGCCAAGTAGCAGTATTATTAGCAGAAAAAGACATAAATTGTGAAACAGTTTTACTTGACATATGCGAAACAAGATTACATTGTGAAAATGAAAACAAAATAGAACTCAAACAAGATGACTCGAAGACATATAAACCCCCTATTTCCTACCAATCCCCTTCATCTTACCAATGGAAAGATCCTGAAAAAGACATAAATCACGATATAAAATGATGGCATAATGCAACTCATGGGTTATTTTGAAATAGAAAGCAAATTATGAGTAAAATTTAGCACATATAGAACATTTTATAAAGTATAATTAGAATCAAGAGAGAAAGAGCCAGCATGTGTTATTGGAAGAGTTTTACCATCAGGAAGATGGAAAAAATGTGAAGTGGAAGCACAAGAAATAGGGTTATTCAAGCTTTGAAGATCAGATAACATATGATCTACCGCACCTGTATTCAAAATCTAGGTGAGGGTATCAAAAATAGGTAAACATCGAGAAACTATACCTACAAGATTAGCAACAAACCTAGTTATTTGTCCTTTATTCAATAGATCCAAAATCTGATTATACTACTTAATGGTGAAAACAGGAGCAGGCATGAGAGTAGTTGACGATCCTGAATCAGGAGGGGAGCCATCAAGGGGTGTTAGAATTGACTGTCATTGCTGCTTGCACATTCTTACGCTTTGTAAATTTGAAATCAAGAGGAAAGCCAATAAGGTGATAACATTGTTCATGCTTGTGACCTTTAAGCTTACAGTAATCACATGTCCCATTGAACCAACCACGACGAGCAACAGAAGCACCAGAGGAATTTGAGAACATACCAATAGAATCCAAAATGGGCAAGACACCGGACAAGTAGCTTCATTACAATTCATCTTGAACAATCATAGAATATGTTTGATTAACAAATGGAAGCAATTGCACAAGGAGAATTTGACTGCTAATTGCAGAATAGGTCCCATTGAGTCTCATCAAGAATTGAAACAAGCGCTGTTGAAGAACATGTGTCAAATTCTGTTGTGAATTTGCATAATTGCATGAAGAAATTGGAACTAAAGTAGCATACTTGTCCCAAAAAAGCTTGAGTAGCTTGAAGTATGCAGAAACAGAAAAATCTCCTTAAGTAAGCATAGCGATATCGCAATGAAGAAAAAAGATCCGTGAACCATCAATTTTACTGGAACGTTCCTTCAAATCTTACCAAACAAGTGCTGCACTCGAGGAAAATACTAACCCTGTCGAAAGTTCAGTGTTGACAGTGTTGAGAATCCATGAAAGAATGATCGTGTTACAACGATCCCATTGGGGATGAAGAGAAATATTGGAATAATCTTTGCCACAATCGTTATCGAAAAACCTTTGTTTGTTCTTCCCCAACAACGCAATTTGCATTGAACGAATCCAAAGGCTATAATTCTCGAGACCAATTAACTGGTGATAAACAAGAAGACTAATTGGCATATCAGATGGGTGCAGGTAAAGAGGATGTGTGAAGTCAATGACTGTGGAATCCATGATGGAGATACAATAGAGACACTATAGAGAACACAAAAGGAAAAATGAAACGAATTAGATGAAAACCCAATAGAAAAATGAAACAGCCCAACGGCAAAGTCCAGTGAAAAACAACCAAGCCATAGAGAATGAACAGCCCAAAATGAGAAATGGTTTCTAAATTTGAAGAAATCAGCCATGGAAATTAAGAGGAGGATCGAAACCTAGCTTTGATACCAAGTTAAAATTTAATACTTGCAATGTAAAGAATTCATCAATTTCTTATTGATCATTGAATTAAACTACAATGTGTCTATTTATACTACTTAGCTAGCTACCTAACTAAGTAACTAATACGTAACTACTCAACAACAAACTAAATTGATTTCTACACTAATTATATGTTATATGTAATGTTTCTTTGAGTTGTGGAGTAAAATTTTATATTGTTGAAAGGTGTTTTATTAATGGCTGAATGAATCTAGTGTGCTTTTTAACCTCTTTGAGGTCTTTATATTAATGAAATTTCATTTTGGCTAGAAAAAAAAAATGTTTGGAAGTCAACTACTGGCTGATGATATGTCTATCATTTTTTTTAGGCTAGTGATCATATTTTTTAAACTTATTTATTTAAATATTTTTACTTATAATTTTTTAGTTGACTTTTTTGAAGTAAAATTCAATATTTTAATCTATTCAATGTAAATACATAAATAAATATTATTATTTTTTTGGGATAAACCCGATTAAGCAGCGAACAAGTAGAATAATAAAGAATTTGAAAAGATCGAACATAAATATTTTATGTGGAAAACCCCCTCTGAAGAGGATAAAAAACCACAGAAAAAGATAATTTCACTATAATGGAAAAAATAAAGAGTACAAAGATGGAGATAAACTCTACCCCGAAACCCGAATTAAGAACTATCAAAATGTAAACACAAAATTCTCTGAAAGCTTGTAAAAGCTAATACCTAAATTTGTAATGGGTTATCTTTCTAAGGTGGAAAAAGAGTCTATTTATAAGCTAAATTTGTAGGTCAAACAATATTAAAATAACTTACACTAATAAGATTTTAAGTGAGAAACAAATATTAAAATAACTTATACTTAAAAGAGTTTAAGTGGGAAAGTTAAAGCAAAATTTAACTGAGAGAAGAAAAGCCGAAAAATACGAGTCATAACTCCACAAATCTCCATTTTGACTCATATTTCCACAATGCTTTATTTTCCAAAGCCCGAAATGGGCTTATCTTGAACTACGTCGAATATTAATTGAGTTGAAGCTGTGCTTAAATATGGAAGTCTTCTAGTCTTCGACTTGTGCACTACCAAATCAAAATTGACCTAGGTTTGATTTCCACTAACACAGTGCCCTATCTTTTCAAAACCTGCACCCAAAAATGAACCTCTCTTATACGAAACGGTCATACCCCTTTCCCTCTTATGACCATGTTATCTCCACTTCAAATGAGTCAACTTCAACTCCTTAACAAATGAGGGACGTCCTGTTTCACCGATCACCGTAGATCCTTCTAGAAAATGAACATTGCCAATATTTTTACCTTTCATCAAAACGAGAGCCCTACGGTATATCTTAATGCCACTTGACTCGATGTTAATGCTACAACCCTTCGAGTCCAAAATTCTCAATAAGATGAGATTTTTCTTCAAGTCAAGCACATGTCTAACATTTGGAAGTGTCCTAATTGTCCCGTTTTGCATCCTAATCTGAACAATACCAATACCAGTTACCTTATTGGATGAACCATTCCCTATGTGCACAATTCCACATTCAACTGAATTGTATGTGGAGAACCAATCCCTATTGGGACACATGTGGAAAGAACACCCCGAATCCATGATCCACTTGGATGTAAGCTTGGAGCTTTCACTTATTGAGACCAACAAGAAATCATTACCCTTGTCCTTGGCCAAGTTAGCACCAGGTAAATCTTCCTCATTGCTCTCAACAACTTTTTTATTTCACAGTTTGTAACAATCTGCCTTGTCGTGAACTAACTTCTTATAATAGCGACATCTCTTATCTCGCTTCCTTTATGTTACCAAAACTGAGACTTGCCTATCTGACTTGCTATCTAAACCAAACACATTTTAAATTTTTTCTTTGCTCAACAAATGATCCTTCACATCTTTGAATGAGAGATTATCTCTTCCATAAATTAGGGTCTCCCTGAAATACTTGTATAAAGGGGGTAAAAAGAACAATAATATCATAGTCTGATCTTCATCGTTAATCTTAACCTCAAATTTTTTTAAATCATTTAAAAGAGTAATAAATTGACTGATGTGACCTATAAGGTGCTCGTTTTCGTCTATGAGGAACGTGTATTGACGTTGATTAAACACCAACCGGTTAGCTAGAGACTTTGTCACGTAAAGGGTTTCTAACCTTTTCCATAAGATGAATGTTGTTTTCTCCATCAAAACCTCTTGCAACACATTATTTGTTAGACATAATTAAATCATGGATAGAACTTTTTTTATCTAACCTATTCCATTCTAATTTATCCATGTCTGTAGACTTCTTCTCTGTAAGGACCTTTTCAAGATCGCTCTGAATCAGAATTGTCGTTATCCGAACTTGCCAGGAATTGAAATTTTTGATGCCATCAAACTTATGAATATCAAACCTTGTTGTTGCCATCTCTGATAGGGTTGAATACGAAAATTAAACTAGCTTTGATACCAGTTTTTAGGATAAACTCAATTAAGCAATGAACAAGTAAAATAACAATTAAATTGAAAAGATCAAACACAAATATTTTACATAGAAAAAACCCTCCGAAGAGGATAAAAAACAATGGGAAAAGACCTTGAAAATTGAAATAAAAATCCTCAAAAGGTAAACACAAAATTCTTTGAAAGCTTGTAAAAGCTAATACCTAAATGTGTAATGGGTTATCTTTTTAGGGTGGAAAATGGGTCTATTTATAGGAAAAATTTGCAGGTCAAATAATATTAAAATATCCTACACTAATCAAAGTTTAATTGAGAAACTAATATTAAAATAACCTACACTAATTAGAGGTTAAGTGGTAAACTAAAAACAAAGTTTAACTAGGAGAAGAAAAGCCGAAAGTTACGAGACATAAGTACATATTATTGTTGATTTAGTTTTTGAGCAGTGCCAAAAACCAATGCCAACCGGTGTTTGAAACTGCCTGCTCAGAAAATTACCATTTTTAAGTTGTCAAATTTTGGTAACAAAAATCCTTGATCTTTGATTTTGATCGATACTTTGGACGACAATCAGCTTATCTTTTATATCCAAACTACACATAGTAACATATCTTGGAGATTTTTTTGGATTTGGATCGAAGAAATAAACTTTGCAAGTTTGGCAGATTAGATCAAATCGGATAAAACTTGAAAGTATATGTTAGAGATTTAAGACTTAACTTAAGTTGATTAAAGATATTCTTTATGGTTAGTATCTTACTATATACATAGGAATATTGATTGTAATTGATGTAGTTTGTGTTGGTAATGCAAAAGAAAAGGGCAATCCCACATTGGTTAGGCATAAGCTTTTGAGAGGGATTATATATAGACTTGCGTCTTTCCTTCATTAAGTAATTGGAGCTAAAAGCCTAACATGTGCACGTCATCGCCGCCCAACCTGTGTCTACGAAACATACCACAAGTGTTTATTTTTGGGTAAAATTTTGTATTATTTTTCAAGAAATAAATTTATTTAGATTCCAAAAATTTGTTGCAGAAAAATCTCGCAACAGAAAATATTTTTATTTGACTATTGTAGATTTTTAGGAAACTATTTCTACTAATTTTACCTTTTTTCCCTTACATATTAGACAAATTTGCCCTTTAGAAAACTGTATAAATAGGAGGTCATTCTCCTTATTTTTGACAGAACACAAGAGAAAAAAATTTTCTCTCGTCCTTCTGTTCTTCAAATTCTGGTGTCCTATAAAATTAAACTAGATGAAAATTCTATTTAGGAGATTGGGTTTTAAAAGGGACTGTCTGTGATCCCTTCAATCTTTCTTGGGAATTAAACTTACTATGGTTTTGCAAGTTTTTTCCAGTTTATTTTTCAATCAGATTCCAATCAACTACTTTTTTTTTCAATTTCCATTCTTTTAAAAAAAATAATGTCAATTGTGTTCCACCTTATTTATTCAGGTATACGAATACTGAAGTATTGTGTTAACCTTAGGGGTCAACATCCACTACACGATTACACCGACCAGGGTGAATTTGCTTTTAAGGTAATGGTTATTCGACGACATAGGGATTACTATTTTATTTACCCTCAGTTTGGTTGTGTCAGAGCTAATGATTTTATTTTGCAGTAGTATATTTCAAACAATTTAGAAGCAAATTATACTACTGTTTAAAAATGAGAATCATGTTCATTTCCCGCTGTTGGAGCCAATAAAGGCTCTTATAGGCATTAGGTTAGAGTAAACTTGAGGATTGTTGGAGCAAGTGTAGTGTCCTATTGAGACAACCAGTTTGAGGGCAACTGGGTATTGTAAGAGTGTGTCTAAGTAGTGTTGGAGCGATTGCAAGCTCCGTTTGTGTTGGCCAATAGGCCTTTGCGATCAAAATGGGCTTGAAAGGCCTAGTGAGATTGGGTCGATTAAGTCTTAGCTCGACTGGCATGGGCATTGTTGCCAATGTAGGAGGATGTGAGTTCGATTGTGCTGATATGCATTATCCTCCTATTTGAGTTTGTCAAAGGTCTCTTGAGTTTGAGTTGGTTGGAGAACCATGAGCGGTTTGTTGGACTTGTATCTGGGATAAGGCTTATGATACCCTTATTCATAATAAGCTACTAGTACATGAGATTTATGGATCTAGTCCAAGTGTCATCAAATTTCCAACAAAAGTAGATTGAAGGATTATCAAGTCTAAGATCTTGAACAAGAGAACTAGTGAGGGATGTCTTGTTTAGGCAACTTATAAGATTGTGCAAAGAAAGGAGCAGCGTGCTAGACTTTGTATAAATGAGCATTAAAGTCCAAAATTGATGTTGAGATTGACCTAGTTCGGTGGTGTCGCTTGTGTTGCGCTTGGCCAAGATTGCCAAACCTAATAGGGTGACCATAGATGGACTGAGAGGGTCTAAGTTGGGGATGGTAAATGTGTCTGAATTTCCCATGTTGAGAACTTGTGGTGCCGCAAGGGATGGTTGGCATAAACCATGTCTAGAGGGGCACATCCAACGAGATGTCGTAAGAATGTGATTGGTGCCACATCGAGAGGGATGCCTTTTGAGTATCAAAGACATAGTAATATTTAATCGACAAACGATCATACCATTAAGGGTTCCTTAGGGTTGTAACTTGATGATTATGTGGAGGAATGAGCGCAAACAAGACTGCACCAACGATTGAGATGAGAACAAGTTTGAGTGTATGTTAAATGCACGTTGAATTGATCATAACCTTAGGCCTTGAAGCCCCAAGATGGTCTTGAGACCAAAATGCCAACTCGGTGCATCAACATAGTAAGTAAGGGAGTGTCATGGTCTGCAATTTAGTTATCAAGGTTGAGATTTCCCGAAATCGTCTTAAGTGAAATTAAAGTATAATAACTTGGAAGTTGGAATTTGTCAGATACCCTGCAATACTAAAGGGATCCCGTGGTGCAAACTACGTAACTAATAAAGTTAGCTTTACAAGTGGGTATGTCTACAGTTTGGGTGGAACAATTATTTCTTAGAAGTCTGTTAAATAGACGTGTTTTGCTCGCTCCACGATGGAATATGAGTTTATTACTCTTGACTGAGCCAGGTAAGAGGTTTAGTGGCTTAGGAATCTACTCGCAGAGATTTCTTCATCGATGAATGGAGTACTTGCTTTGAAGTACGTGAAGTCAGAAAAAAAACCTAGCTGATCCACTAACAAAAGGGCTAAGTAGGAAAATAATTCTTGATTAATCGAGGGGGATGAGTCTTAAGCCCAATGGTTGAGGAATTCATGGTGGATACCCAACTTAGTTCTCTAAGTTCAATGTGGTCAAACGAAACCATGAAAAGACTCATAGTGTATATTCTACCTATCCCTATAGCGAACGATGTACATGTATAATGTTGAGTTATCACTCTTAACAAATTCATATCACAGGATTGGGTGGTCCTATTGAGACAGACTTGACGAATTCACCGACATGTGAGGTTGAGTTTATTACTCTTAATGAGTTCATATCCCAGAGTTTGGGTGGTCATATTGAGACAGACTTGATGAATTCACCGAATTTAAATTTGAGAGGAAGAGTTTAATAAATGCTCTTAATGATTTCATAGTCATGATTTAGGTGGTCTATATTGAGATAGACTTGATGAAATCACCTACATAAGTGTGAAGAACTAGCCACATTCGATGAAAGACAATACATCCCAAGGTGTATTGGCTAAAAATTGTTGATCTATCGTAGAATATTTATTGGTTCTGATATTAGTCGTATGTCATGAGTTAAACCATATCTTAACAAGTTCAAGATTCATTCAGATCTTAAAGAGAAAAACCAGTCATTTCACTATGTACTAGTTTAAATACACAAGATAATAGTGCTTAAGCAACTAATTTCGTTATTGCTTTTTTCATATTTTTCCTTTTTTTTCTCTTGTTTACAAAATTTGCCTGATTCTTTTGCATTAGTGGGGGAATGTTGGTAATGCAAAAGAAAAGGGAAATCCGACATTGGTTAGGCATAAGCTAAAGGTCTATCACACGCGCACAATCACCGCCTCCTAGTTCGTGTTTACGAATCACATCGCGCTTGTTTATTTTTGGGTTAAACTTCTGTATTATTTTTTAGAAAATAATTTTTTTAGATTTCAAAAATTTGGTGCAGAAAAATCTGGTCAACAGAAAATATTTTTATTTGACTGTTATAGATTTTTAGGAAATTATTTCTGCCAATTTTACCTTTTTGACCCTACGTATTTTACCACTTTTCCTTTTAGGAAACTATATAAATAAGAAGTCATTCTCCTCATTTTAGATAGAACACAACAAGATAAAAACAAAGAGAAAAAATTATCTCATCTTTTTGTTCTTTAAATTTTGGTGTTCTACGAAATTACAAGAGAGAAAAATTTTGTCTAGGAGATTGGGTTTTAAGCGGACCGTTTGTGTGTACCACCACTAACCTGTATCTATCGCTAGATTAGGGTTACAGAGTATTACTGTACTATCAAAACATTTAAAATTAATTTCGTTCAATAACATAAACATATCAAAAACCAATCATACATATACGTATCGGCCTTAAACCGAGCCCTCGAGGCTCTAAAAATACCTTGGAAACAAATCGGGACCAATTTAAAATCATTTGGAAAGTCTAGGAATAATTCACAAAATTTTGAAATAGGGATCACATGACCGTGTGGCTGGGCCGTGTGCCTTACATGGTTGAGACACATGCCTATGTCTCAGACCGTGTAAGCTTCGAACTAAGGACACACGGTCGTGTCCCAGCTCGTGTCCTCACCTGTGTAATTCTTTGAGTAGGGTCACACGATTGTGTAACATGCCCGTGTGCTAGGCTGTGTAACTCTCTGAGTTGCCCCAAACGCCAATGCCATGCCATTTGTTAGGTCGTGTAACTCACTAACTTGCATACAAAAGAACCCTCAGATGACACACAGTCGTGTCGCCAGGCCGTGTGCCACACATGGTTGAGTCACACACCCGTATGGAGCTAAAATTCACCTAGAACCAAACCATCTCAGTACCATATCATGCTTAACTTATCAAGATATTCATGCACACATTCAAGGAACCTAAACATTACCTAAACACACATCAAAATACAATTTAAATGTTCTAACACAATTAATCAATATGTCATTCAAAGTCACCTCAATCAACAACTAAGTATTACCTATCTAAACATGTCAATTATGCCATACTTCAATCACCAAATTCTAGTTCAACATATACCAAAACATGCCACAAATTTAACCATTAACACATCATTTCAAACATACCATAAAAAGCATTCAAATATGCATAGTAGCATAACCAAGTTGACACAATTTGACAAAGCATCAAAAGGTGCCAAACCAAGATAACATCCACAACTTATACAAGCCAATTTACCAAATAAACATTCAACAAAATAACATTACATTTCAACCTATACATGCCATTATAACCTTGGCCAAAACATTCAAAAACTATCGATATTTATGTTGGATAGTGTGATAGATCTCCGATGAGCTTCCAAACCGATCAAACTTCCTATAATCTATAAAACATAGGAAAGAAACTACGTAAGAAATTAATGCTTAGTAAGTTTGTATAGATCAAAACATAAATTACCATTTCAATTTGCATAATTTAAAGCATAAGCACATTAAAGTCAAAACCATAAGCTTTTTATAAACCTATACATTGCCATCGATACACAAGTTTGCACATTTGTGCATAACTCATTTAAATTAACCATATGATAAGTCTTTTTCATATGAAATACATCATTTGGTCTATGCATCCTTTCCATGCGTTTATGCTTAATTCCATTTGAAAACTTATCATTTCAATCCCTTTTCTTACCCGTTGAACCATCTATAATTTCATCGGATACTTGGGAAAGCTCACACAAAATGTGCCTTTACACAACTGTAACCTTTCCTTTACATCATTGCTCACACGTGCTGGGAAATGGGCCTGCTCGCACAAGCTGTGGGTCAAAATGTAAGCTACACAATACTGCTCACACGAGCTATGGAGTATCTGTAACAAATGTAGGACCTCAATCATCAGTAGGACATTCAAGACCAGCATCCGAATCATGGAGTCCCTAATGACATGTCATTTGTATCCTATGAATTCTTAAGGTTCAACTGGGACTCGATAACCGTTATAACATTGATTTGTATATACATCGTTCAATTACATTATGAATAACATAATAACATACATTTAAATAACATGAATATAATAACTATTTATATGAACTTACTTCGATGACTAGGGGCGTGAAGGTTAAATCGAGCTAATCCGAAGCTTTTGGTTTGCCTCGATCTAGGTCCATACGTTGTTTATCTTGATCTAAATAGAAAATTTCAATATGTTTAAAACTTATACTATCCAATTTAGTCCACATTTCATTTTTATGCAAAATTACTATTTTGCCCCTAACATTTTAACTTTTTCACAATTTAGTCCTTAAGCTTATAAATTGAAATCTAAGCATTTTAATCCTTCTTATAAGCTAACCGAAATCTTTAAGAACTTAATCCAACCAAAATAAATCATCATTTCATAAATTTAACATGAATTTTTACTATTTTTAAAAACAAATCCCTAAATACAAATTTCATCAAAAATCACTTTACAAAACTTATTTATTTCTCAAAAAAGGTTCATAATCAATCATTTAACATGAAAAAAAATTCAAGAAAATTCATGGCATAACCCTCAACCTTTAATAGTTTTACAAATTGATCCCCGGGCTAGCTAGATTAAGCTAAAATGATCCCGAAAACATAAAAATCATTAAAAATGAGGTTCAAAATCATAGTATGAACTAGACTTTATGCTTGCCGAATGTTTATATTCTCCAATGGCTATTTTAATGTTTCAAAAAAAGATGAAGATGACAACATTTGGTTCATCTTTTGTTATTAAGTTTTCTTTTAATTACCAAATTACAAAATTAACCTTTAAAAACTGTCATAATTTTATTTAAACCTATCCATGTACATCCACTATCAACATATATGGTATAATCACCATTCAAGTCCATTAAATTTCATTTCCAAAGTCATTTAACCCCTTTAGCTAATAGAACTCAACTTTTACACCTTTTACAAGTTAGTCCTTTTTACTTAATTAATCATGCAAACATCAAAATTTCTTAATGAAATTTTAATATGACCTTACTATAATCCCATAGACATTAAAAATAATAATAAAATAATAAGTTACTCGTTAGATTTGTGGTTCTAAAACCACTGTTACGATATTACTAAAAACGAGCTGTTACACTATGACCCTTCCAATCTTTCTTGGGAATTGAACCTATTGTGGTTTGATCTATTTCTTCAATTTTATTATTTGATCAACTGCTTTTGTTTTTCAGTTTCCATTCCTTTTGTGAAGAGCAATGTCAATTGTTTTCCACATTTTTTATTTAGGTATACGAATATTGAAGTATTGTGTTAACCTTGGGGAGAACATCCACTACACGATTACACCAATTAGGGAGAATTTTCTTCTAAGGAAGCGTTTCTTCCACGGCATATGGATTTTTATTTTATTTAGACTCAATTTGGTTTCCTGCTAGTGGTAACGAATTTGTTTTGCAATAGTATATTTCCAATAGTATGTTAGCAAGTCTCGATTCCATTATATTGAGGAGAATTGTATAGTTGATGTGCTAAACTGAGAGCATTTTATTTTTGTTCATTGAGGAACCTTTTTTTTAGTGCATTGAGTGGATAATCAAGTGTGTGATTTGGTTAGTGTCCTAAGTTTTTAGGGGAAAAACTTAAAGGAGAGTTTTGTAGATCTTAGGTGCAAAAGTGAGGAGTCTAATATGATGAGTGTTAGATGTTGCAATCACTTCTTGTACGAGTTTCTAAGACAGTGGATTATCTTTCTGGGAAAGATTTTTATATTTTTGAATTATATATATAAATTATTATGTATTTTGGATTGGTGTCCACATTGCATAATATTCGCCCCCTTGGCCAAATAATAATCAAATATTAATGTATGATGAGTCTTGAAAGACTAAACTTAGAGGCCCAATATGGACTTTAAAGCCAAGTTCCAAAATTAATTGATTTGGCTCATACCCATACATATTAAGTTAGTTAATTTCTCGTATTTTGATTTGTATGTCTTGTTAAGGAATTATCATCCTTTGGTAAGGTGTCAACATTACTAAGAGAAAAATAAATGAGTTTGATGTTGAGGCTGAGAGAATAGAGTAAAAAAATACAAATTATCTTCCTCTCGACTCCTTACGCAAAAGACCTCTCGGTAAATATTTTTATATAAATTATGTTATTTATTTATTTGACTTATTTTTTCTTTTTCATAATATGTTGTTGTTTAATATATTCTTACAATCTTCAAGTTTTTCGATTAAATTATGGTCAACAAAAAGATCAAATTTTTTTAAGAAAAGGGAGTGAAAAAGAAATAATGATCAGTCGGTTCCTCAACCTTCTGTTATTACTGGAGAAAAATCAAATATCAAATCTTCTCAAGCTCTTGAACGAGATATCAGATCTTCTCAATCCCATCCTCTTGAACACAATATCGTGTCTTTCCAAGTTCCTTAATGAGAGATTGAGTCTTCCCAAGATCCTGAACAAGATATCGAGTCTTCTCATGTTCCTGAATGTCCTTGTAAGATGCTGGTAGTTGAAAAAAAGGAGTTTGATTCTTCTTTAGAGCTTGATCCAGGACTTCGTAAATCTATTTCGGATTACCCTGCAAATCAACAAGATTAAGTCCATCGAGCTTACGTTAAGGTTGGGCCATATCAACCGATTCCTCCAAGTGAGGCTCTAATATCTCCTCATTATATTGACAAGAATGGACACTGATTTCTCCCATCTTGGTACAAGTTATTCCCAGATTGGCTTGAGTTTTCACCAAGTAAGAATGCCACATATATCCTTCCATGTTTTCTCTTCAACAAGCCATTTAAGAGTCATGTAAATATTTTTACAAGCTAAGGATTTTGGTCATTGAGGTGTTGGATATGGTGCCCTAAGTGTAGTATATTTATTTGTAAACTTATAATTCTTTCAAACAGATTAGTTAATAAAACAAATTCATTGATTACATTAATATAATTTGTATATGTAGCGCCCCAAACTAAACTGGAACAGACCGGCCGAAATCTGGATCGACACAATTGCCACTTACGTGACTGTCCTTACTGGTCATGTAAACACACCATAAAATAACAAATTATAAACAGGGTAAAATCGTTATTTTATATATCATATGTGCAAAGCATAAATTTTTTCCAACAAGTGTCATTTTAAACGATTGGTGAAAATTTTAGCTTAAAATGACATTTAAAACTCACTTAATTTCAAAACACAGTTTAAGGACTAAAACGTAAATTTTACAAAATATCCAAATAAACCATTTTAAGAAATTAAAGTTACCACACTGAAATTGAATGTATAAAACCTAGTCATGTAAATTTTCAAAACATTTCGTGTTGTTTAAGGCCTCCGATTTTATTGTATAGCAATTTTCAAAATATGCCCAGAACTCTTTAAACATCGTGTTGTGACCACGCGATTCCCATGTCGCGACATAAACCCGATATCACAATTTCCTATAGGGCTCATCATGATATTAACTAAAAAATTTGCAGAAAAATTGCAGCACTTACATATGACACTTTGCCTCTCCCAAACACATACAATTTCGTGATTTCATGCCATGTTCCCTATAGCATTAACATGCTTTGGCATACAAATCAATTATCTGTGTGTCATGCTTTCTAAAGTTTCAAATGAAATTACTCAACATACCAAATTTGCATATAAGGAAATTGAAAGTGTCATAAAGGTATATATCTTGTCATTTGGTCATTTTGCATCTGTCCAAGCTTTCAACACATCATTTAAGTCATTTTAACCACAATTCAGTAAATCACATGCATGCTACTCAACAATTAACTAAGCATTCAACTAGCATACATCATGCAATTATTCAAGCAATATAAACAGCTCATGGAAAGTCTATTTACAAGTCCAAAAAAAAAGTGAAGTCTAACCCACAATATAAACCCACATTGCCATCTCTTATTAACCAAAAACCATCTCACATGCACAATTAAGTAGCCTTTGCCCTTGGATCCCTAACTTTCCTACTTCACCACTCCACACAAGCTATGTCTCCACAAAAATGTCACAAAATAGTGTGAGCTTAACCAACCTCGATGAGTATTCATGATGCAACAATAAACCACAAACACAACAGTTAAAAAAATCATGCTAAATACACTTATCACATTGGCAACTTGTGAGGATGAAAATGTGTATCAAATGCTCTCATTGGATGCATGGGTCTTTATCACACCATGACTTAAAAGAGTCTACATATCCCAAGTAAGTGTAACATGAAGCTAACACTCTCTAACACACCAATATGTCCCATGAATGGAGCAATATTGTACATTCTCTTATCCCTCCTCATGTCCCATTAACAAAACATATAAATGAGTACTCAAATCCTATAAAAAGCCAACTATATCCAATATTTTCAAAGGTTCACAAGGCAAATATATCCACTTCACACATTAATCTTCTGGCTTATGTACACGCACACTTATCATGTTCATATCACTTATCACTTTCATAGAATTCACTACAACTGCTAACATATTGGTCATTGATGCAAGCTCAATTTCATATCAGAGGTGTGTGCATAAATCCAACAATTCACAAGGCATATTTAGTCACATATTCAACATATATAATCATATCACACACTTAGCCTTTCCTGGCACATATAATCTTGTTTATTAGATAAGTAAGAACACTTAATTCTAGGAATTAGATCAGATGATTTGATCACCTAAGTCCCCTTTAACTCGTTGTTTTGTGCATTAATTATATAGCACAGAAGATCAGTCACCTTAGTAACTAGCTTCCACCACAAAGCTCAAGTAAGCTTTTTTTTCCTTTGCCTTTGCCTGTAGAGGCTCCCAAATGAGTTGGCACTTTACATACACATCAAATCATTAAAAACGAAACTTAAAATCATACCATGGAAGTTGATTAACCCGAGATGAATTCATAGCTTCCTCTCCCATGGTAATTTTGGTTGAAACATGAAAAAAATAAAGAAGATGACATCTTTTCTTAGTTTAATTTTAACATTAGTTACCAATTTACCATTTTATCCTTTAAAAACTATCAAAATTTCAAATAAGCCTTGCCATGAATGTCCACTAACTACAAAAATGGTCCAATTATATTTCTGTAGTCATTTGAACTTTTTAACTAATAGAACTACACTTTTACTCTTTTTACAATTTAGTCCTTTTTACTTAATTACTCATGCAAGCATCAAAATTTCCTAACAAAATTTTACTACAATCTTAATGATACCCTATAGCGATTGTAATAATAATAAATTAATAATTTATTCGTTAGATTTGTGGTCCCGAAACCACTATTCTGATTTCATTGAAAATGAGCTATTACACTTGTGATGTTTATAGTGAGGCATACCTAAATCCTAAGTGGATGACAGACTCTGTATGCGTGACTCGTACACTTTGATGTAAGTAAAAGTCTGTGTTCAAATAGATAAGGAACCAAAAGTTGGTGTGTTGGGTGTATGACTTTTGTAGTATATAACGATAATCACAATAGTAGAATTTATAGCCCAAAACATTGGTAAATAATATCCACTCATTGACATTACATGGTTGCTAAAAAGTAAACATGGTTACGGGTCGTCCGTCTTTGTGATAGATGACTTGATCACTATCTGATAGTGATTGAATTTTCATGAAGAAAGATGTAATGATTACCATAAGATAAAATAGGATCATATTGGGAAAATGGATATTACCCCAAAGAGATCAAGGATATCCTATAAGGTTAACATCCCATACGGCGAATCCCTAGTCTTTGAGCATTGTTTATAGAAGTAAAGTATGTAGAGTAAGTTTTGAGTGAGTAAGGTATTAAATATGGCTAAGTATATGAAATTTATGATTGCGCCTTCGGGCGAAGTTTGTGTTAGGCGAGCTTGGTGGTTTGGCAGACTCTCTTGTAGAGTATCTGTCACTCTATTGGTTAGACGAATATGTTGAATCCTTAAAGTGAAGCTCTTAGAGTTATATCCCTAGTGTTAAGTCCTCAGTTTGGAGGAACCGTGATAGGTGCTAAAAGTAACATATTTTAGCCTCATTCTTAATGCATTTTTGGATGAATATTTTATTTAAAATGGTGAATTATGCTCATAATTCTTTGAATTCATGTTTCAATACTTATGAGAGCATTTGGGAGCAAAACAAGAGAAATCAAAAAATCAGAACAAGTTTTAGGAGCCACACGGGTTGGGCCATTTCACACGGTTTGGACACACGGCAATGTGAGCCACACGAGCAGCCACACGACCATGTGTCAGACCGTGTCAAAATGATAAATTGCACTCCGAACATGCGAAAAAATACAATTTTTAGGTTTTTTGATCATTCTAAGACCTATATATGACAAAGATAAGAAGATAGGAGTGAGTCGTCATAGAATACTCAAGAAAACAACTCGAAAAACACAATTAAAGCCAACTCTGGAGCAAATTTCCATCAAGATTGAAGATCTCCTTTTGATTTCTTTGAAGCTTCTTATGAGTTTCTTGGTTTCTTGTGGTTATACTATCTTTGAGATGTTTTTAATTGCTATCATGAACTAATTTTCCAAATACCTAAGGAGATGAACCCTAAGATGGATTTTGTTATTTGATTTCTATTTTTACACAATAAATACTTAGATCTTGTTCTCAAATATGTGTGCTTAATTCTTAGTTTAATATGTCTAGACTATTAATCCATGTTTGATGTGCTTAAATTAGAGGAGCAATAGACCGTATTTAAGAGTAGATCTAGCATGCTTGAGTGGACTTGCATGCAATTCTAGAAATAGGATGACATAAATCTACTGGATCAAATTCAAATCCAATAGAGGGATCCATAGATCGAGTTAATACGATAATAGGGGTTTTAATTAGAAAGAAATTTCAATTAATCAACTTAGAGTCAGTTGCTCTTAGTCTTGAAGAGAGATATTAGCTTAATTTAGAGATTTCTACGGATCAATATACTAAGTGAAGAAATTGCATAATTTAGATTGATAATCACAGATGAAATCTAGGTGAATTCTTTCCTGAGTATTGTCTCCTTTCGTGGTTTTTAATTGTTTATTTTCCTGATTTGTTCTTTACTGTGTTCTTTAGTTAATTAATTTAGTTAATTTTAGTTTTAATCAATCACACCGATTTTTAAGTTAAATAATAGAAAGACGATAATTACTAGTACTTTTAGTCCTCGTAGGAACGATATCTTTGCTCATTATAGCTATACTATTAACTGTTAGGTGCACTTGCCTTGTCAGATTTTAGTTGGTTTACAACTGCAATCAAACTGTCTATTATATTATTAATTTTATTATTATTGAACGATTTAGGCAGCCTGATGAGAACCAGTTAAAATGGGATAAGTTACTGTAGAAGTCAATACTCACATTTAAGATGAGAGAGAAGGTTCTTAGTCATAGGAACCAAAGGAAGGTTAGTGGGGTAATTTAACATGCCCACTAGGTTTACCTTCCGACGATTTTTGTATAATGCCAACCTTGACTTCCTAAGCAAGTTTATGCTTTCTTTTGCCACCATATTTTCTTTCCAAATCTTTCTCTGCATTTTTCTCTCGAGAACCTTAGACCTATAGCTTGCAAGAAGATTTCAGTTAGTTGTACTCAGCCAACTCTATCATCGTAAAACTTGGTAAAGAAATTGATGAAACTCAGGTTATTTCATGGTTATTTATGAGGCCTTAGGGTTTCATGTTTTAGGGTTAGATTAAAGTGTAATGAAGGAAATTTCCAAATTCTCGGTTTCCTGTTAATGTTCTTGTAACTTGCATAGTTTTCTGTTAAAACAATTTAAAAAGGTTAACTTTTTATATTATAGTTCAAGATACTCCCAAAGGCTCTTAAGATAAGGGCAAAGGTTGTAACCCAATTGCACTTTTCTGATGAGTTCCATCTTACTGCATGTGTGTGTATGCTTTTTTTATGTTTTGTTTAAGGTAAGTATACCTATCTTGTGAAAATGAAATATTTGTGCAAGTAAGGAAGAAGTTGTTGTCAATAGTCTGTTTTGGTATGTCTGTGTGAAAGATGTAAGGGTCTTTCTTTGTCTTAAGCCATTACCCCATTACTTCTGAAATGAACCATATGATCAAAACAGAAAAAGGAAATAAATTCAGGGTGACGCCTTCAGTGAAATGAGCATTGAATTGGGAGATCACAATACATGAAAATGGTCGTGTAGCCTCCAATAGAGCAAGTGCTATTGCAAACCAGATTGTCAAGACATGACAAAGGAAAAAACAAGCGAATGATATGTCTCTAAATATGGACTAGGGTTTTGGTTAACACAAAGAATGTTGTATGTAACTACATGGGCGTAGTTTACATGCCAAATGAATAGTGTCTAATGTATTGTCTGTCTGTCTTTCTTAGTATTCACCAATTGGAAAATTGTGTGAATGTGCTGACATGGAAAGGCTTCCTTCAATTGTCTATGATTATTGAATTGTTTACCTTTGCAACACATTAAGTTCTTCAAACTTACTTAGTTGCCTTTCCTTCCTAGGCCCGCTGACAAAGCAAAAGAACCTCCGAAGACTATGCCAAAGGATAATTACTGTCGTGAGAGTTATAAGTATTTTTTTATAGCTCGATGAAGCAAACCGAAAATGCCAAGAGGGGGATTAATCGACATTTAAAAAATTTGGTGAAAGTAGAGGCAAGAATGAAACAAAGAACACAAAGAATTTAGAGTGGTTCGGCCTCAATTTCCTAGTCCACTACCTTATCTTTCCACCAATAAGGATTTTTCCAAATTCACTAATTTTTTCAACCTTTGAGGATAAGGTTTAACCTTACAACTCCTTAAGATTTCTACCCCAAATCTTAAGTTTCAAACCCTCTTAAAGAGATACAAATGACCAAACAAAAAAATAATCCTTACAATATAAAATTGTTTGCAAATTGAAGCACAAATAGAATGAGATACACTTGAGCAAAAGAATATAGATAGATCTCACAAGTGTATGTAAGAAGAATATGAAAATTTAAGCTCTAAAGTTGTTTGATTGATGATTTTTGCTTGAAAGTGCTTTCTTGGATGTTGTAGGACTTTGAAAGATGGTATTTATACCCCCTAATAGATTTCCAACTGTTGAGGTTGCTGAAGTTAATATGGCCATTGGAGATGTAAAACCAGAGCATTTATTTCACCTGCAACTACGAGTATCGATACCTACAAAAATGGTATCGATATTTTTTATCATAAATGCTAATTCAATGACTGTTGGAATGAAATAATCGATACTTAAAAAATATTTTACCAATACTTTCTGAAATAGGTATCGATACTAAATCGATACTTTGTACAATTTATGACAAACATAATAGTATTTTTGTATTGTTTTTAAGAAATGTATCGATTATTTTCAAAAAGTATCGATACCGAAAACATGGTATCGATAATTTTTAGTGCTTCTAAAAATAGAATGCCTTTTTGGTCTCGATTTAGCTAAGGGTATCAATATTTACAAAATTATCGATACCTTTTGTCCTGGAGCAAATTTGACTTGTTTGAAAATCATTTTAAAATGATTTTAACTTGATTGAAATTATTTTGACTTGGTTAAAATCATTTGCACTTGATTTTAAAATTGTTTCAAAGTTTTATCTTTTAGACTTCAAATTTAAAAATTATTTTTTCAATTTCAGCTTCTATTCAAAAACACTTTTAATTTGGTAGATCAAAATCTTTTATCAAATAAAGCTTAGTTTAATAATCTCCCCCCTTTTGATATAACAAAAAATTTGGTAAATTTGTTTTAGAATAATTGCTCCCCCTTAATAGAATACATTTTAAATTTGAGGCCAAAATAAAATTTGTCATTCAAGTTGGCATTCATTTTTTTACCTAAAAAAATTTGGTTACAAAAATTTGCATTTAGTTATCATCAAAGTGTATTAAATCAATTTACCTTAATTTACCTTTTCTTCTCCCCCTTTTTGTTATATGAAAAGAAAAATAAAGCTTAAAGAGAAAAGAAGTTAGCTCATTAAAAGATAGATAAAGTTGTATGAACATTTAAAAAAATGTATCTTAAAATGCGAAGAGAGCAATAAAGTTCAATAAAAAGATATAAGCATAAACCTAAAAATAAAGGTGCAAATGTTATGAAAATGAAATGTATGGTCTAGATCTGATCTAATCATCATGATGAGGGGAGAAAGGAGGCGTTGAAGGGAAACAGGCTAAGAGAGATGCCATTTGTGTCTCCAAAGTCGAGAGATGAGAGTTAACATCTTCCCTAAGACCTTGAATGTTGTTGCTCAAAGAATGGATAGCATCGAGGATAGCACTATAAACCTCGAAGGAGGGTTGAGTAGCATGCGAAGAAGAATTCGATGGAGCAACGCGCTCAGGTATCAAAATATCGTAAAAAGCAACATCGACGTCGTCATCTTCATTATCCGCTGGATGGTCATGTTTAATCTAGGTACTAGTGACAGAATCGAAATGATATCCTACATGATGTCAGGCCCCATAACAAATAGGTTGGTTAGAAGCAACAAGGGTGTCTCCATGGGTGCTAATACCTAATTACTTAAAAACGTATGAAAAAAATGTGTCATGAGGAAGAGTGACATTTGTAATCATTCCCTTTCCAATAGCTTTCGTAATGTCATTAAACAAAATAAGTGCAATATCAGGATGCCTATCAGATTTAAAGTAATAGAGCCACCAATAATTGGTGTTTGAAAGCTTGGCATGTTTTTTTATAGGTCTTAAGTTCCAAGTGAGAATTAAATGAAGGACACGATTATGAAGATTGAGTTCAGATGCCGATCCGGATTGGATAAAAAGGTAGGGATCAAAATGCCCTTTTCATTGGAAGAACCTCTTGAAAGTAAGTGAAGATAATCGCCAAACTCTTCGATAGTGAGACGAATAGGAGTTCCCATTAAAAGTGAGGTGATGGCAATAACTGTCTCGCCGGACTTATCATGTTTGAGTTTGGCTTTTGAAAAGAAAGCTCAAACAAGATTTAAATCAGTTGGCGAACAAATACTTAAAAATTCCATCGACCCCAAATTTTGTAAAATGGGGAGATAAGCAAAGCTAATAGCCTCTAACAAGGCTATATCAACTTTTGTAGCCTCCCAAACACGTTTTGATGCAAAATATGAGTTAAAAATATACCAGGAGTGTGAGTTTTGAAAACATGTGCTAGAAGAAGACTCCAACTCACTAGATGGATTAGAAGAAGATGCACTAGTTCTAAAATTTTTTTTAGGGCCATTCTAAAAATGAACCACTTAGAAAAACACTAAAATCGAAAAAAATCTCTTTGAGGAATTTTGTCAAACACTTGGTGGGTTAAAGAGAAAAATTTTAAGAATGGTCTTTAGGAATAGGTGACCTCCTATAATAAAACATGATATATATTGTCAAAATATCCCAATCAACCATCAACAAAAATGATTTCAACCTACATTTGTCAAAATCAACAAGTTGAAAGTATTAGTTATTTACCTAAAAAAATGTTAAAATAGGAAAAATATTCAAGCAAGGATGAGAAAATCTTGTGAAATGGTTGTTTGAAGATGTAAACAGGCCAATATTTGTTGAAAACTTGAATAAATTTGAAAAAAAAATTAGAGAGGAGATGAGAGAATTTTCGGTGGAGGGAAAAACAAATTTTAAGGTTCTTTGTTTTAAAACAGTAGCAGGTACCTTTAAAACCCAGTGGTATCGATATTTTTTCACGAGTATCTATATTTTATAAAAGTATAGATATTTTTAAGTTGGTATCGATACCAAATTACCATTTTGTTTTCCAAGTGCAGTAAAACAGTAAAAAAGAGATTTTTAGGTTGTATAGTTTTGTAAGGGTCATAAATTGACTCCAAAACTATTCCTAAACATTTCATATGCATAAAGATATGTAGTGTGAGTAAAATGCATGAACTATTTCATCCTTTTGGACATGATCTCTAATGAAATGATGTCTAATTTCAATGTGCTTAGTTCTAGAATGTTGGATGGGATATTTAGTGAGACAAATAGCACTATTATTGTCACACTTGATAGGAACGGTATCTACATCAATTCCATAGTCCTTAAGTTGTTGTTTCATCCATAAAATTTGAGCACAACAACTACTAGTAGAAATATATTCCGCTTCGGTGGTGGACAATGCAACACTATTTTGTTTCTTTAAATTAGCATGTTGCCTAAAAATTGACAAGTATCGGCGGTGCTTTTCCTATCTAATTTGTAACCTCTAAAATTCGCATCCGAGTAAGCATGCAAGCTAAAGGATAAGTCTCTGGAGTACCAAATACCTAAATTTTAAGTATTTCTAAGGTATCTAAAGATTCTCTTAAGGGCTTGTAAATGTGATTCCTTAGGATAAGATTGATATCTAGCACACAATCATATACTACACATAATGTTGAGTCTACTTGCGGTAAGATAAAGCAAAGAACCAATCATTGACCTATATAATTTAAAATCAACACATTTACCTTCCTCATCTTTGTCAAGCTTTGTAGAATAACTTATTAGAGTAGCTTGTGGTTTGAGAGTGTACATCCCATAAAGTTTTTGAGCATGTCCCTTGTGTACTTAACTTGATTGATGAAGATATCATCCTTTCTTTGCTTGATTTGGAGACCCAAGAAGAAGTTTAGTTCTCCCATCATGCTTATCTCAAACTCACATTGCATTAGCTTAAAAAATTCTTGACAAAGAATATCATTAGTAGAACCAAAAATAATATCATTAACATAGATTTGAATTACTAATAAATCTGTCTTTTCTTTTAATAAAAAGTGTTGTGTCAACTTTCCTTTTACAAAAATCTTTTCAATAAGAAAATTTGATAATATTTCACACTAAGCTCTAGGAGCTTTTTTCAAACCATATAATGCTTTTGAAAGTTTGAAAACATGGTCTGGAAATTTTAGATCTTCAAAACCGAGTGGTTGTTCAATGTACACTTCTTCATTTATAAAACCATTTAGAAAAGCACTTTTTACATTCATTTGATATAATTTAAAATTATTAAAGCATGTAAAAGCAAAGAGCATTCTAATGGCTTCCATCCTAGCTACGGGAGCATATGTTTCATCGTAATCTATTCATTCCTCTTGAGTATAACCTTGAGCAACAAGTCTAGCCTTGCTCCTTACTAAGTTACCACCCTTATCTAGTTTGTTCTTAAAAACTCATTTTGTACCTATAGTAGATTTATCACTATGTCTATCAACTAGGGTTCATACTTCACTTACCTTAAATTGATTTAACTCTTCTTGCATATCCAATATTCATCATTTAATGCTTCTTTGATATTTTTAGGCTCAATGCATGAGATAAATGCAACATACTTACAAGTATTTCTAAGGGAAGATCTAGTAATTACCCCTTGGGATGGATCTCCTAAAATCATATCGTTCTTCACATAGTTGAACTCGCTTGGATGAGTGACTTCCCTTTCCTCAATTAAAAGTTCTTCTAAAGCATCTTGTATTTTTTCTTGGATTTTTTTCATTTGATGATTGATCATCTTTATTGAAAAGTTTTGAATCATCATCATCAATACAAAAATCCTTTCTAGAAAAAGGATTAAAGTCATCAAAGATAACATGTATAGACTCTTCTACTACTAAAGTTCTTTTGTTAAAGACTCGATAAGCTTTAGAATTTAAAGAATAACCAAGAAAAATTCCTTCATCACTTTTTGCATCAAATTTACCAAGATCATCTTTCCCATTGTTTAAAACAAAATATTTCCATCCTAAGGATGAAAATATCTAATGTCTAAGCTTTTTGTTTTTGAAAAGTTCATATAGAGTTTTCTTTAAAATAGGCCTAATCATTACTTTGTTTTTGAAAAGTTCGCATAACAAGTGGTGTTTGTGGCTTTCGCCTAAAAATACTTTGGTAAATTATTTTCACAAAGCATGGTTCTAGCCATTTCCTCTAAAGTTTTATTTTTCCTCTCAACAACTCCATTTTGTTGAGGGGTTCTAGGTGTAGAAAAATTATGGCTAATTCTATTTGAGTTGCAAAAATTTTCAAAACCAATATTTTGAAATTTGGTTCCACGGTCACTTCTAATACTAGTGATAGAGTTAACCTTTTCATTTTGGTTTATTTTTGAAAATGTGATGAATTTTTCTAGAGCTTTATATTTAGTATTTAAGAAAATAACCTAAGTAAATCTAGAATAATCATCAACAAGCACAAAAATATATTGTTTTCCACCCAAGCTAGATAGTCTAATTTGACCAAACAAGTCTATGTGAATTAGTTGAAGAACTCTACAAGTTGATATATCAATAATAAGTTTAAAAGAAACTCTTTTATGTTTACCCTTAATACATGCATCACAAACATTATTCACATCAAAGTCAATTTTCAGTAATCCTCTTACTAAGTCATTTTTAAGTAATTTATGCAATATTCTCATGCTAGCATGTCCTAGTTTTCTATGCCATAATAAAGAGTTATTCTTATTTTTAGCAATAAGGCATAAGCTAGAGTATGCATATCATCTAAATGCACCATATGTACATTTTCTATCCTATGTCCTACAAGCATACTCCTTTTAGAAGCAATGTCAATAACTTTACAACCTTTAGAATTAAATATGACATTGAAACTTTTATCATATAATTGAAAAATACATAAAAGATTATGCTTAAGACTGTTGACATACAAGACATTTTCAATAATGATAGAAGAGTTTTTACCAATAGAGCCTATTCCTTCAATTTGTTTTGTAGAGTTGTCACCAAATGTAACTTATCTTCCATATTTTGGCTTCAAATTGATAAAGTGACTCTTGTCATCGGTCATGTGACTTGAGTATCCACTATTGACGTACCTTAAGTTTTTCTTTGCATAACCCACATCAAAGTAGTGATCCTTTTCCTACAAGCATAGAATTAAGATTTGATTTATGGTACCCAAATTCTTTTGGGTCCATGAGCATTAGTTCCTATAATTTTAGTCATTTAGATCTCCATTTTGAAATCAAGCTCCTATCTTAAGAAGTTATGAGTCCTTTAGGGACCCATACACTTTTAATGATTTTTCTCTAGTAAAAATTTTGAGGACCTCTTTGTTTATAGAAATTAAAGCTATTTTTAACAAATTTTTGTTTTGAATTTTTTCCTTTTTCTAAAACTTTGGTAGAGTGAGCTTTTTCACTCTTAAGCAACTCAAGTTTCTTTTGATGATCCTCATGAGCTTTTGAAAGTAAATTAAGCAAGTCTAAATTTTTATTTTCAAAGTCATTAATAATTTCTTGCATTTTATTTACTTTCTCTTCAAGTTCATGATTGGTTTTGGAAAGTAAGTCATTTTCATTTCTCAATTTTGAAATATTTTTCTTGTGTTTTGACATCATGACTTCAAATTTCAAACCCAATTCGTCATAGGCATCTTGCAACTCATCAAAAGAATAACCATTTAAAGTAGATGGGTTAGAAGTTACCTTAATATCATCGATGACCATGAGGCAAAGATTGGATACTTCTTGATCTTTATTGTCTGATGAATCCTTATCACTCTAAGTAGCAACATGAGCCTTAAGTTTTTGTTTGTTTGACCCCTTTTTCTTCTATTGAGGACACTTAAAGTTGATGTGTCCCGACCTTTTGCATTCATAGCATATGATAGGGTCCTTCTCTTTAGTAGATTCATTCTTGAGTCCTTCCTTCTTTTGAAATTGTCTTCCTTTGTTGGACCTCATGAACCTCTTGAATCTTTTTACAAACATTGTCATCTCATCATCATCATTATTATTGCTAGATTTTTTATCCTTCTCACAAGTTGTTGATTTGAATGCAACTTCCACTATCTTTAAAATTTCTTTTATTTCCTTTGTGTTGTAGTTGATCTTCATTTCATACGTCAACAAGGAACTAATTAGCTTATCATGGGAGAGTGAGTTGAGATCCTTTGACTCTTCTATTGCTGTCACTTTAGGTTCCCAAGATTTTTGGAGACTATTTAACATCTTTTTTACCATCTCCTTGTTGGGATATGTCTTTCCAAGAGTTTTGAGACCATTGATAATATGAGTGAAGCGATCGGACATCTCCTTGATTCCTTCTTCTGGTTTTTCCTTAAACAATTCATAATCAATGGTGAGAAAACTTATCTTGGACTCCTTCACTCTACTTGTCCCTTCATGGGTGACTTTAAGCTTGTCCTATATTTCTTTTGCATTGTCACACTAGGAGACTATTGTACTTATTTGGACCAAGAGCACAAAATAGAGTGTGCATAGCCTTCGCATTTAATTGTACCTTCTTCATATTGTTTTCATCTCATTCACTTTCTTCCTTTAGGACAATAACACCTTCGACCCTCTTTATTGGAACGGATGGCCCATTAGTAATTATCCTCCAAACTTCATAGTCGATAGCTTGGATGAATAACTTCATTCTCATCCTCTAATATGAGTAGTTGGTGCCATTGAATAGTACAGGCCTCATGGTGGAATGCCCTTCTCCCAATATGGTGAAATTTTACTCCGATGCGATGAAGGAAATTTCTTGACTTGTAGATTTTTTCTTGAATCCCTTTAGGTTCTTCTCTCTTGGTGGTAAAATCATCTCTAGAGTTCTAACTCTGATACCAATTGATAGCTCGATGAAACAAACCAAAAAATCCAAGAGGGGGTGAATTGGCCTTTAAAAATTTTGGTAAAAGCAAAGGCAAGAATGAAACAAAAAACACAGAATTTAGAGTGGTTCAGCCCCAATTGCCTACTCCACTACCTTAGCTTTCCACCACTGAGAATTTTCCCAAATTCACTAATTTGTTCAACCTTTGTGGACAAGGTTTAACCTTACAACTCCTTAAGATTTCTACCCCAAATTTTAAGTTTCAAACCCACTCAAAGAGATACAAATGAGCAAACAAAGAAACAATCCTTACAAGATAAAATTGTTTGCAAATTGAAGCACAAATACAATGATATACACTTGATCAAAAGAATACAAATAAAACTCACAAGTGTATGTAAGAAGAATATGAAAATTTAAGCTCTAAGGTTGTTTGATTGATGATTTTTGCTTAAAAGTGCTTTCTTGGATGTTGTAAGACTTTGAAAGATGGTATTTATACCCCCTAATAGATTTCCAACCATTGAGGTTATTGGTGAAGTTAATATGGACATTAGGGATGTAAAACTAGAGCATTTATTTCACTTGCAACTATGAGTATTGATACCTCCAAAAAGGGTATCGATATTTTTTGTCATAAATGCTAATTCAGTGACCGTTGGAATGAAATAATCGATACTTAAAAAATATTTTATCGATACTTCCTTAAATAGGTATCAATACCGGATTGATACTTCGTAGGGTTTTTGAGAAACTAAATACTATTTTGGTATCATTTTTAAGAAAGGTATCGGTTATTTTCAAAAAGTATCGATACCAGAAACATGGTATCAATAATGTTTAGGGTTTTTGAAAACAGAATGCCTTTTTGGTCTCGATTTTTCTAAGGGTATCGATATTTTTAAAATTATCGATACTTGTGCATAAGTTACCGATACATTTTGTCTTGGAGCAAATTTGACTTGTTTGAAAATCATTGTAAAATGATTTTAACTTGATTTGAATCATTTTGACTTGGTTAAAATCATTTGCACTTGATTTTAAAATTGTTTCAAAGTTTTATCTTTTAGACTTCAAATTTAAAAATTATTTTGTCAATTTTAGCTTATATTCAAAAATACTTTTAATTTGTTATATCAAAATCTTTTATCAAATAAAGCTTAGTTCGAAAATTTTGTGTTATTTATAGCATGGGGGTATTGTCATGATGATGTCTTTTTGAAGAATGAATTTTGTATATTTAAGCTTATGCTTTTGAAACCGTAGGTTTGATGAAAATTCAATAAAGTTATTATGTTTTATAATAAGCCCAAATTTATTCAACTTCGATTTATCAATGCTTCATGCCTTTTATATATAGATTTATATATATATGTACATGAGTAATGGTGTAATTTAAATTTTGGTGTGCGCCTAATATGATTTTGAAGAAATAGTGATTTCAAAGCAGTGACACACCATTCTTGGATCCTCCTTAAGGATCAGGTTTGGGGCATCACACATTGCTAACAGAAATGAATTTTCACTTTAATGATGAGGTAGTGGAGTTACTTGTTTTTAGCTCCGGTTTCGATACACGCGATAATTATAAAGCTTTTCGGGTGGAAGATATCTTCAAGCTTATGAAAGATTTTTATCCGGGCGATTTTACAGAGCAAGAAAAGCTACACATGAAGACTCAATTGGAACATTTTCAAATTGATGCTCATCAAACCACTATCGGGGAACTTGTTTCAGTCCATATATGGACTTCTTTAGCTTGCATACCAAGCATTCACCATCATTGGAGGAGAATCCTTCAAGTTATTTCAGGTATACCTCTTCCTCTAAGTCACCATTGAAAAAGGTGATTTTCACATCTATTTCTTGCAACTCAAGGTCAAAATGAGCTACTAATGCTAACACAATACGCAAGGAATCTTTCTTAGATACAAGACTAAAAGTCTTAGTATAATTGATTCGTTCTTGCTGAGTGAATCCTTTCGCAACGATTCTAACTTTATGTCTTTTTATGTTTTCCATTGAGTTTTTTTTAAGACCCATTTACATCCAATGGCTTTTACGCCTTCAAGAAATGACATAAGATCCCAAATATCATTACATTTCATGGAATTCATCTCTTCTTTCATAGCATTGTACCTTAATTCTAACTCTTTGCAACTCATAGCTTGTGAAAATGATTCAGGATCATTTTTAGCTCCAATATTATAGTTAGACTCTTACAGATACACAATATAGTCACTAGAAATTGTCGATTTCCTTTCTCTAGTAGATCTCCTCAATGTTGAACCAATATTTTCTTGTAGATCATGTTGTTCAATTGTTGTTCAATAATTTTTTGGTTTTCTTGAATAGTTTGATCTACTAGAGTGTTTTCAAGAACTTGTAGATTTTCATTGATTAGTTGTTCAATACCCGGTTGAGCTTGAGGGCTGTTATGTATGATAACCAATCTCTCACCTAAAGTGGAAGATTAACCTATAAGAATCGTGTCCTTAGATAGATCACTTCCACTAATTGAGTTATTCTCAAGAAATTTTGCATTTATCGATTCTACAATATAATACTATAAGATAGATGATAAAATATGTATCATTTGGACATTTCGTCATATCCAATGAAATACCCACTAATGGTCATTGGGTCTAGTTTCTTTTCTTGTGGGTTATAAGCTCTTCCTTTAGACGGACATCCTTATACACGTATATGTCGCAAACTCAATTTCCAACATTTGAACAACTCAAAAGTTGTATTTGGGACAACATTAGTTAGAACTCAATTTAATAAATACATAGTCATTTTGAGAGCTTCAACCCATAAGGACTTAGGCAGCTTAGAGCTACTAAGCATACTTCGCACCATGTCCATTAAAGTTCGGTTTCTTCTTTTTGCCACAGCATTCTGAACAAGTGAGTCTTGCATGATGTATTGGTCAACTATACCATTATCTTGAAGAAACTTCACAAATGGACCAAGTGCTTGTTCATCCTCAGTGCATCTAACATAATACACACAACCTCTATCGGTTCTTACAATCTTGGTTTACTTATCGCATTATTTTTCTACTTCAGCCTTGAAACCTTTAAAGGTTCTAATGCTTCGCTCTTATGATGAAGCATGTAGAGATACATGTATTGTGAGTAATCATCTATGAAAGTGATGAAGTATCTATGACATTGCACATCCATATCTAGGCAACATATATCAGAATGGATGATTTCCAATATGGTCAAACTCCTTTTGGCACCTTTCTTTGACTTGTTAGTCTGCTTGCCCTTAATGTAGTCTATACAAGTATTGGAATCAGTATAATCTAAAGTACTGAGTACCCCATCATTTACTAATCTCTTAATCCTTTCAATAGAGATGTGTCATAATCTCATATGCCATAAAATAAAGGAATCTTCATTTATAACACAACGTTTAGTACCAGTTTGAACGTGCATAACATTATAAGTGGCATTATTTTTCAAATTAAGAGAATAAAGACCATTAGAAAGAAGACAATTTTCCAACAAGTTCAAATTTATAAAATAAACTGAAATTAGTGTTTGAGAAACTAAAACAATACCGAAATGGTGCAAGTCTTGAAATAGAAACTAAATTTCTAGAAAAACTAAGAATATAAAAAATTATTTTCATCATTTACTAATCTCTTAATCCTTTCAATGGATATTTCCTAATCTCCAATGCCATGAAATAGAGGAATCTTCATTTATAACACAATGTTTAGTATAGTTTGAACGTGCATAACATTATGAGTGATATTATTTTTCAAATTAAGAGAATAAAGACCATCAGAAAAAACACCATTTCCAACAAGTTCAGATTTACAAAATAAACTGAAACCAGTGTTTGAAAAACTAAAACAATACCCAAATGGTGCAAGTCTTGAAATAGAAACTAAATTTCTAAAAAAAGGGAATATAACAATTCTTTTCTAAAATTGAAACAAATTCATTCATAAGCACTAATTCACATGTTCCAATTGCTTCCATATGCGACCTTGTCTTATTTCTTGAATAGATGTGTCGCTCAGTTCCCACTGGTTCCCTCAGGTTTCTTAATCCTTGTAAGGAATTTGATATATGGATTGTAGAACCAAAATCAATTCATCATGTGTTCATGTGTTATAACTAACATCAACCATATTTGTCTCGAAGCAAACAAGTGAGATTGATTTACCTATCTTTTCAAGCCAGCTCTTAAACTTGACACAGTTCTTCTTTAAGTGACCATTCTTTTTACAAAAAAAAAAATACTTGGACTCTTTCTTTATGTCAGTTTGAGGTTGCATTTTGGCCTTCCCCTTTTGCTTATCTTAAATCGTCTTCTTTTCTTAAGGAAATGTCAATGCACTCTCTCCCATCTCTAGTATGAGTCTAGCCTCTTCCTGATCACACATGGTCAAAAGCTCATTGATAGACCACTTATATTTATGTGTGTTATAGGAGATCTTAAATGGCCCATACTGAAGTGGAAGAGTGTTCGATATAAAGTGCACTAGGAGACATTCACACATTTCAACCTCAAGTGCTCTTAGTCGAGTTGTTAAATCTCCCATCTTGTTGATGTGATCATGTACACCTTTCATGATAGTGAGCTTCATTAATGTGAACTTCATGATTACGATGCTGGCTAATGACTTTTGAGAAGTTTTGAATTGTTTTTCAATAGCCGTTAATAATTCTTAGACATTCTCATAATGCTCAATTAAGCCACAATCATCAGTAGAACCTTACTTTTTATGAACATGATACTTAAGTGATTAGACCGCTCCTATTTTTCATACAAAGCAAGAGCAACCTGAGTGCTGGTTTCAGTAATATGTGGCTCAATTTTCCTTATGGCATAGTCAATATCCAAGCACCCCAATTGGAGAAGAATACTCACCTTCCAGAACTTAAAGTTCTCACTAGTTAATTTAGGGATCTCTACTCTATTATCAAACATATTCACAAGTTGTAAAACTGTAAATAAATGAACATACATGCTTAACAAAAATTTGAGGTAAACATAAATCATAATTTACCAACGCAAATTATGTAAATAATGAATCTAGTAACATAAAAAATTTGTGTGGGCTAAATTTTTAATTCAATTAAATCCATTTTATGATTAGATTATTCACTATCCTTTTGATAAAAAATATTAAATTCATTTTCATAATGCCTGTGGATAACTATGAAAAGTCATTTAATAATTTATCTTAATAAATTATGCAATGGAATTTAATATCTATGCTTTCCATGTGTAATTTTTAACTTTAATAATTTTATTTAACTAAAGATATTGTGACTAATTTTTAACTAAATAAAATTATGAAAATCACTTAGCTAAATATTAATCCTTAAAATTTTATTCAAGATTATTGCTAAGTCATTATGTAATATATAATGTCTATAAACCTTATAAGATCCTTGCTACAATAAATAATTTCATTTAATTAAAGTTGTTGTGGCTAATTTTCTAATTAAATAAAATTATTTGGATCCCTAGACATATATTCTAAAGTTTTATTACTAAATACCTTATGCAATAAGTCTAAAAAAAATTTATGCACCTAAAAAAATTGTATGTAAGTAATAACCAAATAATTCACATGCAACCATTTACTCCAGGCACACACAAAAAAAAAATTCAAACAACAAATTTCTAAAATTTTCACTAAATTATTTATAACATAATTAATTTTAGAAATTTCACTTCAATAAAATCCAATGATTTTGCACAAAAGTTTATAATAAAAATTATCAAAATAAAAATAAAAAATAATTCAAAGAAACATGGGACTGTTATTTTGAGAAATTTACAAACTTTTAAAATCGGACAAGGCAAAGATTAACCATGCTCAGATACCAAATATAAGCATGAATAACAGTTTAAATGTTATAGTGCAGTGGAAAAGATAGAACATAAATACCTCCAGCTATTACCTGACCCAAATGCCAGAGTCCAAATATTGTTACACCACTGTTGAGCACGTCAAACCACCGACGAGGTCGTCGAATTTAGTCGTACGAAAAATTGAAAATCACCAAAGTTTTCTAAGCACTTGAAAACCTCACTAAATGAAATATTTTTTTTGTTTTTAATTTTTCGGTGCATAAGAACCTTAATCTTAGTTGATATTTATAGTGGTAGTTCCCAATCAAAAATCACCAACTATATGTTTAGAGGTGATCAAGGGTTGGGCTACCCGGCCCGGCCCGACGGCCTACTTAAAAAATGAGAGGGTTCGGATAAAAATTTAGGCCTGAAATAGGGGTTTGGGCAAAAAATGAAATATTTTTTAGCCGGGTCCCAGCCCGGCCCGAATTATATATTAAATATATATGTTTTATTTTTAATCAAATATACTTTTTAATCAAATATATATTAAATATATACTTTTTTGGTGTTATAAAATTTAATATGGGCCGGGCCGGGCTTAGCAATTTTATTTCGGGCCGGACTTGGACAAATTTTTAGGCTCATATTTCGGGTCAGGCCGAGTCTAGGCCAATAAAATGGGCCTAAACTTTTGCCCGAACCCGACCCATGATCACCTCTATACATCAAAACGTGAGTTCATTCTCACGAACCAAAAGCAGCTCCAATACTTTACCAAGCTCAAACAGCTAGATCAATGCTTGCCTCACCAAGCCGAGGAGAACCAAGCCATATAGGCTTAGGAGATCAGGGAAAAATTACTGGTATATCTCCATTATCGACTTTAGCACCTTTAATGACCAAGTATGGTGGCTCAATAATGGGCCTTTGAATCATATTGGTAGCATCATTTACAGGCTGACAAATGACCACAACTCGTAGGCAAGTTTTCAAGCCAGGGCCATCCAAACTAATAGCATACTGCATACTGTCAGTAGAAGCTAAAGATAGGACCTCTGCATTAAAAGACTCGTCAATTGTGCGACTGAATCACTCTAAAAAAATTTATGTCATCACTTTAATGACTAAATAAAGATTAATAACATTATAAGATTAAATTATATCAATGAATAAATTTTATTTATTATGGGTGCATGAATTTTATGTACCATTAATTAATAATAATATGATATCTTATCATTAAATAAAATAAGAAGATATAAAAGACTTATAAATAAAATTAAAATTTTATTTAAATATAATTAAACATGACTTAATTATAATTATTATAAATAAATATTAGAAATAAATATTAAAATTATACATTAACATTGATACAATCTAAAATATTATGCATCAACTTTAATTTGGTGCATTTGTATATACCAAACTTTAATTTTAGTTCAATTTTCACATTTCACTAACCCCATTTTATGTGGTACAATTTTTCATTAAATTATGTGTAAATTGTTAACATAATATTTTATTGGATTAAAAAATAAACAAATAAATTTAAATTAAACCTAAGTTATAGCCTATTGGTCGAATATTCATCTTCTTCAGAAATAATTTTGGATTTAATTTAAATTTATTTGTTTATTCTTTAACCTAATAAAATATAATGTCAGCAATTTACACAAGACTTAACGAAAAATTGTGCCATATAGATAATGAGATTAGTGAAATGTGAAAATTGGATCAAAATTAAAGTTTAATGTTTACAAATACACTAAATTAAAATTAATTTATAACATTATAAATTATATATATATATCAAAGTTCATGTAAAGTTTGGTATTTATCCCTAAATATCAATAACTCAAATTGAGCGTTTAGGACTCTAGTTTTTGAGCTTAGAATTTTAGTATGTATTTATAATTATTTATTATTTAATAATATTTAAACAAACTCATTTATAAATCTTCCTTTCTTTTTTATTTTATTTAGCAAGGATGTGCCATGTTATTATTTATTGATGGTAAATGAAATTCTTGTATTGAGGATACATAAAATATTCTCCCTTATATCGAAGTATAAAATATTTTTTTAATATACCCTATAAAATAAATGTAATATACTTCTATAATTTTCCTAAGTAAAAGTAAATTATCTAAAACGTCAGCCCCTAGTCCTAATAGTCTCCTCCAATTGGATTATCTGTATCCAAATTTTTTGTGCTCAAAGTAACTTCAAAGCTATTCTTTGTTCCTGGCTAGGCCTTGATTTGCAGAGGAAGAACAGGCTTTTTTTCTCTATTTAATTTTCTTTATTTAATTTTCTTTTGTAATTAAGGTAATCTTTTTCTTGATCCCTGAAATGGACCCTTTAAACTTCTTCTTATTCTTCGTCTTCCTTCGACCAATTTTGACAAATGGTGAAATCTGCCCTGTGTTTTCATGCGGCAATGTAATAGTTGACTTCCCTTTCCGGCTCCCATATTCACCTCACTGCTGCGGCAATCCCAACTTCAACCTCTCATGCAGAATTGGACAGCATAATTTGCTAGATCAAACCATCATCAACCTCCCAATTTCTGGTGATTTTAGGGTCCACGCCATCATTTATTCCACTGCCAAATTACTGATCACTGACCCTTGCATTCCCAAAGGTCTCCTTCAGGGATTCCATCTCTCCGGTACTCCTTTTCACCCACCATACCCTGAAACCTACATATTTTTAAACTGTTCCTCCCAATCCAATATCTCAATGGTCTATCCTGGAATACGTTTTTCTTGCCTTAGTGGTATTAACTTTTCGATTTGGGGTATACCTACAATCGATTATAACTCATCTTCCTCATTGAGTTGGTGTGTAGAGATAGCAAAGATTATGGTGCCCCTTAGGAATCCAAATCATAGGTACTTCATTGATGATATTGTGTTAAAATGGAAACATCCCGGTGGTAATTGTTCCATAAAAAAAAAGAGAGGTATTTTTCCAATAAAGACATATTTATTTAGATGATATATGCCATATGGAAGAGACCCTTGAATTTCGGGCTTAACTTTTATTAAATTACATTCGTTTTTTAGGTTTTTCAAGCGGTACCAAATATGCCTTGATTTTTATCCTGGGAACACCCATCACCTTGATTGTGCTGTGTATTATTGTTTACAATGTTTTTCCTTGCTGTGATCATGGGCAGCAGCCAAATGTTGAAATCTCCAGCTTCACTGGGGAGCAGACTGTAAATGGTCTCGATGGTTCAAGGATCGAAGCCTATCCAATTACTTTGCTTGGTGAAAACTTCAAGCTTTCAAGGCCTAATGATAATACATGTCAATATGTCTATCGGAATATGAAGCCAAAGAGTCCATAAGAACCATACCTGATTGCAGTCACTACTTTCATGCTAATTGCATTGATGAGTGGCTTAAGTTAAATGCTGCTTGCCCTGTTTGTCGCAATGCACCGAACCAGACCGTTCCACATCCTCATTATCAAGACCACCACTATAGATGATTAATTTTGTATAATTTTTTTTTTGGGGGGTTCAAGTGTGTTTGTATTATACGTAGTGTTATAATCTTCAATGTATTAGAATTGATTTTTTTGACATGCTTGATGGCTAATCTAGCTCTTTCCAAAGGTTCATTGCCGTACCTCAAGTTCTTCATTTTCCCTGAACCTTTCATATATGTTTTTCTTTCATGATAATTTGAACCCAGGATAATTAAAACAAAAATTTGAGCATTTAATAGTCTATGTATAAAATAATTATAAATAAACAGAATTGTATGCATCATAGAATTATTATATATAATAGAATTTACTATGGAAACTTCTACATTAAGAGTCAAATTATATTTTTTTATTCAAAAAATTAATAAATTAACATTATATATTAAAAAATTATAAATTGATTATTCTATTAAAAATTCACTATTAAATAATGACAAGGTAGGAAACATCCAAGGCGAAATTATTTTTATTAAAAAATATAAAATCCAAGCTTGTATTATGGGAAAAAGAAAAAGAAAAGAAAATCATTGATGCTCACTGCACTAAGAATTGGATAGGATTTTGTCCTTCTACTCAAAAAATGAGAAAATTAGTTCATGTATATTAAATCAAAGAGTAAATTGATTCTATGATTAAAAATTCATACATTTCTACTGTTAAGTGTTGGCGTTGCTGAGGGAGCAACCGAACAATGACATGTGGATGCTACCTATACTTCATGTTGATGTGTACCTCAAATATTGCCATGTGATAAAAAATATTTATTAGGATTTTTTATTTTTTTTCAAATATTGTCATGTCAGTATAAGGTACACATAGCATGCATCCAAGTGTTTTTGTCTGGTTGCTGTGTCAAACACGTTAGCACTTAATAGTATAAATGGATAGAATTTTTAACAATAGTACCAATTTACTCTTTGATCTAAGGTACACATAGCATGTACTTTGATAAATTCTTGAATGAGATGCTACTAATTTTGGGTTTATTATTTGATTTTTGATTAGATGCAAAAGCAAACTCGAAAAGTAAAAAAGAATTGAAAATTTGGTTGCCATAAGAGTTTTGGTCCGAAGAACAAGTTGATGGACAATGATCTATTTTAAAACTTTTATTTTGAGGATTTATTTTTAAAAATAATATTTTAATTTTTTTATTATTTTATCTTTTAGTACTTTAGATAACTCTTTGTTTTATCTGTTTCGTTGTCTGCCCTTAGTAGCAGGTTAGGGGTTTTACCCAATTTTTTCAAATTGATTAAGCTTTCAAGACGAGAGAAGAGGTCGCAAAAGGTTTATTTGGTATACAAAATCATGGAAGACAAATTGGTAAACTTGAGTCTGGTAGAGAAGGAAGAAGATTCGGTTCATGATATCGAAGAAGAGGAAGAGTTTGGGGAGGAATTTAATCCATGTCTGGTTGGAAGAGTTCTAACTAATAGCGCTGTCCACTTTTCATCATTGAAGAATGTACTTGCGGAGTCCTGGCACCCAATTGAAGGAGTTACAATTTTTGAAATTGAGGACAAATGGATCGATTTTACAACGATTTAGATCTAAAAAGGGTAGAATATGGTATTTTGTGGTTTTTTAAAAGACACTTAATTCTTTTTTCATAGATTGGAGAAAGGAGAGGACCCAAGTCAAGTTCTTGTATTTCATACAATTTTTTGGTGCAAATTCATAACTTACCACCAAGGTGTATGTCTGAAGGAATGGCAAGGCAACTTGGAAATTTTATACGCGTATTCACTAATTACAATAAAACAATTGTTACAAGAGGAATTAGGAAGTTTATGCGCATCAAGGTGAAGATGGATGTTCGATGCCCATTGAAAATAAAAAAGTGAATTATTCATAGGCAGAACAAATCTTCGTATGCAACATTCCAATATGAAAAATTGTATCTATTTTGTTTATTGTGTGGAAGACTAGGACATGGGGAGAATTTGTGTCCCTTACGCCTTTCCCTAGGGGTGCAAGATGAGTATGGTTAGGATATTTCTCTAAGAGCACCCCCGAAAAGAGTTGAACAAACACCTAATAGATGGTTAAGGGAGGAACCAAAAGAATGTGTTCGAATGGAGAAAGTTATGGGGGAACGTGAAAGTAGACGGCAAAAGGAACAATTAGGCAAGGGGCAATAGTATAGATCTAGAGGAAGAGGAGGGTTAAGTGACATGAATAAAAGGGAGTTGGAAGAGAGTTACGGATTTAGGGTTAGAAGGGAAGCTAGGTAGGAAAATGAGACAAATATCGAGCATAAGGATAGTCCAATCAGTAATATCGACAGAAAAAAAAAGACAAAGAACTAACCAAGAAAGCGATAACAATAGTAATAAACCAATGGACACAAATTCATCTAATGATTTATCGGTTGCTGCTGGCAAACAGGCCGACCTATCGTGATGAAAATTCTAAATTGGAATGTTCGTGGTCTGGGGAAACCACAAGCAATAAGGCGTCTCAAGAACAGCTTGAGACAAAATTAACCCCAAACTTGTGTTTCTTATAGAAACAGAAGTTATTTCAAAAAGAATGGATTAAATAAGGGGGAAGTGTGGTTTTTCAAATGAAATTAATATTTGCACAAAGGGATCAAGAAGAAGTCTTTTGTTAGGATAGAAAGATGAGTTGTCAGCCTCCTTAAAAAGCTTTTCAAATTCACACATCGACGTTGCAGTAAATAAGGGTAATGGGGAAGAAAATTAGAGATTCACAATATTTTATGGCTCTCCAATTAAAATTTTGGGAAAGGATTCCTAGGACCTACTGAGATAATTGAAGGAAGATATTCGTATGGCTTGGTTAGTGGCGGGAGATTTCAATGAAGTAATGTTTTTATTCAAAAAAAGAAAAGGGTGATTAAGAGAGGAACATCAAATGTCAGCCTTTAGAAAAGCACTTCAAGATTACGATCTAAAAGACTTGGGCTTTTCAGAACAGTGATTCACTTAGGAAAAAGGAAAATTTGTAGAGAATAACATAGGAGAAAGACTTGATATAGGACTGGAAAATTCGGATTGGTGGGTCTGTTTCTCGAGTTACTCAGTTTATCATCTATCCCACAACATATCAGACCATTACTCGGTGATTGTTGATACAATATGTGGTAAAAAAAATTTCAAATTCAAGAAGATATCCCCTTTCGATTGAATGCAAATTGGGTACTTAAAGAATGCTTCGAAGACTAAGTGAAACATGGATGGTATTCAAATGAGACAGAGCTGCCTTTGAAGCTTAAAGAATTGAGAACGAAATTAAAAAAATGTGCGAAGGTCAACAAAGGAAGAAGGCATAAGAAAAACGAGGTGTTGAATACTAAGTTGGAAAAGCTAAACAAGCAAGACCCAATTAAGGAAAGGCTGGTAGAAATAATGGAAGTAAAATTAGCCTTAAACATAGAAGCTGATAAGGAAAAACTCTTTTGGGAACAACAGGAAAAAACAAAATTAGTTTCACATGGGAGACCGTAATACATCATTCTTCCATAATTCTACTACGCAATGAAGGAAGAAGAACACAATAATGCACTAGAAGATGATAATGACAATTTGGTCGAAAGGGACAATGAATTACTCTCATTAGCCATGAGTTATTTCAAAAATATTTTTGCGTCCAAATCAATACAAGATTGTGGGTACCTAATGTCTGAGTTTCAACCATGCATCAGTAGTCGCCTTAATGAGGAGCTCATGGAAAAATTTAAAGATGAAGAAATGTTGGAAGCAATTAAATCAATGGCTCCTCTCAAGGCTTCAAGTATCGATGGTTATCCCGCTTGTTTCTTCCAAAAATTTTGGCATATAGTGGGGAAAGACGTTATTAAATTTTGTTTAGAGGTATTGAACAATAGGAGGGATTTACATGATATAAACAAAACAAATATCGTGCTTATCCTAAAAATCTTAGCTCTAAAAAATATGGGACAGTATAGACCTATAAGCCTGTGCAATGTGATTTATAAAATTATTTCCAGAATGTTAGTTAATAGATTTAGGAAAGCCCTAAGCTTTTGTTTTGATGAGACACAATGAGCATTTGTACTAGGAAGGTAAATTTTCAGATAATATTTTAGTAGCCTATAAAGTCCTACATTCTCTTAAACAGAAAAAGAATGGAGGAAGTGGATCTTTTGTGCTAAAGCTTGACATAAGCAAAGCAGAGTAAAGTGGGAGTTCTTGGAAAAAATGATGAGGAGTTTGGGATTTTGTGATGACTAGATATCATTAATTATGAGACATGTTACAAGTGTTTCTTAAACAATCATATTGAATAACAAAAGAGGAGAAGAATTCAAGCCGTCAAGAGGGTTGAGGCAATGATATCCGTTAACCCCATATTTATTTATTATCTATGCAAAAAGATTTTCAAGACTAATACACATTGTAGAAAGGAAAAAGAAGATAGAGGGGATAAAGATGGGAAGAAGAGGATTATCAATTTCATATTTATTTTTTACAGATGATAGCATACTGTTTGGAAAGGCAACCATAGAAGGAGCTCTAGCCACTAAGGCAATTGTGAATGAGTATGAGAAATGTTTGGGACAATTGGTGAATTTTGAAAAATATCTAATATTTTTCAGGTTTAACGTGGAAGAAGAAATCAAGAATCAAATTGGAAGGATGCAGGGAGTTTGTATATCGAACAACTCGGAAAAATACCTAGGGTTGCCAACGATGATTGGTAAACGAAAGAAGAATGTGTCCGTAGAGATAAAGGAAAATTTTATTAAAAGAATAAAAGTGTGGAGTATATATAATCTATCAATTGGAGGAAAAGAAGTGTTCATTAAAGCCGTACAACAAGCTATTCCAACTTATTCCATGTAACGTTTAGTTTACCAATTTCTTTACGTGCGAGTTGGAAAATCTTATGCGAAAATTTAGGTGGCATAATTTAAAGACCAACAAAGCTATTCATTGGTGAGAATAGAATGCAATGTGCACCCCAAAATCGCAAAGGGATTGGCTTTAGGGATCTTACAATGTTTAATACGACCCTATTAACTAAACAGTAATGGAAACTAATTGTCAAACCAGATTGTTTGCTTGTACAAGTTCTAAAATATAAATACTATTCGAGGGGAGAATTTTTGAGTGTGAGATTAGGGTCTTACCCTTCTTTTACTTGGCGAAGTATTTGAGGGGCTCAAATCCTGTTGGAAAAAGGCTAGGGTGGAGAATTGGCAACAGTAACCTGGTAAACCTTTGGAATGACACATGGATACCAAGTCCTGGAAATGACAGATTCGAAGGTCAGAACATTGACATAAGATACACAATAGTGGCAGATCTCATAGATAATGAATTGTTTACCTGGAAAAATGATGTGGTTCAAGGAATTTTCCACAAAGGCCAAGCAGAAAGAATTCTAACCATTCCGCTAGTGAACACATCACAAAACGACGAAGTTGTGTGGAAGGGAGATAGCTCTAGAGTTTATACAGTCAAGAGGGGATACGATGGCTTATTACAAAGGGACAAACCTCTCAAAATTTCAACAATACAGACCACACTGAAGATACATATTACTACTTTACAAAGCTATGGCAATTCAAAATTCCAAGTAAAATCATGATCAGTCTATGCAAAGCTACACATAATTATCTACCAACACTAAAAAATCTAGTAAATAGACGGCTTCGAGGTGAAGTCCTCTACCCAATCTGTAGCAAGGAAGAGCAAACGATACCACATGATTTTCGAGATTGTACCTTCACAAAACAGGTCTTGAATGAAATCGAAATTTCCCCACCAAGTAGTGACATGTAGCAGGAGTGGAACCAATGGTTAGTAAATTTTTTTTAGAAATAATAATCAAGAGTAGTGCATAAACTTAGCCATCACTATTTGGGAATTTGATATAATAGGGACTAGGTATTCCATGAAGGTGTTAAAGACTCTTTACAAAATGTGGTGGGATCCATCCAAGCCTATAAGGCAGAAATAACACAGTTGGAAATACTAATAGAGAAAAAAGCTACTACAAGCAAGAGCAATTGAGAGCCAGTAGAAGTAAGTCAAGTGAAAATTAATTTTGATGCATCGTTTTTAAGACAATCAAACAGAGCAATCGCAAACATTATTATCAGAAATGGTACATGATTAGTTATGGAAACATGCGTTTACTCGTGGGATAAAGTGAGCGACCCGACCACTACTGAAGCCAAAGTGTGTCTGCAAGCAGTGATCTTCGCAGAGGATCTGAGATTCAGAGAGGTTAGTGTCGAAAGTGATGCTTTGACAGTGGTTAATAAATTTAAATCTGAAGAACTTGACAGATCGACTATTGGGAACATTATGAATGAAATAAATTCTCAAGTTTATTGGATGCTAACGTATTGTTATATACAAGCAAGGAAAGAAAGTAACAGAAAAATAACTACTAACTGACTAACAAGAAATTAATTTAAAACTATATGATTAATAGCCCCCTCAAGCTGGAGAGTGAATGGGAATCAGTCCCAGCTTGGACAAAAGAAGCTGGAAGGGAACAGCAGCCAGAGCTTTGGTGAAGATGTCAGCAAGCTGGTCTTTGGAAGAACAAGGAAGTAATTTGACAACACCGGACAACACTTTTTCATGAACAAGATGACAGTCGATCTCAATATGTTTAGTACGTTCATGAAACGTAGGGTTTGCAGCAATTTGGAGAGTAGAATTGTTGTCGCAAAACAAAGCAGTAGGCCCAGAAATAGACAGATGCAAATCAGACAGAAGAAATCGAAGCCACTGAATTTCACAAACAGTAGATGCAAGAGCCCTATATTCTGCTTCTGTGGAAGAGCGAGACACGGTGCTTTGCTTCTTGGCTTTCCAACTAACAAGGGAATCTCCATAAAATAGGCAGTAACCAGTCACAGAACGACGTGTGAGAGGACAACCAGCCCAATCAGAGTCACTAAATGCCTTCAGTGTAGGCGAAGAAGAAGCAGAAAAGAAAATACCAAAGTCAATGCATCCTTTCAGGTAGCGAAGAATGCGATGGGCAGCTTGAAGGTGAGTGACTGTAGGTCGGTCCAAGAATTGACTTAACTGTTGAACAGCAAAAGCAAGATCAGGTCTAGTAGAAACCAAATACAATAGGCGTCCAATAAGTTTTCTGAAAATAGTGTTATCAGGAAGCAATTCGTCAGAAGCATTGCGAGGGATTTTAGTAACCATAGGAGTTGTAACAGGCCTGCAATTTGAGAAACCAAAATCAGCCAATAGATTGAGAGCATATTTTTGCTGGCAAAGATGAATACCAGCAGAACTACGAGCAACTTCAAGGCCAAGAAAATACTTGAGATCCCCCAAGTCTTTGATGCTAAAGGCAGAATGCAAGAAGGCTTTTACCCGTGTGATTTCTTCCAAAGAATTACCAGCTAGAATAACATCATCAACATAAACCAATAAGGCAGTAAAGGAAATTTCATCCTTTTTAACAAACAGAGAAAAATCTGAAGAAGATTGAACGTAACCAATTGAAGTGAGAGCTGCAGTGAGTTTGGCAAACCACTGTCGACTAGCCTGCTTGAGACCATATAATGATTTTTGCAACTTGCAAACCTTATGGGAAGTGGAGAAAGCAAAACCATGAGGTAAAAGCATGTAAACCTCTTCAGTCAAATCTCCATGCAGAAATGCATTGTTAACATCAAGCTGGTGCAAAAACCAGTCTTTGGAAGCAGCAATAGCAAGCAATAATCGAACAGTAGTAATCTTGGCCACAGGGGAAAAATTATCAAAATAATCAACACCCTCAGTTTGTGTGAAACCTTTAGCAACCAAACGAGCCTTGTAACGCTCAATAGAACCATCGGCTCGATATTTCACACGTAGACCCATTTGCAACCGATTGCAATTTTGCCTGGAGGTAAGTCCATAATGATCTAGGTGTTATTTTGTTCAAGAGCAGAAATTTCAGCTTGCATTGCTTCTTGCCAATAGGGAATTTTGCTAGCTTGTAAATAGGTTGTAGGTATGGGAGAAGCATTGATAGCAAGAGTAATAGGTGTGGCGCATCGAAGATGATTGGCAACAGCTTTGCTGGAAAAGCAGTGATACTGGTCTAAATATGAAGAAGGTTTCCTAAGACGAGTTGGCCTAGAAGGTTGTAAAGGAACGGGAGGTGAAGGTTGTGATTGAATTGGCAAGTCATAGGTAATGGTGGGGTCAAAGGTTAACTGTGGGATGGAAGAGGAAGAAGATGGTTGTTGAGAAAAAGGGAAAACGGACTCATGGAAATGGACATTTTTGGATATAAAAATGGCATGGGTTGATAGATCAAAAAGAATATAGCCTTTGACATGAGGTGGAAAACCAAGAAAGACACACTCACGTGCTCGAGGATCCAACTTATGACGATGAATAGTAAGAGTGGTTGCAAAACAAAGACAGCCAAAGAAACGAAGGTGCTGAAAAGATGGCTTAGTTTGGTATAATTTGTCAAAAGGGGTAAGGTTATCCAAAATGGGAGTAGGGGTACGATTAATAAGAAAAACAGCATGAAGAATAGCATGTCCCCAAAAATGCTTAGGCAAATGAGAATGAAATAAGAGAGCCCGTGTAACATTATGATTGTGTTGGTGCTTGCGTTCTACAAGACCGTTTTGTTGTGGGGTTTCAACACATGTAGTTTGACGAATTGTGCCTTTAGAAGCATAAAAGGCTGGAATGGCAAACTCACAACCATTGTCAGATCGAATGACTTTAATTTTGGATGAGAATTGAGTTTCAACAAGTGTGAAAAAATTCTGAATGTGAGTACGAACTTCAGATTTTGCTTTCAATAAAATAATCCAAGTAAAGCAACTAAAATCATCAACAATGGTTAAAAAATAACGATGACCAGTAATGGAAATAACATCAGTTGGACCCCAAATATCAACATGAACAAGTTCAAAAATTTTATTAGAAACGGAAGCGCTTACAGGAAAAGATAATTTCTTTTGTTTGGCCAAATGGCAGGCTGTACAAGGTGCATTATTTGACAAAGACAAAGAAGGAATGTAAGGGAAAAGTAGTTTTAGTCGAGAATCGGAAAGATGACCGAGACGATGATGCCAAAGGGAACAGGAAGATGTGTTGGCTGACAAGGCAATGGGAGCAGAAATGGAAAAAGTTTGAGCTGGGGAGTCCAAAATATAAAGACCATGGAGCACTCTAGCTATACCAATCATCTTCGAAGAAGGAAGAGCCTGTATAGAACAATGAGTTTTATGAAAAGTAAAGGAACAAGGTAATATAGCAGTGAGTTTAGTAACAGATAAAAGATTAAAGGTAAATTGAGGAACATAGAGAACATTAGTAATGTAAAGACTATTATTGAAAATGACTGTACCAGAAATTCGGGCACAAACTTTAGTGCCATTTGGAAGGTTGATGTATATAGGTTTAATGGAATGAAAAGAAGAAAAAAAACGATAAAGAGTGAGCAATATGATCAGTGGCACCTATGTCAATGATCCAATGATGGGATTGAAGAGAAAAGAGGTTACCTGAGGATGGGGAAGGGTTCGGTTGTGAGGAAGAAGCAGTATTGGTAACATGAAGTGGGGAGGTAGACGCTGGAAGTAATGCAAGTAGCTGTTGCAACTGATCTTGTGTCAAAGTAACAGAAGGATCAGATGGCAAAATATCAACATGCTGCGAAGAGTCCAAAGGTTGTGAAGCACAATCATTAAGGGCTGCATGTGCACGAGAGGCCCGACCTCGAGACTTGTAACCAAGGGGATATCCATGCTTTTCATAACAAGTATCAACAGTATGCCTGGATTTACCACAGAAAGTACATTGCCGTGAATCAGTAAATGATTTAGCCTGAGGTTTCTTTGAAGAACTGTGGTGGCGCAGTGTGTTGCTAACAAACAACTAAGATGAGCCAGTAGGAAGGTGACGTTCTTGTTGAATAACCAGGGAAAATACTTTGTTGATTGGAGGCAAGGGATCAATAAGCATGATTTGAGAACGAACAGCAGCAAATCGATCATGAAGACCCTTAAGAAAACGAATAGCGTAGTCGTTATCATGATATTTTTGGATAGTGACAAAAACACCGCAATAGCAAGATGGTGAACAAGAACAAACTGGAATTGGTCAAAAGTTCATCAACTCATCCCAGAGAATTTTTAACTCAATAAAGTAATCAGTAACGGAATGATCATCTTGCTTGAAAGCATTGATCTCTTCTTGGAGAGCAGAAATGCGAAAAACATCACCTTGAGAAAAGCGTTCACGAAGATCGCGCCAAACATCATAAGCAAAGTCGAGCCAAAGAACACTGTTCATGATCGAGGGTGAGATGGAATGGTGCAACCAAGAAAGCACTATAGTGTTACATCATTCCCAGGCAGAATAAAGAGGATCCGTTCGAGGTGGAACCGTGATGGTGCCGTCTACAAACTGAAGCTTGTTCTTGGCTAGAAATGCCATTGTCATAGCTCGAGACCAAGAGTGATAGTTTGAGCTTGATAAGACAGGAGAAACAAGAACCAAAGCTGGATTTTCATTTGGATGCAGATAGTATGGGTTAGAAGGCAGCATAGTATCATGAAATGCCATTGGAAGAAAAGGGAATCAAGAATGCAGGTTATGGAGAAAGCAAAAAATAACGTCTGATACCATGTAGAATAATAAAAGAAAACTTCTCAAGTTTATTGGATGCTAACGTATTGTTATATACAAGCAAGGAAAGGAAGTAACAGAAAGTAACAGAAAAATAACTACGAACTGACTAACAAGAAATTAATTTAAAACTATATGACTAATAGATCGACTATTGGGAACACTATAAATGAAATAAAATGCAAAATTCAAAGATTTATATACTTAGCTTTCAAACATATCCCTGGAACAGCAAACGGAGTGGCGTACAGACTGGCGGTTTGGGGACGACAGTTCGACTCGCCGAGATTCTAGGTGGAAGAGATCTCTTCAGAATTGGGTCACCTTTTAAGTGAGGACAGAAATGGAGGATAACTGTTTTTGGACAATAAGGTTGAGTATTGAAACCGGAGGAAAGGCAAGGCTTTTGGAAATCTGGGGAATCTCAGCAGCTTGTGAGACTATGGAACACGGCAAAGTATAGAAATATTTGGGTCAAGGTCACCACAATCTCACCTTGAGTAGTATCGATGCAAAGGAAGGGAAGATTAGGGGAGGGCTAAGCCACTCATTAGGGTTTCTTATTTTCTTAGGAATTTCTTTAGGTTTGTTTGGTTTCTTTTTTGTTCTATTGCTTTTACATTTAGGAGATTTGATTTAATGTAATTAGGGCCCGATGCACTACCCATCAAAGATAATGGATGAGTGAAAGATGGAGGCCATGTAGATTTTTGTTTTTTGCTTAGCCTTTTTCAATCGAATGAATGTATCAGGTCATTTTAAACTCAAAAAAAATTTAAAGAGTTGAAGTAGAATTAGACATTTATATTTTAATATATATATGCGTGGGAGGGGTGCACCTAGACCTGCTCATGGGTCGGGCCACCCGGCTCGGCCCGAAGGCTCGCCCAAAATGTAGGAGGATTTGGGAAAAAAATATAGGCCCGAAAAATGGGTTTGGATAAAAAAAGGCTCATTTAAAAAACGAGTCGGGCTCGGGTAAGGCATTTCAGGCCCGGGCCCGGCCCGAATTCACTAAAGGACAAAAAACTATTTTTTTAATATTATTTTCTTGTTGTTTTCTCCCTATTTTGCTACCATTTTACTATTATGTTGCTACTATTTTGTTGTTATTGTTTGGATATTGTATAAAACTTATTTTATTGTTAATTTTGTTATTATTTTAAAGACATTTGTTATCATTTTAGAGACATTTGCTTGTTAAGTTGCATCTATCTTAGTGTTATTTAAGTATACATATTTTTTAAAATTTATTTTCAATTTGTTGGGAAATATTTATTTTGATGCTTTTAGTATTTTTGATGTATTATATATATATATTAAAATTATATATAATTAATATAAAAATTAATATGGGCGGGTCGGGCCGAGTATAGGTTTTAGCATTTTTATCTTGGTCGAACTTTGGCAAAATTTTAGGCCCATTTTTCGAGCCGGGCCCGGGCCTAGCAAACGGGCTTAAATTTTTAGTTGAGCCCGGCCCGGCCCATGCACACATCTAGGTGCGCCCCCTGTACTTTGAATTTTAATAGGAATTACTACCTTTTTAATTCTGTTTCATGTTCTTTAGTTTTAATTTAAAATTCCTATTTAGTTTTAGGCCAGTAGAGAGTTAATAAATTCGTAACCACACTTAAAAACTTTCATATTGGTATTTGTTATTTTTCTAATTTAGGAGGTAAGTACCATCGTCTTATAAAATTGTATTGATATCAAATTAAAAAGAGCTCATTAATTCGGTGTTGATAAACATAGAGTTGGAAGAAGTGATATGATCGTCTATCGTATTTGGTCTATCGGGGAACACATTGGTGTGTCCAGTGGTTGGTTGGATCCGTCAAAGGAAATAGCAATCGGGTTTAAACGACCCGCGCAGTTTAGGTTGTTGGTTCGAGTTCGACCCTTCTAGTTTCCAAGGCTACCAAAGAGCTAAATCATGGACGTGTGTTTCGTGGTTGTTTGTTAGGTAAGGCTACGGAAAGATTGGTGGTCTGAGGCATCCTCATTCACTATAATCGATTTATCAGTTGAAGGAGGAGACTTGTTATCAAGTATCAGTTTGAAATCATAGCAAAAATCGAGCTTGAAGCTAGAAATTTCATTATATTGGTTTATTTAATTTAATTTCTTTTATGCTTATTTTTATTGTTATCTAGATTTTAATTATTTTTACCTTTATCATATTTAAATCCATCATTTTTACTTTTGCAGAAATCGTCACATGTTGTGGGCATAACAATTGTCTTGTGCGCAACTCAGTTAAATCGAAACAACAATTTTAGATATTATAATCTTTATGGGATCGATTATACTCTCTATATTGCTATTTATTTATGGTTTAAACATAAAAAATATTATTTTTTATGGATTCAAAACCCATCAATTAATATATGTTAGGATCGACCCGATTAAGTAACAAGTAAAAAAATAGCGGAATAAATTGAAAAATTAAACACACAAATTTAACGTGGAAAAACCCCTCCAAAGAGGATAAAAAACCACGGGCAAAGATAATTTCACTATAATGGCAAAAGAACGAAGAGTACAAAAGCTGGAGATAAAAACTAAACCCCGAAAACCCGAAAACAAATAACCCTCAAAACGTAAACATAAAATTCTCTAAATGTGTTATGAGTTCTAATCTCTAATGGGTATGTTTTCTAAGGTTGTAAAATAACCTATTTATAGGCTAAATTAGTAAGTCAAATAAACTATGTTAATAAATGCTAAACATATTATACTAATAAATACTAAATCTTCTAGAAAGAAAATATATTTTGTTTAACTTAGCTTGCAAGCAATCTCTTAGAATTTGGGTCACACAACTCTAACAATCTCCACCTTGACACGAATTTTTACAACGCCATCTTTACCAAAGCCCGCCACCAGCCTATCTTGAACTATGCAGGGAATTAACTGAGTCGAATCTGTTCTTAGAAGCTGGAAGACTTCTAGCCTTCGACTTGTGTACTGCCAAATCAAAAATAACCCGGGTCTAATTTTCACGAACACAGTGCCCTAACTTTTCAAAACTTGCATCCAAAAGAGAACCTCTCTTCAACAAAACGGTCATACATTTTTCCCTCCTATGACCAAATTGCCTCCGCTCCAAACAAGTTAACTTCGACTCCATAACGGACGAAGGACATCCAATTTCATCGGTCACTGTAGAACATTCTAGAATATAAAGACTGCTGGTTCTTTTACCTTTTAACAAAATGAGAGCTCCACGAGATACTTTAATATCACTCGACTCGATGTTGATTCTGCATCCTTTCAAGTCTAAAATACTCAAGGAGATGAGATTCTTTCATAAATCAGGTACATACCTGACATCTGAGAGTGTCCTAATCGTCCCATCGTGTATCCTAATTTTAACAGTACTAATGAATCGTTTCTCATGCGCACAACTACACCTTCAATCGAACTATATGTGGAGTATCATTATCTATTAAGACACATGTGGAAAGATATTGTAATGAAACGTCCTTTTTAAGATACTTCATTATGAAAAAAAGAAGCGTAACTTATAGATACAAGACGTCCTTTTAATTCCCACAACGTATACTCATTTTTTTATAAATTGATTCACCAAATTAATAATTAAGACAATATAAAAAGCTATTGTGACAATGAAAGGAATTGTTTTTTTTAACCTTGGTATTTAACTTAATTACGAGAATGATTGCACAAACAAAAAATCACGGTCAAACGGTAAACATCATTAAAAAAAGCCTAATCTTGGTTTTAGTCCTTGTACTATTCTACAATTTAAAATTGGTATAATAACTTATTTGGCTCCCTAATTTTACAAAAAGAAAAAACAATTTTAACTATTCATTTAATTTTTCGCCTTTATTAATCTTTAAACTTGTATTTTTTTTATCAAATCACCATAAAATAGACAGAAAATTTAACGTGTTTAACTTCATTGACGTGGCATAAACGTGAATCAGCACATGAATAAAGCATCAATATTTATTTATTCTTTTTAATTTTAAAAATAAAAATATGTAAAAATTATTTTAAAAAATTAAAAATCGTTGAAATTATTAAAATAGTATAAAAATCATAAATAATATTTTTACTATTTTTAAAATTTAAAAAAATTAATTAAAGGTTGACATGTCATCCATGTAACAATCTACGTATATGCTTCATCAATAAAATTACCAAATATTAATTTTTTTTCATTCGTTTTGAGATAATTTAATAAAAAAATATAAGTATAAAAATTAAAAAGACGCAAAATAAAATAAATGAATAAAATGATTTTTTTTTTAACATGATGTTGAATTATCTTTTGTTAGTGGACCGTATAATGGAATGAGTTATAAAATTTTGATTGTTTGATTGGATAATGGTAAAGAAAGAAACAAATATGACAACATAAAATTATACCACCGAAAAACTATGGAAATGATCCAAAACCACAGCCTCCTAATTGTCTCGTTCGATTGGATTATCTGCATCTCCCTACGGTTTTTTTTTTTTGCTCAATTAACTTCAAAACTACTCTTTGTACGTAGTCCTTGCGTTTCAAAGGTTTTTTACTCTGTCTTTCTTTTGTAATTATGGTGAAAATTTCTTGATTCATGGCCCCTTTAAAGTTCTTCTTCTTCTTCTTAGTCTTCCTCCCCTTGTTCCTTTTTCAACCAATGTTCGCAGTCGATGATTTCTGCCCCGCAGTTTTTTGCGACGATATATTAGTTTCCTTCCCTTTCCGGCTCTCATATCAACCCTATTGCTGCGGCGATCCCAACTTCAACCTCGCATGCAGCAGCACAGACCAAACCATCATCAATTTCCCATTTTCCGGCGAGTTTACGGTCGATGTCATCAGTTATTCGCCTCGTTATTTACAGTTAAGTCAGTATTGCATCCCGGAACGTCTCCTCCAGGGACTCGATCTATCTGCTACTCCTTTCAAGCCATTGTACCCTGAAAGCTACACATTTCTCAACTGTTCCTCTGAAACCAATGTGTCAATGGTCTATCCTGCAATTAAGTTTATTTGTCTTAGTGATTTAAACTTTTCGATTTGGGGTATACCCACAATCGCTTATAATCAATCTTCTTCGTTGAGTTCATGTCTAGAGATAGCAAAGATTTTGGTCCCCCTTCCTAGTCCAAATTGGCCCACGTACGGTTTTGATGATATTGTGTTAACATGGGAACAGCCCGATTGCCAGTCGGCACCATGTAATTACTGTAGAAGCAGTGAAAGTAATTGCCAGAACGGAAATGGTGACGGTGTCGATGGTGAATGCTCTAATCTCCACAAAAAGAAAAAAGGTATGTTTCTAATAAAAGCCATGTTTATTTAATGTTCCACTTCATGCTTAATTCTTGTTAATTTACTTTTCTTTTCTTTTTTTCTTCTTTTATCAAGGTCTTTCAACCAGTACCAAATATGCCTTGATTTTCATCGTAACACCCATCATCTTGATTTTGGTGTTGATTATTATTTGCAATGTTAGAGTCCATTGCTATGATGGCCGCCGCGGCCTCCACCACAGGCCAAATGCTGAAATCTCCAGCTTCATTGCAGAGCCGCCAGTAGCTCCTAATCCAATTACTGTAAATGGTCTCGATGGTTCAAGCATCGAAGCCTATCCCATTACTTTACTTGATGAAAACTTCAAGCTTCCAAGGCCTAATGACAATACTTGTTCAATATGCCTATCGGAATATGAAGCCAAAGAGACAATAAGAACCATACCTGATTGCACTCACTACTTTCATGCTAATTGCATCGATGAGTGGCTTAAGTTAAATGCAGCTTGCCCTGTTTGTCGCAATACACCGGACCATGACCCCGCTAGTCTGATAACCCGTTCCACATCATCCTCTCCATCGAGACCACCGCAATAGTTGATTAAGTATTTAGCCTTTTTTTGGGTTATAGTATGTTTGTATTATCCATGGTGCTATAATCTTCATTACATGAGTTTATTTTTTTGACATGCTTGAGGGCTAATCTAGCTCTTACCACAGGTTCATTTTTCTACCTTTCTCGACTCATTAAAATTCCAAATTAACCAAGTTTTTCATTTGTCTTGTAGATTTTTTTTTTAAATTGGATAATTTTAAATGTGATAATACATGTTTAAAAGCACATTCAAACTTATATACATTTAATTATTACAATGAGCAAAAACATTTTGAGAGTTTAGCTCCTTGCTAATTACCATTCAATCATTAAACCTCCTTTTTTATCAACTGTGAACCATTTTAAATAGTTACCCTTACTGGAAATTTTCGAAGAAAACATCGTATAATATATTCTTTTGGCTTTTGTGTTCCCATTAAGCTTTGAACTCTTCCTTTTGTCCTATGTCCCATTTTGTTTAGATCATATATAATAAACTATTAAATTCTTTAAACGTTTCTGTTCTTACTTACCATTCATGAAAGCTTAACAAGCAAAACAGGATTTCTGTATAGCTTCACTTTAGTACCACTTGAGATAGTTTTTCTACCTCTTTGAGCTATTAAAATTCCAATAATCAAGTTCTTCATTTGCCAGGAAGCTTATTATATAGGTTATTTCTTTTGCAAATTTTATCATTTTGAACCAATTATATGAGATGAATATGATAAAAAGAAAATACTCAAAATATGATATAACATCTAACATATCAAAATCTACAAAAGGTGTAAAATTTATATAAAATATTAAACATTTCCAAAGGTTTTTCTTATACAAGTACTCAATTATTTGTAACCTTACTCTCCATTTAAGCGTGTTTACAACAGTAATCAATAACCTAAGATTCAATGGCTGCTTGCTCATTACCATTGGCTCATTAATACAAATATTGATTACCAATTCAAACTTTTTTTCTTACTTGTATAAAAATTTTAAATGATTACCTGGAAATTTCGAAGAAAACATCATATTCTTTTGGCTTTTGAGTTCCCAATAAGCACAAAAATGACATCTTTGAACTCTTCCATTTGTCCTATCTCCCATTTTCTTTAGACCATATATATATAATTAACTATTAAATTCTTTTAACATGTGTTTGTACTTATCATTCATTAAAGCTTAAAAAGCAAACAGAAGCTTTCAATTTAGCACCAGATGGCTCTTTTCCAAATCTTCTTCTTTGTAGTCTTCTCCTTCATTTTCCTCCCGGTTCAATCATCAACAAGAACTGAAGTTTGCCCAGTTTCTTGTGGTGATAAATTGATTCGCTTCCCTTTTCGTCTTAGCAACCAACCCGATCGCTGTGGCTATCCTCGCTTCAATCTCACATGCAAAAATCAAACTAAACCAATCCTCACCCTTCCATTTTCCGGTGAATTCATAGTCGAAAACATCGATTATTTGTATCAAAGTATATGGATAAACGACCCTGATTATTGCATCCCAAGACGTTTCTTCAAGGGTCTTAACCTCTCCGGCACTCCTTTTGAAGCTCAAGACCTTGAAAGCTATGTGTTTCTAAATTGCTCAAATGGTGCAATACCGAAACAACTTCCCCAAGTCAGGTATATTTCGTGTCTTAGCGGGGAAACATTCTCTGTTATAGCCATTCCAGCGAATCGTCTTGATGAGTATATATTGAAGCAATGGTTAGCATGTAGCAATCACATGTTTTATTATTATTATTATTATTATTATTATTATTATTATTATTATTATTTGGATGTAATGATGTAACTTAGTTGTATTCCAACTAAGTTTGTTAGTGTAGTAGGTGGTGATTTATTTTAAGTGGATGTAATGATGTAACTTAGTTGTATTCCAACTAAGTTTGTTAGTGTAGTAGGTGGTGATTTATTTTAAGTGGATGTAATGATGAAACTTAGTTGTATTCCAACTAAGTTGTCAAGTTGTAAGCTTGTATAAATAGGCTTTATGCCATTTTAAAAAAATATGAATGAATTCAATCAAGATTTCATCCATATACTCTCTATTTTAGCTTTGCTTAAAATTTATTTCATTTTTCTTCTTTGTTTCTGCCGCAAGTCTCGATTCTTGCTCGGCAAGCTTTTTGTTGAACCTTGCTATTTGTTGCACTTAGCTCCAACAATTGGTATCAAGAGCCTATTTCTTAAGGGATCTGTTATACAAATTCATGGCTTCATCAAGCTTTTCACCAGCTGCACCTCAAGTCTTCAATGGAGAAGGCTACCACATATGGGTGGTTAAAATGAAGACCTACCTACAAGCTTTCGATCTGTGGGAGGTAGTCAACTCAGATGTTGAACCAGAGCCACTTAGAGGCAATCCAACAGTAGCTCAAATCAGGCAGCATGCTGATGAGAGGACCAAGAGGCACAAAGCCATGTCTTGCATCCAGAACTCAGTGTCAGATGTGATTTTCACAAGGATTATGGCCTGTGAATCACCAAAACAAGCCTGGGACAAGTTGCAAGAGGAGTTTCAAGGGACAGAGAGGACAAGGCAGCAACAGTTGCTGAACTTAAGGAGAGATTTCGAGAATTTGAAGATGAAGGAAGAAGAAACTATCAAGCAGTACTCTGACAGGATTATGGCTGTGGTTAACAGCATTAGGCTCCTTGGAGAGCAGCTCAAGGAAGCTAGGATAGTGGAGAAGGTTATTGCAACTCTGCCCGAGAGGTATGAGGCAAAAATCTCATCTCTCGAGGACTCAAGGGACCTGTACACCATCTCCCTGACAGAGTTGATCAATGCTTTATATGCTCAAGAGCAAAGAAGAGCAAGCAGACTGGAGGAGCATCAAGAAGGTGCCTTTCAGGCAAGAACAAACACTGCCTACAAAGGTAAGAAGGCCTGGAGAGACAAGCCAAGGACTGATGTTGCAAGAAAAGAGGGTCAGACTTGCAAGCACTGCAGAAGGGCTGGTCATCCAAAAGAAAAATGCTGGTTCAATCCAGATGCTGTATGTCAGCATTGTAAAAAGAAGGGTCATGTTGAGAGAGTCTGCAAGAGCAAGGCCAAATCAAGGCAGAGTCAGTTTCAACAGATGAAAGCTGAGGCTCGAGTAGCTAAGGAGGACAGTGACCAAGAGGAGCAAGTCTTTGCTGTGTTATGCTCAGCTGCTCAAGAAAGGTTCTCATCTGGTTGGCTTCTAGACAGTGGATGCACCAACCACATGACACCTGATGCTGCAATCTTCAAGTCTTTAGACAGAAGCTGCAGAACTAAAGTCAAGATAGGAAATGGACATTTTATTCAAGCTGAAGGCAAGGGTGATGTGCTGATATGCACCCCCACAGGTGCCAAAGTGATTTCAAATGTGCTTTTGGTGCCTGAAATTGACAGAAACCTGCTCAGCATAGCTCAGTTGCTGGAGAAAGGTTATTCTGTTGTGTTCAAAGACAACCAATGCCAAATCAATGATCCAAGTGGATCCAAGCTGATGGCAGTTCCTATGGCTAATAAGAGCTTTGTAGTTGACTGAACCAGGGAGTCAAACATTGCCTACACAGTTACATCAGATGAATCTAAGCTTTGGCATCAAAGACTGGGACATGCCAACTTCAGATCGATGGCTCGAATGGTCAGAGAGGACTTGGCTGAAAACTTCATCAACTCAGTGGATCATGATGATGTGTGTGAAGTGTGTCAGCTAGGAAAGCAGGCCAGACTCCTATTTCCCTCGAATCAAGCCTGGAGAGCCTCTGAAAAACTCCAACTGGTGCACACTGATGTGTGTGGCCCTATGAGGACTGAGTCATTAAGTGGAAACAGGTACTTCATACTGTTCATTGATGATTTTTCAAGATATTGCTGGCTTTACTTCCTAAAACAGAAATCAGAGGTGGCCTCAGTGTTTTGGAAGTTCAAGACTGCTGCTGAGACTGAAACAGGTTGTAAGCTGAAGTCCATAAGGACTGATAATGGGACTGAGTACACCTCAGCTCAGTCCCAAGCCTTCTGTGATAAGGCAGGCATCAAACATCAACTTACCAACACATATACACCTCAGCAAAATGGTGTAAGTGAAAGGAAGAATAGGAGTTTGATGGATATGGCCAGGTGCTTGATGATTCAGAAGAATCTGCCTAAAGCACTATGGGCAGAGGCAGTTAACACTGCAAACTACATTCAAAATAGGCTTCCAACCAAGGCCTTGGATCAGAAGACTCCATTCGAAGCCTGGTTTGGATTCAAGCCATCACTGGCTCATCTGAAGGTCTTTGGATGCATCTGTTATGCTCATGTACCTGCTGTCAAAAGGGACAAATTGTCTGAAAGGGCTCGACCTGGTATTTTGGTAGGCTACAGCACTGTTAAGAAGGGCTATAGGATCTTGGATCCTTCAACAAAGAAAGTGCCAGTCAGTAGGGATGTGGTATTTGATGAAAAGTCATGTTGGAACTGGGAAAAACATGAACCTGAGAAAGTTTCAGAAGGACTTGCAGCAGATCAAGCTGAGCCAGATCAAAATGTTCCTGAAATGGACATTGATGATGAACCAGTTAGAGGAACAAGACCATTGACTGAGATTTATGAAAGAGCTCATGTAGCCATAGCTGAACCAAGCAATTTTGAAGAGGCTGAAGCTCAGCAAGAGTGGAAGCAGGCAATGGCTGAGGAGATTAGCATGATTGAGAAGAACCAGACCTGGGAATTAGTTGAAAGGCCAGTCAAAAGGAAGATAATTGGGGTGAAATGGGTGTACAAAGCCAAGCAAAATGCTGATGGTACCTTGAACAAACTGAAAGCAAGGCTAGTTGTCAAGGGGTTCAGTCAGAGGTATGGCCTGGACTACCTGGAGACCTTTGCACCAGTGGCCAGGCTAGACACCATCAGATTACTGATTGCCTTAGCAGCACAGCTCGAGTGGAAGATCCATCAACTCGATGTGAAATCAGCCTTTCTGAATGGTTTCTTAGATGAAGAGATCTATGTTGAACAACCACAAGGGTTTGAGATAGCTGGCAGAGAGCATATGGTCTACAAACTGAAGAAGGCCCTATATGGCTTAAAACAGGCTCCAAGGGCCTGGTACAGCAGAATCGATGGCTACTTGACTAATTTGGGATTCGATCGAAGCAAGAGTGAGCCAACACTGTATGTCAAGAAGCAAGGGACACAAACACAGCTCATTGTATCCCTATATGTTGATGACCTGCTGGTGACAGGAGGAGATCGAGCAGTGCTGGTCGATTTCAAGACCTAGATGCAAGAAGTATTTGAAATGTCTGATCTAGGGGAAATGTCTTATTTCCTTGGAATGGAGGTGACTCAAGCACAAAATGGGATATTTCTAAGTCAGAGTTGAGATAGCTGGCAGAGAGCATATGGTCTACAAACTGAAGAAGGCCCTATATGGCTTAAAACAGGCTCCAAGGGCCTGGTACAGCAGAATCGATGGCTACTTGACTAATTTGGGATTCGATCGAAGCAAGAGTGAGCCAACACTGTATGTCAAGAAGCAAGGGACACAAACACAGCTCATTGTATCCCTATATGTTGATGACCTGCTGGTGACAGGAGGAGATCGAGCAGTGCTGGTCGATTTCAAGACCAAGATGCAAGAAGTATTTGAAATGTCTGATCTAGGGGAAATGTCTTATTTCCTTGGAATGGAGGTGACTCAAGCACAAAATGGGATATTTCTAAGTCAGAGAAACTTTGCCACAAAGATTCTGACCAAGTTCTCCATGCAAAACAGTAAAGCAACTAAAACACTTGTTGCTGTTGGAGAAAAACTATCGAGCCAAGGTGATTTTGAGAAGGTTTGTGAAACAACCTACAGAAGTCTAGTTGGTTGTCTGTTATATTTAACTGCCACTAGACCAGACATAATGTATGCTGTAGGATTGCTCTCAAGGTTCTTGCATTGTTGCAATAAAAAGCATTTACAAGCTGCAAAGAGAGTGCTTAGATATGTCAAAGGCACTTTGAGCTATGGTTTAAAGTACAGCAAGGAAGGAAATCTGAAGCTAGTTGGCTACACTGATAGTGACTGGGCTGGCTCGATAGATGACATGAAAAGCACCTCAGGGTATGCTTTCAACCTTGGTTCAGCCATGTTTTGCTGGAGCTCGAAGAAGCAAAGTCTGGTGGCTCAATCTACTGCTGAAGCAGAATATGTGGCAGCTGCAAGTGCTGTCAACCAAGCCATTTGGCTAAGGAAAATCTTAGCTGATTTGAAAGTGCATCAAAAGGAAGCTACTGAGATCTTCTGTGACAACCAATCTTCAGTTGCAATTGCTAAAAATCCAGTGTTCCATAGAAGAACAAAGCATTTCAGCATCAAGTTGCATGTTGTTCGAGAAATGGAGCAAGCTCAGGAAATGAAGCTGATCCATTGTAATTCTGAGGATCAACTTGCAGACATTTTGACTAAAGCCCTTAATGTCACAAGGTTCGAATGTCTAAGAAGGAAGCTAGGTGTTTGCTCCATGCAAACCAAGGAGGAGTATTGAAGCAATGGTTAGCATGTAGCAATCACATGTTTTATTATTATTATTATTATTATTATTATTTATATTATTATTATTATTATTATTATTTGGATGTAATGATGTAACTTAGTTGTATTCCAACTAAGTTTGTTAGTGTAGTAGGTGGTGATTTATTTTAAGTGGATGTAATGATGTAACTTAGTTGTATTCCAACTAAGTTTGTTAGTGTAGTAGGTGGTGATTTATTTTAAGTGGATGTAATGATGTAACTTAGTTGTATTCCAACTAAGTTTGTTAGTGTAGTAGGTGGTGATTTATTTTAAGTGGATGTAATGATGAAACTTAGTTGTATTCCAACTAAGTTGTCAAGTTGTAAGCTTGTATAAATAGGCTTTATGCCATTTTAAAAAAATATGAATGAATTCAATCAAGATTTCATCCATATACTCTCTATTTTAGCTTTGCTTAAAATTTATTTCATTTTTCTTCTTTGTTTCTGCCGTAAGTCTCGATTCTTGCTCGGCAAGCTTTTTGTTGAACCTTGCTATTTGTTGCACTTAGCTCCAACAGTATAGATCATTATCATGGACGTGTATGAATATAGGTAAGGTTTTAGTTCCACCTTGGGATCCTAACTATGGTATGAGATTAACATGGAATGAACCCGATTGCCTGTCTTGTGAAATCGACGGTGGGAATTGCATGTTCAAGAGTGATACGGGTTTGGATATCCGGTGCTCCGGTGGTTTTAGCTCTGGTATGTCAATGTTCTATTTTGACAACTCAATTATGTTTGATACATTTTCAGTGTATTTAAATACATATATTTTACAGGTATCCCAAGAAGTGCTATAATCGGTATAAGTTTTGGAGTGGGAATATTCCTTATATGCGTTCTGCGGCTTGTATGTCATCTCCGAAGGAAGGCTAACAATATTTACACTGACTATCAACAGCATAACCTGGAAATCTCCGGTCCAGCCGTAGTCCGACCCCGATCAGCTACTGATGATGCCAAAGGGCTTGATGGACCAAGTATCAAGGCCTATCCAATAACTTTGCTTGGTGAAAGCCGGCGATTACCGAGGCCTAGTGATAACACTTGCTCAATATGTCTTTGTGAATATCAAGCTAATGAGAAATTAAGGACTATTCATTATTTTCATGCCATTTGTATCGATGAGTGGTTAAAATTAAATGCTGCTTGTCCAAATATGTCGTAACACTCCACAAACATCTACTCCAGCGGCATAGCGACGGCAGGCTGGGCCCTATTTTGAATGTGTTTTTTTTTAATTTTATACTTAAATATTAGTAAAAATATATATTGTAAAACAATATAAATTCAAATACATTTTATCCTCCTGACTATAAATAGTTTATCCAACCTCAATTATTTTATCCATCAATGAACCAACTATTGATTAGAAACCGTGCACGTACTAAATCCAAATTCAGCCAGCAAATTAAAAGCCCCTCCATGTAACCAACTGCAAGTCTACAAGTAAAAGAAAATACAATAAATAACTAAAAGTTTTTCATCTCAATAATTAGTTAAACGACTTACCATTACTCAACTCTGTCCTTATTCGCTATTTTTGGCATTTTTATTTTAGTTATTCATTTAAAAATTTGTTATTTTAATCTAAACAAATTGTTAATTTTAATCACTCTCATTAGATAAGTTGTCAATTTAATCATTCTACCGTTAAGATGGGTTTGATTACCAAAGGAAGTGTTGATGTGACCTAGAATAACAACAAAATTTGCCCTCAATATTTACCCATTTTATTAGTGTAATCTTGATTTTGAAAAATACAACAAATTTAACCATTAATATTTATGCATTATACCAATTTGATAATGATTCTAAAATTTATGAAAATATAAATTAAAATTAAAAAATTATTCAAATTTATAAATAAATATAAATTACACAAAAAAAATATAAATATTGTTATAAAATAAAGAGAGATGGGGAGAATAAAAAACAAAGAAAATATGAAAGTAATAGAGAATGTGTTTTATTAATCAAAGGGATGATTTACAATGCTTCATTAGAATCTCTATTTATAGGCATAAGAAGTATAAAAGAAGTAGATATCTAATTCTAATAACTATTAGAATTTAAAGTGCACCAAAACTTTATCTTAATCATGATGGACATCCACTTAATAAGATATTCATAACACTACCCCTTGGATGTCCATTGGTAGATAATGTGTCTCGTTAAAACCTTATAAGAAAAAACCTTGTGGGATAAAAACCTAATGAAGGAAAAAGAGTACACAATTTATAATACGCATAATATGTTGCCTCATTAAAAACCTTACCAGGAAAACCTAATGGGACAAAACCTCGATCAAGGGAAAAAGAGTGCAACGCGTATTTACTCCCCCTTATGAAAATATCACATATTTTCTCATATTCTACGTATTCAATCTTGAATACTAGTTTTTCAAATGACTATTTGAATGTATTTGCTAAAAATTTATATTACCATTCTTTTAAAAGTCATGACTAAGGGAAATTTGGGGAAATATGTTTTGATCTCTTCAGGAGATTCAACAATAATCGTAGCAAACTTTAATTACAATTCTTTTATAAAAACAGGAATAGGCATTTTGGATCACTTTATAATTCTCCTTCAACTACTATTCACTAAGTCAAATTTACCACATATGTTCAAATTATTTCAATTCATATAAATGAACAATTTCTCGAGAACTTCAATATGCTTCTAGCATCCTAAATCCTTCAAGGATTTTAATATAAATTTTACTATATAGTGATTCATAAAATTTTGTAACAATAACCATTAGACAAAGTTAAATCTTTTATTAATTGTTAGTTTAATAATATATCTAAAGGTTATTGCATCCACCACAAAAGAATATCATATCTTTTCATAATCAATGCCAAGACTTATCGAAAAACTTCATATTTCGCTTTTGAAAAACTACTTCAATTGCACCTTCACTGGCTTTATACCTTTAGATATTTGGACTACTGGTCCAAAAACTCCACGAAGTTAATTGTACTTGAGTTACGTCTTTTTATTTTAATCAATTTATTCCATATCTATATTTCTCAATAGATTTATTCAAGATCCTTCTTTTATTTCATTATTTCAATAACAATAATATTGCATGCAAAATCATTGTCGACCACTTTTATTATTCGATTCCATATTTTCTCGAATTGACATAACTTATCGAGATTTCTTATTTTCATTATTTTAGAATTCAGTTTTAGGTACCTGAATCTCTTCTGAAGTTTTACTTATTAGTTATGTCTTGGGTCTCTTCTGGAGCACCGCCTCCACTATATGACCATCTAAAAGAATTTTTATCTTTGGAATTGATCAATCTATTATTTATTCTAACTGATTGTCCTATTAGGACTTTGATTCAAATTAAAATATTAGATGATATATAACAATTAGTTATTCTCATTAAGTTTGTAAATACATCTAATAGTTAACTTGTAATGAGTTATCCTTATTGAACTTCTGGTTCAAATTATTCTCCCCCTAACTCATTACAGGTTATTATTTCTCCGCTTTTAATGTCGAAACAACTATCGAATCAAAATTGTAATCACATATCATGTCATAATTGAATCTCGAATACATTCAAAACATCTGATAGTATAAAGAAACTTACAATTAATATATATTCTCAACTTTCTTTGAGGATTCACTCATCTTTGTGCGTTGTGGTGGAGCAATTGGAACATATACGCACTTACAAAAATTCAAAGATGAGAAATATTTATCTCTTGATCAAAAATCAATTGTAATTGGAGTATTTATAACTTATTAGCTTGATGCGTACAACATATAAGTCAACATAAAAGTTTAGTTCTCATAAGTAATGATTTAGCTATTGTTTGGAGGCATTTGATAAACAATTTAGCTAAATCATTTTGTGTGTGAACATGAGCTATATTATTCAACTTTTATCCCAATTGACATCCAATTATCATTGAAATCTTGGGATGTAAACTCACCAACATTAGCAAAATGAATTGTTTTAATTGCATAATCTGAAATTAATCATTTAAATAAGCAATCTTGCAAACAATAGGTTGCAAATTGATAACACATATGTGATTATTTTGTAGATGCATCTACCAAAATCATATAATATCAAAACTATCTACATGGTGGATGAATGGGCTCATATTTGTTTCAGAAATGCAAGACATTAAATCTCAACTTTAGCTAGTGAGTTTCTAATAATCAATTTTCATTGGGAACAAGCAACATATGAGAATTCTTTTAAATTAAAGAATCTTCTGATTCTTTAATGGATTTAATGGATGTCCATATGAATTCTCAATTAATTTTCGCATCATATACAATCCATGATGGTCTAATTGGTCACGCCAAGTAGTAAACGCATTTGTATTAGTAAACTTCTGGTTTATTTTAACATGTGTTTCAATTGTACTAAATTGTAACAAATTGATAATTTTATTATCATTCTTTTTAATTTGTATTCACATATAAGTACTATTGTGACATTTACTACTAGAAATGTCTAAATCAATGTGAACTCTATAATGCCACCAAGTCAATAAATATAATTTCCAAATAATTATATGCAATATTCGCTTCAGGGAATATGCTAAAATCTTCAAATGCCCAAAAATCTATTAATAGCAAACTTTAAGAGAGGATCTTATTTTCTAGGTGTACAACAGGTACATAACCAATGACTTTTCTTACATAAGTTTTCTCTCTTGCAAGTTCTCATCAGTAATATTTTACCACGTAATTTTAATTAAGAACTTATTCTGAATACTATAGAGTTATACTCACAGTTTTTAAAAAAAAACTTGCAACTTTAGGTGCATCCAACCATAATAAGCTTTAGATAGAATTATCATATTCTATCACTCATAAGTAGATCTTTCACAGTCAAATATTTTGCTTTCAACCCTTTAATAGGGATGATGACAAAAGAATATCACAAAGATTATAAAATAAATATAAATTAATAACCCAATCCCTTTTTTTTATTCATATGAAATATAATATTTTCCTCATTCACAATCTCAATATGAGATCCATTACAAATAACTTTTAAAAGTAATGCATTAACCATCACAAATTTTATGCTTTTTAGATAGTGATATATTAGCTCTTTTGGAGCTTTCAACTAAATTTGTACTATCAAATATTGGAATAATATTTGTTTGTTTCAGTACCAAATAAGTTAAATATTTTCTATCTGTAATGATAGAATTCATTACTACATTTTCATATCTTCTTCAAAGAATATTAACAGAAGCAAAATATTTGGGCATACGCCACATATGTGGCCAATAATCTTTTCATATCACATTGATAACAAAACTTATCTTGAGAACTCTCATTAATCTCTTATTTATTACTATGTTCCAACTTTTAGTGGTCCATGAGTATATCTTTTATTTTCTTTATGTTTACATTCACTTCGGGGAATGCAATAGATTTACTAAGATGAACATATAAACGTATCAATAGATTCTTTATTTCATAATCACAATCACAAATATGCATGGATTTTAAATTAAAATCTATCTATTCATGTTGTCATGATTAGTCTCCAATTATAATAAACATGATATAATAAATAAAATATAGTAAAATATACTTGAAGATCTTTAACATCATCGTCATCACCATGATCCATTATGAGATTGAATCTTTCAACATCCTGGAGATGAAGCTGTAAGGGTGAAAGTTTAAGATGAAAGAGGAATTGGATTTGGGGGACGACTTCGAAAGATTTTAAAAGAAAAAAAATATAGAATCATCGTGTTAATAACGTGTTATAAAATAAAGAGAGATGGGGAGAATAAAAAACAAAGAAAATATAAAAGCAATAAAGAATGTACTTTATTAATCAAAGGGATGATTTACAATGCTTCATCAGAGTCTCTATTTATAGGCATAAGAAGTATAAAAAAAGTACAGATCTAATTCTAATAACTATTAGAATTTAAAGTACACCACAACTTTATCTTGATCATGATAGACATCCACTTAATAAGATATCCATAACAAATATATATTAAAAAATTGTTAAAATTTAATATATTTTCACACCTTCTTTCACCCAAAGTCTACACTTTTCCTTCTCATCTTTCTAAATCAACATTAATTTTTCTTCCTCATTCACTCAAATATTTTGTGTGCTTATCATTCTGAGCTTATATAATTTTGCCTTTAATTTTCTATTGTAAAAATGTATTAACTTTTCATTTAAGTTTTCATTGTCAATTTGAATTATTTATTCGAATCAAAATAATTACAAGGAGGATTTTTGAATTTTAGAATTTGAAAGGCAATTAATTAGATAATGCTGCTAAAGAGGAAATCAAATTCCATTGCAAATCACTTAAAACAAATACAGACCAAGTGTTTGTTAAAATGATGACAAAGATTCGATTTTCCCAATCCAATTAATATAATAATAACTGTAACACTCCATATCCGACCAAATTGCTATGTCTAAGCTATGAGATACCACATTCATTGTCGGAGCATCTACAATCAATTATAATTTAATTCAACCATGAGTACATGTTAATAATTATATTACTCCTTTCAAATATATTATACAATCATTTTTAGGATTTATACGAGTTTACGAAATATCTTAAGATGACTCGAGATAAAATAAAGACCGGATTCTAAAGTTTGTAAACTACAAAAATTTAAATAACTTAAATCTAATAAGTAATATTAGATAATGAATTCGGTTTGGAAAATAGCTAACGAACATTATCAAAATGAGAAAGCAAGTTGTATTAAGAGTCCCCATGTCTCTCATTAAGACATAATCCCCTTGTTAAGGTTATGTAAAGAAGAAAAATCAACTTACCTATTTCCCCATCATGCTCTTGTGTTGGAGCTGTTATTTCTTCCATCAACTGCTCCTACTTCATGGGGTCATCATGCCCCAATGAATCATCATGATCCATATGTTGTTGTTGTTGTCACTGCTTCATGGGGTCATCATGCTCAACTGATGATCCTGTTGCTGCATTGGGTTATCATGCCCCAACTGATCATCCTCCATATCCTAGAACTGATATAAGTTCTCTACAAAAATTTAAATAACTTAAATCTAATAAGTAATATTAGATAGTAAATTTGGTTTAGAAAATATCTAACGAACATTATCAAAATGAGAGAGCAAGTTGTAATGAGAGTCCCCATGTCTCTTATTTAGACACAATCCCCATGTTAAGGTTATGTAAAGAAGAAAAATCAACTTACCTGTTTCTCCATCATGCTCTTGTGTTGGAGCTGCTATCTCTTCCATCAGCTGCTCTTGCTTCATGGGGTCATCATGCCCCAACGGATCTTCATGATCCATCTGTTGTTGTTGTTGCTGTTGCTTCATGGGGTCATCATGCCCCAACTGGTGATCCTGTTGCTGCATTGGGTTATCATGCCCTAACTGATCATCCTCCATATCCCAGAGCTGATCTAAGTTCTCTACAGAAATTTAAATAACTTAAATCTAACAAGTAATATTAGATAGTGAATTTGGTTTGGAAAATATCTATCAAACATTATCAAAATGAGAGAGTAAGTTGTAATGAGAGTCCCCATGTCTCTCATTTAGACACAATCCCCATGTTAAGGTTATGTAAAAAAAAATCAACTTACCTATTTCCCCATCATGCTCTTGTGTGGAGCTGCTATCTCTTCCTCTTGATTTTGAAAGCCCCCCGTTTCTTCATCTATGACATTCCAAAAACAATTTAGAATACAAAGGAAGCAAAAAGTAAGAAAAAAAGAGGGTCGCGGGGCAAGGGGGGAAGGGAGACACAAGTTCAGGATTACCTGCAATATACAAACATCACCAACGATCACACCAGACTGGCATGAAATTTTCATGTACGAAGGTCCAACCTCTCTTCTATCTTCCCCTAGATTTTTTTTTACATTTACCATGTTTCTTGCGAATAGTAGAGATATAACCCATCTTGGATTGAAAATGATAAGATACATGTAGTTGCTTTTACTCTGAGACAGGAAGACCATGGAGAATTACCTTCTCCATAGATATAAATAATGTCAAAGCATGTTTCGAAGGAACTTGAAAATCATGTGGAGAAGGTAAGAAATTTCCTGGTAGTTTAGCATATGAGGTCCATTCAACCTATTTGAAACATTGAAATATAAAAGACTAAAAAAATAAGAAAGTCATTTGAAAGAGTTAAAATTAAATCATTATAAAGAATAAAATGACTTCACTTACTCTAGCTGGCCGTAACTTTCTGAAATATTCATCAAATTCAAAAACCATGTTGCGATGTCTATGCTTCTTGGATGGCGTAATCAGCCTTTCATGCCACCCAACCAGCAAAGGGAAGTCCTTGGGACAATTTTTCTTATTTTCAAGTATGACAATTGCATTTATTTATTCAATGGTAGGATGGAGCAACCGAGATGCAACCCACGATATGCCCTCCAATATAAGCACCTACAACAAAGGAAAATAAAATGTTAATCCACATGAAATAAAGAGAAAATCTACTAAACAAATGAAACTATAAATATAACTTCTATCCTCACCGTAACAAAATGAAAATTTCCAAATAGATCTTGTCCCTTTGATTTGTGGTTCTCCAAGTTGCAGTGCAAAGTTGCTAGCATGACCGCACCCCATGCATAACTTCCAATTTGATCAATGTTCCTAAAAATGTTAGATAAAATGGAGCCACCACATCATCACTAGAAGGGAGTACGATAGACCTTATGATGTAAAGCACAATTGCCCAAATATAGTGGTCAAGTTCCTGCCCTTCAAGAACAAGATTTTCATCCCAATGCCCATAATTTTCTTTGAGCCAAGCTAGACGAATTCCACTTTTCATTGGGCTTAGGCACTCGTCAATGCCAAAATACTCTATACACAAGTCATTTAAATTTACATTTTGTTCATTTCCTATAACTGGAAAATCATTTCTTAGTAATCCAGTAATTCTCAAAACATCCCCTAAACCCATAAATAGTTTAATAGAACTTACGCGTCCAAATACAAAAAATCTTTCTTTTATATTATATATATTAGTTATTATTGTTATAAGAGATAGAAAATTCTTTAAAGGGCTTGTGAGCTTCAATAAATTCTCAAAGCCCATTCCCCTCAATCTGACTCTACAATCGGGTGAATATTGAAGTTTATTGGTAACAGATTTTTAGCAATGTCGACAACATCAAAAACATACCTACAAAACAATCAAAGTGTAGATAAGAATCAAGTTATCGACAAGATTAAACAAAAACATGTCATATTGTAACAATATTTTAATTTTACATGTTTAGATTTTTAATTTAACCCGAACAATTTCACTCGGCTAGACTCAACTCAACTCGACTCGAACCGAATTTCATTTCACTCAGACCGACTCGAAAAAATTCAAATCGAGTTAGAATGCGTCAACTTGATTAACTTGAATTTTTTTGACTCAATTCAATCAAGCGCTCACCCCTAATTCTTTCCACCTATAGATCAAAATGGAATTAGTTCCTAATTCTCCATGCATGAACAAAACAAATGTTGTACTCTAAGAGTCTATCAAGATTTATGAAGTGATATTCTGATATTGTACCATGCTATCATTTGAAAAAGAAAATTAAAAAAATAATACTTTTCAAGTGATAACATGGTACAATATGAGTTTTATGTTAACAAACTTTTACATTTGCCAAGTTCAAATTAAAATGGACTTAGTTGCCAAGTTTATGTGCCAAAGTGGACAAAAGAAAAAATACAAATACCAAAATGGACTCAATTACCAAATTTAAAGGCTAAAAATTATATTAAGATATATTTTAGAAATGGTTTGTACTTCAATATAAAAACACATTTTGTAGAAAATATATAACATTATAAGTATGAACTAACAAAAAAATTGTTAAATCCATTTATGTGATATATATTTAATGAAATAAGTATTCTTTGTATAGCATAGGTTTAAAATTAGTATGATAATATGAAAGAGTTTATACAAACTTGTTGTTTATAATATTTAATATATTATCAACGAACCATGTAGAGATGATTATGGGTTGAGCTGGGTCGCGTAGCCCAACCCATGATCACCTCTACTATGCTGCCGCTTTTGTGAATTTTTTTGTGAAAACGTTATATCATTTAAAATTACTTGCATGAAATATAACAAAATTTTGCAATCAAAACATCCTTTTCAATCATGCATACATACATACAGATTTAGATGCAAGAGGTCCTTTTAAGTTTCATTCCCCACAATCATATTAACATATATTTTTGTATAAATTTATCCACCGTATTCATAATTCGTAAATAATAAATAGTCTGGTTCGTTCCGTGTAAATAGATAATTACTTAACTATATTTAATTAAAACAATCATTTTGATATATATATATATTAAACTTTTATTAAATCAAATCATAAAAGATTGTGGTAGATATAAATTGTTTCAGGTTAAATTCAGGTTATAACCCCTCTATTATGTTTAATTTTATGATTTAATATTTATAATTTAATTTGATATAATTTTCTTCCTGTACTTTTATAATATCTTCAATTAGTTCTTGTTGATACTCTTAAATATTTTAATTAAAATGTTAAGGCCAACTTTTTTTTTTTTTTGTATATGTTAGAAAAGTATTTTTAAAAAATCATCCCATCATTTTAATTAGAATAACTAAGGATTTGACTAGCTAATAATGTTTCGTTAAATTAGAGAACCAAACGTGACGATCAAAATTGCAATTTGGCCACCATCTTACATGGCTAGAAAAAGAAAAGAATGGAGTTGGACACGTGTAAAAAGCCTTTTATGTAGAGTATAGGTCATAATATTGTGGTATCTCTACTATGTTTAAATTTATGATTTAGTATTTATACTTTAATTTGACTTAATTTGGTTCTTGCACTTTTATAATATCATCAGTTAGTCCAAATAGTTAGCAGTCTTGATTATTTTGATTAAAATACTGAGACAATTTTTTCCTTGGGAAATATCCTTTCCAACTTATCATATTGAAATATGTGTTAAAAAGGTTTTTTTTTAATAAAAAAAATTCATGTCATCATTTTAACTAGAATAACTAAGGATGTTAACTCTTAAGACTAACTAATGTCATTGTAAAATTAGAGGACCAGATGATGTAAAATTAAAATATAAGACTAAATCTCAAATGTGAGCATAGTAGAGGGATCAAATCTACAATTTAAAGTTATCTTATAATGGTGAAAAAATAAATAAATTGGAATGAGAATTCCTTTTTTAATTACATATAGAGTATAGATAAACTAAAAGAATTAAATCCCAAATAACCTTTGTTTATAATGGCAAGAGATTAAATTAAGAAAGTATAGTAACAATGAAAAGAAATTTATTCTTATATATATTAGTACATATAAGACGAAGGGAAAATGACTAGCATTGGGGGCAAAAGCGTAGTTGATAGGGGCAGGCAGGCAGGGGAATTTCGCATTTCATGTACAAGTTTTACATTATGTAATGTGTCAAAATATTTTTAATTTAGATTTAATGTACAATTACTTTTAAATTACACACCATCTATTAATTTTACCTTAACTTTTTACATTTTTAAGTCATTAAATGGATACATTTGCATTAATTATTTTATTAGTAAGAATTTCCATTTCATGCTCTTAATCGGTACAAATTGGATCTTATTTTTTCTTTTTTGATAAACAAAGCTTATATAATCTAAAACTTAGCTATTGGGGACGAAGTCAACAAACAATGAATCATCGGCCTCCTAATTCATTGGATTATCTGTATAACTTTTTTTTATGCTCCAACTTAACAACAATTCTCTGTTCCTAGGCCTTGATTTCCCAAGGAAAGAACACACCTTTTCCGTCTTTACCTTTCGTTTCTTAATTAACGTGATTTTTTCTTGATTCCTTAAATGACCCCTTTAAACTTCTTCGTCTTCCTCCTATCGTTCTTTCTTCATCCATTTTTTACCTACGGTGAATTCTGCCCCAGGGTTTCATGCGGCAATGTATCAGTTGACTTCCCTTTCCGACTCACAAATCAACCCGACTGCTGCGGCGATCCCAACTTCAACCTCTTATGCACAACCACAAACCAAATCATCATCAGTTTCCCATTTTCCGGTGACTTTATGGTCAACACCATCAATTATTCCAATCCTTATTTACAGCTCACTGACCCTTGCATCACCAAACGTCTTCTTCAGGGATTTAATCTCACCGGCACTCCGTTTCAGCCCCTATACACTCGAACCTACATATTTTCGAACTGTTCCACCGATTCAAATATCTCAGTCGTCTATCCTTCAGCTTTATTTTTTTCTTGCCTTAGTAGTATATGTTGAATATTGGCAATATCCCACATTAGGAAAAGATAGAAATGGAGGGGGTTTGGTTTGTTATATATAGAACCCCTCCCCCTTTGGTTGTATTATCCCAAAATCTTCTCCTTTGTAATATTTCTAGAGGAAATATTAATTTGGTAGTGTCCGAGGACGTAAGCTAAATTGGCCGAACCTCGTTAAAACTCTGGTATTTTATTTCTTATTTGTTTGCTTTTATTTAATAGCTTTATGTTGGTTATATTTATTTAGTTATTATTGTTATAAATATCTAAGTGAGTTCTGTCTAGTTGTTGGGTTTTAAGCGGGACCATTTGTGACCCCTCCAATTTAACTGGGAATTTTCTTAGTATAATTGTTGGCATAATAATTATCTAAATATTTCTGATAATATTGTTATTAATATTATCGTCGCTTCTGCAACAATTGGTATCCGAGCCAAGGTTTTGTAGTATGCTCTGTGTTTGCAGCTTAGTCTGATCTTACACATCAGAAACATTTCCTAAAGCTTGTGGGTATTCCGCATTTGGTGGCTATTAAATAGAAGCTATGGCAAAAATGACAGAAGAAAAACCATCCATATCAACAACTTCCACTTCGTACATTTTGTCGAGGGTTGGAACTGCAAATACGAGATTTGCAGTGGAAATTTTTGATGGAACAGGTCATTTCGGCATGTGGCAAAGTGAGCTTCTAGATGCCTTCTTTCAACAAGGTCTAGATATTGCCGTTGAGGAAGAAAAACCAGAAGGGGTTGATGATAAAGAATGGAAGACCATCAACCGATTGGCATGTGGTACAATTCGATCATGTCTTTCCAGAGAGCAGAAGTATATATTCAGTAAAGAGACTTCTGCAAGTAAATTGTGGAAAGCATTGGAGGAGAAATTCCTGAAGAAGAACAGTCAAAATAAGTTGCATATGAAGAAAAGACTGTTTCGTTTCAGTTATGTTCCTGGTACCACGATGAACGAGCACATTACCAATTTTAATCAGCTGGTGGCTGATTTGTTGAATTTGGATGTGACTTTTGAAGACGAAGACTTGGCGTTAATGTTGTTGGGATCGCTTCCTGAGGAGTTTGAGTACCTTGAAACTACTCTACTTCATGGAAAATCGGAAGTAACTTTCAATGAAGTAACTGCTGCATTGTATAGCTATGAACTACGCCGAAAGGATAAGTTGAAAGGTTCAGGTGAAGCAGCAGTGGAAGCATTGGTAACAAGAGGTCGTCAGCAAAGTCAGTCTAAGGGGAAGAGAAGAAAGTCCAAAGGTCGAGCTGTTGCCAAAGATGAATGTTCTTTTTGCAAAGAAAAAGGACATTGGAAGAAAGATTGTCCAAAATTGAAGAAAAAAGGGAAGACTCCGCAAGATGCAAATGTTGCAGAATGCAATAGTGAAGCAGAGTCAGACTTTTCTCTTAGTATGACATCTTCAACATTATATGCAGATGAGTGGATCATGGATTCTGGTTGTTCCTATCATATGTGTCCCATTCGGGAATGGTTCTTTGAATTTCAAAAACTAGATGAAGGGGTTGTTTACATGGGTAATGATAACACATGTAAAATAGCCGGGATAGGTTCAATTAAACTGAGGAGTCATGATGGATCTACTAGAATTTTGCGGGATGTACGATATGTCCCAAAGTTGAAGAAGAATCTCATCTCTTTGGGGTCGTTAGAATCTAAAGGCCTAGTTGTGACAATACGAGATGGAGTTCTTAAAGCAACTTCAGGAGCATTGGTGATGTTGAAAGGCATAAGAAAGAACAATCTGTATTACTACCAAGGTAGTACAGTGGTCGGGACAACAGCAGCAGCAATTACGAGTACCAAGAAGGACGCTGAGGCAACACAGCTGTGGCATATGCGTTTGGGCCATGCTGGTGAAAAATCCTTGCAAACTCTAGCCAAGCAAGGATTATTGAAAGGTACAAAGACTTGCAAACTTGAATTTTGCGAGCATTGTGTTCTGGGAAAACAACGAAGGGTGAAATTTGGCACTGGGATTCACAATACTAAAGGTATTCTGGATTATGTGCATTCTGATGTATGGGGACCGTCCAAGACTCCATCACTTGGAGGAAGACGTTATTTTGTCACCTTTATTGATGATTTTTCCAGACGAGTTTGGGTGTTCCCTATGAAGAACAAAGATGAGGTGCTTGAAGTTTTCCTTAAGTGGAAAACTAAAGTTGAAAATCAGACAGGAAGGAAGATTAAGGTTCTCCGATCAGACAACGGTGGAGAATATAAAAGCGATCCTTTCCTGAAGATATGCCAAGATTGTGGCATAGTAAGGCACTTCACCGTAGGTGGAACACCGCAACAGAATGGGGTGGCAGAGCGTATGAATCGAACGCTTGTGGAGAAAGTTCGATGTATGTTATCTAATGCTGGATTAGATAGAAAGTTTTGGGCTGAGGCTGTGACGTACGCTCAACATCTCATCAATCATTTGCCATCATCTGCTATAAATGGCAAGACTCCTTTGGAGAAATGGTATGGAAAACCTGCTACTGATTATGACACCTTGCGCATTTTTGGTTCTATTGCATATTATCATGTGAAAGAATCAAAGTTAGATCCAAGAGCAAAGAAGGCTCTATTCATGGGCTTCAATGCTGGTGTTAAGGGATATCGTTTGTGGTGTCTAGAGGCAAAGAAGACGATAATCAGTAGGGATGTTACCTTTCATGAATCTGCCATGTTGAATAAGGTAAATCCAGAAGGAGTGAGTAGTACTTCGCAGCAGGTGGAGTGTACTCCGCAGCAGGTGGAGTTTGAGCAGAGTGTGGTAATTCCAGCAAAAGGTACCACTAGTGATTCTTCATTGGCAGATGCAGAGTCAGATGAGGAAGAGGTTTCTACCCAAGAACCTCAACAGCAATCAGAGCCAATTGCAGTCAGAAGGCAGAGACGAGAAATTCAGAAACCTGCTCGTTTCACTGACATGGTAGCTTATGCACTTCCAGTTGTTGATAATATTCCATCCACTTACACCGAAGCCATTCAGAGTTTAGAGAATAATAGATGGTTAGGTGCAATGGAAGAGGAAATGCAATCTCTAGAGAAAAACAAGATGTGGAAGCTGGCACAACTACCAAAAGGGAAGAAGGCGATTGGTTGCAAAATTGAAGACACTATTGAAGTTTGTGTTATGAGAAGATGTTCGAAGATGTGGAATATCGCCAAGGTGGAGATTTGTTGAATATTGGCAATATCCCACATTAGGAAAAGATAGAAATGGAGGGGTTTGGTTTGTTATATATAGAACCCCTCCCCCTTTGGTTGTATTATCCCAAAATCTTCTCCTTTGTAATATTTCTAGAGGAAATATTAATTTGGTAGTGTCCGAGGACGTAAGCTAAATTGGCCGAACCTCGTTAAAACTCTGGTATTTTATTTCTTATTTGTTTGCTTTTATTTAATAGCTTTATGTTGGTTATATTTATTTAGTTATTATTGTTATAAATATCTAAGTGAGTTCTGTCTAGTTGTTGGGTTTTAAGCGGGACCATTTGTGACCCCTCCAATTTAACTGGGAATTTTCTTAGTATAATTGTTGGCATAATAATTATCTAAATATTTCTGATAATATTGTTATTAATATTATCGTCGCTTCTGCAACAGTATAAACTTTTTGGTTTGGGGTATAGCCAAAAACTTTTACGATCCGTCGACGCCGGTGAGTTCATGTCTAGAGCTAGCAGAGATTTCAGTCCCCCAACACGATCCAGGTTGGCCATTCTATATTGATGATATTCCGTTAACATGGGAACAACCCTATTGCCATACGGTACCATGTAACTACTGTCCAAGTAGTGAATGCTCCAGAGATAAAGGAGGTATGTATGTTTCAAATAAAACCATTTTCATTAAATTTAGATGTACAACTTCATGCTTAAACATTTATATTTTGTCAAGGTCTTTCAAACGGTACCAAATACGCTGTGATTTTCATCCTGGGAACACCCATCTCCTTGATTGCGGTGTGTATTATTTATTACAACGTTAGAGTCCATTGTGCTGATCATCGTCGCCACCAACCAAATGTCGAAATCTCCGGCCTCACTTCAGAGCCGCAGTTAGCTGGTATTATTGTAAATGGTCTCGATGGTTCAAGTATCGAAGCCTATCCAATTACATTGGTCGGTGAAAACATGAAGCTTCCAAGGCCTAATGATAATACTTGTTCTATATGTTTATCGGAATATCAAGCCAAAGAGACAATAAGAACAATACCTGATTGCAATCACTACTTTCATGCTAGTTGTATTGATGAGTGGCTTAAGTTAAATGCAGCCTGCCCTGTGTGTCGTCGTACACCAGATCAAGACTCTGCTCATTTAATCACCCATTCCACATCATCTTTTTCATCGAGACCATCACTATAGAATATTAATTTTGTATAAATATTTTGGTTTTTTTTTGGGGGGGGGGGTTATAGTATATGTCTGTATTATACATGGTGGATGAGAAATTTTATTTTATTTTTCTTTGACATGCTTGATGGCTAATTTAGCTTTATCTAAAGGCTCAACTCTTCATTTGCCATGAACCCTACCATAGTTTTTTTAGAAAATTCGATGATGAAGATAAACAATTAAGACAGGACAGAAATTTTTTTATAAAATTCCTTATTCCGTAGAGAAAAAAACAAAGGGAATTGACATCTTTTTTTAGTTATAGCTCCTTACTAATTACCATTTATTCATTAATACAAATGTCAATTACTAATTTACACCCTCTTTTTCTATTACTACATATAACAGAATAATTTTAAAACTTAAATGTTAATGTTATTATATAATTGAATCTAAATATTCAATATGGAACCGACCATTCTTGTAGTAAAGGATTCATAAATAAACATTAAGAATCTTATTCAAGTACAATTACATAATAATTAATTAGGAATAAATATAAAACTCTCAAGATTCTAAATATAATAGCTATTAGCATTTATTTATAAGAGTTATAATTAACTGATATTTAATTATTTTAAATAAAATTATTAATATTTGTTTATGAGTCTATAATTTTTTATTTTATTTAATGTTAATAAATTAACAGTGATTAAATATTATCTCATATACTTGAGTAAAGCATCAACTTTCTAATTGTCTCGTTGAATTGGATTATCTGTCTAAATTTGATGCTCGAGTAACTTAGGCGTTAATTCCCCAGGGAAGCAAACACTATTTCCGTCTTTAGTTTCCTTTTTGTTCATTAACGTGAATCTTTTCTTGATTCCTTAAATGGACCCTTTAAACTTCTTCTTCATCGTCGTCGTCGTCATCCTACTGTCGATCTTTCAACCATTTTTGACCAATGGTGAACTCTGCTCTGCGGTTTCATGCAGCAATGTTATAGTTGAGTACCCTTTCCGGCTCACAAATCAACCCGATTGCTGCGGCCATCCCGATTTCAACCTCTCAGTCTCATGCAGAAGCAGATACCATTTGCCAGACCAAACGATCATTTCCCATCTTCCGGTGACTTCGGGGTCGAAACCATCGGTTATTCCACTCCCTACTTACTGCTCACTGATCCTTGCATGCCCAAACGCCTTCTTAAGGGATTCGATCTCTCCGGTACTCCTTTTATGTCATTATACCCTCGGATCTACATATTTTTTTAACTGTTCCACCCAATCCAATATCTCAACCATCTATCCTTCAGCAATAAGTTTTTCTTGCCTTAGTGGTATGAACTTTTCGGTTTGGGGTATACCCAAAATCTTTTACGATCAGTCGACACCGTTGAGTTCATGTCTAGAGCTAGCAGAGATTTCGGTCCCCCTTCGCAGTCCAGGTTGGCCGACGAACTATATTGATGATATTCTGTTAACATGGGAACAACCCTATTGCGTGTTTCCACCATGTAATCACTGTGAAAGTAATTGCCAGTCAGAAAATGGCGATGGTGAATGCTCCAGAAAGAAAAGAGGTATGTATGTCTCAAACAAAACCATGTTTATTTTGTTGTTAAACTTCATGCTCAAACATTTATTGTTTTTTCAATGTCTCTCAAGCAGTACGAAATATGCTGTGATTTTCATCGTGGGAACACCCATCTCCTTGATTGCGGTGTGTATTATTTATTACAACATTAGAGTCCATTGTTATGACCATCGCCACCAGCCAAATGCCGAAATCTCCAGCTTGACTGAAGAGCAGCAATTAGCTGATATTACTGTAAATGGTCTCGATGGTTCAAGGATCGAAGCCTATCCAATTACATTGCTGGGTGAAAACTTCGAGCTTCCAAGGCCTAATGATAATACATGTTCAATATGTCTATCGGAATATCAAGCCAAAGAGACAATAAGAACCATACCTGATTGCAATCACTACTTTCATGCTAATTGCATTGATGAGTGGTTTAAACTAAATGCAGCTTGCCCTGTCTGTCGCAATACGCCGGATCATGACTCTGCTCGTTTGATCACCCGTTCCACATCAGCTTTCTCATCGAGACCACCATTATAGAAGATTAATTTTGTATAATTATTTCGGGTTTTTTTTGTTATAGTATATGTTTGTATTATACGTGGTGTATGAGATTTTTTTTTCTTTGACATGCTTGATTGCTTATTTAGCTTTATCTAAAGCTTCATTTTTCTATCTCTTTGACCTATTAAAATTCCAAATAAACCAAGTTCATCATTTGCCAGGAATCCTACCACAGATTTTTTTTAATTCCATAAAAATAATTAAACAAATAAAATATGACCAAAAAAAAGTTAAAACGCGTTAAAAGTTTGGGTAAATTATATTGTTAGTAGCTAAATAATGAGTAAGTTTACATTTTGGTCGCTTAACTAAAAAAAATTACAATTTGGTTATTAAACTATTCAAAAATTTTCATTTAAGTCATTGGGCTGTTAAAATCGATGTTATATGGCTTTCTCTATTTATATTGTTTGCACCAATCGAAAGCTTTCTTTTCCCTTCTTTTCTACAATTCAATTTTTTTTCATGAAACAACTTTAGATGTTATGAATCTGCGAACCAAAATTCAGACATTTTTTTTCCAATCTCCAACATTGACCATTAGATCGACTAGGATCTAAGCTAAGATATATTGTTCTACTCATCGATGGATACTAATCCACTATATCAATTGTCAAATCGTTGCTTGGAGCTCACTGATGAAACTTCTTTTAAAAAAAATTTAACAACTCGGTGACTTAAATAAAATTTATTGAATAGTTCAGTTTACTTAAATGAAAACTTTCAAATAGTTCAATGACAAATTGTAACTTGTTTTAGCTAAGTGACCAAAACAAAAACTTACCCATTATTTAGTGACTAATTGTGTAATTTACCATAAAATTTTTATAGAATTCTTTTGCTTTCCCATTCCCATTAAGCATAAAAATGACATCGTCTCATTTTCTTTAGATCATATATAATTAAAATTCTTTTAATGTTTCTATAAAAAAAATTTCTTTTAACGTTTCTGTTTTTACTTACCATTATGAAAGCTTAAAAATCCAACAAGATCTTGGTATAGCTTTCACTTTAGCACCACTTTAGATGGCACTTTTCCAAGTCATCTTCTTCATAGTCGTTTCCATTTTACTATCATTTCAACCATCAACAAGCGCTGGAATTTGTTCAGTTTTTTATGTGGGGATCGATGGATTCACTTCCCTTTTCGTCTTAGCAATCAACCTGATCGTTGTGGCTATCCTCGTTTCAATCTCTCACGCAAAAAATCAGACTAAAGCAATTCTCACCCTTACATTTACCGGTGAATTCATAGTCTATTTGTATCAAGGTATATGGATCAACGATCCTAACTATTGCACCCCAAGGCGTCTCCTTAAGGGTCTTAACCTCTCTGATACTCCTTTTAAGCTTGAATATCCTGAAAGCTATGTGTTTCTAAATTGCTCAAATGGTGCAATATCGAAACAACTTCCCGAAGTAAGGTACATCTCTTGTCTTAGCGGAGAAACTTTTTCTGTGGTGGCCATTTTAGAGAATCAGCTTGATATGTAGAGATCATTGTTATGGAGGTATATGGAGATAGGTAGGGTTTTAGTTCCAGCTTGGGATTCTGTATGAGATTAACTTGGAATGAACCCGATTGAATGTCTTGTGAACTGGCGGTGGGAACTGAATGTTCAAGAGTGATACGGCTATGGATATCCAGTGCTCCTGTGGTTTTTAGGGGAGCAAAATTCATTCGATTAGAAAAAGTAATAAAAAAATCGATTTTTGAAAATCGAGTCGAATTATTTACTTTTTTTAAAATTTTATGTTCGAGTCAAGTTAAATTTTACAATTTAAATAACTCGAATAATTTGAATAACAGATTTGTGTAAATATCTTTTTGGTCCTTGCAAATTTTAAAAATGAACAAATTAGTCTCTCAACAAAAATTACAAAATAATTCAAAATAATTTTTAAAATTCAAAATATTCCAATATTTATATTTTCTAAAAAATTATAAATTTAAAAAAATAAAAATTCTAAAAAAAGTTCTAAAGGATATTTAAAAAAGTTAAAAAAATATTTTTTTCTAAAATAATAATTTTGGAACCTAAATAAGTTAATTAACTATTCAAGTTTATCATATTAAAGTATTTTTTTCTCCTTATTTTGCTTTGAAAAATATTTCAAATATATATGGTTTCTAATTTATGTGCTCTAATATGGAATTAGTTATATTGTAACAAGATTTTAATTTAACATGTTTAATTTTTTAATTTAACTCGAACAATTTCACTCAATTCAACTTAACTCGAATTTTATTTCACTCGACTCGATTCAAAAAAAGTTCAAATCGAGTTAAGATGATAAAATAGAACTCGTCAACTTGATTAACTTAAATCTTTTTTTCACTCGATTCGATCAAATGCTCACCCTAAATAATTTTAACTTTGGCTACTTAGAAATTAATTCATTCATTCTCGATAAATTTAAAAAAAGAAAAGAAAAAACTTCGCAAATAGAAGTAAAATAAAATTTAAAATAGATCTATCATTAAATTTATTAGTTTTTTTATATACAATACATTTTCAAACTCGCATAGACTCACACTAACCACCAACACGGGAGAATCTGTGGATTGAACCCTGCTCATGAGTATGGGTGAACTCTCTTTCGGCCAATGGACTACTTCTCGAGTTCCATTAAATACTAAAATATTATCATTTGCAAAATTTTACACAACAAATATTTTATTATATGTACTGTAGTGTCATATTAACTTATTATTCTTACATAATGTTAACAGATAATTCATGCCATTTTAGTTAATAAATTTAGCAATCATTAAAATTTCAAATAATATAGTCTAAAAATAATTAAATTAGAAAATAATTACTAAATACATAATTTACGCATAATACGAGACTAACAGTAGAATTTAACCTAATGAATTTAACTAGTACTATTTAAGTCATGACTAGAAGCTTAAATTTTCAAAAAGACAAAGATTAAATTTGATTAAATTAGAGTACAAGGATTAAATACGTAACTTGCATATGATATATGGACTAATACAAAAATTTAACCTCAATTCTTTTTACTCTGTTCATACAATTGTTTATTTATTTTGCACATTCAAGTAAAAATTATTTAGAATTATACACCAATCATTTAAGCCAAAACATCGACGTGAAATAGCACATTGTCTTGTATTATTACACTAGTAACTAAATATTATTCTTTTCACTTTTACAGGAATTTCAAGAAAAGCTAAACTCTGCTTAATTTTTGGAGTGGGAATATCCCTCTGATGCATCCTAGGGTTTGTGTGCCATCTCCGGAAGAAGGCTAACAATATTTAAATTGAGCATCAACACCATAACCTGGAAATCTCCGTTCCAGTCGTCGTCCCACGTTGATCAGCTGCTGCTGATGCCATAGGGCTTGATGGACCAAGTATCGATTCCTATCCAGTAACCTTGCTTGGCGAAAGCCGGCGATTACCGAGGCCTAGTGGCAATACTTGCTCAATATGCCTTCGTAAATACCAAGCTCATGAAAAATTAAGGACTATTCCGATCATTATTTCCATGTTGATGAGTGGTCGAAATTAAATGCCTGCTTGTCCAATATGTCGTAACACTACTGATAAATTTCATTCCACTGTTCCATCATAATATATAGGATTAAATTAATCCAGCGTGCGTAATTTTATGGTTTGCTGTTTCCATAACTATTGAATTTCAACGATATAAATATAAAGTGTTCAAACTAAGGTATTTTCCTTGCATTTACGTAAAAATAACTAGAGATATCGATATCAAGTGTACATGCCAGCTCGAAACTATATATAAAACTTACGTCACGTTTGGTTCATTGAAATGAAATAGGGCTATAATGGAATAAAGCTGTAATAGAATGTAACTGTAACGGAATAGAGTTGTAATCAGTAATTCAATTATTTGGTTGAATGTAATGGAATAGAACTGTAATAGTATTCTTGTGTTTGGTTGAATAGAATAAATTTGTAATAACATAAGAAAAAAAGCTAAAATAACCAGAGTACCCTTAGCATAAATTTTTTTAGGGAGATGATTATTGTTATAAAATTTTAATAATATTATTATTAAATATAGTTTAATTAAAATAATATATAATTTAATAACATTCTTAATATAATTATTTTATATTAAATTATATTAAAATATTTAAAATATTTTATTTACTACATTTTAAAATAATACACTATTATTTGAATCCACTGCTTCTCAAGTTATCTCCATTATAGTTGACACAACAAACACATGGTTAGAGTAGTGCATTTGCATGGTTTATTATGATATTGAAACCTTCAAACCACAGCCACTTGCACTATATCTGCTAGAATAGGAGGTTAAGTTTATGGCATAAAATGTTGTTTCATTAGTAAAAAAATTCAAATTTAACATTAAATAGATTGCGGTTTACAACAAGCGATATGAACAACCTTGAATTTTACTTTTCTTCCTCAATATTGTCTGAATCAAGGAGATAACAAGAAACACAAAAAACAAATTCTATGTTACTTACTCTAATTCGTGTAAAGAACGGGCTTGGTTATAGGGAAATGTGAACGAAAAGGTTTAAAAGAAATATATAAGGAAAATTTGTTCTGTGCATCATCGAATTTCGCCATTTATGCGCAGATGTATCATTGTTAGCTATCATCCGGCTACTCAACTACACCATGCCAACATCCTCTTCCCACCAAGTAAAAGTCTGCAATAATTCATGATTTGGTTTGTTGGTTATCTGATTAAATTTTCACGATGCTTAATCTCTACTATGTAATATATGTATATAAACCGAATTTCCCATCTTATTTCCCCAAGTTTCATTTATTCGTACTACGATGTCAAATTATGTGTACTTTTGAATAATCCAACGCAGAATGCCCTCTTAATTTCTGAGAATACCAAGCTGAAGTGTTATCATATGGTCAAAACATGTAAAACCGGAAGGAAGAAATTAGGATACACAAGTCAAGCAACATAAATTCCTTGTTGCAGTGCTAATACAACCAAAACAGTAGAAAATAGAATCGCACCTACTCCAATAAATAAATATAAAAACCTATAAAATTAGAAATTAGAAGGTCAAAACTTGAAAGAATATGCAAGAAATTCTACTCAAATAAGGACTTGAAAACAAGCATAAAAATAAATAAATAAATAAATCAGTACTAACCCAATAAATAAATAAATCAGTACTAACTCCTTCAATAATACACTTTACCATGAGAAATCAGAGAACAAATAGTTGGCAGGAAAAAAAAAGAAAGAAAAAAGTAAATGAAACTTGAGGTGGAAAAGAAAAAGAGTTCAAAACGTTAACAAGAAGTAAAAATATAAAATTCAATATGACACATAGACCAATTAGATTAGTGGGGCAGGAATAGGAGCAAGCAGAAGGGACAAAGGATTTCAATTCACCTCATACCCCATTGACTTCCTTGGCATCTCAAATCTGAAAATTATTGCTTATCAATGGGTGAAACCATAATGATAAGCCATGAGAATAAGAATTTTCACTTTGACATGGTAAAAACCCAACCACCTCATGTTATTAACATCATTGGTAATGTAGATTTTGCTCTTTTGAAAAGCCATTTGCAGCTAAAGTAGTTTTAGGGAGGGAACATACAAAATTAAGATCATGGCTGAGGAATAGGTTCACATGACATGAGCATTGTGTAAATAATCCAAAACTACTGAATATATAATCTATTTGTGTTCCACAGCGGAACACAGCAAAATAATGAATAGAAACACATGTCATCCCTCTCAAGACAATAAAATCTTGGTTACATTTAAATATTATTAATTTCCTACTACCTAAAAATAAAATTGTAAAAGGTTCTTTCCAGATTGCTAGTCATACTTTGAACTTCAAAATTCTAGTACCTACTGATTTCTATCCCATGCAGAAATTGAAAAGGAACATGAAAATGGATAGCTATTACAAGTAGGTTAATGGTCCCTTATAGTAGAAAATTATGAAAAAGAGTAAAACTTTCTTGTTCACATGCATTGAGCCACGCACTTTGCATTGCAGTGTGAACCAAACTTGCAACCAATACAAAAAAAAAATAAAAAGAATCAGGCTTTGCATCAAAAACCAGATAAAAGCCATATCTTAATGCCACAATAAAGTCCTCAAAGGTATAGCACAAGAAATGGTTAAGTTAAAATAAGAGAGATAAAAATCAAACATGTACCATGAATTGCACATCAATTAACAAATGTAGAAATATGGTACAAATATACAACCTTTGGACATATCAGCAGTAAGAGCTGTAAGAAAACACCAATAACCTTGGACTATCATATCCAAAACTTGTACAGTACTACATAAACACCATAAACAAAATCATAAGAATACCTTCAAATCAAATGCAACATTCCAAACAAGCCATCCGAAAGACATCTGAAATATAACATATAGCGTCAGATACCTGTAAAAATATAGAACACAATTGATAGAATAGTACAAGTTGTCTTACCTAAAAACAAAGAGATGTTGTACAAATTGGTCAGTCTAAATGTTCACCAGGTGTCCAGGAGATTGTTCATTCAAGTGGGAGCATTGTGAAAATGAAATTAGTTAATTGAATAACTTCATTTATGTCTCAAATTTGAGCAGCAACTCCTTAAATCCATACGTGTTGATAGCTTTATATGGTAGCATGTTGTCGAGTATAAAATTTAGTGAAATCTAACCGGAAAAGGAGGAATTTCAAATCTACAAGTTGAACAGGCAACTGAATTAAGAAACCCTCGCTTGTAACTCATGAATTCCTTCATATAACCGATTTGCATGACTTCTAAATTGCAGTATAAGGTCAAAAAGGACAGACAATGACTTCTAAAGGGTTTGAGATCTTTCACCCATGAGTGATTTTTGTACAATTGAGTGGAGGTACTTCTCATATGCTGCTAGTAGATCATCAAGATCTTTTGCTACTTCCATATCATTGGAAAAATTGGACCATGACATCTCCAAGACTTCAAACATGATAAACTATTGCAAGTTGGTAACAAAATGATCCATCTCATCCTAAAGAACCTGCCATCGCCTTAATGTTGAAAGCAGTTACAATTTTACAGCATGTTGCAACTTTGTGTATACATGTGAAGTAAGACAATTGGATTTATGAAAAAATACTTCCAATACCAAAATCTAGAATTTCTGAACTTGGAATTAACAAATTGGTTAATGAAAAAGGTCAAAATACCAAAATCTAGAATTTATACTGTATAAGATAATTGTTAAATTTCAATTTTGATCCCTCTACTTGTTTTAAGGTTATATAGCAATAGACAAATTTAAGTTGTGGTTACTATTCTTTGTTCAAATTTGAGATTTAATATTTATGCTTTAATATTTGACATAATTTGATACCTCAACTTTTGCAATGCCATTAATTTGTCTAAATATTTTATTCTAATTAAAACCTTAACGTATATTTTAAAAATTGTTAACCTTGTTAAAATTCTTTATTAAATTTCTATCACAATTAAGGTGTAAATGAAATATTAGTGTTCATAAGTTATTCGAGTTCTGCTCAAAAGAGATTTGAACTCAATTCAATAATTATTGAGTCAAGATCGAGCAGTTGATCGAGCCAAATTTAAACTTAGTAATACTTTACTCGAATAGCTTGCAAGCCTTATCGAGTTTTTCATATTTTTATATTATTAAATCACATTATTACACTTAATATATATTATTAACCCTAAGTTTAATTATCGAACCGGAGTACAAAAATTGGTAATGAGCTTATTGAGATCGAGCTCCATTATATCTCAAGTCATGCTTGAGTTTAAAAACAAATGTTCGATTGAGCTTGAGCTGACTATTAAGATCCAAATTTCGAGTTGAGCTCAAGCTCGACAGTATTTGAACTCAGTTTAGCTCGATTACTCCCCTACGAACATACCCTGTAACTTCACTTCATCAAAGCCGGCCATTGGGAAAGCAATGACAACGTGGGAGTACTGAACCAAAGAGATTTTAAGAACTATGCCGAGCTGCAACCACCATTTTCATATCAACTGCATAAGCGATAGGGCGGCTTAAACTCCTTCAAATATTTTCCAAAAGTCAGCTATTAGTTTGAGGAGCCTGCTTCAATCTTGTCTAGTTGATCACCATTCACTCATTAATACAAATGTTAGTTACTAATATACCAAGAACCATTTTAAATTATTACTATTTCAAGGAAATTTCAAAGAAAACATCATAGATAGTATATTCTTTTGCCTGCCGAGTTCACAATAAGCATGAAAATGACATCTTTGAACTCTTCTTCTTGTCCTATGTCTCATTTTTCTTTAGAGCAAAAATTGACATCTTCTAACGTTTCTGTTTGTATTTACCATTCATGAAAGCTTGAAAAGCAAACAGAATTTCCGTATTTTTCAAATCTTCTTCTTCGTACTCTTCTCCTTCGTTTTCCTCTCTTTTCAACCGTCAACAAGTACTGGAATTTGCCCTGTTTCTTGTGGTGATCAACGGATTCGCTTCCCTTTTCGTCTTAGCAACCAACTTGATCTTTATCCCCGTTTTGATCTCTCATGCAAAAATCAACCTAAAGCAGTTCTCACCCTTCCATTTTCTGGTCAATTCATAGTCGAAAATATCGATTATTTGTATCAATGACCCTAATTATTGCCGCCCAAGACATCTCCTTAAGGGTATGAACCCCTCTTGTACTCCTTTTGAGCCTCAATATGCTGAAAACTATGTGTTTCAAAATTGCTCAAATGGTGCAATATCAAAACAACTTCCCCAATTAAGGTACATTTCTTGTCTTAGTGGCGAAACTTTCTCTGTGATGGCCATTCCATGAATCGTCTTGATATGTACGCATCTTTATTATGGACGTGTAGGAAGATAGCTAGCGTTTTAGTTCCTGCTTCGGATCCTAAGTATGGTATGAGATTGACATGGCATGAACCCGATTGCACGTCTTGTGAACACAGCTGTGGGAATTGCATGTTCAAGAGTGACATCGGAGCTCTGGTATGGCAAGTGCTAAAATGGGTATAGTTTTCAGAGAGGAAATACCCCTGTTATGCATCATAGGGCTTGTGTTTCAACTCGGAAGGAAGTCTAACAATTATTAGAAAGGACTTGATGGACCAAGTATTGATGCCTATCCGGTGATTTTGCTTAGTGAAACCCGGCAATTACCAGGGCCTAGTGATAACACTTGATCAACATGTCTTTGGGAATACCAAGATAATGAAAAGTTAAGGACCATTCCAAACTGTGAGCATTGTTTTCATGCCCTTTGCATCAATGAGTGGCTGAAATTAAAATGTCGCAACACCCCCACTGTTTTATGATTTTACATTGGTTCTCTGATTTTGTATTTCCATTCTCCACAATTACTAAATTTCAGACAACCAATGCAAATTAAAGTGTTAAAACTAACATCTTTCTCTTGCATTCATATAAATATAATTAAAGATATTATGAATTAGTATGATTATAGAATGATATATTAAGAATCAAGATACACATTATGTTCTGGAAGCTAATTAAATCTTTTAGAATTTTAGAGGGCTTAATGAACATTTTCAAAAATTTTGACAACTTCAATTAAAAATTATAAAAACTTAATAAGATTTTTTAAAAATTTTGGGAGAATTAATTAAAATTTATAAAATAAATATTAAAGAGACTTGAGGAGAATTTACAGAATATTGGGAGGCTTAATTAAAATTTAAAGGGCTTAATGGTAATTTCCCAAAGTTTTGGGAGGCTAAGTCACCTCTTTGGTTTCCCTGAGGATCCTCCTTGTACAATCTTTTGAATTAATAAATATTATGGTCAACGGTAGTCAATACTATCAAAGTTGGCATCGATTATTTGATGTGTTTTCATTGGCCACTACTTTTTCAACATCATTAGCTTCAGGGGTAAAAAGTACAATTGAGTAACAATCACTAAAATTGGGTAAAAAATCTTTAGGTATCAATGTATAAAAAGGGGATAATTCAAGGGTCAAATCATGAATAAACCCAAGGAAAAAAATAGTGGGAATGACTGTCAGTCTCCAAGTGGGCTAAGCTAGACCCAGTATTCTCAATGGTGACCCATTCTGTTCGCTACAAATGGATGGAATTTACACAAAAAAGAAAAAACAGGTACTGGGCGAAACAAAAGAGCTGTACGGAGAAGTAAATACAGGGGAGTTGATCACTGTTCTGTTTCGAGTTTCGAAGTGCACCTTGTTGGTTTCTGCACTTAACAAGACTTTTTCTCTTTCGAACTCAGCACTGTGATGTGAATGAAACCCTGAGTTTTTGCTTCTTACTTGCGGTACTCTCTTTGAACTCCCAGATTTTAGCTTCAGAAAATCTCACTGTATGGCCTCTTCTTAGTGATTTAGTTCTATTTGCTAGAAATGAATCTCGAGGCTTTGGTTTTTAATATTATTTTAGCTGCATTTATCTTGCTTTGCTAATGGTTTTAATTTGATCGTACCCTTTCTTTTGTTAGAGGAATTTCTATTCTTTGTATCAATGGCGTTTAGGCGTAGCCTTTCCAGGAGAGCAACCCTAATCGCTAGACGATGTCAACCGTCATTTGCCTACATTGTCCATGAAGATGACCGTAAAAATCATCCTTTAAACGAGTCCTACTCTCAGCCAAAACCTAGCAATTTGTTTCAACAAAGATCTTTTGGAACTGGGTTTAGTAATTCATCATCAGGCTTTGGTGTGTTGTTTCAAGATAGAAGATGTTCCAAACTATCTCTCATTCCTAGCACTGGTGTGTCGTTTTTTCGGTATATGTCGACTACAGATAATGATGGGGCAGATAAGATTGAGTTTATGACTGATGGGGCAGATAGGATTGGGCTTATGACCGATATTTCGGAAGCTCTTAAGGATAGTTCTTTCGAAGCAGTGGCTTCGCAGGCTCCTGCTGTGAATGAGGTTGCTGTTGCTGCTGCTGATTCTGCGTTACCCGTTGCTGCCATACAGTACGTTATCGATGCAGTTCATTCTTCTACTGGCTTGAACTGGTAATTCCTGCTTGTAATTATTTAGTTTTTTTGTATTTATGTAAATGTACCAAGAACGAATGGAATGCACTATGAATTGGATTCAAATCTGATGATTTAAACTATCTACCTGATCAATATTTCAAATGGCCAAAAGGGTGGCAAGCATAAACTATCAGTGCTATAAATATAAGGACTTCGATCTATGAAACACTGATCTCCATTCTCCATTATATGTAATCTATCAGATTCTAGTCAAACCAGTTTGCTATTATCTCTTACACATGGTTGAATTAAATTTATTACATGCAACATGATGACAAATAAATCTTAATGAGAATCTTCGTGGTGTGTCTTATGCGATATGTATCTTGTGACTTCTTGGTTTATGCTAATCTCCATGTTTTGATAGCGTGCAATGTTGAAAATCAAACCTTTCTTTTAATCTTTTTAACACTATAGGCTTCCTATTTGTTTCAGGTGGAGTTCCATAGTTGTGACAACACTTTTGGTTCGAGGTTTAACTCTTCCGTTTTTGATAAGTCAACTTAAAGCTACTGCAAAAATGACGGTGTGTGATGTTTCTGCTTCTTTTTCTTGTCATGTTCTTTTACCTTGTAGCATGCCCTTTGTTCTTCACTTATTTTATTCATAGCCCTAAGTCTATGTACTAGACATTACTTTTGTGATTACCATGTATATGAAGCCACAACTTGATAATATGCAAATACTGGATGATTCACATTTGGATGATTTCAGCATGTGGCATCTTGCCTTTGTACCTTGTTAGTGGTAAAATGGGAAAAGAAAGAACTGAACATCCTTATCTTATTCATCTAATTCTAGAAGATATAATATGCCTCTGCATGATCTGTACATTTTTGCCACTTAAAAAAATTCAACTTTTCCTAGTATGAATGCAACAGTATCCATTGATTATTACTGAATTTTGACATGTGTAAGAACAAAGAAAGGAAACTTATATTCTCTCTCAGATATTCTTTCTCCTCGAATGTGACTTCAGTTTTGTAGCTTAGAGACTGTTCTTTTTTATTTTTCATACCTTCATTAATGGGAAAATCTGTTCATTTGAATTTTTCTCTGCTGTCTTTATCCTGCAGTTACTTAGGCCACGATTGGAGGAAATCAAGGAGCGCATGCAAAGAACGGTCTGGTGCCAGCTTTTTCTGTGATTTGTGTTATTATTTTGAACAATCTACTTTGTGGATAGCATTCCGGTATCTGATTTTGTGCATAATCCTAGAGCATTTTCAGATTCCATGGATGTTCTTGTTTCTTTTACAATAGCTTGAAATAAAACTTAAAAGTTTCTACCTATTTTCTGCAGGGTATGGATCCCCAGGCAGTAGCTGAAGGTCAAAATGAAATGCAAAAGCTTTTCAAGGAGTAAGAACTTTTCCAGTAGGACAGCTCATTTACCTGTTTAGAGTACATGTTGCATAGCCCTTGGTTCCATGATTGAATCACTAAAATCATTTAAATGTTTTTTCATTTTAATAATTGCAGATATGGTGTAACTCCTTTTACTCCACTGAAAGGGTTCTTTATTCAGATGCCAATCTTTATCAGCTTTTTTTTAGGCGTAAGATAAATCGTTTTTTTTAAAGGTTCTGTAAAGATTACTAGTTTGGTTGTAGAATTGAATGTAGTACATTCAGATTTAGACTTGTCTTTCACCCTCAGATTTCGAATATGGCTGAGAAAATGCCATCATTTAAATCCGGTGGAGCTTATTGGTTTATAGATCTCAGTACACCAGATAGTTTATGCATCTTTCCAGTTTTGACGGCTCTGACATTTTGGATAACAGTGGAGGTAAGCTTCTATTTTTGTAGATAAAATGAATGCATTGAGAGGTATAGAGTATGCCTTTCTATCATCAACTCGGTTTTAATTAAATGCTTGATGCCCTCAGTGCAACATGCTAGAAGGTACGGAGGGGAATCCTTCTTCTGGAACTACAAAAAATGTTGCTAGAGTCTTTGCTGCTCTATCGGTTCCATTGACCATGAATTTCTCAAAGGTATTTCCACTTCCATCTTCCAGTTTCTGCACTTTTTTTCGAATATCAGTTGTCAAAACAATATTTTAAGAATTTTACTTGCCATACAAATAATCTGGGTTTACATTCTAGTTTCCTTTAACAAGCTCATAAAATTGATTTGCATTGCCTACTCTAACAAGTTCTTTAGGAGCTCTTTGTATCTCATATAAATCCTGAAATTTTTAGCCAAACCCAAAAAGGAGGACGATATTATTTGCAGATATATAATGATGATGATGACGACGACAATGATGTTAACTTCCATCTCATTTGTGTCCACAGGCCATTTTCTGTTATTGGATTACATCAAATGTATTTTCCCTCGCCTATGGACTAGGTAAGTCCTTAAAACTTTACATTTCCGATCAATTTTAAGTTTTATCTTCTCAAGATTTCTCTGTAGTTCTTTGTATATTTTCCATTCAAAATTTTACTTTTGCAGTGCTTAAGGCTCCTGGGGTGAAGGCGGCTGTAGGTGTTCCGCTAATACCTAAGCCTCCGGCTGGTACCACACCGCAGCCTTCTATCAATCTGTATTCAGCTTTCAAACAACCCGAAAGAACAGCATCACATCAGTCTACCTCACCACCTGATGAACCAACTAAAGCATCGCATAAAAAAATATCGTCGTCTTCAACCATGGATCAGAGGATTAAAATTTTAGAGAGACAATTAAAGGGAAGGAAGAAAAACAAGAAGAGGTGAGAAAAGCTTCCTTCCTAAAATGTTGAAATGCCATTAATTTCCATATATGTATTAGGAATTTGCTTCATATAGGGCCATAGAAACAAACTGACACTGAATTGTTTTATGAAATTGAGTAGTTTTAGAAATTTTCCTTCTCCCCATAGTTTGGGTGCTTTTGGTTTCTACTGGTAATGAATGTATTCACAACATTGAGGGGCTTCAAATACAGTTAACATTACAAGGAATATTATTCTGTCCATTTGTTCTTTTGTTTGCATTTAATGTATTTAAAATTTATTAGTTTTTTTTTATCACGGGTGCTAACTTTTGAGTATTATTAAAAATGTTTTAAAAGAAAAACTCAGTACCAAGCCAGATGTTAACGACTATACCTATTTGCAGTCACCATTTTCATGTCTACTGTATAAACAATGGAGTGGCTTCAACTCAACCAAACAAGTATTAAAACAAAAATTGAAGAAAGCCCACTAAGTACCTTTGGATGAAAATTGAAGAAAAACAAAATATAGATAGAAATGACTGACAGTCACTGGACCAAATATTGCCAATAGCGGCCCATCCAGCTTCGCTAAGGTATTACCACTTCCCCTTTTCCCTCTTTATCCACATTCTTTTGTATATAAGTTTTCAAAACAATAGCTAATCCGGGCTTATTTAACAGTTTCCCTTAACAAGCTCATAAATGAATATTGCTTTCAGGTCATATTATTTCCATCAATTTGTTCCACATGTTGGGGCAAATATTGCACTTCCAAAATACGAGTTGAACGTGTTATGCATTGTTCTTAATAATATTTTTTTTATTGTACAGCGTATGTCTTAAAATTCAATAAATTCTTAGGAAAAAATAAAATAAAATAAAGTAAGTTGAGTAAAAAGTGGATTTCACTTAATCAAAAATAACGAATTTAGATTTAACTTCAATCAGTTAAATTATTTGTAGTTTGACTAAATGTAGGTGTTATATGCAAAATACATTAATTTTTCAGACTCAATTCCACTCTCGCAACTTAATTCTTGTGCTATTGAATTACATCAAATTTGTTTTCCCTAATAGAATAGATAAATCATTGTAAATTTTAGGTTTTGGATCAATTAAACAGTCTTTTTAAAGATATGTGAGTTCTACTATCCATTGGTATTCAGCTTTCCAACTCACTCTCATTACCTGCGGACCCAACAAAGCACATCATCATTTTAGAGAAACAAGTAAAGGGAAGGAAGAAAAACAAGATAATGTGAGAAGCGTTGAAATGCCATTCATTTCCACACTTGTTGTTATATCTTATAAGAATTGGCTTCATATATGGCTCATTAATTTGGGGCCATAGAAACAAACTGACAGTGTGTTATTTTTAGAATTTTTCTTCGGACCCTGGGATTTTGGAGGTTATTGTTCACAGCATATTGACTAATCTAAGGGGGGGGGGGGTTAGGTGTATCTGTTTAACTAACGTTCAACGTACTTAAGGATTAACGAAGACATATAGTTTAATAACATATACATTAATGGACGTCAAATACAGTTCAGCATTAAATAGAACAATATTCTGCCCTTTTCTTCTGTGTTTGTCCATAACTCTATAGGTATTATTGCAATTCTGCATTAACTTCTTTTTCCTATCATGTTAAAAAGAGATGGTAACTGGTTAACACTATAAACTCCACTCATGTTTTAATGCAGCTGGTCTTATACTAATTAAGAGGATATAAATTTGAGCAAGAGGTTACTGATTCCATAATTTAAGACTTGAAGGTTATGGGTAGGAATATGAAAAATTCTTTTCTTTTGCTTGTTTTTGAAAGGGATAAGTAAATCATGCACTTTGTTTGATATAAATATTTATTTTCTCTATTGATATTATAGAGGGATTAAATTAATTTAAGCGGATCGTTATAGAAGTTTAGGACGTTTTGGTTCCTCAAATGTTAAAATTTTTGAAGATTCTTATTAGTCTCATAAAAAAATTTAATTAGATCCTAGTTGGTTTGTTTGTTTTTTAAATTTTCATTAAATTCCTAAATTTTTAAAATTTTACTAAACCTCAAGATCCGAATATAATTATATAACAAAAAAATGAGTGGATGAATTCATTCTCATTTGCGTAGACATCTAAACGTTGGTCCACAGACGTGTTAGGAAAGGTTTCAGGGTTGTCATGCTATTTGCATTTTTAACGTTAGTTGACCTAGCAAGTTCCGTGACCGGTTCAATAACGCTAACTACAACCTTTTAAACCAACTGTGATGGCAAACTTTCGTCATTGCAACAATGAACAATCCAACATTTTGTTATTTAATCCTTCACTCCATTTTATTTACAATTCTCAAATAAACTTTAATTTGTTCGAAAGCAAGGACTTGTATATATCTTCTTAAAATTTACATATTTCTCAATTTCATCTTGACTTAATAAATTTATACATTCTGTCAATATTTACTTTGAATATATAAACATAGAGGATTAAAATTATTATTAATTGAACTTAAGAAGGGATTGGTGTTATGTTAATTTAGAAATAAAAGTTGAAAGTTTCATCCCAAAAGAAAATTTAATTAATGGGTTGGGTATATAGGTAAGGGCTATATTGGACAAAATCAAAACTTCCTTTTCTTGCAAAGGCAACTGATTGCCACTTCTGGAAAATTAATTTGACCCACCCACGTTGAATTTAATGAAAATGATTTTTTTTATTTTATAATTTAAAACTTTTTTTGTAAAACAAAAAATCTTCTTTTTTAGACTCAGTGATCAATGTAATAATCTTATGATACGAAAACCACAGGTTTAACAAATATATAAATAATGTAATAAACATGAAAGATGAACACACACATATATATATATATATATAATTAATATGTAAATTTAGAGTGCGTTTACCTTTGAGATTTTTAAAATGTTAAAATTTTAGAATCCATCGTTTCAGAAAAGTTAAAATTGGTAATTTTTTTGTTTCCATAAATATTTGATTTATGAAAATTTAGGTTATTAAAATTTTACAATTTTAAAAAAATTATAATATAAATAATATTTTTAAAATTTTATAAATAGTTTTCATAAAATAAAATAATATATTATATGTTATAATTAAATAAAAATGAAATTTGAAGTTTAAATTTATTATCTTATATGTATCAACAAAAATTATCTTATAGTAGGACCATGTGCATTAAATCAAATAAAATTCTTGATGAATTTTGAAAAACTACTTATTTGGTTGGACTTTGGAAATGAAATTGAGCTATTACAATCCCCTCGAAATTACTCTCAAATTTTAAAATTCTCTAATATATCTCCCCATACAAATAAATTCATTTTTAGAACTTTAATAACCTTAATACAAATGAAATCTTTCCTACAAATTTCTCACTCAAACACACCCTTAAGGTATATATATTTTGTTCTAAAGAAACTTTTAACTCAACTAATATTTTTTTCCTTGTAATCACTAATGTTAAAAAAAACATTAAATGATATAATGAGGGTGGTTCACATTGTAAGGCGGTGCAAAGAGCCATTAAAATAAGGGTGATTCACATTGTAGGTGATGTGAAGGACTATTCAAATGAGGGTTTGAGAAGGCAAAGGTTGGATTTGAGCAAAGTATCAATACTATGTTTCTTTTTCTTACCCACCCTTCCTCTAGGAAGGGATATTTATATATGGATGAGAGCTTAAAACATGTCTCTTATCTTATGATTACCTTTCTAATAGAGCCCAACATAGGCCCAAATTAGGGTATGGGCTAGATGTGACCACCCTCTAGTGTCATGGGCCGTTGTTTGAAACCCGTGACTATTACACAAAATGAGTCTCATGGAAGTCCATCGATTAGATAGGGCTCACTTGAGCCACGAGAACTGATCTGATTCAAAGAACTTATAGAGAAACTTGTATATTTGAAGCTTAAGTGGCCCAATGAAGCATATATGGTAAATTAGGGTACCTTGGTAAAAAGGAAAATTAATCTTAGAAGATTGGAGGGAATAAAATCTGATAAAATTAGATTAGATTTGATTGTGTAATCTTATAAATCCCTTAATTGTAAGGATATGCTTCATCTTGTCCGTCAATGTAAATTTAGCTAGACCGTTGGATTTGAGGGAGCACAACTATAAATAAAGAGTCTCCCCCTCATTTGTAAATCACCCATTGTCAGGAGTGTAAATGAACAGAACGTTCGATGAACTGTTCGTGAACCGTTCGTATAATATTTATTTATATTCATTTATTAAGCTAAATAAACGAGTATGAACAAAATTTTTATATTCGTTTCATAAACGAACTAACACGAACAAAGGTGTGTTCGGTTCGTTTATGTTCACGAACAATGAAAAGCTTGTTTATTGGCTCGTTTATAAGCTCATTTATTGACTTTTTTATGACTCGTTTATTTATTAATGATATTTTCTTATAAAAATATTAAAATAATATATCGCTCTATTTTTATATTTGAATTTCAACTCATTAATTTAGGATATGTATTATATTTGCAATCACTATTGATAATCCATTGATTCATTAATAAATGAAACTTTTCTTTACGCCCTCTATCAAAGCAATAAATGCAAATTCACCTAATTGGCTCACCCTAATTGAGAAATCTAACGGCTACACGAGTTAAATCAAACAAATTATAAAAGAAAACCTAAAATAAAAATAACAAAACACCTAAGTCTTCAGTAGAGGGTAACTGAACAGTTCCCATTTCTTCCTACAACCGATTCAATCAGTGATTATTTCCAGTAACATTCAACTTTTGCAACCTTCCACTCCGATGATCTCCTATTGGTCCTGATTGCTTTTCCACTCCGATGATCTTTTTGTAACTTCTTGTTTTATCCCCTTTTTATTTCATAATTCTATCATTTCCTCCCCATTGCATTTGCCTTCTGCCCTCTATTACCAGTTCTTCTACTCTCATTGGGGCTTCTTCAATCCAGTATCTGGTTGTTTCAAACCTCTTGTCTTCCTAATACGAACTCGCTTACGGGAGTAATTGAATCATTGATTGCCCGATCGTCAAATTAAATAATTCTCATTTTCGGATTAACAAAATGGCTAAGTTATAAAAAGATAGTTGTTTGGCAGCGGATAAACAAAGTTGAAAATGTTAGAAGATGGATATAATGATCTTAAAACACGAACGAACCCATAATAATGATTAGGACCCAATTCGTATAAGTCTTAAAGTGGAGAATGGATAGCTGGATAGGACCGAGACCCGTTATCTAGGGAGATAGGAACCTACGGTATAGGTGAACGCCACACTTGAAAGTGATAAGTTCAAGAACAGAGATAGGATGACGCCACTAGTAATGCTAGATAAGTCAGATCAAATCACCAAGAACAATAAGAGTGAAAAACTCACAAAGTCTAAAATATTTCATAAATTTATCAAAAGGTTTTCAAACAATGTTTCTTACAATCTATTTATAGGCATTATTATGACTAATTCAAATTCAACATTCATACCAGCTATTAACAAAATATTAAAATTCGGTTATAACTCTTAATAGGCAGCCAAAAAGTCATGTCTTTTCACTTGATTCATGCATAGTTGAAAAGTCACGCCTCTTCACTTGATGAAGGCTTAATGGTCCATTAAATGTGTTGCTTAATGTCCCTTCATTTTCCCCTTAACCAAATGTCTTAATGCTTGTGTATTCATCTCTTAATTGACACCATAACCAGCTTTGAATGCATGAAACTGATCAGACTTGAAGAGTCACTCTTGGTCCATTTGAACAGTCACCATAATAAGCTTTGAGTGTTTCAATATCCCCAAAAATCTTCCAAATATGCACCAGCAATTAAGTGACCAAATGCACACTCTTTTATGCCAAAACTGGACAACCAATTGAATGTGACAGCATTTGATTCTTCTTGGCAAACGAACAGCCCTATTGTAGTTATATGACTAGCCTTTTGGACTTTCCTACAACAATCACACAATCAATTTATTTAAGAAAAACTAAACACACTATAACTTAAACATTATAAAAAATAACAGCCAAATTAAATAACATACTAATATAAACAAACTCAAACATATTTAACAACTAAGATGCTTAAATGCTTGGTTTTAATTACGATGTAAACTAAGTGAAAAATGAATTACTTAATGCATGACTTCATTAAAAGATACAAACTTTAATTAATATGGGAGTTACATAATGCATGAATTTATTAAATGCAGAACACAAAATGCATAACATAATTAAAAGATGTAGATCAATAATGCAAGACATTAATTAAATATGCATTTAATAAACAATACATAATTAAAGACTCATATTATAATAACTGAAGTAACTAAAATAAATAAATCAAAGTCCTTATTCCAGCAACCAAATTAACAAACTGGAATTAAAAGCTTCATTTTACACTTGGGCCCCTCGAGTTTGGGCCAATTTCGATATCGTCGAATTGTTTCAAAACATGATGCGATCGGGATTGCATCATACCCTCCCTCTTGATGATGATTTGTCCTCAAATTGGGCCAATTGCTCGAAAAAAAAAATTATCATCACAAACCTGGAAACTACACAAGACTCAAAAAGGAAACAAATTAATTGCTTGCCCTCCCTCTTTAGGAGGAATCCATTTCAAAGTGTCACCTTCATGAAAGTGAAAGAGGTTAGTAACAACATAGATGATGAACTCGAAGGAACTTTCTGAAACGTTATGCACAGATTGAACATATGTTCCTATGTCGGGATCAAAAACATAAGCTGGCCTTACCTTTTCAAGATGAATCAAGAATTTCATGTACAGCCACATAGAAGAAACAGGAATCAATTCAAAATTGTAATTAGAATTCGCGAGTTTTGTTTTCTTATTTAAAGTCCAAACAACAATTAAGCACACATTGCGCTCACACTTATCTTCACAAAATTTGTAAGGCTTGATCTCTCTCAATGTCGAACAAGAATGGTAAACTCCCAGTTTGAACACACGAAATTGTTCGCTCGTCCCAAAATGCGAGATGAATTTTTTAATCACCAACAATTCACAAAAGTGAAACAAATTAGTGACATTATAAGTTATGGGCACAAAATAACTTGTCGGTATCCAACTCAAGAATGGAACGCATGAACCAATGCCAAAATAAAGGTTACGAGTTGGTCTTTCCTTTTCAGAATGAATCACAAACTTTATCGATGGTAACAAATCAGAATCACAAGACATTCGTAAATTATAATCTTGGAAAATAAAATTTCTTCGTTCAAATCCCTTGAACAAAAACATAGAACAATAATCTCCGGGATCAAAAATAAAGTTTTCTCTTACCTTCTCGATCTGACATGAAGATTTCATGGCTAGTAAAAAAGAAGGAATTGGAAGTAATCAAAAATTATAAACATGCAAGAGAAGCTTAAATACTCTTAACCAAAATGTAGAACAATAATTTTCGCAAACAAAGAATTGATTTTGTTTTTGTACACCAGCAAAGTTTACATACTTTGTTTTCGAAAATAATGATAAAACATGATGCAAATAGAAAGGGCCAACATATCTATACAAATTAAAATAATGGTGCTTACTTTCTCTCACCAACAACTTAGAAAAATATGCTCCAGGTTTAAACACATGATTTGGGTCACTTATGTTCGAAAACAATATAAAGACATAGTCCATCAACAATGCAATCATGTTTAACAAATGGAATTTAGTCACATACCTTCGAACAGGCAGCAGCATCCACAAAATTTCATTGCATTGATTGAAAGAATTCATGTAGCAATCAAAACTAATCAAATTAAGCATTTTACATGAATACTTTTTATCACATACAACAATCATGTTTTGCTGACTTATAATTGGAGCAATGTCATCAACGTCCACAACATCTTGCAATTTGATGTGATTTGAACCAACATGAATCAAATGATGATAGAAACATTTCGTGACACTATTCGAAATAGGTTCAGCAACGAAACTCATGTCATCGTGTCTTTTAACACAAAGCAAAAGATGAAAGAAGCTATGCAAGTCACTTTTCAAAACAGATTCATCAATTCCAATCAATGTATAACAACTAAACAAGTATTCACAAAAAAATTTAAGATCAACGGTATGAACAGGCTTGGCAACGAGAGTTAAAGAGTTCCACTTCGATTGGTTTTCAATAGATTCCTTACCTTTCTCACCTTTGGAAATGTCAAAAACATTTGGACTTTCCATCTTACCCTCTTCAATCAATTGAAACCGTCATTCGTTGGGTAGGTAATAGAGCTGGAACTTGTCTTTAGGTAGAAGTTTACAAACCTGAAACGAAGAGAAATCACAAGGCAAGTTCGAATGGGGGTTAGCAAAAATATTCCTCCCTTGTGTTTGAGCACTCTCTTCTTCTTCACACGTTTCTTTTTCAAGCTCTCTCTCTCTTTCACTTATTTTCTTTTCAAGCTCTCTTTCTTTTTCACTCGTTTTCTTTTCAAGCTCTCTTTCTTTTGCACTCGTTTCATTCATATTTTCTTTTGTTTCTCTCTCGCTTTTCTCTTTTTCTTTTTCCTTTTCCTTTTCCTTTTCTTTTCTTTTAATTTTTTTCATTTTCATTTATCTCCTCTCGTTTTTATTTTACCTCACTTGTTTTTACAACAGAATTTTTTAGTTCGAGTTGATCCTCGTAGACTTGCACCGAAGTGAGCGGTACTAAAGTTACTTTCCTCCCTTGATACTTAAAGGAATACTTATTGGTATGGTCGTCATGAATAACCTTTCGTTCCAATTGCCACGGCCTTTCTAGTAACAAATGGCAGGCATGAATAAGTACCACGTCGCAGACAACTTCGTCTTGATACTTGCCGATGGATAAGGCAACGCGCACTCATTGAGTGACCTCAAATTCGCCTTCGTCGTTACGCCATTGCAATGTATAGGGGTGCGGATGCTTGGTAGTAGGTAAGCCAAGCTTCTCCACTATTCTAGTACTGGCCACGTTTGAACTACTTTCACCATCAACAATGATGCAACACACTTTAACGTGGACACGGCAGCGAGTGTGAAATAGATTCTCACGTTGCGGTTCATTCTCCAAGCTTTGAAGGGTTAGACTTATTTTTATGTCAAAAGCTTTGTCAACGACAGTATGGGGCAAGTCAAACTTAGAAAATTCTTAGAACATGGTTTGAGCAAAGTATTAAAATAAATAAATAAATAAATAAATAAAAAATAAACCTCACCACAAACCTCAAAAATCCTCTCGCAAAGAAAATTAATATGTGCTCTCTACTCGTGTTTACGCTCGAATGTTGGCTTTTACCTCTTAATGTATTTTCACTCGTGCCTTTTACCTCTCGAAGTTCTTAGCAATTTTGTTACACTTATTAACACACTTGTGGGTCAGCTTCAAAAGGCTAAGAAACAAAGCTTGATGTTAAGGTAATTAGGTAGGCCGGAAGAAAAATTTTAAAGAGTGTGGCTACAAAAACGGTTTCTTCAAAAACAAACACGGAAGATCGGGAATTAAAATTTCCAAATAGCTTTTCTTTGATTCGAAATATTCAACACCAAACTCCCACTTTTGCAATTTTGTAACTTATATGCACAGATTTTTTTTACGCGAATTTTTTTTAATTCCGAATTTTTTTCTTTTTTAATTTCGAGAGTACAAAAAACAATAAAAAATGTACCTAATTTGAAAAGCTCTGATACCAAATGATACAAACTCGTTTACGGGAGTAATTGAGTCGTTGATTACCCGATCGTCAAATTAAGTAGTTCTTATTTTCGGATTAACAAAATGGATAAGTTATAAAAATATAATTGTTTGGCAGCGAATAAAAAAAGTTAAAAATCTTGGAAGATGGATATAATGATCTTAAAACATGAATGAACCCGTAATAGTGGTTAGAACCCAATTTATATTAGTCTTAAGGTGGAGAATGGATAGTTGGATAGGACTGAGACCCGTTATCTAAGGAGATAAGAACCTACGGTATAGGTGAATGTTACACTCGAAAGTGATTAGTTTAAGAATGGAGATAGGATGACGCCACTAGCAATGCTAGATAAGTCAGATCAAATCACCAAGAACAATAAAAGTGAATAACTCACAAAGTCTGAAATATTTCATAAATTTATCAAAAGATTTTCAAATAATGTTTCTTACAAACTATTTATAGGCATTATTATGACTATTCAAATTCAACATTCATACCAGCTATTAACAAAATATTAAAATTCGGTTATGAATCTTAATGAGCAGCCAAAGAGTCATGTCTTTTAGCTTGATTCATGCATAGCTGAAAAGTCATGCCTTTTCACTTGATGAAAGTTTAATGGTCCATTAAATGTGCTGTTTAATGTCCCTTCATTTTCCCCTTAACCAAATGCCTTAATGCTTGTGTATTCATCTCTTAATTGGTACCATAACTAGCTTTGAGTGCATGAAACCGATCAGACTTGAAGAGTCACTCTTGGTCCATTTGAAAAGTCACCATAATGAGCTTTGAGTGTTTCAATATCCCCCAAAAATGTTCCAAATATGCACCAGCAATTAAGTGACCAAATGCACACTCTTTTATGCCAAAACTGGACAGCCAATTGAATGTGACAGCATTTGATTCTTTTTGGCAAACGAACAGCCCTATTGTAGTTATGTGACCAGCCTTTTGGACTTTCTTACAACAATCACACAATCAATTTATTTAAGAAAAATTAAGCACATTATAACTTAAGCATTAAAAAAATAACAGACAAATTAAATAACATACTAATATAAACAAACTCAAATATATTTAACAACTAAGATGCTTAAATGCTTCGTTTTAATTAAGATGTAAACTAAATGAATAATGAATTACTTAATGCATGATTTCATTAAAAGATGCAAACTTTAATTAATATGGGATTTACATAATGCATGACTTTATTAAATGCAGAACACAAAATGTATAACATAATTAAAAGATGTAGATCAATAATGCAAGACATTAATTAAAGATGCATTTAATAAACAAGACATAATTAAAGACTCATATTATAATAACTGAAGTAACTAAAATAAATAAATCAAATTCCTTATTCTAGCAACCAAATTAACAAACTGGAATTAAAAGCTTCATTTTGCACTTGGGCCCCTCGAGTTTGGGCTAATTCTGATATCGTCGAATTGTTTCAAAACATGATGCAGTCGAGATCGCATCACTTCCTGAACCAGTCCATACGCCGCGGTGTTTGCTTCTCTAAGTATGAATCTAAACTTTATCTCTTAATATATTAAAAAGCTAAATGAGTGGTTAAAGCTTAAAAACAACTTTCAAGCTGCATATAAAGAATAGAGTCAAGTAAACGGGAGTGAAGGTGGAATGGTGAACAAGAGTTTTAATGAGGTGGAGGTGGCCGATTAAAGGGAGCGAAGGTGGTGATGGAGGGAGGTTTTGGGGGTGTTTTTTGGATTGAAACAATAAGTTTAAACAAAGTAAGAGAAAGATAAATGAAATAGATGCATAGAGAATTGATGTTTGGTCCATTATGGCTTATTCATCAATTAGTGGTGTTTGTCTTTATATAAGTGTTATCCAAGAAAAAATGCCCAGAATTTTCTTCTTGCATATCTTTCAATGGTTAGAGTTTTTACATTTATGCATGATTATTATGACATGATCGGAGTAGGAGACTTTTCATAATTTTAATACAAAATGATATTGTCATCTTTGAAATTCTTAACCGAAAAACCATAGTAAATTCAGTGAAGGTTGTGGTCTCTCAACTTGATATGATCATTTTTTTAATAACATTCTTGTCACCTATTGTTGTTTTGACCCGTGTCTTAAGCCTACTCCCTTAACTCTTGCTTGGTCGGATGGGATCTTTTTACCCATCTCTTGATTACAGTTTGCTGCTTTTTTTAAATTTAATATATTAATCATTGATAAAGAATTTGTATTAAGCATTTGTTGTATCATTTGATAGATTTTATCGTTCAACTTCATTAGTCTGCAACGTTTTTTTTTTATCAAAGATCAAAGAATTTGTTGCATCTCTTGATAGATTTCATCGTCCAACTTCATCAGTCATCACAAATACTCAATTTTTATTTCCCAACGGTATGCAAAAGAGTTTTCTTTTCTTTTTTTTTCATATATTAGCAATATGCATATCCTCTTAAGATCTGACTCTTTCTAACAGTCTTTCCAAAAATGATGTTCGAAGAGGCCACAAAGAGTTCGAGGGAGACATTTTCAGATCTTTATTTGTTGTATACCATTCTCTTTTATCTTGTTTAATTAATTTATTTTAGTATAAATTAAGGTTGAGACCTTTCAAGTTGGAATTATAATTTCGTAACTATTATTTTGCTATTATTATCTCCAGACTTAGTTTTATGAGATATTGCTTTAAACCTGATGCACATTGTTGTTGTTCGTACTTCGATGATTTGTTAAAGATATTTAATATTATTAATGGTAAAATAAAATTATTTGAAATGGTGATTTGTTACTTGTTTAGCCTATGTGTATTATTGCTTTTATAGAGCTTGTTTATTATATTTGGTGTTATCCATTACTAATGATTTAAGTTTTAATTTTTAGGTATGTCTTATAACTCGGAACAAGGTCATTACTCTTATTTGTGTACTGGTTCTTCATCATCGATGGTTTTCATTGAAGGAAATGAAATTTTCAATACTCGAGATACTACTCATGAAAGACAAACCCCTGAGAAGGCTGAGTGTTTAGATGATATTGGAGTTGCCACTTATACAATGAGAAATAGAAAGAAGACATCAATTGTTTGGCAGGAACTGGCCACATTTAAACTTGCTGATGGGATCGAAAAAGTGCAATGTTATCACTGTGAGATTAAACTTGCCAAGAACCAGGATGGTACAACTACACAATATAAAAGGTATTTAGATAGTTGTGTGAAACGTCAAGTATCTTTAAAGGGACAAGGCAATCTTTTTCTACCACTGCAAGCACCTAGATCTGACAGTGTAAGTGGTATCCAGACTTCGAAATATGACCAAGCAAAGATCAGAGAAGTGTTTTCTTAAATGATAATAGTTCATAAGTTGCCTTTTGCGTTTACTGAGTATGAGTTATTCACTTTGTTGATGAAAATTGCAAGCCTTCACTATGTAAGAATTTCTCGTGCTACATCCAAAGCTAATTCTTGGACAAGTTATGAGGTTGAGAAGAAGAGGTTAAATGAGTTGTTGAAAAAAGTGGATAGGATGTGCATTACAACTAATATGTGAAAGTCGGGTCAAAAGATTCAAGACATGGTCTTGACAACTCATTTTGTGGACTCATATTGGAATTTGTAAAAAAGAGTTTTAAACTTCATTGATGTGCTTCCTCTGCATAGTGCAGTTCTTGTATATGACGCATTGTACAAATGCTTACAAGATTGGGGTATTGAAGGAAAAGTGTGCTCAATTTTCGTGGACAATGCTTCTTACAATGATGCAACTGTAAGGATGTTGAAAGATAGCTTTTCATTTCATAAAATGCTTCCTTTGAATGGGAAATTGTTTTATGTCCGTTGTTGTACACACATCTTGAATCTATTGGTGCATGATGATCTTTCTGAAATTGAAGATGTAATTGATAATGTAAAGACCATCATGCACCAATATATTCAATATGTGTACAACAATTCTAGATTGTCCTTGTTGAGTGTAGCCTCTCAAGGCCTTAACAACATAATGTAAAGGAAGTTTGTTCTTTCTTCGCACTTTTTATTGAAGTTACCAACATTATCTCAGGTAAACAATTTAAATATATCTAGTTTTATTTCATTATTTATTAATTTTCATTTATTTTATTTTTTTAATATATGGTATTTCCTTTATAAATATTAGGTTCTGAATATCCAACTTCAAATTTGTTTCTTCCTAAACTTTGGAGTATCAAAGAGTTATTGATGGAGAAATATTTGAGTGAGGAACTTTGGATGAGAAAAATAGTTGATAAAATGAAAAGAAAATTTGATCAATATTGGGGTGAATGTAATTTGCTGATTTCTATCACTGCTATACTAAATCCTAGAAATATGATGAAATTGATTTACTTCAATTTTCGTGTTATTTATTTTGAAGAGGAAGCTCCTAGACAAATTCACATTGTGCGTGATAGTTTAAATGAGCTTTATAAGGAATATGTGGATGAATATGCAACAGCTAATGTTGGTACATAAATGGAAAATTGATGTGCAAGAAAGTGGTGTCAACAATGCTTCTACCACTAGTAGAATAGGTAAGAGAAAAGTTATGACTGGGAGGTCCAAGTTTGAGAGATATATTAGGAGGGTTGACATAGTCAAAAGTTTTAAGTCTGGACTAGATATATACTTGGAAGAAGGAGTGTTCATTTGTAAGGAAAACTGTGGTGATTTTAATGCCTTAGAGTGGTGGAAGGTTACTAACCTCAAGTTTCGAATTTTATCAAAAATGACTTGTGAAATCTTGTCTATTCCTATTACCATGGTGGCTTCAGAATCTACTTTTAGTGGTGGTAGAGTGATTGATGCATATCGTTCATCTTTAAGAACTGATACAATGCAAATGTTACTTTACGGTTTCGATTGGTATCAAAACTTTTATGGGTTGAAAAAGAAAGCCAAAGTGAGTAATTTTTAAGTATTTATTCTATTTATTTAATATTTCAAATATTATTTAAGTTTGTCATCTAATTTTAATTTTTTATGTAGAGTAAAGTAGAAATTAAAGAGATTTCTTTACTTTGATGTTAGAATTTTGAAGAATTTCAAAGGTACGTAATCTAGTAATTTTTAGGTTTTTATGTTGTTGCCTTATTGAATTTGATGGGCGAAACTCATGGATTTTCTGATTTGGTGTTTTCAGGATGTGGTATCGTTGGATTCATTGTAAAGGAATATGTTATTTATGTTGTCAACTTTTCTATTTGGTGTTTACTGCAACATTTTTTGTGTTATCTTTTTAAATTGCTTCTCTTGTAATATGTTTTGTTTTGAATTGATCAAACTACTTGTTTGCAACTTAATTTTTTATGATATTACAAATACCTCCTTCAACTTTAGAACTTAACAATTCTCATGTTGAAATGTAAGTTTTATTTAGTTGGTTTAATTTAATTTTTTTTGTTTGTTTAGTTAACATTCGCGAACATAAACGAACATATTCACGAACGCTAAACGAATTGAGCCCGAACACACCAAATAATAAACTAACCGAGTTCAAACATGATATTAACAATTTAAACAAACACAAACTGAACATGAGCAACTTTAAGAATAAACCAACAAACACGAACATAGCCTTGTTTGTTTGAACCTGGTTCATTTACACTCCTACCCAATGTATCCATTATTCTTTGACAGAAAGAATATATTGAGAGCATTTATTCAAGTACCTCTTGTGCATTATTTTTTCTATGGTTATTATGCTGTTTTGGGCTTTCTTTCGTTGTGAGTTTGCTTCTGCTATAATTTTGGTACCTTGGAAGAATTCTGCGAGAGTTAGGCTGACTTAAGTGCATCTGAAGTGAAGTAATCACCTAAGACCATATGGATTGTGAGATTGAAAGTCTAGTCCCGTGACACTAGATTAGTGAGCTTGGGGAGTTGAAAACATTAATGATATTGGATATTTGATATGATGGTTGTCTTTTGTGGCGTGATGGTAATGCTTCTTCCATAAATGCATTCATAATGGTGTAGGATGCCTTCATACAAGAAGTATTCTAGTGGTGTGGGAGGTGTCTAAGCATAAGATATAACAATTGTCCCCTAGTCAAAGAGAATTTTATAAAGTGAACTTTTCTTAGATTAGGATGTTGAGGAGATGGGGTGTAATTTTTTTGGTTTGGTGGAGATTGATGTTGTTTGGATTACCAATGTGAGGTTTAATGATAAATTTTTCAATAAATTCAAAAATTTCAAAAATGACATCTTAAATATATGATTTCTAATTTTGATATGGTCATTCTTGTATTATATCCAATTATATGTGTTTTCTGGATTTTTTATCCAACACTTATAATTTATCCAACTCAATTTTTATTTTCTATTTCCCAAAATATTATTTATTTAATCAATTAATTAATTTTTCAATTAAATAATTTTCTCAATCTATTTTTAGTTCCGTTAAATTCAAAATAACTTTACCGTAATAGAATCTATAATGAAATATATTCAATTTTCTTATTCAACAAATTCATAATGACTAATGAATTTAATTCCATATTAGAAATTAAATTATTTAATTATAATTAATTAAATAATAATTCAAAAAACCTTAAATTAATTACTAAGTCATCTCTTAAACTTAGTGAGAAAACGCATTCACTACGGATAGCGATACATGTGATCTATTTCTCTTACTTCATCATTTTCATTCATTTCATATTATTGGTTCTTACATGCAATTCGTTTCTAATTATCTCGAGCTAATAGAGTGATCAATTAGATATATATAATTAGGGCTCAAATAATTTGTAATTAAGTTTCAACTTTCCACCTATTAATTACAACATTATTTAGTCATAAAGTCATCCCATTAAAGTATCATGACAACCTTAATTATAAATAATTTGAGCCCTAATCACATATGTCCAATCGATCCCTCTGCTAATTACATTCGAAAATGAATGTGGTTTCTCACTGAGTATGGAAATGACTTAAGAATTAATTTAAGTTTTTTTTGAATTATTATTTAATTAAATAATTGAAGTTTGAAAATGAAATTAAATTAATTGGTCATTATGAAATTCGTTAAATGTAGAAATTAAATATATTTTCTCATAGATTCTTTTACAGTAAAATTGTCATTATTTTAACGGAATTAGAATTGGGTTCAGAAATTTATTTAATTGAAAAAATTAATTAATTTAAATTAATTTAATAAATAAAATTTGTTTTGGGAAATAATAAAACATATATTAAACCAATTAGTTCAAAAAAATATGAGTACATATGAACGAAAATACTACACTTAGGGCACTAGATCTCAACACATATGTCATCCTTTGAATCTTTTCTATTGTTAGTGATCGAGTTCTCTGTTTTACCATAGAAAAGGATATTCAACAAATTTTTAGGTTGAGGGAGATCAAGGATCCTCATTACTAATATAGATTCCCAAACAAAAATAGTGAAAACTAATTAAGTGATGTGATGGGTAATAGAATGGGTATATTCTTGCCCTTGTATATTTTTTAGTTGGGTTTTTACTTGCCCCTACATCCCTAGTTCACAAGGGTCTTGGCTTCGTTCGATATATCATCAGGGCAATTGATTTGAGGTTCTTGGTTCCAACTAGTGGCTTTCTTTTTAGACTATTGCATCAATGGGGAGAAGGCACGCCTTAGTAGCTTTAAGAATCTTTATTTCTAGCAATTCTCCCATAAGTAGGTCCAGTAGAGACTACTATTTAAAAAAAAACATGAAGGCATTGGTGCATCCATTATTAGCAAGCAAATAACTGGCACTAAGAGAAAGGCTAATACATTTATGTAGAAGACCAACTAGGTGTCTTCCCCTTCCCAATGGTGTGGAAAAAGTCCAATACTTAGAAACTAACCTAGAGACCAAACCTAGAGGATGAGGTTTTCATATATTAGTTTAATCACTATAAATAGGGTTATTATTTTCCTGTTTCCAAGCTATTGAGTCTAAACCTTATTTAGGTTCAGTGTTTGGAGGGAAAAAGTCACAACAAAATAATTCCTACTAATGTTAAATGTTTCAAATACCAAATAAACTTGGTGGTGTGACCCACAAAAACTAAAGGTTGGCTCTTGAGAGTTACTAACGAGTTGGATAGGATGATAATAGATAGAGTGGAAGAGCCTAAAGGTCCACAAAAGAAGACCTCCAAAAAGCAAAGGGGAATTACAAATGTCCCGATATAGGCTTCCTCTAAAAGTAAAATTTCTAACCTTAGTTTGCAAAAGACCTTAAAGAAAAAGTGGCTAGCTTGGCACTTTTAGTTATTGCCACTGGCATCCCCAAAATAAATAGGTTAGCCAAAATTAAGTCAATGTCTTTGATATGCCCTCTTATTGATGGGGAAGATGATTCATACTAGGAAATTTATAATTATACGGATCTAGAGGTGACTCTTTCCATGCTAGTAAAGGGCATGGGTTTTTCAACTACTGATATTTTGAAGGAATCCTTAGAAACTGAGAAATATAATGTCTAAACTACAATAGTAGCTTTTATCTATGATAAACTCATCCATTTTATGCCCTCTTTGTAGGAACGACGTCTTGTAGGTTTAACTAGCATAAAATTTTGGCGTAATTGGATGATTAAAGGGCTAGATCCTTGAAAAGGAAAAAAGATTTGTTGAGGTTATTACATTTACTACACCATCATAAGTAACATTGACTTCCATGTCTGAAAACTCTCCTTCTAGCATCATTATGTCAACTGTTCAAATTTCTTCTCCCTTTCCTTAATTGTTGCTCCTAGTAGCTATCTCAGGGTCCAATTACGTTAAAAGTGCCATAAAGACTTTGAAAGCAGTTGGAAGTTTACAAGGCCAAAAGAAGAAGAAGTTGAGGAAGAAATTTAATGCGCCTTTTCCCTAATATAGGCATTTTCTACTAATGAGTTTCATTTGGACCCTACCATCGTGATTAAAATCTGGTGAATAATGATAGAAAATTTGAGATTGAGGCACTTTGGTCGCTAGCCCAACAGAACCTTGGTACGAGTAAGAGTCTTTTTATTATCTAAGGCTTTGATGGTACTTTTGGCATTAGATAACCATCACCTAAAAGTTGAAACCAAATTTTGAAGAACAAGAGAAAGCCTATGCCAAGCTTTAGAAAGGCCTTATGACTTTAAAGGTGAAGGCAGAGATCTCAAAGGAAAAATTAGTTTTTTTTTCTTTTGTTGATTTCATTGGGAAACTAGCAACGGAGAATGTGACCTTGGTGGAGTTGGAGATGGAGTAGGCTACTTAATAAAAAGAGGTCGAAGCTTCTTTTTTTGGGGGGGGAAGAAACTACTAAATAGAAGGTGACAACATTAAAATGGAAATGACTAAATTTTGCTAAGAGGTTGAGGGGTTAAAGAAGATAAATGAAGCCTTAGATAAGGTAGAAAGCCTTCTTAGTAAGCTTAATAGTGTTAAAATGGCCCAATAGGTGGAAATCACCAAGCAAGTGAAGGATTATCACTAAGTCATCAATGCAATGTACAATGATGCCCAAGAATAATTTTTCATAATATTGTTAATATATAAGGTACAACTTTGGCATGCATTTAAGTGTTACCCTAGCCCTTTGGACTTTTTTGGCATTTGTTTGTCTGCAATCAAAGCTAACCTGGAATCCATTGCTATAAGGAATCTCATCGACAAAGAATGAGAGGCTTGGAAGAAGGAAATACTATATTCTAGAGTACTCAGTCTTGCTCCTTCACTTAAGTACTCAGTCTTGCTCCTTCACTTACGCCTATTACTAAGGACCTTCTTTCTAATAATGACACCAGAGATGATGTTATAGTGAATCTTGTTGTTGCTAGTGCTACCAATGCCTTAATTGTCTCCCATTTGATAGATCTTCCTGCTTCTTAATGTTACTTTATCTTTCTTGTATACTTACTTTTTATATTGCTACTTTTTATAAAATGAATAAAAGTTTGTATTTTTCGACATTGTCTTCAATGCCTTTTACTTATCTTTTCTTTATTACTAATTTTCATTTATATATCATTGCTCCTACCCACGTATATAGACTTATGTCAATATTATGACTTGTTCAAAAATATTTCTTTCTCACTTTAGGAGTTGTAGTGTTTTCCATTGGAGCCTTGAAAAGGCTATGCCTAACAAGGAAAATATTAAGCTTTTTAGCAAGCTTATGCCTTGAGAGGCCACACCCAACAAGGACATTAAAGCCTTAAAAGGCTTCATCGAAAGTGCTATTAATGCCTTTGATAGGCCTACGTCGGAAACGACACTAAGGCCTTAAGAAATGTCATTTGAGGCACTAGAGCCTTAAGAGTATTCATTGAAAATGATATTAGGGCTCTCAAAATTCTATTTTTTTAAAAGTCATTTAAGGATATAGTTCAATTAGGGTTATTGAATAAACATCAATTCTTAAAGATGTTAAGGTCCATCTGATTTATAGATTTTCTCTTATATTAAAAAGATCATTTAGGATTAGGGTTTTGTTAAAGTTTTTAAATAGACATCGACATCCACAAATGTCGAGGTCAATTTTAATTTTATGTGATTTTCTCTTTTTTAAAGAAATTAATAGTTAGGGTTAGAGTTTTCCAAATTTTGAAAGGAATGAATCTAGTCTATTTAAATTTTTAAAAAAATCATGATTTTGGCTCATCAAAATTAGGTAGGGGATTATGAAAGGAATATGGGTATTAAAACAAACCTTAATGTCTATAGGTGTTAATGTCTATTTAATGCCAAGATTTCATTCCTTGTCTATTTAAAAAAAATACTTTTATGGTCACAAGTTATGTTAAACGAATAACTTTTAGGGCTAATTTGGCAATGCTTTTGAAAAGTGCTATAGAAAAGTACTTTTGAAAAGTTTAGTTTAAAATTTGAGTGTTTAGCATTGCTGTCAAAAAGTGTTTTTGAGAAATAAAATGTACGTTTTAGACATGTTATTATCAAGTAACAAATATGCATTTAAATAATATTTAAATTAGTTAATATTATTATATTTTAGTAAGAATATAAAAAATTATTATAACTTGTTAATATTTTATTATATGAAATATAAATTTTAAATATTTTTAAGCAATAAATATTAATTATTTATAAAATTTAATTAGAATATATAAATTATATTTTAAATATTTAAATATAACCATTAAATATTTGTAATTAGTGTTTTAAAAAATATTTTTATTTTTAATTAATGATTTTAACACATTTGTAATTAAGCACCAAAAAAAAAAGAAAGTACTATGTTATTTAAGGGTGAAAAAGTAATTAAGCATCAAAAGTGCTTTTGGGAGAGGAAAAGCTAAAATTTTTAGCTTCTCTTTTTTAGGAGTGCTTTTGAAGCTAAAAATTTCAGCCAAAAGCAACTTGTTCTATACAACTCTTCTTCTAAAAGTGTTTTTTTAAGTAATGAATAATTGACCCTTAGAGTCAAAAGTATTTTTGAACCTAAACGCACATTTGAAAAAAAAACCATTTTTAGAGTCAAATGGCATTTTGAACCTTCATTTATAATCTAACGTATTTTATGTAATATTTATATGGGGTATACAATTATTTCTTTATTAATTTTTTTTAAATATATAATATATAGTATATACTTTATATGTTAAAATATTGATAATGAGTTACAATCAATTCTTTTATATATTTTTATAATCTTAATGAATTTAAACATGATTTAAATACATATATTTTGTTTTACAATAATTTAACTCAACTATTTGATTTAAAAAAAAAAATATTTTTACAATATTACTAACTTTTAAAATAAAGCACGAATTCTATCTAGAATGATAGGAAACTTCAAATTCCAAAACTTTGGCTTAAAGAGCAAGGCAGCGTACTATCTCAACTTGACCTCTACTTTTTTCTTCTACTTCTTTATATCTGGAATAGTCAGACAGAAAACAAAAGGCATAAAGTTCAGCGCAATTTAACAAATGTAATGATAAGAACATGGTTTAAAATTTTTATTTTCAAATTATTAATATTATTAAAAGTTTTTGAATAATGGTAGGAAATAAAATATTAATTAGATTATATGGTGGATGATTCTGGCCCCTATTGATAGCCTATAACAACGGTAACATCGTATTAGTATTTTAATATTTAAGTTCCTATTATCATAATCAAATCATTTTTTTATTACTTGCAGTGAAGTTGACTGTACTTATTCAATATTGCGTTAGAGTTTGGTGCTCTGACATAGATTTTAAAAAATTAATATTATAGTTAAATTTTAGATCAATGTATAGAGAAGTAGTATGATATATGCTTCATTATTTATTTGTAAAAATTTAAATAGTAAATAGGTTATTAGTTTGATTAAATAAATTACTAAAATTTCATAAAATATAAAAAAAAGTATTAAAAGGTAAAATCCAATTCAACTTGTTTTTTAGTCTGGTTTAATCAGTTTGTACCGGTTTGTGGGTCACCAATCTGATGCCTCTCTCCAAACTCGTATCCTGGTCAATCCTTGATCTTATTGGTCTGATTGATCGGTCCGATTCGATTTCAAACAACCATGACTTTAAGTTTCTATACACTTTGTACATTTAGAATGTAGTCCCCTACTTTTATTTTTAAAAATTTAATCTCTTTACTTTTCAAATTTAAGTGGGAAGAAAAATTAAAACTACCCATAAAAGTTTTTGTAATGTAATATTGCAAAAGAAATTATTTAAATAAGTATGCTTAATGTAACACAATACTTACAATTGTTGAGTTTAATGAGGTTTATTGCGTCATTTTAAAATCAAGATAATTAGTTTTGAATGATTACAACACCTTGGAATCCATGACTGTAGAGTTCTATTTAAAATTTAAATTATAACATTATAATTTAATTTTCTAATGATGATGGATAATATTTGAACAAAACTCAACACCTATAAAACACTTTTTTTGTAAAAAATTTAAAAAACATATATTGTAATCTATAACTAATTGTTTGAAGGGGAAACAAAAATTTTAATTGACCTTGCCACTCTTACGAATCCTAATAAAATCCTAATTCTAAAACCTATAAATAATTCTTTGAAGTTTTTAGTTTTTCATATAAAACCCCAAAACATTCATTCTCTACATTCTATACTATCTTATATACCTAAGATTTTCGAAATTCAGATCTCATATCATTCCGTAAAGGTTCCCCCTTATTGAGATGAAATAAGGACATGTTGCTCTAAATGCAACAATACTGGAGTCTTTAGTGGCTCAATATTGCAGTAATATGATAATAAATTTGTCTAACAATAGAATCGTTCCTCACTTAAAATAAGCTAGTTTCTATCACGTTAGCCAAATCAAGAAAGTCATTTTCGTTCCAGCATTCGTATTGGCTTTGATTGAATGACGGAGACTCAAGAGTTATACGTTTTATCTCCCGTGCAGCAAAGTGACAATAACACTAGATGATGTAGAGTTGCTAATAGGCTTTCTAGTGGATGACGTTTAGTAACAGAAAATTCTGACTTTAATCCTAAGAAGGCCGTTTTTCGACTTGTTTGGAATAGGTATCGGCCATGAGTCTGATTTCAATGGGCTTTGAACTAAGTTAAAATGGATGAAGAGTTGCTTTGAGCATCTCCTAGAGAATCCTACACTACATCTTCTAGCATTTGGAACAAGTATCGACCATAAAGTCTAATTTCAATGGGTTTCAAATTAAGTTAAAATGGTTGAAGAGTTCTGTCAAAAATCTCCCAAAGAATCCAACACTCAACACATATTCAACATCATGCTAAAGTGTGTGTTTATGCTAGAAAAGTTGGCAACTTAGTTCATACCATCTACCTCCCATTGTTATTAAAATTTGAAACCATTGGTACATATAGTTGGGGGTTTTCCATTTATTCATGCTTATACAAAGCGCTATATAAGGTGTGTAGAGTGGGAAACAAGGAAATAAATAATTTCCTTATGATTTTACAATCATTGGGTGGTATTGACTACTGTGGATTGCACATATCCCCTTTAAGAATCTCAGTTTCCCTCTTGTTAGAAGGTAAAAGTATAAGCATATTTTAAACAATCTATTACATTCTAAATGCTTTATATTTATATTAACATTTGATATTTTAATAATGGTCTAAGCATCATGAACATACAACTTATTAGAAAAATAATATCGTAGCAATTTAAGCATCTATTGATGTTGAATCAAACAATTCAGTAATTTTTTGTATTATAATGATATTTTTTACCGTAATTAAAATCACCTTATAATGGAATTTCAATGTATTTTTTATTCTTTTTACAGTTTTTGTGGATGGCGTACCAAGTGGAATAGGTTGCAGTTTTTTATTAGGAACTCTATACTTCGTCTTGAGCACCCGAACCATAAATCATTTGAGTTGGATACTATATTGAAACCAAGATTTATCAAGAAAGACGTATTTTGATCTTCTAAATGCCTAAAATCAAGGCCTCCATGAGATCGTGGCTGACAAATAGACTCCCAACTAACAAGCACCATCTTCCTTTCCCCTCTCGATGATCCCAAAATGAACTATTAGTAGAATTACCTATGTTAAGAATTACCTTTTAACTCATTTTTCCCCTCTTAACAAGCTCTTTTCGGGGAAGGCTGTAACAACTCGTTTTCAGTGGTGTTGGAAATAATGGTTTCGAGACCATGATTTTGTCAAGTGAGTCATTATTTTATTATTTATTTAATGTTTACCAAGTTATTATAGGGTCGTATTAAATTTTTGTTAAGAAATTTTAAGGTTTAAATAGTTAATTAAGTAAAAAGGATTAAATCGTAAAAGTTACAAAAGTTAGTAATAATAGTTAATTGGTCATGGAATTAAAATTTAAGGGCTTTATGTGGTAGTTATACCATAAGAATGCATGTTGGACGGTTATAGGCTTTGTTTTGCTTTTTGTTAAAAGAAATCTTAAGGCTAAATTGGTAATTAAAGAAATAAATGCCTAAACAAATAAACCAAAATTTCATTATCTTCTCTAGTTCTCTTTGTTCTAACTGAAACCACCATTATAGAAGTAAAAAGCTTTCAATCAAGCATTGTTGGCTTGCATGGTATATAATCCTAGCATATTTTTAATGAATTTTGTGTTTGTGAGTTTGTATTAACTTAATTTAGTTAGCCCGGGGGTCAATTCATAAAATTGTTAAAATTCTAGGGACTTACCATGAATGATGTGAATGTGTTTTGAATTTGGTTGATAGAATATTAAGCTTGGTTGATGAATAATCTCATTTTTTAAGTGATTTTTAATGATTTTAAGGTTTAGGGATTAAGTTGTTTAAATAGTAAAATTCAATAAATATAGGGAGAATTGGTGAAATTTATGGTCTGTTTGTGAACCTATTAAAAATCGACTAGCATGGTTTTTAGTGAAAAGTGGTTAATTTGCAAGTTTCGAGTTTGGGAACTAAATTGCATAAAAGTTAAAATGTTAGGGGTAATTTTGTAAATTAATATTAAAATGGGTTATAGGCTTGAATTGGTTATTTTAAGCTATTTTAATTGTTTAATTGAATGAAATGATTTTTTAGATCAAGAAACAAACCAAACGAATCTAAACCGAGGAAAGACTAAAGTGTCAGATTAGTTGTCGGCTTTGTTTTTACATCTGTTTTTGTCGAGGTAAGTTCGTATAAGTATTATACTTATTAATTTATGTTTTGGTTGTATGTTAATTAATGTTATGCTATGTATAATTTAATTTGATAATTGCGATGTTAATTAAATTGAATAGTTTAATGGTCTCATTTGAACCTTGTGAATACATAAGATACAAATGACACGTCATTAGGGATTATACGGTTTCGGGTGCTGGTCCTAGATGTCCTACTGATGGTTGAGGTCCTGCATTTGTTGCAGGTTTTCCATGGCTCGTGTGAGGAACATTGTGTAGCTAATATCCTGACCCACAGCTCGTGTGAGCAAGCCCATTTCACAGCTCGTGTGAGCATTATATATGCAGTTACAGTTACATGTAAATGCACACTTTGTATATGAAATGAGCTATGTTATTGAGCATATGAAATGGAAAGTATGATATGTGTAATTGGATTTAAAAGGGAACACATTGAATATGTGATGGATGGTTTGTATATTGAAATTCATTTCATGATATGTTCTATGTTTCATTGTTTGATACGTTTTTAAGTATATCTACTAACTATGTGAAGTGTTGTGGATAGGAAAGGAAAATATACTTGTGATCTAATGAACAATGTTTGAATGATTTAATCGTTTTATGTTCGGTAAGTTTAAGTTTTTTTTTATACGAGCTTACTAAGCACTAGTTGCTTATATCGTTGATTTTCCTTGTTTTGTAGATCATTGGAAGCTTGACCGGTTGGAATCGTGTCGGAGCACGATCACACTATCCAATCACCATATTGGTAGTTTTTGGTTATTTTGTGTAATGGTTATAAATGGCATGTAATAGGAGTTTCAATTATGCTATTTGGCCAATGTGATGTGGTTCAAGTTTACATGTGTATATGCTTTGTTTTTGGCTTATAAATTCATAAGTAAATATATGTCTTTTGGTCACTTTTGAATGCCTTGTAAATAAATAGCTTATGACTTATTGCATTGTAAATGAAGTAGTTCATTGGTGTGTGAGTGTGCGATGTATGCTTTAACTGTGGAATGTGGCTTTAAATGAATTGAATTGATGTGTAAATTGTGGTGCTTTTTGATGGCATATTGGTTAGACATAGGATGGATGAATATTTGGCATGTTCTTAGTGCTTTGAATGTGTTTTTAACCATGTAAAATAAGTTATGTATGGTGTGTCTTGGTGTTCAAGAAATGGTGCTTGATTTGGCTTGTTTTAGGGGCAATTTATGAAACATACGGCTTGGGACACGGGCTGTCACATGGCCATGTGTGGCACACGGCCACCCCACATAGTCGTGTGTCATTTAAATTTTAGCTTTAAAATGAACCACACAGTCACAGAGAGTTACACGGTCTGGCGACACGGTCGTGTGACTCTATTTCAAATACCCATATGGCTAGAGACACGAGCTGACACGGCTGTGTGTCTCATACATCGAATACTCACACGAACTGGGCTATGTCACATGGCCGTGTGGCCCTTGTTTCCAATTTTTTTAAAATTTTTCAAAATTTCTTGATTTGTTTCAAATTAGTCCCCGGATATTCCCAACCTATTTTTATGACCTCATAAGCTCAAATTAAGGTCCATAACCATGTTTATGCCATGAATAAATATTAGTTTAAATGTTATTCTTTAAATTGATTAATTGTTTCTAAAGGTCATTATTTGTTAGGATTTGATCAGTAATGCTCCGTAACCCTAATTCAGCGATGGAAACGGGTTAGGGGTGTTACAAAGGCAGTCACAGATTGAGTAATTGGTTACAGATGAACTATTAACAAGGTCTTTTTGGGTAAGGCAGTCATAGATTGAGCAATTGGAATGAGAATCACGATTGTCATATAAAAAATAACAGTCTTAATCTCCTCATTTGTAACTGCCTTACCCAAAAATAAAAGGTCCTCTTGAGATAGTTTAGAAAGGAATTAAGAGGTAATCCCGACATAGGTTGCAATTGTTCACCATATAGTCGCTGGGAAAAATTAATCGCCTCAATCTGAAAGGTATCATAATCATAAACCCAATCTCCTTGGTCATTCTTCAAACCCGAAATCTTATTTTGTTTTCTTCGCTGAAGAGTGTGCCTATGAGAGAACTTAGGATTCCGACCACCCATATGAAGCTAATCATACCTAGCCTTTTGCTTCCATAAAAGTTCTTCAAGATGGAGGACATTTTCTAAATCTTCCCTAACCTTCATTTCAGCACTGAACAACAGTTCTGAATTCAATCTGTCCAACTCTTTCTGAATACCAATTAATTTCTGTAATAGGATTCTTTTTACGAGTGCCAATATGCCTTTAAATGTTCCTATTCCAATGCTTCAGGTTGTTCAAAAGCTATTGAATAGAATCCCTCATATTACAGTTGAAACTCCAAGAGTCCTGCACAAATTTAGAAAAACTCATATGCTAAACCCAACCGGTTAGAAAACTGAATGACCTACCTTTATTCAAACTACAATCATGCCTAAGAGACAAGAAAAGAGGCCGTTGATCCGATTTGAGCCTTAGGAGATGATTCACTGAGCAGCTCGGGAAATCTGAAAGCCACACATCATTGCAAATGGCTCTATCATGTCTCTTAAAGATCTCACCTCTCTGCCAAGTGAAAATAGATCCTTAGACACCAATATCATGAAGCTTAGCGGTCTCTACAAAATTGTCGAAAGTAGAACACCTTTTCCCTTCTCTCCGCCCTCCCCTCTTTTCACTAGTTGAAAGAATGACATTGAAATCCCCTATCGCCATCCATGGAACATATGACGTTGGTATTACCGAATTTAGACCTTCCCAAAAAAGCTTTCTCTTTTGCTTATTCGGGCTTCCGTAAACAAAATAAACTAATATCAATCTTTGGAAAAGTTATTGAAAATCTAAATTAGAACAAATTAAGGGTGACTACAAACCACTTCAACTCTAATATAATCCTTCCGCCCAATCCAAATACCCCCGAAAAAACTAATAGCCTCAATTAGATAAGAAAATTAAAAATCCAGATTAGCAATAATCACATCAGCTTTACCACCATTGACTCTCATCTCAAGCAATCCCACAATATTATAAACATCTTTAAAAAATAATTTTAAGTTGACATGTTTTAAATGATAACAAATGGATAATGTTTTTACTTGACACGTCAACATTTTATGTAACCCATAATTTAAATAAAAATTATTATTTATGGCAATAAATGTTCTAAACAAAAAATAATAATTATAAATTGATGTTAAAATTATACAAAATCCTTATGAAAGCTGTTGATAATTTTATGATATTACAATAAAAGTTACAAGGACTTAAATAATAAGGAACATTGAAAAATAATAATTTATATTTTGAAATTGATAATATATCTTTTTAATTATAAAATGTAATAAATACTTTTTAAACAGTAGATACATTTAAATATTCAAAAGATAAGTTATTTAAAATACTAAAAAAATATTTTTTCAATTTTAAAACATATTAATGTTTAATTTTGAATATTAAAAAAAAGGTAATTAGATTATTTTAAAAATACTAAAAAAATCAAATTTAAATATTTAAAATTGTTATATCCCATTTTACCATCTTTCTTATTGATAGTTAATTTGATTTTTTTGTTTAAATTAATATAGAAATGAAAAAGTTAATTAAAAATATTTTTTCGAATAAAAATAATATATATTAAAAATTATGTATTCTTAACTTATACTGTACAGACCCATTTATGCCCGAGCCCAGTGCCAAAATAAAAGCAAATAAAATATCCTAGCCCAATTACTAAACCAGCCCAAACATTAAACCCTCAGTCCAAATTTTAACCCTAAGCCTAAATGGCGCAAAAATTATGCCAACTTTCAGCTAAGGGAAAACCCTAGGTGCGCCGCACCTAGGTCTTTAGCCTCCAACGCCGTGAGTTAGCACCACCGCTGCCACTGCTCGCCTGTCGTCGGCCCTTCACACGCGTCAGACTACCTGCAAGAGAGAGCCACACGCAAACAAAAAACAACAAAAAGAAAAAACAAAAAAAGAAAGTCGAAACAACAGACAACAAAACAATAACAAAACAACAAAAGCAATCATCAAATAGTTTGTAATTTGGCTATAAAAGCCACAAGCTTTTTCTTTGTATGGGTTCAGACACATCTTAGAATATCAGAAATAAGAACAATAGAGGTTGATATTTCTTTTTTTTTCAATCTATTTACTCGTCGTTATTTATTTATTTTATTTTTGTTTTGTTTTGCGAATCTGTTAAATAAAAAGAAAACAAGCATGAAGGAGGAGGGATAATACCTAGGGGTCGCCTGAAGATCCCTTCGCCGGCCATTTCGGTTATCGAAATCGGGACGTGAAAGGGGAAAAACATGGGGTCTTCTCCTTTCGGCCTTGAAGCCCAGAGGTTTAGGCCTTCGAGCGCCTTAAAAACAAACCAAAAGCGCGACCTTTGAGTTGCCCCGATCACCGATGACGGTGGGGTCATGGCGGCGCCAACGTCGCCCCTATCGGCCGGGCTTAGGGCCTGCGAGAGAGAGAGAGAGGCTGAGCCCTCTGTTTTTTGTGAAAAAATGAAGCAATTTTTTTCTTTCTTTCTTTTTTTGATATTTATATTAGATATAAAACGACTCCGTTTCGAGTGACCTCCCCAGGCGCGAAACGACGCCGTTTAGCCCCCTGACCCGCACGCACAACCCGACCCGCCAGGTGATCTGCCTATTTTTGCTTGGAGGGGCTATTTGCATGTTAAGTCCCTCCTCTTTTATGCATTAATGCAATCTGGCCCTCGTTTCTTTTACATTCTTGCCCCGTGAATTTTTGGCCTATTTCATTTTGGTCCGCGCTGAAACGATGCGCATGAGGGACGGGGATATTGCCCAGTCAGTCCCTTGCGCTTTATATGCATTCCATCTTAGTCCCGAACCACCCACTTTTATTTATTTGCGATTTGAGTCCCAGATTTTGGATCCGTTTTTAATTTAGTCCCTAGTCGGTTTAATTATTTTTGTTTGTTTACTTATTTGTTTTAAAAAGAAGGTTTATTTAATATTTTCTTTAATATTTGTTTATTTACTTATTTGTGATTTTTGATCAAGCTTACATTTTATTTATTTATTTATTTCATTTTATTTTATTTATTTGCTTATTATTTTAGTATCGACTTTGTTCATTTTATTTTTGCCATCATTATTGCAATTTCGTTTTTATCATTTATTTATTTGTTATTTTTCAAGTACTTTCAAAACTTAGATTTATAGTTATCATAGTTATCGTTGATTATTATTATTGTTTTTATTATATTGTTATTTATATCATTAATCTTATTCATGCATGTATATATTAAGATTTATTAGCATCGGTGCTATATGTATATTTTATTATGCATGCTATATCACGGCTATTTTAAAACATATGTCGCACTATTGTATTTAGCCATGTACAACTCCCTTTGTGTATTAAACAATGTCACTAATAAACCTAATACATTAAATGTACATTTTTAGGCATTTCATTTCCTTTTTATCCAAATAAAAATTTCAAAATAAGGCAATATTTTGCGTTTGAAAGTTTGAGAAAACGTGCCCTAACGTGCTGGGTTTCGATTTTTCGTTCGACCAAATAGCTAAAAATATCCTTTTAAAATTTCAAAATAAGGCAATATTTTACGTTTAGAAGTTCGAGAAAGCGCGCCCTAACGTGCTAGGTTCGATTTTTTCATTCGACCAAATAGCTAAAATATCCTTCTAAAATTTCAAAATAAGGCAATATTTTGAGTTTGGAAATTCGAGAAAACGTGCCCTAACGTGCTGGGTTTCGATTTCTCGTTGAACCAAATAGCCAAATATCCTCTTAAATTTCAATCCATGTCATTCGAGTTTTTTTAAGGATCGTACTCTAAATCTCTTTAAAGTTTTCAATCTTCGATACTAAGACATTAACTAATCAACTAGGTACCAATTTTTGGGCGTTACGAGGGTGCTAAACCTTCCTCGTACGTAACAGGCTCCCGAACCTGTTTTTTTGAATTTCGTGGACCAAAATCGTTGTTTTAATAAAATCAAATCGTTTATTAAAAATAACCACTTTTCAAGGTGATCCGATCACATATTATCAAAAAAGATTGGTGGCGACTCTCACTTTTGTTTTCATTTTTTTCAAAACGCAAGTCGACCCCGTTTTACTAAAAAAAATGGTGTCAACATATACAATTATTATTTATCTTTTAACTTTTCAATATATGTAAAATTTGAACTATTTCTTAGTAAATAAATATAATATAACAAAAATAAATTAATACATTCCATTGCATGGATAAAAAAATCAATTCAAATAAATATAAAACTATCTTCAATAAGTGCCGAAGTCCAAATATAAAAAAAAAATTGAGAAATAAGAAAAAATACAAAAAAAAAACTGATAAATAATAAAATAAAAAAAAGTAATATTTGAGAATCGCGAGCCGAGCTTATCAAAAACTAAAATCTAATACGAACTGAACTGTCTGGCACGCCACAGATCCAAAGTGGTCCTTCTTTGACTTTTTAATTTTGCTCTTCTCCTCTACAAAGTTGGAACTAGTTTTAAAAGTAGAAACCTAATAATTATAATTTAAATAAAGAATTGGTTATTATTATTTTTTAAAATATTAATAAAATGTACTTAATTTATAATTATAAAACTTTGACTTAAATTATTTGAAAATAAATGAAATGTTAAATTATGTGATTTTCAAAGTCCTAACTACTTTATTAGCAGAAAATTATATAAATATTTTAATTTTATTAAATAAATTTAACTGGATAATAAATAAAAAGTACATATTACTTTAATTCATGTATATATTTTATTAATATTACAGTACAAATACTTGCCCAAGCTTAAAAATAAAATAAAATAAAACAGCGTTCTTACCGGTCACCTACAGCCACCTAATACTTAGGCGCTATATATTTTCTCAAAATTATTCTCCACATTTCACTCTCAGAGCCCTCCATCTATATAGAGAGCTGTAAGAGAGAATATAAAAAAGGGAAAGCTAGCTGAGGATCGTTTGATTTTGGACATTTTGATCAAATGGCTGGAAATAATTTTGTAATAGAGGTAGAGAAAGGTAAAGACGCCAGCGATGGACAGCCGTCGATCGGTCCTGTTTATCGCAGTTCTTTTGCTGCTAATGGATTCCCTGCTCCGATTCCTGGAATGGAGAGTTGCTGGGACATTTTCCGGTTCGTTTTTAGCTTTCTCTTTTTTACTTTACGCTTCTTGCTTGGCTGCTAAGAAAATAAGGATACTAGGAGAAGATTTGACTTCTTCTATTCTTTGCTTTGATTTCAGATGGCTTTCGCAATAGTTGCCATTTTTTTTGAATTTTTACTTCCCCTTTTTTAAGTTGAGTAGATTTTTCTTCTAATTTGTTGGCTTTGTTATTTTTTTATTTCGCGACGAGGTGGCGATGAAATCGAGAAACGTACTTTTAAGGATCCTATGAGAAAGTTATATGCAGATCGAAACGCCTAATATTTGAAACTATTGAATTTTAACGCTCACACAGAGCAAGAATCGAGTTACTGGTATTTCCATTCTTATAGCTGAAAGATTGATGGCTTTCATTCAACTCAATGTAAAACTGTGAAATAAATTGTTTAATAGTAGTAATTATTTTGGTTTTGATGCTTATGTGATGTGGAGATTAAAATATTGCCTCCTTATAACTTAGCTGAATCGTAGATACGGGCTGATTGAACTTGCTAACTAACTGTATGACAGCTCCTATTTACGAAAAAGTAATATTTTATTTGAGGATGATGATTTCGATTTCATTTTCTCCTTGCAGTATGTCAGTTGAGAAATATCCTGACAACCGTATGCTTGGTCGCCGACAGATTGTGGATGGGAAAGTATGTTGCTGCTGCAGTTTCCTTTTTTCTTGTTACTTTTGCGTTCTGTTTGTAGTGCGGCCTTTGACTTTTAGTTCATGTATCTAAATTGACATGCTTTGATTGCAGGCTGGAAAATACGTGTGGCAAACTTACAGAGAAGTTTATGACATTGTAATAAAAGTTGGGAATTCCATCCGAAGTTGTGATGTTGTGGAAGTAATGCTTTAACTTCTTTTTTTCTTTTTAATTGTAAAATTATTGTCAATTTTTTTTATAACAAATATACTATTTCTGGGATCAATATCCACCCACAATTGATGCTATTTAAAAAAAAAAAATTAAGCTTTTTATTCTTGCTTACAGGGAGGAAAGTGTGGTATTTATGGTGCCAATTGCCCAGAATGGATAATTAGCATGGAGGTATGATCATTCTGGCATGTTTCATCTGATTTGCACAGTGGACATCTCAAGTTACTTAGATGTCGCTATAACTTGTTTCTTTGGATCATACTATTTGCTACCAAATTGCTTGTTGCCCGAAATGTTTACTAATGTTGCAAGATTGATACAGGCCTGCAACGCTCATGGACTCTATTGTGTTCCTTTATATGACACTTTGGGTATTTCTTCTTGAGATCCAACAAAAGCATTCTTTCAGTTTTTGCCAAACAACTACCTTTCTCTAACAACCATCTTATGTGTATTATGTACTCTTCATATAGTCTGTCATCATAATATCCTTAAACTCTTTAAATTATTCTTGCATTCCAACGCGCCTGCTACTCTTTTTGAATGTTTGATACGTTGCTACATATTTGTAGGTGCCGGTGCTGTGGAGTTTATCATATGCCATGCAGAAATTTCTATTGCTTTTGTAGAGGAAAAGAAGATTAATGAGGTATGCCTGTTTACATCTATATTTGAAACCCTAGTAGTGATATGGCAACTACTGGGAAAGATACTTCTAGATACTTGCAAAAATAAGATATCTATCTACAAAATAGATTCGATGTTTTATTTTTATTATCAGCATTTGCTTCTATGCTTGCTGCTCACTTATGCATAGTTGATATTGATACAAGAATCTGTAATTTCACAAATTTTCTGTTCTTTTTTCTTTTGGGTTTCTCATGTAAGGTTTTTCTTTTTCCTTTCAGCTGTTCAAAACATTTCCAGCCTCAACAGAACACTTGAAAAGTAAGCTATCTGATTATTTAGGGGGATTCTTGTTATAGTACGTTACAAATTATTTATGTCCATGTATTTTTGCTATGCAGCAATTGTTAGCTTCGGGAAGGTAACACCTGAGCAGAAGGCAGAAGCTGAGAAGCATGGTTTGAAGATATATCCTTGGGAGGAATTTTTGCAACTGGTAAGCTCTTTGCTCTGTTATTTTCCACTTCAATTTATCAGAAATAAAATTTATTCTGCTGAACTAATTGTGTCTATTTTAGCAGACTGCCATCCTGTTAGTTACGAGTTCAGATGAAGCCATATGGCTGTAGAAAACATGCTTCTGGCAGTGCTTAATATGAACTAGGCTTCATTACATTTTCATGCATGCGCCTATATCTTTTTTCCTTAGCTAACCGTTATTGGATTGATGGATTTTAACCTGTAGATGACTTATGTTCTGATTTAAGCTCTTATGTCTGTTTCTTGCAGGGAGAAAATAAGAATTATGATCTTCCGGTGAAGAAGAAAACTGATATCTGCACGATAATGTATACTAGTGGAACAACTGGTGATCCAAAGGGAGTATTGATTTCAAATGATAGTATTGTTACTCTTATAGCAGGGGTGAAACGCCTGCTGGGGAGTGTAAATGAACAGGTGACCTTTTCATTTTATTTTTGACCATTTCACCAGTCACTTGGTTTGATCTGTCGTTTCTTTTCTTTCCTCCACCAAATTTGACATGATTGTTCCTTTGTTTTCCCTTTCTCATTTGTTTGTTTCTTGTGAAATTTACAGTTGACTATGAAGGATGTATATATTTCTTATCTTCCTCTTGCTCATATCTTTGACCGGGTGATTGAGGAATTATTTATTTCGCATGGTGCTTCAATAGGATTTTGGCGTGGGGTAAGCATGATTAGTTAGTACTCTGACAACAAATACGGGTTCATTCAAATCAGCAAGTGCTTATTTGTTTCATCTTCAGGATGTGAAACTATTGGTCGAAGATATTGGAGAGCTAAAGCCAAGTATCTTCTGTGCTGTTCCTCGTGTCTTAGATAGAATTTATTCAGGTAAACTTTCTTATATTCGTGGATTAGGCAATGTCATTTTTGGGTTGTTTGTGGAGGTTACAGTAAGCAACCTGGAACATGTACTAGCTGGAAAACTTGTCTTAATTTACTTATTTTTAGTATTGATAAATGAAACAAACTAGATTGATTCACTTTTCTGTTAAATACAATGAATATATATTCAGCTTTTTTCAAAAGATGCATGTTCTCAGCTGTGAGATTGTCATAACCTTTGTACGTTATCAGGTTTACTACAGAAGATTTCTGCGGGTGGCTTATTGAAAAAGAAGATGTTTGATTTAGCATACACATAGTAAGTTACTTTCATATTTTCAGTTTCTTATGTGAAGCTGTTCATTTTATCTGCTGGCCGCCCAAAAATATTGATTGGAAATAGAGTTAAATTGCTCTATTAGTTCTGCCACTGCAGACTCACCGGAATAAAGGAAAATAAAAGATATTTGGGCATTCTCTAACAAGCAACAGGGTCAAAAGCATATTTTTCCTTGTAGATAAATATAGAATTTGTTAGAGTTGTGTGACCCAAATTCTAGTTAAAAAAAAAGTGGCAAGATAGGGGGATTTGTGGGGGCATCGGAGGCCCCCACGGTACGGTACAGACTGCACAAGTGGAATTCGTATAAAAGTACACTTCTTCTATTTGATATTGATTTGAATAAGGTGTTTCAACCTTATTGCATTGCTTCTATTAGGTTTTGATTAGAATAAGGTTTATAGGTCGTCGTCTCTCTCTGCCCGTGGTTTTGTGTGTTATATTTTTACCCTCTTTCTTTACGATTCATTGTCATTATCGAGGTTTGTTTTTCACAGAATTGTCTCAATCCCTTTGGGTTTATGAGCTTTTGCATTAGTAGAGATCCATTTGCAGTCTGTGATTGCACTTTTTGTGAATATGTTTAACAGAGTTACTGAATCAGGATTACGGTTTCTTGGCTTTGATTTTACTAATATCTGACATCTGTGATAACCTACAGCAAATACTACAACATGAAGAAGGGCCGCAAACATGGAGAAGCATCTCCAATTTGTGACAAAATTGTATTTAGTAAGGTGATGAAAGTCTTCATTGATACATTATAAGCACGAGGCTCCTTGAATATTGGTCAAATGCCCATTAAATCACATTTACCTGCAACATAATCCTCTTGACTACTCAAATCTCATGTTGAGTTGTAATTTTTCTCAGGTAAAGCAAGGATTGGGAGGGAATGTGCGGCTTATTCTATCTGGTGCAGCACCTCTTTCAACTCACGTGGAAGAGTTCTTGCGAGTTGTGGCATGTTGTCATGTTCTGCAAGGATATGGTATAGTTGAAGTCAGCCTTTGTGCTTGTGATAAGTTCTTTTTTTCCCGTTACCAGCTGTGCACACTGGCTGCAACATGAATATTTATTAATATTATGTTGATCTGAATGTAGGTCTGACGGAGAGTTGTGCAGGGAGTTTTGTCTCTTTACCTAATGAATTGTCAATGCTTGGTACTGTGGGGCCTCCAGTACCAAACATAGATGTACGCCTGGAATCTGTTCCCGAAATGAATTATGATGCCCTTGCTAGCACACCACGGGGGGAAATTTGTATCAAAGGAAATACATTATTCTCAGGATACTACAAACGTGAAGACCTCACCCGTGAAGTATTGATTGATGGATGGTTCCACACAGGTCTTCCAACTTTTGTTTCTTTTAAGGTTCTATGCATGATTAGTTTTTATCTATAAGTTGAAGGCCTTGAATCTTTGTGCATTAGGGGATATTGGTGAGTGGCAACCTAACGGAAGCATGAAGATTATTGATCGGAAGAAGAACATTTTTAAGCTTTCACAAGGTGAATATGTTGCTGTTGAGAACCTGGAGAACATTTACGGTCTCGTGTCAGCTATTGATTCGGTACATCTGTTATGCTCTCTTTGATACATTAACATACACTGCTTCTCGTTATGTAGCCATGCACTGAATGTTGGTCAAACATAAAATTGATATTGAAATGATTGGCAAATTAAACATTTTCTTTCTTATGTTACCCTATGATTGCATTCCCTTTTCAGCACTAGGTTTCAACCCATTGCCATCGATGGTTGCTTGATTGAACATATATAAACATAATAATCAAAGTATGCATGTCATGTTACAGTGTTTTTATCGTATCAGTTGTGTAAACGTGTCAAAATCCTTTAACAGAAATATGACAAATGTACTAAATATGTTAATCATGCTTAAGCGCATCATATGGTATCTAAATTTGTCATACATATATGTCATGGAAATGATGTAAAATAAACTATAGTTTATGTCAGATTTGTATTACTTGCTGGATATTGGCATTCTTTTAAACTTTTCTGTTTCATGTCTTTATCAATTTCAGATATGGATTTACGGAAACAGCTTTGAGTCGTTCCTTGTTGCGGTTGTTAACCCCAATAAGGAAGCACTTGAAAGCTGGGCTGCTGACAATAACGTAAGTGGTGACTTCGAGTCCCTCTGTAAAAACCCCAAGGCCAAAGAGTTCATACTTGGGGAGCTCGCAAAGACTGGCAAAGAGAAAAAGGTTAGTTATTCATGCTTTTTGCCCCCTTTTTTATTTTTCAAAATCCACGAAATATGAGTTCATTTTCTTTTTGCCTGTAAAAGTAAGAAAAAGGGAATTTATCATTCATACTGAAATATTATAGTCTTTACACAGCTGAAAGGTTTTGAAATCATAAAAGCTGTCCATCTTGACCCAATGCCATTCGACATGGAACGAGACCTTCTCACTCCAACATATAAGAAGAAGAGGCCCCAGTTGCTTAAATATTATCAGGTTAGCTTACGTTTTTCTTGGTTTTTCATTTTGGTTTCATAACGAGTACATGCGGGATCACTGAGTAAAAACCCTTTGGATGCATGCAGAGTGTAATCGATGAGATGTACAAGAGTGCAAACAAACCAAATGCTTGATAAAATGCTTCCAAAGGCGTCGGTGATATGTTAGATGATATGGGGTTAAAACTTGTGTATTCTTTGGTAGTTTGGACTGTACATGTAGTTCCTTCATCATCAGAATTTGTTTACCAAAAACCAAATTCCCTTTGATACAACTTTGGGAATAATATTACTTGGTAAGTTGTTTGATGACCCAAATGTTAAAGTTCCAAAATTACTTAAGATCCGGTTTTCAAGACAACTATTTATGGAGTTATTGAATAAATCAAATTTGATTTTTTTTTAAAAAAAGAGAAGAAAAAGAAATGTGTGTATTTTATTTATCAATTAGATATTTACAATGTTTTTTAAAAAAAAAATTGTATTTACAAATATAAATAAAATAAATTTCTACTCCTCTTTAAGTAAAACCAATTTCTTTTTATCGTAATAGAGATTTACTTTATAAAATAAATTATTTTTTCCACTTCAAAAATATATTTCATTTTGGGGAGGAAATAAATTTTTTCTTATCCAAAAGTACTCCAAATAAAAATGCAAGATGACAATGGTTTCAAACCCGCCCTTTGATCACTTAAAAAAACAGTTTTTGCACCCCCCCCCAAAAAAAATACAGTTTTGCTCAAGTTCTAATCCCTCAATGAACAAGGTATTTAATTAGTTTGAATGCTTTCTTTAAAAAAAAGAAGGACGATTTGCATCTAATTGTATCAGTAATTATATTATAGATCTTCATTGTTGATGTGCGGGTTTTACTATGCAGTGAACAAAATTGGATTCAATTTAAAAAATAATAATAATAAAAATTGATCTTCGAGTTAATTGAATCAAGTTATTCGATTTTTCAAGACAACTTGAATTCTTGAATAAGTAATTCGAGTTTCGAGTTTCGTGTTTAAGTCGAGTTAAATTTTACAATATAAATAACTTAAATAATTCGAATAACATATTGGTGTAAATAACCTTTTAGTCCTTGTCAATTTTGAAAATGAGCAAATTGGTCTCTTTCAACAAAAATTAAAAAAATCAAAATAATTTTTAAAATTTCAAAATATTTATAAAAATTCCAAAATTTATATTTTTCAAAAAATTATAAAAAAGCTTTTAAAAAAAATTCTAAAGAATATATAAAAAAATTTAAAATTAAAATTAAAAAAATTTGGAACCTAAATAAGTTAATTAATGAAAGTTTATCATACTAAAGTATTGTTTTTTCTTATTTTGCTTTGAAAAAGTTTTCAAATATATATTGTTTCAAATTTATGTGCTCTAATATGGAATTGGTTATATTGTAACAAGATTTTAATTGAACATGTTTAATTTTTTAATTTAACTTGAACAATTTCACTCGACTTGAATTTAATTTTACTCACCTCGATTCAAAAAAAATAAGAATCGAGTTAAGATGATAAAATAGGATTCATAAACTTGGTTAATTTAAAAATTTTTCACTCATTCTTACATCTTTTACCAGGCTTTTGCCAAATCATAATGCAAGAGAAATGATAGATGATGATGATCATGAACCCTATTAGCTCTAAGAATAAACTTCTCAAGGGTACTGTTATTTCACCTACAATGAAAAATTCCTTGACCAGAAGCTTTGAGTAGTATAAAACAACAAATGAACTGCAATTTCCTCGCAGTGGTACCAAACATATTTAAATGAAAATATATTAACAAACCAGAGAGATTGAGTTAATTCCAGTATTGTGCCCTTGGTAAATACTAACAAATCATCAAATTTTACGTCTTAGGTGAAACTTAAACCCCTTAAGATACTATTGAATACTTTTGAACCCGAATTAATGTTGGGAAGGCGAACATCCGATCATTAGACTACAACTTAGAGTTCACTATTAAATAATAGTTTGATACTTGATATGAAAATATGAAAAGATAGTGTCGTCATAATAATATTAAGGTTAAAATACAAAAATGGTTGGTAAACTATTGACTTTACTCTATTTTGATCACTGAACTTTTCCAAATTAAATATTTTAGTGAGTAGGCTTTTTTATTGGTCTAATCACAAATTTACAGTTTATCCCAAAAATCAACAAATAACCCTCAATATTTACAAAGTTTATTATTTTAGTGAAAATTCTAAAAAATACAATAAAATTAACCCGTCCCTCCCAGATGGATTGAATAGGGTGTTGGTCAATCTCCATACATCTTGTTCACCTTCTATTTAATCCTGTCTTTAATCTTCTCAGCTTCTAGAATAAATTGGTCATGGGACTGCATGATACTCTAAAATAATCAAACATGTTGGGAGAAAAACCATCTACCCTAAACTTCATCAACTCGGGGAAATATGAGGAACACCCTACCTCTCCTGAAAGATGGATAGAATAAAAATCTGAACTCACTTGGATGAGTTGTGACCACTTTAGAGACTTGGGATCCACTATTCTCTTCTATCTCAATTGTCATCTAAGTATAACCACATCTGATAATTGTATTATCTACAATAAAAATCATTAAAACAAACGCATCGTATAGTTTATTAGATGGGCTAACAATCAATTAATATATTTTTTTTAGCAAAGTTCCCTTATTTTGAAAAAAACATCTAATTTAATTTGTATATTCAATCAATTTTTCACTTGCTTAAGTTACAAAATTTATATCCTTTATATAAAATTAAAAAAACAAAAATGTTAAATATTTTTCAGTTACTTTGTATTCAATATCAATTTCAATTTCAAGTTTTCTAGAGGTATAAATTCTTATTCATTTGATTTATTATTTCTCTACTTTTTATTTAAGTACTATGTAATGCATTTTATAAGTCATGAATTTATAATGGAATTATGGTATATGTAAAAGAGTATTTCACTTTTTCTTTTATCATTTTTATTTGGGAATTCTTATATAACATTGCCTCTTGAATATTAAAAAACTAAAAAATAAAAAAGTCCCTCCTTCATACCAACTTTTTTTCTCATGGCAATTTTTTATTATTTCATTTGAGTTTTTTGTGTAGTGTATATATTTTAGTGACTTATTATATTTTGTTTTTCATATTTTAAGTATAATATTTTTTTTATTTGGTATCATGTTTATTTTGATCATCTGGCATATTTATTTATGTTGTTTTGATTGATTGTATATGTAACATCCTGAAAATGGGGTTAGAAAGATTAAGGTTCATAGATGAATTTGTGGTACCGTGTAGACTCTTATGCTTTTCTTTACGTTTTAGGGGAAACGTTGAGTCTAGTGGTTCAGTGATTAAGTGTTAATTTTTCCTTTTAAGTCTTAGTTTTTCCGTTTAATTTTTTTGTTTTAAAAAGTTAATAACAAAACCCCAAATTAACTCTCACATATTTTTTCCTCACTCTCTCCCTTTCACGTCAGTTTCTCCCCTTTCTTTCAGGGTTTCAGATTTTGATTTTTCTTTCTCTCTCTTTCTCTTTTCTTCCTTTTTGGGTCCAGTTATTATTATTTTTCGCTCAGTAAGGTTTGGTTGTTCTTTAGATTTCCGTTTAAGTGTCGAATCGGGTAAGTGTTGTTTTGTTGGGTATTACATTGGTTCTTGATTTCTTTATTCATGGTTTAAATTGGAATTCTTATAGGTTAAGTATAATTGAAATTTTGAGTTTCAGGATACTAAGGTTAAGGTGAATCAATTGTTCGTGGGTGCTTGGAATCGCTTTCTAAAATGCTTTTCTGAAACTACTACAATTAGGGGTTGATTTGATGTTGGTTTTGTTTTCTCTTTTTCTATCGTGAAATATATGTGTTGTTTCTTTTACTACATGATCTAGTGTAGAAACTTGAAAATAGCCTGAAAACATATATAGCTGCAGTAGTTAGAATTTTGTCAACACATAAAGATGCATTTTAAATTTTTAACGACAAAGGTATGCATAATTTACTTGTGCCGTCTAGAATTAATAATTATAAAAAAAGATTGATAATTATGGGATACATTGCAAATATTCAAAAAAATATGGATAAGACATCAATTATTTAATTTGCTTAGATTTGTAAATGTTGTGTTGCTTTAGGAGTTCTTTGTGCCTTTTGAATTTTCACCATTTTAATTTAGTTAACTATTTTTGGTGGAAAAGAAGCAGTTCTTTTTTTGAAAAGAAATATATGCTTATGTAATTATGCTACTTTGAATCAAATTCTAATATCCTTAAAATAGTTGCAGAATCATTATTGTTTACTTCATGAACCTCTAAGCTATCTTTACATGATGTTCGTTCAAGTTTATTGTAATGCGATATGCTAAACCTGGTATGCAAAAATATTTGCATGTGATGTATGTAAATTGTTTACTATTATTCTGTAATTTGAAAATTGTGTACGAGTAAGTCCTATTCTATTTCTGTTAAACTACATTGATTTGTAAATATGGTTATTTAATACAAAAACTAAATATGATTATATCGATTCTGTAATTCGTGTGCATTTTAATATGGTTTGCATCTGCATTTGGGATTGAGATTTGTTTTCGAAGAGAAGTGATACGGAATGAGGTGGATGAATGCAGAAGCGGATCGTAAAGTTTGTTCAAGTCGCAGATTTGACTTAGGGCTCTAAACGTTGGGAAAGAAACTTAGATTTTGACACAACCTAAAACGCAATCAAATCAAAGTCAGATAAAACAATTAAAATAAACAACTAAGATAATTAAAATAGAATAATAAATCTACGATTAGAACAATAAGGAAGAAAATAAAGAAGACAGATGGAAAGATAGAATGTGGTATGTAGAAGACCTAAGAAGCCTAGGAAACATGAAGAATCCATAACCCTTTTCAAGCGACTCTAATTTCCCCTCAAAGAAAGAAAACTTGGAAAGAAAAAGTTGGAAGATAGTCCCCACAATCTGAAAAGATTGTTAAAACTCTTCTAAGAGAAATTCTTAAAAAGAAAACTCAAAGAGAATTTATTAACTCAAAAGAGAAGTTGAATAATAATGAATTGTATGATTTGTGTACAATGCATCTACATATAGGCTAGCTAAATAAATCTAAATAAAATTCTTAAGTATACTAGAACTCTAATTAATCTAAATAAGTAGTTTTTAACTATACTTTCTTGTTGACATAAAATTCTTAAATAAATTAAACTATTTAATAATTAAGAAAAATTAGAATAATAAAATAATAAAATAATAAGAGCTGATAAATACAATATTGGACTCATATTTAATAAAATTTAAGCCTAAAACCCGAACCCAATATGATTTAAACTCCAATTAAAAGCTCGAAACTCGTAACTCCCGTCATAATCCAGTCCAGAAATTCTACTCTCGGAATCTTCACTAAAACGATAATAACTTGAGCTCCCAAACTCAAAATCAAGTGATTCAAAGTGCTTTTTGGAGCTAAGAGATAGATCTTCGAACGCCATGAGACATCTCAACCCAAAAATGCCAAGATCCCATCCAAAAAGTCATCGCAAGTCTGCTGATTTTTCAAGCTTAAAAATTGGCAGCTTCAGTGAATGAAATTTAATAAATTTTACTCCATCTGTGCATGTATCATTCGCCCTTTCCTCGAAAAGATTCGTCCTCAAATCTTATCTTTGATCGAATTTTGGTTTGATTTGCTTGACCTTTGACATTGTTGTTGGGCCTTTAGGTAGTGTGAGCCCATCACATCCATAGGTTTGAAATTTGGCCTTGATACTCGCATCATACCCCCTTTCCTCAAGAAGATTCATGTAACAGCCCGAATTTGAGGCTAGCCGAAATAGTGGTTTCAGGACCACAAATTGGACGAGAAAAAAAAATTATTTTCATTATATTTTTATGGTCTACGATTTCACAAAATGATTTCGTGAAAATTTCGTTCGAAAATTTTGACGTTTGGGCACTCAATTTAGTCAAAAGGACTAAATTGTAAAAAGTGCAAAAGTTGAGTTCTATATTTTAGAGGTGTCCAATTGTTATGAAATTTTAAATTGGAGGTTTTTATATGGTAATTAGACCATTGGTTAAGTTGGTGGACAAAAATGGGTATGGTTAGGCATGTTTCCAAAGTTTTTCATTAAGGGCATTTTGGTCATTTAGTTATTAAAATGAATTAAAAACAAAATTAAAAGCCAATTTTTGTCCATCTTCAACCCTTAGGCTGAAAATTGCATGGAGAAACCATGGATAGGGTTTTTCAAGCTTCCAAGCTCGACTGTAAGTCCGTTCTATCCCTATTTTTAATGATTTTTACGTTTTTGAAATCCTCGTAACAAGATTTACCTATTTTTACCATTGTTTTGAACTATGGTTTATGTTTAAAAATTTACCCATGAATGATATGCATGTATTTTGATGTTTTATGGAAGAATATGAATGTTTGGAGTGTGATAAACGATTTGTACTAAGAAATTTTCAATGAAAATGCCTAAAAGGATTAATTTGTAAAAGTTATAAAATATGTCACAAGTGTGTGAATAAGTGAGTATTGTGGACTGCTATAATTATGAAAATGGTTCAGCTAAGCCTAAAATGCAAGGAAAATGAATAAAAATTATTTTACGAGCCTAGGGGCAAAATTGTAATTTTGCGAAACTTTAGGGGCAAAAACATAATTTTTCCAAATTATGATTTTGGACTGGAATGAATAGTGTGAAGGTTATATAAGTTAAATGTATTTTTATAAATCAAGAAAGACGAGAAATTGAAATTGATCGATAAAAAAAGTGAGAAAAAGTGAAAAATTCCCGAATGAACCTTTGGAATAAAAAGGGATACGAATGAAGTGACAAAAACGATCACATGTGTGGCACGGATTATGTGCAGGCTACTATGCGTACCGGATAGTTTTGATCACGTGTGTAGTACTATGTGCAGGCTACTACGTGTATCGGATGGTAATGGTCACATGTGTAGTACTATGTGTAGGCTACTATGTGAACCGAACATCATTGATTAGTAAGATGGTTTCTATGTGCTGATTCCACCGGACATCATTGATTAATAAGGTGGTTGCTATGTGTTGAATCCACCGAGTATCTCTTATTATTCCGAAGTGTTCATCGGGAAATTGACTAAGTGTAATTGACTAATGAATATAGGTGTGGAATTCAATTGAATATCGACTTAGAAATGGAAAAGTGAATTTTGAATTGAATTGTGATTGAAAGTGAAAAAGTGAAATTATGAAAGAGTACATTTAGCAATAAAACAGTTTAGACAGCAACAGTTGTGTGACTTTGAAAAATCACCAAAAATGGTGGAGATTGAATTAGAGGCTAAATAATATATGAATTTTAAGCTGAATGAATCTATTTTCACATAAAAGAAACAGAGCAAGCAAAAGAGTTATATATTGTGAGATATTTGAAGTTTAGTTAGGCAGAGTCAGAATGAGTTCGGAATCCCCTGTTCTGACTTTAGAAAATTTTCAAAAATTGTACAAAAATAATTATGGGATAAAGTTTATATTTTTAGAACCCTCAGTGAATCTATTTTCAAGAGAAACAAATGGGAATGATATCCATATTCTGTACAATGAGATAATTAATTTTTAGTGAAGAGAGGTCAGAACTGTCGAGTAGTGAAACAGGGGAAACTTTAAAGAACAAAATGTACTATTTGGCTAAACCAAAAATAATTTACAGATTTTAATTTGGAGTTCTGTAGCTTTGGGTAAAAATAATTTAGTGACTCTGACTCAAATAGACAGCTTTGAATATACATGTGAGTGAATAGTGAAATTGTAGTTAATGTTGTTTAAGTGTGTTATACACATTAAGGATGTGGAATGGAGAGGAGGAGGAGGAAAATTGGAAGAACATATGAATGATTTGTGTATAATTGGTCATATGCTCGATTATAATCGATAAACAATTAAAAAGAAATGATGTTTATAATTGTGCATTATTAGTTATAGTTAAAGTTCATGTGAGAAAATAAAGTTTCATAGTATGTGTATGTGGTATACTTAGTATATGATTTGGTATGTAGCAATGTCAAAAATGGTTTATGAATTAACCCATGTTGATAAGTTTGATACATAAATAAATGTGGTGCTTATCCATGCTTATAATGCTTATACTATATGTTTATTTGGCTAGCATGTTTGGTGTGTATGCTTAGGCTTTGGCCAAGTTGTGGCTGGATTACGCCACATTAAATTTATAAAATTATGCATTGAGATGGTAAATGTCTAGATGAAATATGCTTGTGATTATAAAAGGGTGGTAAGGTTTAAAGTTTGTAATCTTTATTAAAATGATTTATCATGTGGTTAGTCTTCAAAAAGGCTAGCTTGCGACTACGGTTTAGTGTAATGTTTATATCTTGTGTGATATGCATAGGAAACGAGAGTGGAAAGGAAATGAAATACTAGGTTCATGCTTGAAATGTAAAATGATGCAAAAAGGGGACGTTAAGTTAAACGATAAATATGTATTAGTATTGAACTTAATGAAATTGAATTGTATGTGAATTAAATGGAAATTGCAAATGATATGATTTGAATTAAATGAATTATTGTGGTATTGAAATGTATATTGGATTGAGAATTGAATTGAATCGTGAAAATGAGAATCGTGAATTAAATGAAATTGAAATGAAGTATTGAATTGCATGAGTATGTATTGGGTCTTAGAAGCTCTATTTGTTACAAATATAGTATTTTGAAGATATAACGTGAAGATTTATAAAAGCATGTTAAAAATAAAAGCATGTTAAAAATTTTAAGAGTTTAAATTTAAATGAAATTTTATAACTCGATTTAACATGTTTATAAGTGTATGTGTTCTGGTAATGCCTCGTACCCTATTCCGGCGTCGAATACGGATAAGGGGTGTTACAATGTGACATCGCCAGATTCAGTCATAACGTTTAGACCTAATTTGGGGTGTTACAATTCATCCCCGAATCTTTAGCTACATAAAAAGAAAATGGATTAGAATTGATAACAGTAAAATGAAAAAAATTACTTACCTAAGTCTTCTTGTGCACCAAAACTATTTCCAGGATCAAAGATATGATTTTGATCTCTCAAATCAACATGGATCAAGTACCTCTCTTTCAAAAACAAACCATCAACACTGAGTAAAGAAATATTAGGCACATGAGTGTTTAAATAAAAAATAACTTGTAACTTTCTTTGAATACGCATGGTCATCCATAAGAATTTCCAACGATGAGTTAAGAATTTCACATAATTATAAAAATTAAGAAGTTTAATATTATTATGCAAAAGTTCATATTTAAAGTCTAAGGTAGAAAATTTTGTTGTAAGATCAAATGCATGAGGTTCTTTAATAGAACTGTCGAATGTAACAAAAGTAAGCTTTAAATACTTAGATAAACCCATAAGATCAATTGAACCTTAAGACCATTGTTTATTGAAACTTGACCAATGAGAAAACATGTCGTAAGAAAAAAATAAAATCAATATCATACTTATCAAAAACAAGTAAGGTATGCCTTTTAAATTCAATTTCTAATGTTTCCTCACCAGTCTTACCTTGTAACACTTGTGAAGAATTATCAATGTTTAACTTACCTCTTTCCCATAAGTAAAATCATCTATCGATGATAGTGTTATGTAATTGGAAGTCCGGCAATCAATTCTTAAAATCCTGTAACAAGGAAACACTATTAAACAAATTTGAGTTATGGTTAGTTAAAACATAATCATTTCTCACTTTTACATGAATATTTCTTGTTTTTCATTTTCTTTTTCCACTTGAGAATTCTCCAATTTTTCCTCATATGTATTTTTACTCACAAAAAGTGGACGATCAAGTAGACTTTTATCACTTAAGGTCTCTTTTCTCTCCATCTTTTCAATTTTTTCTTCCTCACTTCCCATATCCCCTTCACAAGTATTATAATTATTCAATTTAGTATAATACATCTCAATAGGAGAACATGACATTTTTATCTCATCTAGCTCCTTAGATTCAAGGAAAAAATTTTCACTATCATATTTTTTCATCAACAAAAAACTCGTGTTGGCAAAATCGCAACTATAGTGCCCACGCCCTTTGCATGTAAAAAATTAAATGTCACGAGCTCTTTGTTGTTTTGGTGAAAAATTAGTAGAAGTGGGCTACTTAGAAGATGTAGAAAAAGGTTGTGTAAGAGCCCCACTTTTCCACTCAAAAGGTTTAGTCTCATCATGTTTTGGCAGCAACTTATTAGTACCATAAGTAGGTTTCGAAAAAGTAGAATTAGAACTTGTACCTCTAGAATATTGTGATGCACCAAATGGATGAGATTGTCGTTAATATTCCTGCTCAAACTCAGTTGCCTTGTATATCACCTCTTCAAGATCAATGTAGGTTTGAAGATTAAGAGCATTAGCTATCGAAACATTCAAGCTATCTACAAACCACACCATAATAGTTTCTTCATCTTCTTGCACATTTTCTCTTTGCATAAACATCTACATCTCTTTAAAATACTCATCAACAGATCAATTACCTTGAATAAGGAGTCGAAATTTCGTTTTGACCTCTCTATAGTAATGAGAAGAAACGTAATGCTTTCTCATCACTTGCTTTAACTCTTTCCATGTTTCAATTACCCTTTCGTCATTTATTTGATGATTAATTCCAAGTTGAATCCACCAACTCAACGCATAATCTGAAAATCCACGGGTCGCCAATGTGACTTTTTCCTCTTCCCGACATTTATAGTAACAAAACATAAGTTCAATTTTTTATTCTCACTCACAATATGCCTCATGATCATTCTTTCCATGAAATTATGGAATTGAGAACTTTGATTTAGCTAAAAAAATATTGCCCACAATCATTATTAACCAAAGTCTCATTATTTGCACAAGAGACACGTTGAGCATTATTTGCACGAAGACAAGGCTGATCAACCTTATCTCCCCAATTACGATTTAGACGTTCAATTTTGGTAGTTAAATGTTCCAAATTTTTGCTGATCGTGTCTAAAATAGTGTCCCATTGTTGATCTTGAGGAACTTGAACCTCTTGATCCTTTGGCAACTTTCCAATCATAGTATCGCAAATCATTATGAAAGCCTGAAAAGAACACAACACTCAAGAAAAGAAAAATAAGCAAATCTCACTGTTATACGCTTAGAAATAAGAATAAAATTTTTATTAAGGTAAGAATTAATCTTGTAAGTATTTTAAATGTGTTTATATAAACTAATCAGAATGTATTAGAATCAAACTAGCAAAACAAACGTAGTAGCACTAAGAGTCTAAAATTGACTAGACACCAAAGAACTATGTTGCACGGAGGAAGGAATGTGCAATGTGCTTTAACCTACTAGCACAAGAAACAATAGAGTGTTAGAATGCGTAAAGAAACAATAAAAAGCAAAAACAAATGAAAACTTAAGGCTAAGAGTCAATGAAAATTGTTTAAACCCAAAAACCTGAAAAATTGCGAAGCAATTTGACAAACTTCATTCGAGGTGTTCCTAATTTTCAAAAATTACGAAATTTAAACTAGAGTCTCCTCAAATAATGTAGATTTGATCTAAAAATTTTTGGCACAAAATTCAACCTACAGAATATTTTTTTTTGTATTTTCTTTTTTCTTACCTTTTTCTCACTTTTTTGTGGTAAATATTTTTTATATTCTAAAATAGTGCCAAAAAATAGTATGTAAAGTTTCAAATCTTTTGAAAAACATTTGCTCACTAAAAAATATTTTTTTGAAAACTGTCTTGGTATTTTTTTTTTTGAGGCTGTTTGCTGAAAATCAGTTTATAAGAACAAAAATAATACCTAAAATGGCCAAATCTAATACCAAATGATATGGAATGAGATGAATGAATGCGGAAGCGGATCGTAAAATTTTTTCAAGTTGCGGATTGGACTTAGGGCTCTAGACGTTGGGAAAGAAACTTGAATTTTGACACAACCTGAAAAGCAATCAAATTCAAGTCAAATAAAACAATTAAAATAAATAACTAAGATAATTAAAATAGAATAATAAATCTACGATTAGAACAATAAGGAAGAAAACAAAGAAGATAGATGGAAAGATAGAATGTGGTATGTAGAAGTCTTAAGAAGCCTTGAAAACACGAAGAATCCACAACCCCTTCTTTCCAAAATTTTCAAATTTTTGCATAATTTTCTATATTGATTCAAATTAGTTTCGGATTGTTCCCAAACCATTTTTAAGGCCCGATAAGCTCAATTCAAGACCCATAAGTGTATTTTTACCTTGATTTTTATAAGCTATTGAATGTTATCATTTATTTTATATTTTTGTTTCTGTTTGATGATAAATGTCCCGATTTGTACTGTAACGTTCCGTAGCCCAGATCTAGCGATAAAGACAAGTTAGGGGTGTTACATTGAAAAGGTAAATTTTTTTACATGTAAATTATTGAATTTTTGGTGTTTAGAATGATTTTTCTATTAACAATTTATTTCTTATTTTTTAAAAAAAATAACTGCAACTTCATTTTTTTTATTAAATGAATGATTGAATATATAGGAGCAATTAGATTTCTAAGAAAAAAATGTGAATTCTTGAAACTTAAGAAAATGAAAGAAAATTATGAGAATAAAATCATTAAAATATATATAATGTTTAAGAAATTACGGAAAGTATTATATTTTAAATTATGTTAATTATAAGTTAATGAATAAAAATTATTTGTTTACATTTTGTATATTTATCTAAAAAATAACATCAACATATGATGGAGGGATGCAAAAATAAAAGCCCTACATTTTTTCTACTCTACCTTCTTTAAATGTTTTTCAATTACTGAGATCTTTTATCTTATATTTTATTGAATGAATGGATAAATGGGAGCTATTGGATTCGTAAAAATTACAAGTCATAGTGTTAAACTAAGTTTTACTTGGCAAGTAATTTTGATATAAGAGATATTATGTTTTGAATAAAAATCACTTTTAAACTTAACTTGGCAAAAATTCCATTTCAAATGACATATAAAAAGAAAATTGGTTGAACTCGTACTTAGAAAATATTTTAAGGCCAAGTTGTTAAACAAACATTCAAACATTTTTTAAACATGTTAAAATTGCTCCAAGCCTTGTCAAGTATCGATAAATTTAAATGAGTATCAATAGATTCACAAATTTATTGATACATTTTTTGGTATCGATACGAAAATGACATTCTATTTTTCAAAATGTTTACCAAGTATTGATCCAGTATCGATACCTTTTTCTTGGTATCGATAAACTTATTTAAGTATCAATAGAAGTACACCTTTATCAATACATTCTTTAATATCGATACTAAATTGACATTTTAACTTCCAAACGATTCATTAAGTATCGATATGGTATCGATACCTGTTGTTGGTATCGATAAAACCCTTTTGGCATCAATAGTTTTAGTTCCAACGGGTACTAAATTAGGCATTAGATGCTATTGGTATCGATTAATGCACTGGTATTTTCATCCCCAATGGCTCTATTCAATATCCCAACAACCACAACGGTTGGAAATCAATTGAAGGGTATAAATATCATTTTCTAAAGGTCCTATAATAGCAAGAGAGATTATTAAAGCTTAAAGATCAATCAAACAACCTTTATGCTCAATTTTTCCATTAAATACACTTGTGAGCTGTATTGTCTTTTGTATCAACTCAAGTATTTTACTTTGTAATTGTGCTTAATTGGCAAACACTTTGATCTTGTAAAGGTTATTTCTTTGTTTGCTTATTTGTTTTTCTTTGAGAGGGTTTGAGTATTAGGATTTGTGTAGGAATCTTAAAGGAGTTATAAAGTTAAACATTATCCTTCAAGGTTGACCAAATTAGTAAATTTGGGAAAATCCTTAGTCGTGGAAATCTAAGGTAGTGGAGTAAGCAATTGGGGTCAAACCACTCTAAATTTCCATGTCAATTGTTTCATATTCTTTCATTGCTTCCACCAAATTTTTAAATGGCCAATTCACCCCCTCTTAGCTATTTCAATTCAGTTTTTATCTATTATCGAGCTAACAATTGGTATCAGAGCTAGTCCCTAAAAGACAATTTAACAACCAAGAGAATATATTTGGGAAAACTCTTCCAATCACCAACTCAATCCACAAGAACGACGTCTACTTTCGGGTCAGTTTTCTATAAAGAATCTCAATCTATCTCCAAGCCTCCTTATTTTAATAGTGTAAATTATTCTTATTGGACGATGAGGGTGATGTTATTTATTCAAGCCAATGACCTTACGGATTAGGATATCATCATGGATTCTATTCCACTTAAACAAGAATGAGAGCTTCTAGCTCCAAAGAGCAAGAAAGAATAGAACGAGGAAGATAGAAGGAATATCCAAATTAATGCCAAGGCTATGCACACTCTATTTTGTGCACTTGGTCTCGATGAGTATAGTAGAGTTTTGTCTTATTCTAACGCCAAGGAGATATAGGACAAGCTTGAAGTCACCCGTGAAAGTACCAGCCAAGTGAAGAAGTCTAAAGTTAAAATCCTTACACTCAACTGTGAAACCTTCAAGTTGAAGCCTGAAGGGGATATTAAGGCGATGTTCGATTGGTTTACAATCATTATAAATGGATTGAAGTCTTATGGAAAGATCTATCCAAATGAAGAGGTGGTAAGGAATAATAACATCTCGTTTTTCAGTGGCATTGAAAACAGTGGTTTCAGGACCACAATTCTGAAAAATGAGTTAGTATTATGTTATTTATTTAATACTTATAGAGTTACTATTGAGTCGTATTAAATTTGGTTAAGAAATTTTAATGTGTAATTAGTTAATTTACTAAAAAAGACTAAATTTTAAAAGCTTTAACAATTAGTTCTAATAATTAAAGATGTTAAATAATAATAGATTTATAATTAATTGGTAATTAAATCATCACTAATTATAGTGGATGGGTATGGGCTTGAAATTGTTAAATGTTTGATGTTAAATAAAAGGGCAAAATAGTAATTGAGTAAATAAATGAATTTTAAACAAAACATGATGGAAAATTCATCATTATCTTCTTTCTTTCACCCTTTCCAAAGCAGAACACCATAAATGAAATAGAGAAAATTTCGGCCAAGCTTAGGGATGCATGCATGGTAGGTTTTTTACTTCTATTTTTAGCAATTTTTATGTTTTTGAGATCGTTGCAACAAGGTCCTGCTAACCCGAGTGTTAATTTACAAAACTGTTAAATGTTTTGACATGTGACATTGTTGAATTCATGAGATTTTTGAAGTTTTATGATAGTTTTGTAAGCTTGATAGATAAATAACATTAGTTTGTAAAGTAAACTTTATTGATTTGGATGATTAAAGATTTATTTGTTAAAGTTGTAAATCTCATGAATATTTTGTGAAATAGATAAATATATGGGTTGATCATGGGATATATTAAAATCAGCTTGCTTGATTTAAGCTTAATTATGCTCAATTTAATAATTTTGAGTTTAGGGACTAAAATGTATAAAAGGTAAATTTTAGGGGTAAATTTGTAAGTGTGACAAAAAGGAATTAAATGCATAAATTAATTTTTTTATTTGGTTTGAATTGATTTAATTAATCTAAGCTGTACTTTAGATCAAGAATTTCAACGGGTGGGGAACGTACAAGGAAAAAGAAAAATTATTGATTAGTCCCTGATAGTCGAATCATCTTACAGGTAAGTTCATACGGTTATCTTTAGTTATAATTCATTGTTAATTGTTGTTAATGAGGATCATATTTTTTAAATTTGTAGAAATGAAATTGATTTATGTGAAATATTGTGAATCTCTGAAGTGGTTTTGATGGATCGAGTAAAAGTTTCATACATGAGATTGTTGACTGAATTTCTATTCTGGACTGAGCTTCTGCATGTGTTGCAGACTCGGATATACATGTGACTCGGATTTAGCCTGGACTGATAACCTTAAATGCATACATAGCCTTGGTCAGGCTATTTTTCTGTGTTGTCATTGGTTTAGCCCGAACGGGTAACTTGATGTAATTATTCTGTATCTGATTAGCTCATATGAGCATCATCTATTTCTGAACTTATGTATTGAATACTTTTACAAAGATCCATTGGAAGAATAAAGGTTAGTTGATACGAAACTGTTTCAATGAAATAAATGAATTATGAATTCTGATTATCTGTATGTTTAAATGTTTATTGACCAGGAAGTTGTTGACTCATGTTGTGATAAGGTTTTCACTTGAAAGGTCATATGCATTTAGCAATTAAATGTGTATGTTAAGTTAGTAAATTGAGGTGTATGAACAGATTGAGTATTCTTTATACTTATTTCTGTTATTATTTTCTGTAGATCCTGAATATGTGGAGTGAGTCGATCAGATCAACGGAGCTCACACCTACCATCGTCTGATATCGGTAGCTTTTGAAGTCTTGAATTGTGGTTGTAGGCTACTTATTTTAATAAAGTTGGTCATGTATATAGAGTGTTTGTTTTATTAAGTTTGAAAATGTTTTGGTACTTTGGTTGTAAATGCTTTTATATGCAAAGTTGATACATGTATTGTAGGTTTGGTCCTTTTGGCAATGTGAGAAAAAGGTCATGCTAAATTGGTATGTAGGTGGATATTTGGTATCAAGTTATTATGATAATGTTGTTGGTTCTTGATATTTGAATGAATGAAATGAACGAATTTATGAAGTTTGAATGCTAATTGATTTGAAAATTGAATTTTGGTGTCAATGAGGGCACATTAGTTAGACACTTAGGTTGTATGTTTTAATATGTTTTAAAAACTTGCTTGAATGTGTTTTGAAGGTGTATAAGGGTTGGTTTTAGGTTTGGCTTGGTACCCAAGTGATATGTGAAAATTTGTCTTGTTTTGTAAGCTTTTAAAGGTGTACACGGCCTGGCCACACAGTCATGTGTCTTATTAATTTTAGGTGTAGGATTTTTCACACGAGCACAATTAGTTACACAGTCTGAGCACATGGGCGTATGGGTTACACACAACCATGTTTAAGGCCACACGGGTTGGTCCCTTTCACATGGCCGTGTGATCCCTGTTTCCAATTTTTTTAAAATTTTCACGTTTTTTTTTGTTTTGATTCAAATTAGTCCTTGGTTGTTCCTAAACTATTTTTAGGGCCCCGTAAACTCGATTTTAGGCCCATAAATGTATTTATGCTATGAATGAAATTTAGATTTGAATATTTGAATATTTGATATTTAATTTGATAAATGATTGGTTAAATGATATTAATTGTTGTGTTATGTGTGTAATACTTTATAACCCTAATTTGTCGACGGAGATATGATAGGGGTGTTATAGAAGATGCTTCGAAGCTTGCCTAAATCTTGGGAAGCTAAAGTAACTGCAATTGAAAAAGGAAAGAATTTAGGAACATTACCTTTAGATTAGCTCATTGGTTCTTTGTTTACACTTGAGATGAGGCTCAATAAAGGGGCTGAAGAAGAAAAAGTTGTGAAGAAAAAGGTTGGTATTGCTCTTAAATCCACCACAAATGAAGATAGTGAATCAAGTGAATAGGTGGATGAAGACAAAGAGGTGGTCATATTTGCTAGAATATTTAAAAGGTTTATGAAGTCCAATAAAGGAAGAAGATTCCAAAACAAGGAAGAATTGAAGCTTAAATCTACCAAGGAGAAAGATATCATTATTTGCTATGACTGCCAGAAACCGGGACATGAAGTTTGATTGTCCTCAATGGAAGAAAAAAAGGATCAAGAAAACAAAAGCTTAAGGCCAATGTGGCTACTTAGAGTGATGAGGATTATTTCGATAAAGGAGATCAAGAAGTATTCAACCTTTACCTTATGGCCATTGATGACTCTAAGGTAATTTCTAACTCGTCTATTTCAATTTCTTATTCATTTTATGTACGATGCCTATGATGAGTTAGGTTTGAAATTTGAAGTAATGGTTGCAAAGCATAAGAAAAATATTTCAAAATTGAAAAATAGAAATGACTTACTTTCCAGAACCAATCATGAACTTGAAGAGAAAGTAAACAAAATGCAAGAAACTATTGATGATTTTGAGAAAAACAATTTAGACTTGCATAATTTACTTTCAAAAGTTCATGAGGATCATGAAAAGCAAGTTGCTTAAGAGTGAAACGGCTCACTCTAACAAAGTTTTTCCAACAAGGCTTGAAAAAAGAGAAATTTCAAAACAAAACTTTGTTAAAAATAGCCTTAAGTACTATAAACATAAAGGTCATTTTAAAACTTATAAAGGAAAATTAGCTAAAAGTGTATGGGCCCCTAAAAGACTCATCACTACTCAAGATAATGATATCATTTCTAAATGGATACCTAAAAGGACTAAAATCTTGGAAACATACTTATGAACCCAAAAGAATTTGGGCACCAAAAATAAAAAATTAATTCTATGTTTGTAGGAAAAAGAGCATTGCCTCAGGTGGGCAATTCAAGCAAAAACTTATGGTATCTTGATAGTGGATGCTCAGGGCACATGACCGATGACTAGAGTAATTTTATCAAATTGAAGCCAAAAAGTGGAGGAGAAGTTACATTTGGTGAAAACTCCAAAGGACTTATTGAAGGCATTGGATCTATTGTTAAAAACTCTTAAATCTTTATTGAAAATGTTTTGTATGTCAACAGTCTTAAGCATAACCTATTGAGTATTAGTCAATTATGTGATAAATGTTTTAATGCCATTTTTAGTCAAATGGATGTAAATTAATTGACATTGTATCTAATAAGATTATGCTTGTAGGATATAAAATAGGAAATATTTACATGTTGCATTTAGATGACATGCATGAATCAAACATATGCCTTATCGCTAAAATTGAAAATAATTCTTTATTTTGTAATAGAAAAATAGGATATGCTTGCATGAACATATTGCATAAATTAGTCAAAAATGACGTAGTAAGAGGTTTTCCGAAAATTGATTTTGATTTAGATAAATGGTATCAGCCACAATTTTTTTGCACCTAGAACCCCTCAACAAAATGGAGTTGTTGAGAGGGAAAATAGAACTATAGAAAAAATGGTTAGAACTATGCTTTGTGAAAAAAAATTACCAAAATATTTTTGGGCGAAAGCCACAAACACCGCTTGATATATTGTTAATAGAGTAATGATTAGGCCTATTTTAAAGAAAACTCCTTATGAACTTTTTTTTAAAAAAAAGCCTAACATTAAAGGGAAATCAATCATCCAAGAGAGTATAATTATGTGAAGGATAGTAAAATTTTAGGAGATCCATCAAAAGGGGTAACCATTAGATCTTCTTTTAGAAATACTTGTAATTACGTTGCATCTATCTCATGCATTAAGCCAAAAAATATAAAAAAATATTAAATGATGTATATTGGATATTGGTCATGCAAGAAGAGTTAAATCAATTTGAGAGAAGTAATGTATGGACCATAGTAGAAATACCTTGTGAAAAATCTATTATAGGAATTAAGTAGGTTTTTAGAAACAAGCTAGATAAGAGTGGTAAAATTGTGAGGAACAAGGCTAGACTTGTAGCTCAAGGTTATACTCAAGAGGAGGGAATATATTATGATAAAACTTATAATCTCAGAGCTAGGATGGAAGTCATTAGGATGCTTTTAGCTTTTGCATGCTTTAATAATTTTAAATTGTATCAAATGGATGTAAAAAGTGTTTTTCTAAATGGTTTTATAAATGAAGAAGCATATGTTGAACAACCACCCGGTTTTGATGATTCAAAATTTTCAAATCATGTTTTCAAACTTTCAAAAGCCTTATATGGTTTAAAACAAGCTCCTAGAGCTTAGTATGAAATATTTTTAAATTTTCTTATTGAAAAATGTTTTTGTAAAAGGAAAGTTAACATAACAATTTTTATCAAAATAAAAGACAAGGATTTGTTAATAGTTCAAATATATTTTGATGATACTATTTTTTGAGCTATTAATGATCTTCTTTGTCAAGAATTTTCCAAGTTAATGCAAGGTGAATTTGAGATGAGCATGATGGGATGACTAAATTTCTTTTGGGACTCCAAATCAAGCAAAGGAAGAATGACATTTTCATCAATCAAGCTAAGTACACCAAGGAAATACACAAGAAGTTTGAGATGGATAATCTCAAACTACAAGCTACACCAATGAGCTCCTCTACAAAGCTTGACAAATATAAGGAAGGTAAATGTATTGATATAAAATTATATAGGTCAATGATTGATTCACTGCTTTATCTTATTGCAAGTAGACCCAATATTATATTTAGTGTTTGCTTATGTGTTAGATATCAATCTTATCCTAAGAAATCACATTTACAAGTTATTAAGAGAATCTTTAAATACCTTAGAGGCATTCCTAATTTAGGCCTTTGGTATCCTAGAGACTCTTCATTTAACTTTCATGCCTTCTCATATGCGAATTTTGTAGGTTGCAAATTAGATTGGAAAAACACCTTCGATACTTGGCAATTCCTAGGCAACATGCTCGTATCATGGTTTTCAAAGAAATAGAATAGTGTTGCATTGTCCACTACTGAAGTGTAATACATTTCTGCCAGTAGTTGTTGTGCTTAAGTTTTATGGATGAAACAACAACTCACTACACCAAAATAGGTTTTTAACGGCGTTTTTTTAGGCCTTTAGCGGCGCTTTTTAGCGCCACTAAAGGCATTTGCGGCCTTCCACAAGCGCCGCAAAAAATGCCGCTAACGACAACGTCGCTAACATTTGTGTTTACAGAAATAAACTCCGCTAAAGGTCATGTTCTTTAGCGGCGCTTAAAATCAAAACGCCGCTAAAGAACATGTTCTTTAGCGGTGCTTTACCTATAAACGCCGCTAAAGAACATGATCTTTAGCAGTGCTTTTATCACAAACGCCACTAAAGAACATGATCTTTAGCAGTGTTTTTATCACAAATGCCGCTAAAGAACATGATCTTTAGCAGCGTTTTTATCACAAATGCCGCTAAAAAATATGCTCTTTAGCGGCGCTTTTATCATAAACGCCGCTAAAAGTACAATTCTTTAGCGTCATTTATGGAAAAACGCCACTAATTTTGGCAAAATTGTATCATCCGATTTTTCATCCATATGCAATCCTTCTTGTAACACTAAATCCAACCAAAAATGGCAAATTTAAATGATACTTCAAATTCAATGAAAGATATATGATATAATTGATAACTGAATTAAAATCCAAAAGTTAGAACTCAAGTTGTCGTAAATATTAAAGTAAAAATAAAAATTTAGAATCAAAACTAAAAGAAATAATACATATGAGAAACATATTAACTAGTTGAACCCGCCTATGACTATACACATTGCAAGGTAAAAAAAAATACAATGTGCTTCTCTGTTTTCTTTGCCCCAACATTGATATGCTCCACTCCATGTATTAGGTTGTATGCGATCATAACTGAAGACAAAAAAAAGTTGAACATAAAATCAAAGTAGAATACATGAATGCATTACAAGAATATTATCATGTGCAGCAAATACACGTGTGCAAGAAGTAGAGAATAAACCTATTTGAAAGTGGTGCTGTGAATGCAAAAATTGAGGGAAGATGATCTAAAACCCCTGCCATGAACTCCTCTCCAACTTTAGACATTCCATGCTGAGAAGATGCATCTGATGCTTGGAAAACATTTTGTCCATTCTGCCATAAACTGAGGTGCACATGGGATCCAGAACCTATGTCATCCAAAGCATACCTGGGCAGAAACATAGTTAAAATGTTGGGTATTCCAAGTTTCTAACGTTAAGGGCAAAACATGCATGAAAGCCTCACAGCATTGACTAATATATGAAGTTTAACTCAATTCAAATGATTATCAGACGAGCCTCCCATAATATCTATTATATAATCAGAAAGATTCACTAACTCAGTTGGAATGATAAAGCATAAATTGGTATACTAGTAGACATTCAATAAACCCTTCATCTGCAATACCACTACATGACAAAATAAATATTTTAATGAACCATTTGAGTTTCATCCAAAGCAAAAGCGAAAAATATCAGAAACTATAAGCCATGACCAGAAGATGAGGTAGAAAGCATTGGTCAAAATAAGAAAAGTTACAACTTACTTGGGGACAAACGTTGCCAACAGACCATGTTTATTTGCAATAGCCCTAACAACTTCGCGCATGAAAATCAAGTTGTCAGTAGCATATGTACAAGCAGTGTACCCCAAAGCCATTTCATACTGACCATTTCCAGCTTCTGCATGCATCTGTAAATTTTGAAAGCTAAAGTAAGCTAGGAGAATCAAGTAATTATAATAATTGAGAATAAAGTTTCTAGCCTTTCATTATAATAATTGAGAAAAAAAGTACGTGCTGCAATAATGGTATCACCAACTCTAGAACTTTAAAAACAAAAAAGGGAAGCGCATAGAGGCAATGAAAGAGGAAGCATGAGAAAAAGGTACCTACTGCAAGAATGGTATTGCCAGCTTTAAAAATTCAAAAACAAAAAGGGAAGCGCGTAGAGGCAATGAAAGAGGAAGCACTCAGGCTAATAGCATTACCTACTTGGGGTTTTACAGAAAAAATTATCACATCACTAGCATCCACAACCTGCTTCCATATATCCATAACTTGGATCAGAAACAAAATAAAAATAAGAACACCATATTATTAAAACTAAACACCATAACAATCTTAAAGGATGATTATTTCTATTCTCTTTTTTTCTTTAATTAAGTCTTCAGTGAAATCTTTTCACTTCCTTCCAATTCCACATACAAACAAAACTAACGGAATACATTTTTTTGCTATTTGTTTTCCACTTTGTAAAGAACTAAAATATGTATATGCAAATGGTGAAAAGCAAAATAAGAGTAAGTCAAATAGTCAAAACCAACTTGGTTCTTTGTTTGTTTTTTTACCCCTTATATATATATATATATCAATGTTGTCAAAAGCGCCAGGCGCACTTGAAGCACTAGGACCTTTATATAGCCTGAGGCACAAAAAAAGCGCTCACCCGTCTAAGGCTCAAGCATATAAATATAAATATATATGTAAAATGTATATAAAAGCATATATAACTAATACATATAATCAATAAGTATTAATTAATTAGTAAAAGAAAGATAAATCTTAATATAGTTCAATTTCTAAATTCAAAACATTGTTCAATAGTTTTATGTGTAATAATTTTCTTAATGTATCGTAAAATAAAACACCATAAGAATGAAACTAAATATCATCACCAGAAACTAGCTCTAAATTTCGTTCATCTTCTCTTGAAAAGTTTTAACTTTTAAGAGTTAACTATATTTTTATATAATAAAATTAGATCAATAATTAATTAAAAACTCATTTATTATATTTTATTATTTTTTTCTTTTAAAAGCCAAAATAAATAAAAAAATAAACAGGAGAATGGAACGGCTCTTTAGTGAGGCGGGCTTTTGCAACAAAGGCGCCCGAAAGCCTGATTGATGTCACCTCGCCTTGAGGTGGCTGAGGCGGTAATGGCCATTTGCGCTGCGCCTTAGCGCCTAGGTGCTTACCTTGACATCACTGATATATATAAAGCTATTTATTTATTCTTATAAAAAATCTTTAAAAGTATTAAACCAAAGTAAAAAAGAACTAACTAAATTTCTTTGATCCTGGGAGTAAATGTCTTATCTTTAATAATTCAACATAATAAAAACGGTACTAAATGTAACAAGAATAAGGGGAAAAGAAAGCGCCATACGTCGGTGTTGTGACTATAAACAGAGATGCCGAGTGACTGGAAGGCAGTACCATGACTGGGATTTGAGTGGATTGCAGTAGAAATACGTTGGGGAGGCAAAACACCAGATTGTACCACTCCTCTGGCAATGCTCTCTGCCATTTTCCCTGCTCAGATGAACCCTAGCTTGAAGTTTTCACTCTGTATAGGCACTGCCTCCATGTCGTTGCTTGGATTTTATGTTTGGGGAAAAATTATAAACATTTCAAAAATTTGAAAGATGGGCTTCTGATTTATAAACTGATGATTCTGAAATAACTGCACAGCTTGCTAATTTGATATGCTTATTACCTTGTATTTGAAACAAAAATGGGGAATCCCAACAGCAAGGGCAAAGAAAAATTAGAAAAGCACACACAAAGTTAAATGCTTCAAGAAAACAACTCTCTTCCCCATAAACCTTCCAGCCAACAAAATTAACACAGTCCCTGGTGCAATGCTTGCTCTAAATAAATAAAAAACAAGTAAAAACCCAAAAATAAGGAACATTTCTTCAGAAATCTATAAATAAACAAATAAAAAAATTGCTTTTCCTTCACCACCTCCTTGATCTAATGGAAGCTGAAATATCATAGAAATTTAGAAGCAGGCCAAATGCACTTACTGTTATGTTAGACAGAAAAAGTATGCGCAACATATACATGAGTTGCAAGAAAACTCAGTGAGCAAAAAGAACCCATGGCCGAAATATAACCCATTTTCGTTTTTGGAATCCTAGAAAAAGAATTCACTATGATTTCTTCCCAAAAATTGGACCAATCAGGAAAAGGAACATCATTTCGGGAACTGAGAAAAAAACCCTTGGTCTTCTTATGAGCAAAAAGAGAGGTGGAAGCGGCGCCAGTGATGGTGGACTTAGAAAATAACGACGATAGGCAAGGGACCTTGAGGGGAGGCATTGCCGGCGGTATTTGAAGTGAGGAAAAGCGAAATTTTGAAGTGAAGGATTTTGTTTTCAGAACTTGGGGGGGGGGGGGTGGCGGCATTTGGTAATACAAAACCCCGCTCAGTTTTAAGTTTTTTTAAGTCAAATCTGATTTGGGGAAGAAAACGACACCCGCTCAGTTTTAAGTTTTTTTAAGTCAAATTTGATTTGGGGAAGAAAACGACACCGTTTTGGTATTGTAATATTTGCAGCGCTTATAATAAACGCCACTAATTGTATAACTTTTGCAGCGTTTTCAATAAAAACGCCACTAAAAATTAAATTCAATCATTTTGAATAAAATGACGCCGTTTTGCTATGCTAAAAATTTTTTATTTTATTTTTTTATAAATTGATTTATTTTTTGCGGCGCTTTTTATAAAAACGCCGCTATTACTTATCTTTTACGGCGTTTTTATTAAAAACGCCACAAAAAAGTTTCCATTTTGAACAAAATGACGCCGTTTTGCTATTTTGGTTTTTATTAATTGATTTATTTTTTGCTTTTGAACAAAATGACGCCATTTTGCTATGCTAAAATTTTTTATTTTATTTTTTTATAAATTGATTTATTTTTTGTGGCGCTTTTTATAAAAACGCCGCTATTGCTTATCTTTTGCGGCGTTTTTATTAAAAACGCCACAAAAAAGTTTCTATTTTGAACAAAATGACGCCGTTTTGCTATTTTGGTTTTTATTAATTGATTTATTTTTTGCGGCATTTTATCAAAAATGCCGCTATTTCATTTTGAACAAAATGATGCTGTTTTGCTATGCTAAAATTTTTTATTTTATTTTTTTATAAATTGATTTATTTTTTGTGACGCTTTTTATAAAAACGCCGCTATTGCTTATCTTTTGCGGCGTTTTTATTAAAAACGCCACAAAAAAGTTTCCATTTTGAACAAAATGACGCCGTTTTGCTATTTTGGTTTTTATTAATTGATTTATTTTTTGCGGCGTTTTTATCAAAAACGCCGCTATTTCATTTTGAACAAAATGACGCCGTTTTGCTATGCTAAAATTTTTTATTTTAGTTTTTATAAATTGATTTATTTTTTGCGGCGCTTTTTATAAAAACGCCGCTATTGCTTATCTTTTGCGGCGTTTTTATTAAAAACGCCACAAAAAAGTTTCCATTTTGAACAAAATGACGCCGTTTTGCTATTTTGGTTTTTATTAATTGATTTATTTTTTGCGGCGTTTTTATCAAAAACGCTTCTATTTCATTTTGAACAAAATGACGCCGTTTTGCTATGCTAAAATTTTTTATTTTATTTTTTATAAATTGATTTATTTTTTGTGGTGCTTTTTATAAAAACGCCGCTATTGCTTATCTTTTGCGGCGTTTTTATTAAAAACGCCACAAATTTTTTTTTTCATTTTGAACAAAATGACGCCGTTTTGCTATTTTGGTTTTTATTAATTGATTTATTATTTGCGGTGTTTTTCATAAAAATGCCGCAAAATATTATTTCATTTTGAACAAAATGACGCTATTTTGCTATGCTAAAAATTTTTTATTTTTTTTTATAAATTGATTTTTTTATAAAATTAAAAAAAAACTAGTACTCTCAAAATAAATATTGTATATTTTAATAAGAAAACAAATGATAAAATGCTTGTAATTAATTATTAAGTTAGAATTATCTAAATTAAATAATTATCTATATATCCATATCATTTTTATTTTTGTATTTTTTTCTTATAATTTGGTCCTCTCCAAAATAAATAATTATACATAAATATTTAAAATATAAATTAAAAAAATAATTAATATAAACTCAAAACCTTAACTCGACCCTTGAATCCCTAAACCTTAAATCCCTAACTCTTAACCCCTAACATCTAACCCCTAACCCTTAAACCTTAAATCTCAACCCTTAAACCATAATCCCTAATTCATAATCCTTAAATCCATACTTCCTAAATTAACCTTAAAATATGAACTCCTAAACCGGCCTTAAATCTTAAATTAATCATATACCCTAAACTAAAAACCCTAAACAAATTTATTATTATCTCTTTTACAATTATATAAGAACATATTTAAAATATAAATTAAAAAATAATTAATCTAAACCCAAAACCCTAACTCAACCCCTAAATCCCTAACTTTTAACCCCTAGCACGTCTAACCCTTAAACCCCTAACCCTTTAACCCCTAAACCTTAAATCTCAACCCCTAATCCATAATCCCTTAAACCATAATCCCTAATTCATAATCCTTAAATCCATACTTCCTAAATTAACCTTAAAATATGAACTCCTAAACCGGCCTTAAATCTTAAATTAATCATATACCCTAAACTAAAAACCCTAAACAAATTTATTATTATCTCTTTTACAATTATATAAGAACATATTTAAAATATAAATTAAAAAATAATTAATCTAAACCCAAAACCCTAACTCAACCCCTAAATCCCTAACTTTTAACCCCTAGCACGTCTAACCCTTAAACCCCTAACCCTTTAACCCCTAAACCTTAAATCTCAACCCCTAATCCATAATCCCTAAACCCTACTCCCTAAACATTAAAATATGAACTCCTAAACCGGCCTTAAATCTTAAATAAATCATATACCCTAAATCAAAAACCCTAAAAAAATTATTATTATCTCTTTTACAATTATTTTAAATAATAGTATTTTAATTTTTCCATGTGTTTTATTTCAAATTATTTCTACGTGTCATTATTTTTTTCTGAAGATTTTAAATATTCAATTAGAAATAAATTGAATTTTATTTAATATGAATAAACCAATTAAGATAAAATATTTTTAGCGGCGCTTTCCCAAAAACGCCGCTAAAGCCCTAAGCATTAGCGGCGCTTTCTTAAAAACGCCGCTAAATCCCCGAAAGCTCAGAAAATGGCGTCGTTGGGCTTAGGTTTTTTTGCGGCGCTTTCCCAAAAACGCCGCTAAAGCCCTGAGCATTAGCGGCGCTTTCTTAAAAACGCCGCTAAATCTCTGAAAGCTCAGAAAACGGCGTCGTTGGGCTTAGGTTTTTTTGCGGCGCTTTCCCAAAAACGCCGCTAAAGCCCTGAGCATTAGCGGCGCTTTCTTAAAAGCGAATGTATAATATAGGTATGTAACCCAATATACATGTATAAACTCTTGGATTTATTTAAAGTTATGTAACCCATGATTGTATGAGAAGTTTCGAATAGATATGTATATGTGAATTGTAATTTATATGTATATGCTATATTTGAATAAGCATGCTTACATATATGTATATGTTCTTGTAATGAATTTTAAGTATGAGTGTTATATATATATGCATAAATAGAGTTCGAATATGTACATATATATATAAATGTACATCTATTGTATATTTGATGAGCTAAAATTAAAAGTACATGTATTGAAAATTAGTTGAGTATGAATGTTATATATATGCATATGTGTGAGGTTCGAATATATAGTTATGTATATATATATGTACATGTATAATTTGTTGTATTGAAATTGGGTATGGAATTATATATTGATATACATGGTCGAATGTATATGTATATATATAGGTTTAAGATTTGCATTGAATTAAAAGTATAAATTTTAAATGCTTGTATGATTCGAACATGGATTACAAATTTTCTTGGGATAGAGTTGAGATTGTGACTTATATATAAATGTTATGAACGTGTGTTGCTATTAAGAAATATACGAGAAATCATCCTTGTATCTGTGAAATTGAGATTTTTAGGCTAAGCGCCTAGCAGGCTTAATGCCGGTGAATTTTTCAGACTTTAAGTCTAGCAGGCTAATTGCCGGTAATCTGAATCAGGTTATAAACCTAGCAGGCTACGTGCCGGTGATCTAAATCAGGCTATAAGTCTAGCAAGCTAAGTGCCGTTGAATCTGTTTTAATTAAGTGATTATAAACATTGGGTATATATGTATATGATTTGGTTATTTGTATTTGATAAATATATGAACATCTGTTGCTATGTTTTTGATGAGCATATAAAAGCTCAAATCTTTGTGTTTGGTGAGTATATATATATCTATGCGTTCAGCATATGTGAACTAAAGTATATATATATGTGTATTCGGCACATGTGGTTGATAAGTATAATTATTTGCTTTTGACATATGTATATGAAAGATCATAAACATGCATTCAATGAAATGCAATGATAAGTATATTTGGAATTTATATATGCGATTAATGATTATATATATAACTTGATTTTTAGGTATATAATGATAATACATATGATCGTTTATATGTATTTTGGATATGCTATAAACTTACTGAGCTATAGAAGCTTACTTTGATTGTTTTTGTTTATTTTTTTATAGATTTTGGAGACGCGTTACGAGCTCGGGGATCATCAGCATAGTCTATCACACTATCGACTTCTTTTAGTATTTTGTTAACAGTTTGAACTCGATCTTGTGGCATGTATAGGTTTGAGTATGATTTTTGTTAGATTTGGATTGTATAATATAATTAGCCATGCGAATATGGTTTAATTTCTATGTTTGTGATCAGTTTTTTTTTAAAATAGTTGTGTTTGTTCGGTAATGCCTCGTAACCTTAATTTGGCGACGGATACGAGTTAGGGGTGTTACATTTTATTGGTATCAGAGCCACGGTTTAGTCGATTCTTGGACTAACGTAGTGTGTATGAGTCTAGCTATACATGCCATAATTTTTATACTGAGATAGTGTGATGACTGCTGACATCTAAAAACGTGTTTTCGTATAGTAATGGATCTCGATCGAGCCGTAGCCGATGATGTTGAGAGTATAGCGCCTGCTCCCGCACAAAGGACAGAACCGGTAGATTCTCGACCAACCTCGAGTAACCAGGAGGAAGAGGCTAAACAAGCCTTCTACCAAATGATGAATGACTGGTTTACTAAATATGTCCGAACTAATCCGGTTGCACAACAACCTCCACCCCCGACTAATCTATCTTCGGTTCCTGTTATACCTCAAGTAAGTGATCCGATGAGATTACTTAAACCTCCTGTTGATAAAATTCGAAAGCACGGAGCCGAAGAGTTCAGAGCTACTGATGATGATGATGCTGAGCGAGCTGAATTTTGGCTGAAAATACCATTCGAGTATTTGACGAGTTGTCTTGCACCCCTAACGAGTGCTTGAAATGTGCCATATCCTTGTTACGGGACACTGCATATCATTGGTGGAATACACTAGTATCGGTGGTTCCGAAAGAGCGAGTGACCTGGGAATTCTTTCAGACTGAGTTCTGTAAGAAATATATTAGCCAGGGATTCATTGATCAGAAACGTAAGGAATTTCTTGAATTGAAACAGGGTCGGATGACAATGACAGAATATGAGCGGAAATTTGTAAGACTCAGTAGATATGCTCGAGAGTGTGTTTCGACTGAAGCTATTATGTGCAAAAGATTTGAAGATGGGCTGAATAAAGATATTAAACTGTTAGTGGGAATACTTGAGATAAAAGAGTTCGTATTACTTGTTGAACGAGCTTGTAAAGCCGAGGAACTCGGGAAAGAGAAGAGAAAAGCTTACTATGAAGCTTGAGATTCCCGTAAAAGATCATTTAGTAAATCATTCCAGTCGGCCTCAAGGAAATCCAGAGAGGATCATAGCCGATCTAAAGCTACTGCAGGGTTTCCTAAGCATGATCGAGATCGACCCCCTGTGAGTTCACGAGCTACTTCAGTTGCTAGCGTTGGTAGTGTTCAACAAAATAGATCAGAATGCAAGCATTGTGGGAAATGGCATCCTGGAGGTTGCAGATTTCATGATCGGTCTTGTTTTAAGTGTGGTTCAAAGGATCATTTCATTCGAGAGTGTCCGATGGTAGCTGATTAAAACACTGTGCAGAATACCAGACCAAAATATGTCAGTACGGGGTACACCGCCAATGTACTTGGGTAATGTAAGTGGTAGTCAGAGAGGGACAAAGGACACAGCAGTTCGATCTGAGGCTCGTGCACCTGCCAAAGCATATGCCATCAGAGCTCGAGAGGAGGCTTCTTCTCCAAATGGTATTACTGGTACTTTCACTCTTTGTGATACTAATGTTATTGCATTGATTGATCCTAGTTCGACTCATTCTTATGTGTGTGAGACCTTAGTATTCAGTAAGACTCTACCTGTTGAGTCTACTGAGTTTGTAATTAAAGTATCAAACCCCCTGGGCCGGTGTGTGTTGGTTGACAAAGTGTGAAAGAATTGTCCGTTGATGATTCGAGATTTGTGTTTTATGGCTGATTTGATGTTGTTGCCATTTGACGAGTTCGATATAATTTTGGGGATGGACTGGTTGACTTTACACGATGCTATGGTTAACTGCAAAAGGAAGACTATTGATTTAAGATGCCTGAATGACGAGATTATTCGGATTGAATCTAATGATCTGAATGGTTTATCGGCAGTGATATCCTCTATGTTGGCTCAAAAGTATGTGAGAAAAGGTTGTGAAGCTTATCTTGCATATATTCTTGATAGTAAAGTGATAGAAAAGAAGATTGAATTAGTACCTATTGTATGTGAGTATCCAGATGTGTTCCTTGAAGAATTACCGAGTTTACCACCTATTCGAGAAGTAGAGTTTGGTATTGAGTTAGTATCGAGGATGACTCCAATTTTGATAGCTCCGTACCGCATGGCACCAATTGAATTAAAAGAATTGAACGCACAGTTGCAAGAGTTGATTGATAAAGGTTTTGCACGACCGAGTTTCTCTCCTTGGGGGGCACCAGTTCTATTTGTGAGAAAGAAAGATGGAACGATGAGAATGTGCATTGATTATCGACAGCTTAATAAGGTGACTATAAAGAATAAGTATCCGTTACCACGGATTGATGATTTGTTCGATCAGTTGAAAGGGGCTACTGTGTTCTCGAAGATAGATTTGAGATCAGGCTACTATCAATTACGAGTTAAAGACTCTGATGTGCCAAAGACTGCTTTTCGAACGAGGTACGAACATTATGAGTTTCTTGTTATGCCTTTTGGACTTACAAATGCACCTGCTGTTTTCATGGATTTGATGAATCGGATCTTTAGACAGTATCTAGATCAGTTTGTAGTAGTATTCATAGATGATATTCTGATCTACTCCCGTGATGAGGCAGAGCATGTCGAACATTTGAGACTTGTGTTACAGATTTTACGAGATAAACAGTTGTATGCAAAATTCAGTAAATGTGAGTTTTGGTTGCGTGAAGTCAGTTTCTTAGGCCATGTTATATCGGCATCAGGCATTCGGGTTGATTCGAGCAAGATTTCGGCTATACTTGATTGGAAACCTCCGAGAAATGTTTCAGAAGTTTAAAGTTTTCTGAGACTTGCTGGTTATTATAGACGGGTCGTAAAATGATTCTCTATGATTGCAACCCCGATGACAAAGCTACTACAGAAAGACGTTAAGTTTGAGTGGTCAGAAAAGTGCCAGAAAAGTTTCGATCAGTTGAAAGCTCTTTTGACCGAAGCTCCAGTATTAGTTCAGCCAGAATCGGGTAAAGTGTTTGTTATCTATAGTGATACATCTTTAAATGGTTTGGGCTGTGTTTTGATGCAGGAAGGCAAAGTTGTAGCCTATGCCTCGAGACAATTAAAGACGCATGAAAAGAATTATCCGACGCACGATTTGGAATTGGCAGCTATTGTATTTGCGTTGAAAATATGGCGCCACTATTTGTTTGGTGAAAAATGTCATGTTTATTCCGATCACAAAAGCCTGAAGTACTTGATGACTTAGAAAGATCTGAATTTGAGACAGTGCCGATGGTTAGAATTGCTAAAAGATTACGAGCTCGTGATTGACTATCATCCGGGAAAGGCTTTGTTGTTGCTGATGCCTTAAGTCAAAAATCACTGTTTCCTTTGCGTGCAATGAACGCACATATGGCTATATCTGATGATGGTGCGATAGTAGCTGAATTGAAAGCAAAACCGTTACTTATTGAACAGATTTGTGAAGCTCAAAAAGCTGATGATGATTTAATTGCAAAACGAGCTCAGTGTGACTTAAATGTTGATTCAGGATTTCTAGTTGATGCTGAGGATTGTTTGAGATTCAGAAACCGATTATGTGTTCCGAGAAATTCAAAGTTAATACAGGTGATTTTGAATGAAGCTCATAATAGCCGATTTTCTGTTCATCCGGGAAGTACAAAAATGTATAACGATCTGAAACAGCACTATTGGTGGCATGGTATGAAACGAGACATTTCTGACTTTGTTTCAAAATATTTAGTTTATCAGCAAGTTAAAGCCGAGCATCAGGTACCATCTGGGTTGCTTCAGCCGATCATGATACCTGAATGGAAATGGGATCGAGTCACGATGGATTTCGTATCCGGTTTACCGTTGACACCGAGCAAGAAAGATGCAATCTGGGTTATTGTTGATAGGTTAACAAAATCGACACACTTTATTCCGATTCGTACAGATTTTTCGCTCGATAAACTTGCAGAATTGTGTGTTTCACAAATTGTGAGGTTGCATGGTGTACCTATTTCTATTGTTTCAGACAGAGATCCGAGATTCAAATCGCGATTTTGGAAGAAACTACAAGATGCTTTAGGTAAAAAACTACAAGATGGTCAATCCAAACGAATCATTCAGATACTTGAGGATATGTTAAGATGTTGCATTCTCGAGTTTGAAGGTACGTGGGAACGATACTTACCTTTGATTGAATTTGCTTATAATAATAGCTTTCAATCAAGTATCAAAATGGCACCTTACGAGGCTTTGTACGGTCGTAAATGCCGTACACCATTGTATTGGACCGAGCTCAGTGAAAATAAGATACACGGGGTTGATTTGATTAAAGAGACTGAACAGAAAGTGAAAGTGATTCGAGATAGTCTGAAATCAGCATCAGATCGTCAGAAAGCTTATGCGGATTTGAAAAGAAAGGATATAGAATTTCAGATCGGGGATAAAGTGTTTTTGAAAGTCTCACCGTGGAAGAAAATACTCAGATTTGGTCGTAAAGGCAAATTGAGTCCAAGATTCATTGGACCGTATGAGATTATAAAGCGTGTTGGACCGGTTGCTTATAGATTGATGTTACCGCCTGAGTTAGAAAAGATTTATAATGTATTCCATGTTTTGATGCTCCGTAGATACCAATCTGATCCTTCACATGTGATTAATCCGACGGAGATTGAAATTAACTCTGATATGTCATATGAAGAAGAACCGATTAGCATTCTGGCTCGTGAGATCAAAGAATTACGAAATAAGAAAATTCCGTTAGTTAAAGTATTGTGGCATAAACACGGAGTTGAAGAAGCAACTTGGGAGTCAGAAGATACGATGACAGAGCGTTATCCTAACCTATTCACCGGTAAGAATTTTCGGGGACGAAAATCCCTAAAGGGGGGAGAGTTGTAACAACCCGATTTTGACCCTAATCGGAATAGTAGTTTTGGGACCACAAATCCGAATCAAAAAAATATTTTAATATTATTTTTAGTGTCTATTATATGTTAAGTTATAGGTGTGAAAAATTCGTGTGGAAATTTAACTGTTTGAATGTTTAATTTAATAAAAGGGCTTAATCGTGTAAAATGAAAATTTAGGGGTTAATTATAAAAGCACCTAATTGTTGTTGTCTTTATAAAGTGGAGGATTTATAATGCAATAAAACCAATATACATATAGTGGGCGACAAAGGACTAATATGTCCTTATTATATATGTTTTGTTTATTATTTATATAATGTTAAATTAGTAAACTAAAAATATATGCTAATATATGTTAAATAAAACAAAAAAATAAAGCCATTATCATCTTCTTCTTAGCCGAATGTAAACAAAAGAAAAATAAGAAAACTTAGCTAGGTTCGGCCATTGATGAGCTTGATTTAAGATTAGTTGTTTGTTCGATTTTTTGATAATTTTCATGTTTTTGAGATCATTGCTTTGTGTTCTTCAAAACCCATGTTTTAATTTTGTGAATTGTTGATGATTTTGAAATGTGTCGTTGATGAATGCTTGGACTTTGTGATAGTTGATGATGAAAAATGAAAGATATTGATAGATTAATATGTTTTGTATTGGAATTTTTAGTGAAATTGAGTAAATAGGGCTAAACTGTGAAATTAAATTTTTGGGGCACTAAAATGTGAAATAAATGCAATGTGTGGACTTGTATGAGAACCATGAATATTCGGCCCTTGTGTGGTATGGGCCAATTTTGTGTAAATTGTGTTTTATGTAATAATGAGTAAATTGCAAAAAGTGTAAATATTAGGGGCAAAATAGTAATTTTCCAAATTATGTGTTTTTGGACTAAATTGAATGTGTTAATAAATAAATTATCTTATTTTGAATATATTTAGATCGAGAACCAAAGAAATCGGAGTTAGATCGAGGAAAAGCCAAATTAGTCGAATAATCGTCCGACTTCGATTTTCCATCGTCCGAGGTAAGTCTATTAGCATTTAAAAATTATTAAGTTAATATTTATACATGTATACTAATTGTATTTTGTGTTGAGCTATAATTAAAAGTATATTGATTGAATAAATTTTGAAGAGTGGATGATATTTACATATATAGCATGTTCGAATATACAAGTATAATCTTGTATAGATTTATGGTTTGAAATAAAGGTAAGAAATGTATAAGAGTATAGTTGATATTCGAATAAGCATGTATATATATATAAGTTATTGAAATTAGTTAAAGTATGAATGTTGCATCGGTATAAATTCTTGATTTTAATCAAAGGAATGTATAATATATATATGGTGCGAATATATATATAGGTATATACATGTATAAACTCTTGGATTTATTTAAAGTTATGTAACCCATGATTGTATGGGAAGTTTCGAATAGATATGTATATGTGAATTGTAATTTATATGTATATGCTATATTTGAATAAGCATGCTTACATATATGTATATGTTCTTGTAATGAATTTTAAGTATAAGTGTTATATATATATGCATAAATGGAGTTCGAATATGTACATATATATATAAATGTACATCTATTGTATATTTGATGAGCTAAAATTAAAAGTACATGTATTGAAAATTAGTTGAGTATGAATGTTATATATATATGCATATGTGTGAGGTTCGAATATATAGTTATGTATATATATATGTACATGTATAATTTCTTGTATTGAAATTGGGTATGGAATTATATATTGATATACATGGTCGAATGTATATGTATATATATAGGTTTAAGATTTGCATTGAATTAAAAGTATAAATTTTAAATGCTTGTATGATTCGAACATGGATTACAAATTTTCTTGGGATAGAGTTGAGATTGTGACTTATATATAAATGTTATGAACGTGTGTTGCTATTAAGAAATATACGAGAAATCATCCTTGTATCTGTGAAATTGAGATTTTTAGGCTAAGCGCCTAGCAGGCTTAATGCTGGTGAATTTTTCAGACTTTAAGTCTAGCAGGCTAATTGCCGGTGATCTGAATTAGGTTATAAACCTAGCAGGCTACGTGCCGGTGATCTGAATCAGGTTATAAACCTAGCAGGCTACGTGCCGGTGATCTAAATCAGGCTATAAGTCTAGCAGGCTAAGTGTCGTTGAATCTGTTTTAATTAAGTGATTATAAACATTGGGTATATATGTATATGATCTGGTTATTTGTATTGGATAAATATATGAACATCTGTTGCTATGTTTTTGATGAGCATATAAAAGCTCGAATCTTTGTGTTTGGTGAGTATATATATATCTATGCGTTCGGCATATGTGAACTAAAGTATATATATATGTGTGTGCATTCGGCACATGTGGTTGATAAGTATAATTATTTGCTTTTGACATATGTATATGAAAGATCATAAACATGCATTCAATGTAATGCAATGATAAGTATATTTGGAATTTATATATGCGATTAATGATTATGCATATAACTTGATTTTTAGGTATATAATGATAATAAATATGATCGTTTATATGTATTTTGGATATGCTATAAACTTACTGAGCTATAGAAGCTTACTTTGATTGTTTTTGTTTATTTATTTTATAGATTTTGGAGACGCGTTACGAGCTCGGGGATCATCAGCATAGTCTATCACACTATCGACTTCTTTTGGTATTTTGTTAATAGTTTGAACTCGATCTTATGGCATGTATAGGTTTGAGTATGATTTTTGTTAGATTTGGATTGTATAATATAATTAGCCATGCAAATATGGTTTAATTTCTATGTTTGTGATCAGTTTGTTTTTTTTTTAAAATGGTTGTGTTTGTTCGGTAATGCCTCATAACCCTAATTCGGCGACGGATACGGGTTAGGGGTGTTACACTAAGAAAATATTTTAACGCCAAGTTGTTAAACAAACCTTCAAGCATTTTTCAAATATGTCAAAATTGTTCCAGGCCAAAAAGTATCGATCCAGTATCAATACTTTTTGCCAAGTATCGATAAATTTAAATGAATATCGATAAATTTAAAAAAATTATCGATACATTTTCTGGTATTAATACGAAAATGACATTCTGTTTTCCAAAATATTTACCAAGTATTGATCCAGTATCGATACATTTTGCTTGGTATCAATAAATTTATTTAAGTATTGATAGGAGTATACATTTAACGATACATTCTTTAATATTAATACAAAATTGACATCCTGACTTCCAAAGGATTCATTAAGTATCAATACGGTATCGATACCTATTGTTTGGTATCGATAAAGCTCTGTTGGAATCGATATTTTTGGTTCCAACAGTCATTAAATTAGGCATTAAATGCTATTGATATCAATACTTTTAGAAAAATATCGATATCTATTGTTGCAGGTGAAATTAATGCACTAGTATTTTCATCCCCAATAGCTCTATTCAATATCCCAACAACCACAACGTTTGGAGATCAATTGAAGAGTATAAATACCATCTTCTAAAGGTCCTACAACAACAAGAGAGATTATTAAAGCTTAAAGATCAATCAAACAACCTTTGTGCTCAATTTTCCATACTTTTCTTACATACACTTGTGAACTTCATTGTTTTTCTATTAGCTGAAGTGTTTTACTTTGTAATTGTGCTTAATTGGCAAACACTTTGATCTTGTAAGGGTTATTTCTTTGTTTGCTTATTTGTTTCTTTTTGAGAGGGTTTGAGTTTTAAGATTTGTGTAGAAATCTTAAGGGAGTTGTAAAGTTAAATCTTATCCTCAAAGGTTGATCAAATTAGTAAATTTGGAAAAATCATAGTTCTAGAAAGTTAAGGTAATGGAGTAGGCAATTAGGGTCAAACCACTCTAAATTATTGTGTCAATTATTTCATATTTTTTCTTTGCTTCCATCAAAATTTTAAAAAGGCAAATTCACCCCCCTTAGCTATTTTGATTGAGTTTTTCAATCTATTATCGAGCCAACAAATAGATCTCAAGAGAATGAATGAAAAATACGAGAATGAAATCATTTAAAATTAAAATGTTCTATATTTTAAATTCACCCTTTTAAAATTTTCTCAAAAAATATTTTCTTTTAAACAAATTATTTTCTTTACATTTTGTTTGTTTATAATTAAAAAATAGCATCAATATGTTATGGTGAGATGAAAAATATAGATAAATAAATATGTTAATGAATTATTTGAAAAGTTTTTTTAATTTTCAAATATCATAAAAGTAAAATCTCTCTCTAAATTTTTTTTAGGAACCCTAGAGTTGGCCTATCGATCATAAGTGTTCTCATGATCCATGTTGTGGATTCGAGTTATGGTATGTGTGGAAAAAAATATTCCTTTTAGATATCTAAATATGCATATATTAAAAAGCAAAAGAATTTCAACATAATAAAAGGTGAAAAATAGAAAAGAAAAAAGATTGAAGAAAGATAAAAACCTTCCAAAATGTTTGAAGTATGATAACATTATATTTTATATCTAAATAATTAAATTATGAAAATAGAAATTTCATGAGATAAAAAATTTAAAATATAAGATTAAAAATTTTAAAATTATTTTTAAATAGTTAAATAATTTTTTGTTTTGAAATATAAATAAATAAGGTGAAAATAAAGGAATTCGTAAAATGAGAGAAACGACAAAATTAAAGTAAAAAATGAATTATAAACACGCTTCAAGAGCAATTGAAGTCTTCTTATAAAGTAACAAGCAACCTTAACAACATGTTTGGTTAGGTATATTGGCATAGCCATTATACCCCTAATCGTGGGGCTACTTAATACATTCTTTGGTTGGATGTATTAGCCTAATATGGGCCTATTACATTACTGATGTAATCCCCAAAATTCACCGATTCCTAATCCCTTTCTTGCGCACAGTTTAGGTCCGGATTCAGTTTTGGTCCCTGTTTTACCCTCCGATTCACGCTTCTGTCTTACCCAAAATCACTGTCTTCTGATTCTTCCTTCTACCTTTCTTCTCCACTCTCCTCGCCATCTTCTCCTTCTCTTTTTTACCTCTCTTTGGCGTCACAACTGGACTTCAAACACCGATCAGAAAGCAACCTCCATCTCACGTTTTCCGTTCCTCTCCATCGGTGAAACTGTGTTCTGTCCATTAGATCTGGTAAAGAAGATACAACCTTTATTATTATTATTTTTGCAGATTTGCTCTCTCTATCTATCTTTTTTGTTGAGATTGGGTTAGTTTTTTAGATTGTTTTCTTCTTCTTCACCGTTTCTTATTCTCTCAAAATTCTCTTTTTTCTGCCCCAGTTTCTGGCAAGCATAGTAACATAATTGGTGAGGGACTGAGGGCAAAACAAAGCAACGCAGCTCAATCCTATAATACAATAATGCAGCGTGGGGAAAGAGGAAATGATTTCTGAGAGCTGGCTGCCATTTTGCATATCTAATTAGTGGGTAAGCTTTCTTTGGTTTTTTTTCAACAATATCGAAAGGTTTTGTCCACGCAGAAAACCTGCGTATATTAAGGATTGGGTTCTGCATGTTATTAACTTTGACTTATGCTCTTTGTTTGAAGTTGTGGAATTTTAATGGAGTAATAACTTTGGATTGTTTTCTAACCTTGCTGCTGTTGGCCAAACCTGCTTAAGTCCATTTATATTGTGTAAATTGCTCTCTGTTTGTTCTATGAAATTGTCTTGCTATTTGCAGAGATTGATTATCTATTTAATTTTACATTCTTTTATTGTTTTTCTACTTCTTTTTGAATAATTTTATTTTCTATTTTTCGTGTTTGTTTTATTAGCATCTAACTCAGCCATCTGACCAGCTCTAAGGAAAACTTTGGTCTTACCTATCTGCCATGCAAGTTGTGTTAAACAAAGAGTAGTAAACAAATTACAAACCCACTGATAAATGAACACTGATTGTTGTGTATGAATGATCACACAAAATCTTTAATCATGGAGCATAAAAAATATGTTCTAATAACATACTGGCAAAGGTATTGTCCAATGCAGGACTTTCATTTGATTTTACGATAAAGCTGAAAGTAGATGATGTTCTAATATCTTATCTATGATTTGAATGTTGTTTTCATTCTTTCATGCTATTCGAGCAAGTATTGTTCTCAATTTGACGGCTTACTATCTTTAAATGCTTCTGACAGTATCATCAACTGATTAATCAAATTTCGCAAGATAACAACTATATTTAGTTTCAGATTTTCTTACCTGAAAGCTTCAGTAGACCTTTCTCTCTAGGTTTGGCTATTTTTGTTTTGTTTGGGTTAAGGGTGTAAACCATGATGGATGATATGACCTGTATATTTTCCTGTGTTATGGTGGAGATTATGTTTCTCAGACTAATGCCAGATATGCATTCTTGTTAAACTACCTCTTGGGAAAAAAATGATTTGTGTGGTCCAATGCAGATAGAAGGGAATAATGCGAATGCCAATGATGCAATCATGCTCGACAATGATGGTTATGTATCTGAAACAAATGCCACAAACATTGTAATACTAGGATTTCCCCCCAATAGCTTAGATCTATATATGAATTGGGGGTTTGGGGAACATTAAGACTGAGTATGGTATCGATATGCATCAATAATCTTCATTTTTGTTCTTGGTTATTTTCCGTTGTTTTTACCAAAAATGGAAAACTGCAAAAATACCGTAGTTTGCCATTCATCTCGATAACTGATAACATTGACGGTGTGGAATGTTCAAATGCATTTAGTTGGTTATAGAAGGAAAAGCTTTTTTTTCTAATGCATATGCTTTGAAAGTTGAAAATCTCTAACTGAAACATTCTTATGTTTTACGTTGCAGTTCTTGGTCAAAAAAGGCCGTGTTTTAACCCCTCATGCTGATTATTGTCTTCCTGGGATTACTCGAGCAACTGTAAGTTTCTTAAACATTCATTTCAGCTGTAATTTATATTTAGGCTCGTAAATATCAGAACTTCCTGGTCTCAAGTAGACAATTTTGTCATGAGAATTTTAACTATTTCATTTGTATTTTTATATTGTATCATTGGCACTGATATGCCTTTCATGCCGTTTGGATTGCAGATTATGGAGCTTGTTGTAAAGGAAAAATTTGAGCTAGTGGAACGAAGAATTAGCTTATCTGAGTTCCATGCAGCAGATGAGGTATCCTGTTGTTTTTCTATCGAAAGCATTTATATGGAATACTTCTGAAATTCTAAAGTAACTGCATATAATTGATTAAGTTCCTTTGAACCATATGAAAAGGCCTTATTTGCTTCTATCCTATGTTATATTTTAAAGTTCATTGTCACGAGACAAGTGTTAATTATGGTAGCTAGCCCAGTAACCTTCATATATATATTTTTTTGAGTTAGTAACCTTCATATCAAATAGAAGATGTTTGGGTTGTTTCTATTAATCATATTGTTCAACTCAGGAACATGGCCACAATAAAAACAGGAACATGGCCTTAATAAAAACAGGAACATGGCCTTCATTTGTCCAACCAGCCTGAAGCTAAAAGAAAAAGGGTGTTTGATTTGTTGGTTTTTAGTGGCATGACAGAACATGTCCTTAATAGTGTTGAAAATGTGGAAATTTGAGTCAACATATTGCTGTGCCGCCCCCACTTAAGCAATAAAATTTTATTGCTGCTGTAGTAGTTTGTATTGATGATCTTTTTCCAGTTTCATGTTGTCCCTGAATTGTTCTCAAGTCATAGTAGCGTTGTCAATATATGCATTATTCTGAACACATCATTGAAATGTAAAACCATTACTTGTGTAATAGTTACATAAGTCATATATTATTATTCTGAACAGTCACTGTTGTTCTAGTAAATTGATGTTCTATGTGGAATTTTGTACGTATTGGACTGTTAGCTACCGATTTGCTCCAGACATAAATCGTTGGCAAGCTGAAGCTGTAGTTGCAATTCAAGAGGTTTGGTAACTTATCCAACCTTCTAAACTAAAGAAAAATTGTAAGACTTCAAAATCAAATATAGAGAAACACAGTAAAACACATACATGCTGATTTTTTGCATATGGTTGTGGATGTGTTTGGTCTGTTGTAAATCATGCTTCCTGACCTTCATATTATCATGAATGCATACGTTAGATTGCTAATGTTCACATGCAAGTTATTTTACCCTTATTATCATGTATGAATCGGTTGTCCAAAAAATGAACTTGCGTCTGAGTGGTGATGTACGAGAATATATGTTCTGTTTTTTTTTTTTGGTTTACTCCATAGTAATGTTTGGAGAGTTATATTTTGCAAGTGGTGATGTAGTAAGTTGATTTTTATTGGTATTGAAAATTTTGAATTTGGGATCGAATTTCTTAAGTTGATGTAGTTTGAAAATTTTAATCGAATTTTTTAAAATTGGAACATTAGATATAATCAAGTAAAGAACTTGATTAAAAAACAAATATTCAATATATTAAAATTGGATTAGTAGATATAATACAATGAATAAATTGTAAGGTGGTTAAAATTGAATAAATAAATTAGAAAAATTTTATTAAAAATAAAACTAATTAAATGTGTATATTCATATACACCGCATTAATTAAAAATATTTTTAAATAATAATAAAAATATTATTTTAATAATATTACATATATATCGACTTTTGAATCGGTGGCAACTACTTAAGTGACTATTCTCTTAATTAAAAATATTTTTAAATAATTAAAAAATATATTATTTAAGCATAGCCATGTTCAGTATTTACTACAACCATGTATATTTTAAGTGACTATTCTCTTAAACCGCATTTGTAGCTAACACATTCCCATTTTCATCGTTCATGTTGGCTTTTATTGATTAAAAATACCAACACCATTGATCGTTCGTTATTAAATTATATTTAATATTAATTATTTTAAATTATATAAATTCATATAAGAAAATTTATTATCAAGAATTTATGAAATTATATATCATTATTAAATTATATTTAATATTGATTATTTTAAATTATATAAATTCATATAAGAAATTTATTATCAATAATTTTATGAAATAATATATTATTATTAAATTATAATTAATAATAATTATTTTAAATTATACAAATTCATATAAGAAAATTTATTAGTTATAATTATTTTAAATTTATTAAATCATATATTTTAATTAAAATATATTTAATATTAATTATTTCAAATTATATTTTATAGTATCATATATTATGATTTGAGTAAATTCATATAAGAATATTGATTATTAAGAATTTTATTAAATTATATATTTTAATTATAATATATTTAATAATAATTCTGTTAAAATATGATTAAATTATTTATTATTGATATTAATAATCTTATTAAAATTTAAATAACAATAACAATAATCATTTACCCAAACAAATTTATGCTAAGGGTATTCTAGTCATTTTAGTTTTTTCTATTATGCTATTACACCTCTATTCCATTCAACCAAACACAAGATTACTATTACACCTCTATTCCATTACATTCAACCAAACAGTTGATTTGCTATTACACCTCTATTCCATTACGCCTCTAATCCAATACAGCGAACCAAACGTGCCCTAAGTTTTCTTCTGTTATTTCATTGTAAAAAGTTTATTCTTGAGCATGAAGTTTTTTACCAATATTTTATTTCTCTCAATTTTTTTATCATAACATTTTGGAATAAATATCAACTTTGATCCAATGTGCAATTTGATACATAAACTTTGATTTTGTGCAATTATACGCATTAAACTTTAATTTTAATTCATTTATACACATTTAAATAAATGAATTCATAAATTTATTTTTACATTAGATAAATATAATTATTTTTTTATATAATTTGTAAATGCAAAATGTTGTTATATCAATCATGATGTCAGTGGTTTATGAAAAATGGATCAAATTAAAATGATATGTATAAAGTTATATAAAATCAAAATTCATGTATCGTACTGCACATTAAACCAAAATTCATATATGGTTGTGAAATTCATTCCTAAAGTCTTGACAGTTTTTTTTTATTATAGTTGCCCAATAAATTTAGATTAGAGATCATTATTTTCCAAATTGTGGGGCATTCATCAATCAATTTCTTTTTCTTTTAATTTTTTATTCTTTTGGTGTAGAGTTATTCATCTTTAAAATTTTCTTTTTTTATATATATATATTCTTTATAAATTTAAATTATATTGTGATGATCTTAAAAAGTCATTTTTTAGGCATTTAATAAAAATGCTTAATCATAATTTTCGAAAAGAAATTCTAATTAATATAATGCACTTTCTAATAATAGATCAATTCTCTTTAATAATATTTTAATCTTAATTAGTGTTGATTAATTAAATAAAAATAATAAATAATAGTAAACACAAGGTTTATGGCCTTCTATGTTTAACAAGATTTATTGTTTGATATGGTGAGTTTAATTTTTTTTTTCAATTTAAGGATTATGATTTCAGAGAAAGGGTTAAACTTAAGATTTAAGATGGATAAAATTTAGGATTAATATTTAAAATTTAAGGTTTACTCTTCAAATTTACTAAGTTTTAGGGTTTTAAAATTATGATTTCAGAGTCGAGAGTTTTCGGGACTTGTGAAAGATGAGGGTAGACAAATTTTTTTGAGCATTTGATTTATTTATTTAATAGAATTGAAATATAGTGATAAGAGTTAATTTGATATTTCTTAATATATTATATTATTCATAGTCTAAAAAAATATGATATGGATCATATTAATCTAAGTTAAATCTCACACCGACCAAAACAAATATAAAATTGAAATTAAGCCAAGACGAGTAGACGAATCTTTTGGCATTTAATTTTGTTTATTAAAATTAAAAAATAATAATAAAATAATATGACGTAAATTATCGGGCGTCTAAAAATCATCTGAATCTAAATTAATTTGTTTTTTTATTGGATTTCATAAATTCGATAATGGTTTGGATTTTAAATATTTACTTTTGTTGAATCCAAATGATATATTTAATCTTGAACATCAATTATAATTCAATTGCTATAATTTTTTAAATTTATAAATTACTATGACTTGACTTTTGTTAATTACATAAAATTTAATATATTTTTTATATTCTAAAAAATAATTAATTAAATTATTAAAAATCAAACCTATATTCCTAGTATATGTAACACTAAACTTAAACAAACTACGTAATAGAGAAAATATATTTCATATAATTTTGACATATTTATTATTGGATGAAAAAGAAACATACAATACAACCACACAAATAATCAAGTTCCAATATAACGAAAACTTAAAAACTAGTGTTTGGTTTGACATCGTGCTCGCTAGACAACGAGAGAGGGAGGTGACACTTTCATTGAATGAAAATTTGGCCCAGAATTTTTATAAATGAAAACCCACAAAATATTTAAGGCCACTCAAATCTAAACACTTGTAACGATAGGGATGATGGAGAGGGTGTGAATGAGAAGCCAATCCAGTTTTCAACTTTCCATTACTAATTCAAGTAAATATAATTGCAGATCAACCTCATCGGCCAGCTAGGATTCAAAACCTTCATTCAAAACTCAAAATACTAGAGAAGAAAGGGGGACAAAAACACAGCTCATCATACAAGTGCTAGGACACGACTCCGGTAGCATATATATACATTGGGGATCCAGGGTGGGATGCTTAAACCAAAACCAAGCTTACGTGCCTCAATATATTCATGTTACCACTATGTCAAGAAGTTGTTGTCAATTGAATTAGACCATTTGATATGATTATACTTTGGGTGTGACACTACCTGCATCATGGGGAGATTGAAGGGATAGAGGTGAAAACTGTAGCGCAAGTAGCTCCTCTCTGTTATATTTCAATCTTTGATCTAATATTTCAGAGAGAAAAAAAGGAAAGGAAATTTAGATTACAAAAGAGATTCGATATTTGGTGTTAAAAGCAAATCATTGTGAAAGTCTTACCAACAAAAAACTCAGGCATAGGCAGATTTCCCTGCTTTTTGTTCCTTTGAGGTCCCTTCAAAGATTGTTGTGATGTGGATAGGCGGTTCGAAATTGTTTGATGCTCTGTTGAAAGGTTTTGAACAATTTCGTGTCGTATCTCAACTTGAGGATGTTTCTTTAAGAATTGTGAGATAGCATCTTCAGTTAAAAGCCAACAACCCATCAGGTCCAGTACTCTCAGTGTTGTTGGTGGGCTAAATGTGTCCAGACCATTAGTTGTTAATACAGCATCACGGACATGAAGTGTTGTCAGCTTTGGGAGAGACGAAAGGAGATGCAAAGTGGCATCTGTAAGAGACGCACATTTGAGAGACAAATGGCTCAGGTTTTTGCAACTCAATAAAGGGAGCAAATCCGGATCCCTAACTTGTGTATGCTCCAAGTTTAAGCTCTCCAGATAACTAAGATTTTGAAGTGCTGTTAGTGTGCTATCCACATGCGACTCAGTGCCTAGCTGGAGAAAAAAACCTGTAAGTTGCAAAAGAATTGTTAAACTAAAAGGGTATGCCAAGGGTTAATAATTCGGTTTATGGCCACAAATGAAGAACAAAGGCAAAAGCAAAACAGATTATAGAGCCGTGAAAATATCAAGACTACAGCAATATTCATGTTTAATCCAAAAGAGAAACAACTTAACGTTTGTATTGAGGAAACCAAACCTTTAATGTTTGTGTTGCTTAAGTCGATAACCTTAAGTGAAGGCATCAAGCCGATATATGACAAGGCAACATCATCGATTGCTGTGTGAGATAAAGATAAATTTTCAAGTTTGGGAACATGTCCGACTAAAATCCCAATTCCGACAGAGCTGACTCTTGTGCTGCTTAGATTTAGATTTTTCAGATTGGCTCCAATACATACAATCATTTCAACAGAATCATCCCCCATGGTGCCAGAGCTGAGATCCAAATGTTCAAGCATTTTCATATCAGCTAAAACGCCAAACCGGCTAAGGGAAGATTTGGATACATCCAACAAAGATAAGGAACTTGTCTTGATATATAAAAAGGCCTCAGCCTCATTCATAAAATTTGCTCCGGCACAAACAAGTTTCAGCAAAGGAGCTTTATCACCATTGCCTTCAAGGATAGAATCAATGGTACAATTACTCATATTCAAACATTCAAGAGCAGACAAATTTGGAAAGCGTGTAACATTGGTCCAAGCAAGATTGAGGAAGCTCAGTTTGGGGAACCTTTGAAGGACCAAAGCCCCTTGGTTAGATATTTTACTCCCCCAAAGATCAAGGTACCGTAGCTTTGTCAATGCCTAAAACAAAAGAGCCACAATAACTCATTTTAACCTGAATATTTTACCCTGAAAACGGAACTAACTATAATATCTTAGAATCAATCATTTAAAATTCAATCTTTCAAAATGGAACCACCAAACTTGAGCTAAAAATAGCAATCTATGGTAATTGAAACATAACTTAGCTCATCTAGTTCTTACAATGATTTCAACTGCGAAGAAACTCACTTACACAATTTAACAACTGATACACCCAAGTTCTCATTTAAATGAAGTACGTACAAGAAACAGTATTTACCATAACAAAGTTCGCAGAGTCCAGCAAAACTCAAGAGGCATAGATGCTCAGTAATTTCAGAAATGATTGTGGATTATTGCATCCTTCAGCCAATGATAAAAATATGTACATGTAAAGAAAAAATACCTGAAGAGAATTCAATGCGGAATCTGTAACAGGCAAACCACCCAAGTCTAATACAGACAAATTCTTAAGTGATGCAAGCAGCGCAACCCCATTCGCAGTTACCCCGGTCTCTGAAATCCATAACTTTTCCAAAGTTGAAATGGATATAAGATGTTTAACGCCAGCATCAGTAACCTTCATGCATCGCGAAAGGTCCACCTCCTTTAGACTAGTCATCCCTAAAACCAAGAAAGAAAGAAAAAAAAACTACAAATTTTTAAAAGATATTGAGCTTATCAATATGAAAAAAATTTGAGCTTTGATCTCCATTTCTTTTAATAGTTATTCTTTTAATGCATCTAAAATAGCTTCATATTCAAACAGATAACTTCTTATAATTTCTGTACATTTTTAAAAAACGAAAAACTCAAAAACATACCTACTATAGACCAAACAGCAGAATTATTAATTCTGTGACAATCACCGAGATTAAGTGATCGTAGATAACGAAATGCGCCTAAATACGCCATCCATTCCGCATCAACAGAATTCTCTCCTCTAAGATCTATCTCCTCCACACTATATTTGAACACTCTGCATTATCAAATGAAATGAATAATCTACTTCAACAGGGACCAGTTAGCAAAGTTTCAAAATTGAACTGAAAAATAAATAAAAATACATAATTCCAATTCACAGCTTCTTCTTCTTTGGCAGACAATTCAGATCTAGTTTAGAAAACGTAACATCTAACAATTGAGCTAATAGAAAACAGAAAAAAATATAAGAAAAATTGAAGTGATAATGAAGGAATGTTAATGTACTCGAGCAAGGAAGGGAAGAGAAGGCGACGACGGAGGAGGTTCCGAAGCAGTGACTGAGAAAGGTGAGAAGGCAATCGCTCCAGAGTTCTTCTTTGTCTCCGCCATTTCTCCACGCTCTCTTTGCTTTGGCAAGCTGCTTCTATACATCGCCGAATCAACTCGCTCTCTTTCTCCATTTTTTTTGTTTTTCTGTCGAATTTGATAGATCACGCTCTCGTTTTGCTTCTCTTTGATCTTTCAAACCTTGAATCTAAGAAAAGATAAAGTTCAAAGTCAATAACTATTTTAGGCTTTTTGGTTTGCTTGCCCTTCACGAACTGTGAAATGTGGAAGAAAGTGGAATGATTATACATCTGTCTAAATGCCAAAACGAAGCGTATAGGCTCCCCAGGATAGATATTAGATAGCCAGATCAATAATAGTGCTAGAATATTAAATTAAAATGTTTATGTATAATAAAATATTAAAATATTTTATAAATTACCAACAAGAGTTGCATGCTATAATAAAGCATATTGAGCTTGTAAGAAGAAAACTTGGGATCGAACTTTGGAGACGGATAGTCACGATCTCCGATCATTGATCGTAATAGGGATGATAAATGATATAATTTTTTTCTACAAATTATATTTATATTGAACAATAAAATATGGATTAAAATTAATAAAATGTTAAAATATAACGTCGTTATACTTTTATTTCTATAAATTTAATCTCTACACTTTTCAGATTTATTTGTTAATTTTTTAAAATTCATTGGTGTGATATTTTAAAATTTAATAACCATGTAACTAAATAAATAATATTATACTGAATCTGAATTAATATTCTAGTTTAGTGGGAAATTAATGTTGCAATTCAATGAAAAAAATTAATTCTTGGAATTTCATTACTTTGGAAGTGCAATTTTTTACATGAAAAATTCCAAATTTTAAAAATCAATAACAACCATATTTATAAAAAAATACCTTAAAACTTAGAAATCATTCATATAAAAAAAATTCACTTGCTAAATGCTCTCTCTCAATATCCTACATAAATCAATGAAATTTTTATTAAATGAACTCTAAGATGTTGCTAATAACCATGATCGAATTAGCAAACCCTTTAATGAATAGAAGATCAACAGCAAAATTGAAATGAGTAGATTGCAGCTATTGCATTTGGGATGATGCTCAAATACCCCATGAATTCCAGCCATATTCAAGACGCTTAAGAGTACATTCATCCCTAAATATGATTAGGTATGGAACAATGGCCCACTCTCTAACTCTTTTACACCATATTAGACCCCATTTCTAGCCACCGATTATCCAATTCTTGAATCGACGAGGGAATCCAACAACTCTCAGAACTTGGATAATGAAATTCCAAATGTCTTTCTAAGTGTTAGTAACTGTATGAAATTAAATAACAAAGAGTAATTTGGAATATAGAATGAATGACTGAATATTCTTGTATTATTAACTTGTTTGGATCAGCACAGGAATAGGACTTATATACTTGAGTGTGACTAATTGCTACTAACCAATCTACTAACAATATGTCAGTCTATATAACAGATTAATAACAACCTAACGTATTCTTATACTTTAACATTCACCCAGCTTCTCAATAGGTAAGACTCGAAGCAAATTTCGAAACTAAGTAAACATGGAGACAGATAAGAGCTTTGCGAAAATGTCAACAACTTGGTCACAGGCTGGTACCTCACCGACAATGAGCGAGCCTTCAGCCACCTTTTCACGGATAAAAAATAAATCAAGCTCAACATGTTTGAATTTGGAGTGTAAGACCGGATTGCAGCAACCACAACTGCACTAGAATTGTTGCACCAAACAGCAGGTGGACTGGCAGAATGTATTTGTAACTCCGTTAGCAGAGAGACTAACCATGTAATATCACTGGTAGCTGCAGCTAGACTTCGATACTCAGCCTCAGTTATCAACTGAGAAATAACTTGTTTTTTTAACACCACGAGACGGGCGTATCACCAAAATACACATAATATCCTGTCGTAGACTGACAATCATCAAAATCCAATCCCCAGTTGTCATCAGCATAACCAACAAGAGATAGTTTGTCGGATGGACGAAAAATCAGCCCATGATCAATAATCTCATGTAAATACTATAAGATTCTTTTTAATGCCACCAAATGAACTGAAGTAGGCGCATGCATAAACTGACAAATACGATTCACGGTGTCGAAACCATTTTTTTGAAAAATTAAAAGTTTTAGGTTGTCGACTTTAAAAAAATGAAAATTGGGAGTCGCCACCAATCTTTTATTAAGGTGTGATTGGATCACCTAAAAAAACGGCTTTGGTCTACGAGTTTTAGAAAAATGGATCCGGGAGTCAGTTACGTACGAGGAAGGATTAGCACCCTCATAACGCCCAAAATTGGTACCTAGTTAATTAATTAGTGTCTTAATGTCAAAAATTTAAAAAATATAATCCTTAGAAAAAACTTAAAAATGTTACTTATTAAGACCCTTATCATTTCGAAGAAAGAAAATGTCACACCCAATGCGTTAGGGCACAACATCCTAATTTCCTCAAAAATGAATTAGTCTAAAACTCGTGTAATAAAAATTTAAAAGAATATTCATTTGTTTAAGATTTAAGAAATCGCGGCCCAATACGTTAGGGCACAATTCCTCAAAATCCCAAACTTGAAATATTTCCTTTATTATTATTTTTTCAAAAAATCTTTGTCTCGAGAAATCAATACGTCACATCCAATACGTTAGGATACAACATATTTAACTCCCCAACAACAAGCTTTTTATTTTATATATTTTTTATTAATGAGCAACCCTCGATCGTTGGATTTAACGAAGAAAATCAGAACCCAATACGTTAGGGCTCAATTTCCTTGAAAATCCTAAATACGAGTGTTATCTCAATTTTGAAAATTTTAAAATCGAAAAAAAATGTTGTGATGCTACATTAAATATAAAATGTAATAATAAATACAACAATGGCATAGAAATAAACCAAATTAATGTACATAAAAAACGACATGTAAAATATCAAATGAATATAAATGAAAACATAAATCAATATGCAAATGAAGGAAATAAACAAAAAAAATATAAAGAGAAAAAGGTACAAAATATATATACATTTGAAATTATGAAGAATAAAAGACATAAAGATAATTTACTCATAAAATTTTGGGTTATAAAACTTATATATATATATATATAATACATAATGCATTTATGAAAACAAGGAAAATATAAATATATACATATAAAATATATTCATGCATTTACAAAAAAATGAAATATATAAGTATAATATAAAACATGGAAAATATTTATAATAAGCTTTGAATGGAGTATAAATATATGTGTATATATTATAAAAATGTATAAACATATAAAAATCATAGAATATGGGCAAACATATAAATATTATGAAATATAAATGTGTATATATATTTGTATAAAAAAACTATGAAAATAAAATAATAATAAAGTATGTATATAATATGTATATATATTAAAACGTTTAAAATATATATGTATATATATTAACATGCATATGAGCACATATATGTAGGTATAATAATAATAATATATAATATAATAATAAAAATAATAATAACAAAATTAATAAAATAGACTAAAAACCTAAAATAAAAGATTGAGGATTAAATTGAAAATCAACATAATTTTAAAAAAAATGAAGGGCCCAATTAAAAGGCGCGAATAACTCATAGGGCTCGAATGAGAAAATATCTACATCCTTTGAAACGCGTCATTTTATTAGGGCTAAATAAAATAAATAAATAAAATTCGCAGTGGTATCACCTTCTCCCTTTTTTAAAATCGTAAATAAGTAAAAAATAATCGAAAAAGAAAAAAAATAGTAAGCCACCTTTAAAAAACTGCCAATCGTTCTCCCTTTTTTATTGATTCTTTTTTTTTTGGACAATGAAGGGAGAGACCTCTATTTATAGCTGAGCCTCTCCAAATCCAACGGTACAGATCAATTACATCAACGACTAAGATTAAAGGGTATCTACAAATTAAATCTTTAAGATTACAAAATCATATCTTCTAATATTGTATATATCATATCTAAGATTCCATATATCATACCTAAGATTGCATATCCTCGAAAATTATGTTTCCATATGTGAGCCCGGGCTAAAATTGGGTATTACAGCTGCCTCTTTTTGCTCGTTGTCGTGTAACAGGAACGGAGCAATGACTTTAGAAATGGCCAATTTTTGCCCGGTCACGTTGAATCTTGGTGCTCTTCTTCTTCAAGCAGCCACATCCATCCTACTACATCTTCAGAGGTATAGGAATTCATGCTTCAACCTACTCCACTGCAACTTCAGGGAGATAAGACTTATAGCTTTAATCTGCTCCACTGCAACTTCAGGAGGATAAGACTTGCTGGCTTAAATCTTCTTCTCACTATCTTGGAAAGATAAGATTTGCCGTCTTTGATCTGCTCCACTACTGCTTAGGGAGATAAGATCTACAATCTTCAACCTACTCCGCTGCTGCTCAGGGAGACAAGGCTTGGTGACTTAAATTTGCTTCCCACTATCTTGGAAAGATAAGATTTGCCATCTTTGATCTGCTCCACTACTGCTTAGGGAGATAAGATCTACAATCTTCAACCTACTCCGCTGCTGCTCAGGGAGACAAGGCTTGGTGGCTTAAATCTGCTTCCCACTATCTTGGAAAGATAAGATTTGTCGTCCTCGATCTACTCCACTACTGCTAAGGAGATAAGATCTACGATCCTCAACCTACTTCGCTGTTGCTCAGGGAGACAAGGCTTAGTGTATCACCGGTTTGTTCTTTGGGAAACATGACCTGTATAATTCATTTTATGAACCTAATTATGCCTAGTGATTAGGATGTCATGATCAGAATGAGTCAAATGCTCCTAACTAAATATGTATGAATGATGTTTGCATGAATATAGAATGTCATTTTCATTTTTTTATATAACGATATTTCTTTATCGCTTAAGTTATCATTGCTCGACATTTATTAAGGTTTTATCACTGACGCGCTATAACGCCTTCGCTCAGCTGACATCTTTATTTAGTCAGATTGCCCCCACTGTAAACTTCAAAGTTCAATCCACTAGGACGCAAAATTTGTACCATCATTCTCCCACTGTAACTCGAGGGTGGATATATATAGCTTTTTCTCAATCCACTCCTATCACAATTCAAGGATACAGAGTCTAAATCTTTCTGGTCTCTTACACCATTCCTAGGGTGTCGTACCAAAGGCTCATGCGCAAATGAAAGCTCTCTTCCCGGAGGTAGCCTCTTTTTATTGCTTAGTGATCATTACTTGCTTGTTGATTTAAGCTTTGTTATCAACACGACATCTTATCATTTGGTTCAACCAATGTTTTTGACAACAAAATCCAAAGAGAAAGTCCTAATTTAGACTCTTCCTTTTCAGATTTCCAACTTTTAAACCTGGTGCGTTCTAAATAATAGTCATGTTTCAGGCTCCTGTATTATTTAGAAACTTATAGAGTAATATGCAAAACTTCCATTGTGAAAGTTTTATTAGTCCATTAATCATTATTCCAATGCAACATGCTTGCGAAAAAGGTCATAAAAATGGATAAGAATAAAGTTAGTTCTGAGCATAGCTCGAAAGGAATAAATTATCAAAAATAGTAAAGAAGGATAAAGAAATTGATTGGGAATGCGTATCTTAGAAAAGAATGAAGTATTCCAAGAACAACAAATTCAAAATAAATAGTATGGAGACGAGGTGCCCCAGATATCGCAGCTTGAACTTCTCTGTACAAACTTCCTGAAGACCATTCTGAGTTTGACATGTATTTAGGAGATCTACATTACTCTGTCGATGCCCCAAGATGTCGCGTACCCTTTCCTGCTGACTAAGGCATAGCAAGATCACAACATGCCCCATTCTAATCAACATTTGAGCTACTCTAATTACCTCATGCCCATTCTGATCAATATTTGAGCTGCCCTTTTCGGGTTTTCAACTCAAATCCCCTTTTGTCTAAGGCGCCCTTTTCGGGTTTTCACCTTAGCCTCTCCATTTTACTTTTTCATTTTTCATTTTTTCATTTTTTTCATTTCGTCATTTTTTTCGACTCAAAGTGCCCTTTGCGGGTTTCTTACCTTGGTCATCTCTTTCTTCGAGCGGAGTATTTCCTGACTGAATCTGAGTTTACAGGACTTTGCAGGTTTATCATCCATCTCTTTCAAAATCAAAGCTCATTTGAAAAACAAACCTTCTCTATAACATAAGGTTCTTCCCAATCCGTTTCCCTCCAAAATATATTTTTGTAGAGTGAGGATCTTCAACATTAGGTCACCCTCGTGGAATTCTCTAGGCTGAACCTTTTGTTAGTTCGCATTATCTTCTTCTGGTGCATTTGACCATGATGGATAACTTTGAATATTCCTCTTCAATCAGAATTGGATCCAAAAACTCAGAGAGAAAGAATCTTGTCTTCAATAGGCAAAAATCGCGATAGGCCCAAGAGAAAGGTAAAGCCCCGACAGAGACAAGCCCTTGCCATCCCTTTCGATCAGAATCAATGTCATTCTAGATAAGGTTTTATAAAAATCTTCCACTTTCATTTTGTATGCGAAAGATCTTCTTCAGTATCAGGTTTCTCTCGTAGAGCCTTTTGGGACGAAATTTAACTGTGACGAAAAAACTTTAGATCTTCCTTTTCAATACGAAGAAATGGCAACTTGACTTTAACGAGCAAAACTATGATGAGCCAAAAAAGAAAGCATTGCCCCAAAAAAGAATTCTAACTACATTGTTCGTGCTGTTTATCAAGAACATACTGCAAATTTTTGATGTCGTGCTGCTGTTCAAATTATAATGACAATGCTTAACCTGGGCATATCCTGGTATGGCTATGTGAGGACATCTTTGAACTCTTGAGGTAACTCAACAAGGTCTTGTTTTGTTTCTCCGGTTATGTACATTCCTTTAAGGTCACAATCTCTATTGTCTCCTCAGGAAGTAAAATTTCCTTAATGCTCTACCATCCTCAACAAGTCCGGAGATAGGCTACAATCTATGTCATTTTCAAAGTCATGAGATCTCCCTAAACACATGCCTCGCTCAAAAAGAAAATTCTGAGTCTGTCACAGCGTCACTCACGTCATTGATATCTGGGGACTTATAGCAAGTACAAACGAATGTACAAAAGAATGTATGAATTTATGAATAATTATTTGTACAATATAATTATGAATGAAAGAATGATGTGGAAGAGAATCCAAAAGAATGAAAGAATAATTACTCGCAAAGAATGAAACAATATTGGCTCAAAAATAAATGCAAAGATATATTTTATTAGAATAATAATGTTCAGACATGAGCCTATTGCACAAAGGAATTCCTATCATTTTCAGGCTAAAACAACAAGAATATTCTGAACATTACTCTAAATAAGCACTAAAGACTACAGAGATTTCTTCCGCAATTCAATTACTTAGAACACCTCCAATTTGATAAGGGCGAATATCTAACAAGGACCCTTTTCAGTTGTCTTCATGCACGGCATTGATGTTAATGCTTCCTAACCCTTCTTCATATATTGCTTTCACCCTATCATCGATATGATTGGGTAGTAGATTTTCTGCACTGGATGAACCATCAATTTTGACAACGCCTATATTGATGAGTCTTTCAACTAGCTTTTTGAAGGCAATGTAATTCTCTACTGAGTGTCCCGTAATTCCCACATGATAATCATATTGCGTGTTTGTATCATACTATTTAGGGTACGGAGGTTGTAGGGGTTTTGAGTAGAAATGTGCAACAACGTGCGCATCGAATAGGTTTTGATACAGCTCCTTATACGCCATCGGAATTGGTGTGAACTGGAGCTTCTCAGTACTTGGTTTCCCACTAGATTCGTGCTTTAAAGGGCTCTGATGTCTGGTGGTTTCTGTCTTTGGCCGACCCACAGTGATTGGTTTTGAGTGGCCTTTGTTATATCTGCCTGCATTATCCCATTTATTTCCCTTTTTCCTTGAGGCCTTTTTAGTATCTAGGTACTCCACCCTCGACTGTTACATTTTTGCTGGTTTAACAAGAGTAACAGGAAAATTGGATCCTAGGCCTGTCGAGTAATTCACTGGTGTTGATGTACCAGTCTGATAATGTTGGGATCTGATAGCTAAGAATGCCCTTTGTGGACGCCCATCTGGCTGGACCTGGACATTTATCGGAGTACCACTTAGAGAATAAGCAAGATCCTCATTATCAACCCCAAGGTGGACCACCGGTTTTTTTCATTTCTTCTAACTTTCCAGCTAGCAATCGGTCAAACTGGCTCATCATGATTCTCTGTAATTCTAGCATCTGATCTCTCATTTCCTACTGAAATTTGGTCAATTTCTCTTGCATTTGTATCTGCATTCGCTCTAATTTTTCCAATTTTTGTTCCATTTTTCTAATCTTTGCTTGGATACCGTAAGGGTGTTGGTAAGTTGGTTGGTTTCCAGATTAACTGAGGAGTGATTTAAATTAATAAGTATCTTTTAATATTTTTAAATGCATATGAAGTAATGCAATGCATGAAATGAATGCAAAAAATGCGTCAATTTTGATTCAATTCCATTTAAGAAAACTTTACTAGAAATTAAATTTCTTTATATAAAGTGAATTACAAATAAGACTTTGCCCTAGTACCTAGAACTCTAATCTTTCTAAGTAACAAAGCTAATTCTTACCCCCAATCCGATTCTAATTCATACTTCACACTCAACATGTCAGCCTGTACTGCTAAAGTCTGTATGTGATCGGCTACTTCTCGAATTTGGACTACGGCTTCTTCCATAAGATAATCTCTGTTCCTAACTTGACTCTGAAAGTAACGGAGTTGTTCATTATTACGACTTTCATTTGCCTTCAAGTACTTGATCTGGATCTCACCGTTTTGCAGCGCCGTTTCTAGCTCTCCGATTCTTTTCTTCATTTTTTCAATTTTGCTCAAGCTTACTTTCAACTCTATTGCAGAATTTCGATTTCGATACTGCTGAAGAGATCTTTCCAACTCGGTCACCCTATCCTTTAACTCGCCCTTTTCCTTTTGGCTTTCTGACAAACTCTTTTCTAAAGCCTCGTTTCGCCTCTGCATCTCTTGAAATTTCTGTTCCCATCTATCGGCTTTGTCCTTTTCTTCTCAAATTTCTGCTCGCCATTATTCTGAAGTTTTTCCTAACCCGGCAGTTCTCATTGATAGACGCAACTTTTTATAATCTGTCTTCAGACTATCCAACTCATCCTCAGCCTTATTTTTTCTTTTCCTTATTTTCTCGGTTTCGAGCTTCTGAATGTCTATGTCTAATCTTAAGCTCACTTTTTCCTCCCCTATTTGTTCTATCTTCTTTTCTAAATCCGAATTTCTTCTCGCAAAATCTTGTCTTATAATTTCCAACTCAGAAGGGATGACTCGTAAATGCTCCTTTTTCGACTGGCTATTTTCTTGACTTATCTTGGGTATATTGTCGTTGATTCTCCTAACTCACCCTTCATTATACTTAGGAGTTGTCATCGGACCCACTGCTAACCTTTTCATTCAGCGAGTCTGTTTCCATGTGCTAGACATCTCTTGAATCTTCTTTCTATAACCATCATCCTTGTACGAAAATTCACAATCAGCTATCCCTAGGGTCGCAGGTATAAATTGTCTTGACCTATATTGTCTCAGCACCAATAATGGGACATATCCAACAGCTCCCCTAAATTCCAAGTAGTGGAACCTAATCGAAATTTTCACACCTATACAGGATCTCATCTGGAAGCAGCCAAGGAGCTCTCCTCTCAACGTCTTCCTCCTGAAGATTTTGAAGAATTGCCATCCACTTCTCCTCTGAAATGTCATCTCTCCTCGGCGTAGCGACTATCTCCTTTAGTGGTGAATAATTTTCAGAGAAAACCCGATACGAAACTTTATCCACCTTCCAAAAGTGACTGTGAAACCATGCGAGTAGAAGCTCTGCACATCCAATAAATCTACCTTCACCCGTCTTTCGGCATGCACTCAATGACCTAAAAGTTTCTGCCAAAATTGCTGGAATCAGTGTAACCTTCTTATCGAGCCGGTCGAATAAATCAGCGACTGCTTCATCCACATGCCCCAAGGCCTTGGGGAAGACAACCAAGCCATATATACTTAAAGAAAAGACATCTAACCTCTTTCTCACATCTGGATGTGTTAGAATTGCATCTTTCAAACTTCTCCAATGAATGCATTTACTATCCCCCATTTACTTAATCCGTGCAGCAACCCACTGCTCACTCATCCCTGTTATACCTATCAGCTTCTTTAAAAAGGTTGGCACATTTACCACTCTCGAGTAGACCGTGTCCACTTGAAACTTTGAACATCAGAGTAAAGCCAAATATTCTTCTATCGTAGGCACCAAATCGACATTCCCAAACGTGAAACAACTGTAAGCGGGATTCCAAAACTGGGCGAGGGCTCGAAACAAATGCTTGTCTACCTTCACATCAAGCAAATAAGGCAAATCCCCATAATTGTTATAGAATAGCTGTCTAACCTCGTCATTCTACTGATCTCATATCTCCTTTAATTCTTGCAAATTGTTTTGAGTTACACTGATGCGCGTAAAGTCCCATAATTCCGACACGCACCGATCAACCAAACTATCACCCTTTTCTTGCTGCGTTGTTTCAGACCAAGTTCGGACAGCCGTATTGTCCTGCACTTTATCAAGAAACCCTCTTTCCATGATAAGCTTCTATCTAGCAACTGAATATGGACTGACGCCTTTTATGATGAAATGAAATGCCATGTCATGCAATCAAAATAAAACACAAAAAGTCAGTATCATATAAAAACATAAAATATAATCAAGAAATACCTAGTTGAATATCTACTAGGGTTTAGTATAGTTCTACCTAGGGCGGATTCCTAAGGTTCATTATATGAAGTTCGGCTTCTAGGGTAAAGGTACCCGAACCAGCAGATTCCTCAATCCTCACCCATTATAGGCTCATATGGATCAAGTTCGGTTCAGGGGAATACATTTCCCTATGACTGCACGAAGATGGAAATCTCACGAAGACATAGGTATGGATGTATCCCGAAAGTAGTCCACTACCCTGCACGGAGGTGAAAACCTCATGAATGACTAGTTTCTCGCTCCCACTTAAAGGGTAAAATTATCCAGTATATGTAATGTACAATGCAAGATAATTTAAAGTACTTAAATCAATTAAGCATGAATGCAAGAGGATTTTTAAAACGAATTTTATTTTTTTGACTATAAGACAAAAATTAATCAACTTTGTGACTCGACTCTCTTATTTTTTTTTAAAAGTCCCCAGTGGAGTCGCCAAGTTGTCGAAATCATTTTTTTGAAAAAATAAAAGTTTTAGGTTGTCGACTTTAAAAAAAAAAGAAAATTGGGAGTTGCCATCAATCTTTTATTAAGGTGTGATTGAATCACCTAAAAAACGGCTTTGGTCTACGAGTTTTAGAAAAATGGATCCGGGAGTCAGTTACGTACGAGGAAGGATTAGCACCCTTGTAACGCCCAAAATTGGTACCTAGTTAATTAATTAGTGTCTTAATGTCGAAAATTTAAAAAATATAATCCTTAGCAAAAACTTAAAAATGTTACTTATTAAGACTCTTATCATTTCGAAGAAAGAAAATGTCACACCCAATGCGTTAGGGCACAACATTCTAATTTCCTCAAAAATGAATTAGTCTAAAACTTGTGTAACAAAAATTTAAAAGAATATTCATTTGTTTAAGATTTAAGAAATCGCGGCCCAATACGTTAGGGCACAATTCCTCAAAATCCCAAACTTGAAATATTTCCTTTATTATTATTTTTTCAAAAAATCTTTGTCTCGAGAAATCAATACGTCACATCCAATACGTTAGGATACAACATATTTAACTCCCCAACAACAAGCTTTTTATTTTATATATTTTTTATTAATGAGCAACCCTCGATCGTTGGATTTAATGAAGAAAATCGGAACCCAATACGTTAGGGCTCAATTTCCTTGAAAATCCTAAATACGAGCGTTATCTCAATTTTAAAAATTTTAAAATCGAAAAAAAAATGATGTGATGCTACATTAAATATAAAATGTAATAATAAATACAACAATGGTATAGAAATAAACGAAATTAATGTACATAAACAACAACATGTAAAATATCAAATGAATATAAATGAAAACATAAATCAATAAGCAAATGAAGGAAATAAACAAAAAAATATAAAGAGAAAAAGGTACAAAATATATATACATTTGAAATTATGAAGAATAAAAGACATAAAGATAATTTACTCATAAAATTTTGGGTTATAAAACTATATATATAAAATACATAATGCATTTATGAAAACAAGGAAAATATAAATATATACATATAAAATATATTCATGCATTTACAAAAAAATGAAATATATAATTATAATATAAAACGTGGAAAATATTTATAATAAGCTTTGAATGGAGTATAAATATGTGTATATATTACAAAAATGTATAGACATATAAAAATCATAGAATATGGGCAAAAGTATAAATATTATGAAATATAAATGTGTATATATATATGTATAAAAAACTATGAAAATAAAATAATAATAAAGTATGTATATAATATGTATATATATTAAAACGTTCAAAATATATATGTATATATATTAACATGCATATGAGCACATATATGTAGGTATAATAATAATATATAATATAATAATAAAAATAATAATAACAAAATTAATAAAATAGACTAAAAACCTAAAATGAAAGATTAAGGATTAAATTGAAAATCAACATAATTTAAAAAAAATGAAGGGCCCAATTAAAAGGCGCGAATAACTCATAGGGCTCGAATGAGAAAATATCTCCATCCTTTGAAACGCGTCACTTTATTAGAGCTAAATAAAATAAATAAATAAAATTCGCAGTGGTATCACCTTCTTCCTTTTTTAAAATCGTAAATAAGTAAAAAATAATCGAAAAAGAAAAAAAACAGTAAGCCACCTTTAAAAAACTGCCAATCGTTCTCCCTTTTTTATTAATTCTTTTTTTTTCGGACAATGAAGGGAGAGGCCTCTATTTATAGCTAAGCCTCCCCAAATCCAACGGTACAGATCAATTACATCAACGGCTAAGATTAAAGGGTATCTACAAATTAAATCTTTAAGATTACAAAATCATATCTTCTAAGATTGTATATATCATATCTAAGATTGCATATATCATATCTAAGATTGCATATCATATCTAAGATTGTATATCCTCGAAAATTATGTTTCATATGTGAGCCCGGGCTAAAATTGGGTATTACACACGGCATAAGCAATATCAGGCCAGGTTAATACCACAAATTGAAGTGCACTAGCAAGGCTTCGATATTTCGTAGGATCAACAGGACGATCACCCTCATCTTTAGATAATGTGGACGAACTGATCATTGGTGTGTCGACACTCTTTGCATTAGTCAAAGAACTTCTGTCAAGTAGATCCCTGATGTACTTACGCTGGCATAAGTGAAGATTCCCAGTGGAAGACTGAGGCATTTCAATGCCTAAGAAGTAGTGCAGGTCTCACATGTCCTTAAGGGAGAACTTATTATGTAACTGCTGAATAAAACCATTTATACTATCAGCTGTACTTCCTGTAACAATAATATCATCCACATAAACTAGAACATAGATGACAGACTCGATCGTTACTCGAACAAAAAGAGACGTATTGGATTTGGACACGAGAAACCCAGTAGAAACAAGAAACTGTTTCAGTTTATCAAACTAGACCCGTAGAGCTTGACGTAATCCGTATAACGCCTTTGTCAGACGATACACCAAGTGCTCACCAGTCGGACCAGTTGCATGAATACTTCGTCGGTGAGGTCACCATTTAAAAAAGTTTTGTTGACATTGACCTGATGAAGTTGCCAACCACAATAGACAGCCACCAACAATATGGTTCGAATAGTAGTAGGTTTGACCACTGGACCAAACGTTTCCTTGAAATCACACTCGAGGACCTGCAAACACCCTTTTGCTACCAATCGAGTCCTTCGTCAAGCAATAGTCCCATCAGAATTTTTCTTTACCTTGAAGAGCCATTTACACCCTATCACCTTTCGACCATAAGGTAGAGAAACAAGTTCCCAAGTGGAGTTAGCCATTAGAGCATCAAACTCAGCTTGGACTGCTAGTCTCCACTCTGGATCAACAAGCGCTTCCTTAATCGTGTGTGGTTCATAGCCAATGGCTTCAACAGAGAAAGCCTTGGGTTTAAAAATCTCGGTCTTAAATCTAGTAATCATAATATGAGTATTCTACGGTGGAATAGATGAAGGAGCCGAAGGAACTATGCTTCTTACGAGCAGACCTTAACTCGACCGATGAATCACCTGGTGTACACTGTATGGAACTACAGTGAAGAGGAATAGGTGAAACAACAGTAGGTCTCTCGATCATTACAGCAGGGCGGGAGGCAATAGATTGAACAAGAGAAACATATGTGGAGACACACGGACTAGGCATAACGGTGTCCATGGTAGGCGACGAAAACAAGAATCGACGTTCATAAAAAACAACATGACGAGAAATAATTACCTTACCATCTGGTGTGAGGCAGTGATAGCCTTTATGTTGGGAACTATATCCTAAAAATGTGCATAGCTAGGAATGAAAATCCCCAAAAATGTACGTAGCTGAGAACGAAAATCCAACTTGTGATGTGTAAACGGATACATATACGGGAAACAACAGCACCCAAACACCCTTAAATGATCATATGTAGGCTCACAACCATGAAGAATCTGATAGGAAGACTAACCTTTCACAACTAGAGTAGGTAGTCGATTTATGAGATGAACGGCACTACAAAAAGCATAACCCTAGTAATCCATGGATAGATTGGCTTGGGTTAAAAGAGTAAGGCCAGTCTCAACAATATGTCTCTATTTTCGCTCAGCAACGCCGTTCTGCTCAAACGTATGTGGGCAGGATACATGGTGAAGTATCCCAAGACCAGCTAGAACCGATGTGAATGCACGATACTCACCACCCCAATCACTTTGAAAGCTTTTAATATCTTTTTCAAACTAAGTTTTGACTATCTTATGAAACTGAAGAAAACACTCAACTGCCTAAGACTTACGTTGAATGAGATAAATCTAAGTAAACCGGCTACACATGTCAATGATCGAAACATAAGACAGATTATTACCACATACAACCGACGTCAGTCTCCATAAGTCAGAGACAACCAAATTAAAAAAATCCTTATATTCAGGGAAGCCACTGTTGTCACAATCAAACCTACAATAACACCGTTGCACCATATGTCCATATCTACTGCAGATTTGGCACTAAATTCGAGTCCAAAAATCACGCCCACAAGCAGTAGAAGATGGACGGCCACCACGCACGGAGTCCACCACCGGTGTCGCCAGAGCGGCCTGCACTAGATGCACATGAAAGGGCACATCGGTCACCACGTGAGCTTGACGACTCTCAAACTCCAGAAGCACATCAATAAGCTTCTGTAGATGAAGGGTTTCAGTCGAGAATGAAGCCAAGGTTAGAACGACATCATAGCCTGACGAGAGGCCTGCAAGGATGATCTCCACCTTCTTTGCCTCCGATATCACTAGGGGTGTGCATAATTCAGGTAAAACCGAAAAATTTTAGTTAAGCGATCAAATTCCGTTAATCGGTCGGTTAACCAAATTTTTTGGGTCAGGGGTCGATTAATTTTTTTTATGATTTTTCAGTTAACGGTTAATTTGGTTCGAAACCGGTCGGTTAACCTAACCGAAAAAATTAATAAATAAAATTATCCAACCCAACCCAATTACCCAACCCAATAAAACTAAAACTAAAGTCTACCCAATTACCAACCCAATAAAAATAAAACTAAAGTCTAACTCTTAAATATCTACCCAATTACACATTTCTTAAGTATCTACCCAATTACACATTTTGTTTTTAGGTTTAATGCAAATGGAGATTTTTTGAAGAGAAGAAATAGATATAAATGGAGAATATTAAAGACTTACATTTCAACTATGTCTTAATTTCAAGAATTATGTTTAATTATGTAGTGATTCAAAGACTTATGTAATATTTTTAATTATTTAGTGATTCAATTCGGGTAATTCGGGTAATTTGGGTAATCCGGTTAATTCGATTAATTCGGTTAATTTTTAACCAAAAATAAAAACCATACTATTTTTGGTTAATTCGGTTAACCGACCTAATTAACCGAAAAAATTTCGGTTCGGTTAATGGTTAAAAATTTTAGAAGGTCGGTTAATTCGGTTATAGTTATTTCGGGTCGATTAACTGAATGCACACCCCTAGATATCCCAGATCCAGACGCCTCGAGCAACGCGCAGGTATTCTATATTTTAGCAACATATTCTTTGACAGACATTACCCCTCTCTTGATGGAGTGTTGGTACTTTATACATGATAACTTTGCTCCAGTGGCAACGACAAAGAGGCGATTCACAGTGCTCCAAACCTCGCACGTCGGTTTTGCAGCTGTAAAATAAGATAACAAAGAAGAGCTAATCTTGGAAAGTAACCAAGAAGCAAGAAGCTTATCTTGCTGAACAAATAGAGAGGCATCGAGATTCGGAGTTAAAACTCCATATGGAGAAGAGGCAAATTGAGGCGGAGCAGGTAACGTCTCTTCTAAAAATCCTAGCAATTCATATCCTTTAATTATTAATCAGATATGATGTTGCCATTGCACAAAATTTCCTTCATCCAACTTCACTGTATCATGACGAGGAAATGTCTAAACCAAACGAGAGCCGGAGAACGAGGGACTGCCACGATCAGCAGCAGTTGAATCAGCGAAATTGGCCATGGATCGATAGCGGGAAAGACCTCCATGAAATCAAGCAACTGATACCATGTTAGTAACTGTATGAAATTGAATAACAAAGAGTAATTTGGAATATAGAATGAATGATTGGATATTCTTATATTATTAACTTGCTTGGATTAGTACAGGAATATGACTTATATACTTGAGTGTGACTAATTGTTGCTAACCAATCTACTAATAATATGCCAATCTGTATAATAGATTAATAACAACCTAACGTATTCTTATACTTTAACACTAAGGTACATCCATGAACCAACTCCTAAGCCAGTAGCAAATTATCCACAAGTTCCTTCCATTAAAACACTTTGGCTATTGGAGATAAGGCTGGGTAGACATTTGATTGTTTTATTGGAGGAGGCTAACATATTTCCAATGGCAAAAAAACATTGAATGATTTCACTACATCTCCTCCAACAATGCTATAGGAGGCTAGGAAGAATCTAGTTGGGTATGCATCAAGGCTAGGGGCCTTGTTTCCATTCATAGAGATTATGGTTGACTTATTATCTCCTCTGTTGTAAAACAAGAGCAATCAAGTTTGATATTTCGTACGTACCACTTGTTCAGCATTCTATCTAGCTGTCTTGAAAGAGGCTCATAAATGATATTTCCTACTTGAATATATATTCAACAAATGTTTCAGATATTTTATATCATGGACAACAATTCCAACAAGTAAACTTCAAATTTAGCAAAAGCCATTGTAACAAAGCGACGGATATATATATAGTCACTTCAAATTTGCAAAAGCCATTCAAACAAAAGGACGACGGTAAACACACTCTTCACTTTCATATGACCTAACAAACATGCAAATTGTGCATGTTAATTTGGGTGTATTTTCATGCAAAGGTGATCGAGTTTCGATGCAAATTAGGTCAACAAACTTAGCTACTTGCCCTTGGAATCTATTGCATAGTAGTCGATAACTAAAAATAAATTGCGGCGGCTCGAATGTATCAGAACAGCCGACTTCTCGACTATCCAGCAGACCATATTCAAAGAAAAGTCTCTATGTCATAAGCTTTGACATTTGTCTCAAAACAATGTCCATAATCTAACTGTTTTTGAGTTAAACTGTGTGTGGTTTTTAAAAACAGGGTTATGTATGACTTTAAAAAATATCCTCATGAAGAACTGAAATATCGAAATTAGATAACAAAAACTTCATTTAATCTAAAAAATATTATAAATATATAAAAATTGGAAGCGGCAAAGTACAATGACCCCAACCCACGTTGTCTATTAACAAGGAATGTATGGAAAGAAACCAGCGGCTCAATTCCTACCGCCGAAAATGTTTTCAATATACAAACTCTTATCTATATATACATAAGCCACCTGGATTCCTAGTTAGCTGCCATGTCTTCTTTTAGAACATCCTGAGCCAAGTTTCGAAACTCGTGGCATTCATCGGATTGAGTTGCCATTAATCCAACGCTCAATATCGTTTCTTCTTACTGCCCTCCATGTTTCCCGCATTAAAATTTATATGAAGTGAAGAAAAATATCATTGCCAAAACTGGCTTGTCAACGAACGATCAAAAAAAGGATATTGAGATGTAATTAATGGGGGGTTACAAGGCAAAAAGAGTGATTGGTTCTGAAGTGATGATGGAGGGAAATGTTAACAAGAAAAAAGGGGTCTCAAAGAGTTAAATTCTGGGGGGTTTATAGAACTGTCTGAAGAAGAACAGAAGAGAGACAAGAAAGGAGATAAAGGGGAGAGTGTCACATGCCTGTCACATGGGTTTATATCGGTAATCAGACGGTGAAGAGAGATGGAAGACGCGGTGAAGGTGGCGATTGAAGTGATACAAAGGTATGATTTTTTCGCTGTGTACTACGATCATGGTGGAGCAGGACTCGCTAACGCTTTCCGTGACAGGATGCACCGGTTGGTGGTAAAGGAGGTGCAGGAAAGGACACGTGGTGGTGGTGGTGGAGGAAAGGGAGTAGGATGGGAGAAGGTGATGTCAACTTGTTTCGAGAAGATGGATGAGGAGGTCACCGGTGTTGAGTGTGGGACAACGACTGCAGTCGATGAGGTCATGGAAACGATGGGATCAACGGCGGTGGTGGTGTTGGTAAGCAGGGAAGAAGTAGTGGTCGCAAATTGCGGTGACTCGAGAGCTGTTCTCTGTCGTGCCGGCACCGCCGTAGCTTTGTCCCATGATCATAAGGTGATTTTCTCCATTCATAACAAAGAACACGTACATGTTGGAACTTGGATATTAATATTGTAAATTGTAATAAACGCCTTTCATGGTTTTGGTTCTAACACCTGACAGACCCGATGAATGGGAACGAGTGGAAGTAGCTGGAGGAAGGGTCATAAACATTAATGGCAATCGTATCTTAGGAGGTCTTGCCACTTCAAGATCTATAGGTATTGTCTAAAACTCCATACTTGATCCCTTCTTATATAGGTAAAAATCATTTGATAATGAAATGGTGTTTAATCTGATTCAGGAGATCGATATTTGAAACCGTATGTAATCTCCAAACCAGAGGTGTCTGTGATTGAACGAACAAAATCCGACACCTTTGTTATATTAGCCAGTGATGGTTTATGGATGTAGTTTCGAATGAACTTGCATGCGAAGTTGTGAAAAGATATTTAGATGGACATATAAAGATAACATTTTCAGAACACAAGGACGGATGTAGTGGAAATCATGCGGCAGAGGCGGCAGCCATGCTAGCTAAGTTAGCAGTGGCTCGAGGGAGCACTGACAATATCAATGTCATCGTAGTTGAGTTGAAAGCTTGAAATCACTCTTCTATATTCCCTCTTTTTTATATATGTTTCACTTTGTTTTCAAGTTGTAATATTAATATCCCAGAGGGGTAACGGGTTAACATATAATGTTTGTTCTACAAAAGCAGTAAATATTTTTCTGTTTGATTCTAAGGGAGAGAGCAATTTTAATAAATTAAAAGATCCAGTACTGTAAACTTCTTGATGCTTAAATGATAACTGTTTTTTATTTCTCTCTTTCATGGTAGCATAGCCATGTAATTCTTGTCACAACTCAATTGAAACTTGAACAGTAGAAGTGAAACAAAACATTGTTGTACAAACTATATTTATATTGGAAATACAAAATGCTACAAAAGCTAGCAACATTATAACTCCAAAAAGGATAATAAAAAATAAAAATAAAAATAAAAAACAAAGGAAATCAGCTGCTCTGAAGTACATATAAAAAAAACAAGACTCCTTGCAATCTGTATGAGAAGTCATTTAGCTAACTTCTTAATCTTGTCTCTTACATATATATAAAATAACAAATGAAGTAAAAGAGAAAGAGGATGAGCATTCCCTTTTTTAAAAATATCTATTCACTCCTTTCTCTTCCCATCTTCGGCTGTTATTTTACCTAAAATCAACAAGTACTTGAAACCCCTTAAACAAGAAAATGAAAAATAACCATTTTCTTTTCCCCTGGACTGCATTCTGTATAGCTGCACAAATCTTACACCAAGTTGTAGCAATTTTCTTCTGTTGTTAAGCCAAGTTGTAGCTTGAAACTGAGACATCAGCTGGAGAAGCAGCATGGATGTATACAAACTCGAGACTCTTCCCTGCAGGTAAAGAGTTGAGATATGTTGGGAAACCATAAGAATTGCCAGATTTAGTGAGACCCCATATTGGACCATAAAGCTTTGATATAGACAGCTTTAGATCCTTTAGTGTCTTGGAAGACGTGTTGGTCATTACTATGGAATATCTGTAATAAGTTCTTCCTTTTTCATTCCAAGAAGTTGCCATCTTTTGCTGTATGAAAATTGGACTAGAAGTTGTGGCTGCAAAACAGAATTCCCAAATTAGATTTCATGATTCAATATCGATTACGAGTATGTTCATCAAACGAAACATGTACCAGGATTTAGAGTCGATTTGGCTTTTGGCTCTGCCTTCGGTTTAGCAGCTACTGGTTTAGGAACTGGGACAGCCTCTGCATTAATAGGCAAAGCCATGATCATCATGATTGCAAAAAGTTAAAACCATAAAACATAATGGAGATATAAGTTGTATATACCGGGAAGCAACTGGTTATAACCAGAATGACCACTCCCGAGCCTAGCTAGTATGCCAAAAAGAGGAGCATTGTTGTAGGTAGCTGGCTCGGTTTGTTCATAATTGTCCCTTTCATCAGCGAAGTTATCATAGGCGTCAGGCCCTCCAACCACAGCACCGGTGAGGACATTAGGATCACTTGCTTTCCTTGTATACCAAGCTGCATAACCTTGTCGGCAGGCTATGAATTTAGAGTCAACCTTGATGGAAACAATCGAAGAACCACGGTGATGAACTTGTCGAGGGAAATTGTTCCCATAACCAACCATGTAACTTGTACCCCTTGGATTGTCTCCAAGAAGGTAATCCACCTGAGATTTAGCAAAAGAAAGAAGTTGGGTTGGTGCAACATTGCCAGCAGCACACCTCAAAGTTCCTCTAGAGGAAACAAGATAGTCAGAGTAGACGGTGGCTAAGAACGACGCGCTAGTCACGAACTGCATATTGTTCCATCTCTGTCGAAACATCAAACCACCGGGAGTCTTCTGAACATTACGAGTACCCTTTCCAATCAATGAACACATGAAATGCTCTGCCTTCTGATGGTACCTTTCAAATACTGGTGCATGCATACCAGCTTTGCCTTGCATTAAGAACTGCAGGTTAACCAAGAACATTATTACCACTTAGTAATTGTAGCATAAACAATAATTACTTGTTGATAAAGACAACGAATATACCTTGGCGACAAGGGTCTGAACCCCAGCGTACTTAACGTCCCAACCAAACTCAGTCATGGCCCAGCCGGTTCCGCCCATTGAGTCACCATTCTTTCCAAGATAGTTCAAGTAGTACTGATTGTTACTAGCTTGGTACAGCCATGCAGCAGCCCACAACAACTCGTCCTATACAAAATTTCAAATCCCAAAATCAATAAAAATGAGCATCCCATTTTGCAGTAACATGGATCAAATAGTTTGTTTAACAATTTCTTTTCATTTTTTAAAAAGAAGAAGAAGAAGAAGAAGAAGAAGAAGCTTACATTGTAGCCGCTGACGGATCGGTAGTATTTTTGGGCAACTGTGATGCTGCTGTCGTATTTGCCTTTGTACTTATCAGCAAAATCGAATAGCTGAAAACAGAAACCAAATATCAAAATGTGTATGTAATATGTGGAAAGAAGGAAGGGCAATTTTGGGATGTGCGAGCTTAATTTGGACCGTCGACATAGTGTTAGTACATGAGAAACGAAAAATTAAATTGAGACCTTTACGGTACAATGAACGGTTGAGATTTACTAGTACAATAGATCTGCACGGTCATAAGACAACTAGTGCAAGGGCGCCATGATCCGATTTATACGCCGAAAAAGTTTACAACTACCTTAAACGACAACGTTTCCTTTAACGACGAGACAAAAAGTTAAACAGGTTTTTGGGGAAAAAGGAACTTGAACAGTTACCACCAAAATAAATAAATAAATTCTAAAATTAAAAAAAAAACAATTTTTTAATTTCATTTATAAATAAATATTTTATCGTGAACTGTAATTGTAAGCTAAAGGGAGTAGGAAAATAATACCTGATAAGCGTGGTGAAGAAGCTCGCTGGAATATGCAGGGTTGGAGCGGCGGAAGACGATTGAAGCGGCAGCCATGGCAGCTGCAGTTTCACCGGCAAGATCCGACCCGGGGTTGCTCGGGTCAATCCTGTAAGCATGACGGTCGGTTGTCATGTCTTCGGGTCTTTGCCAACAGTAATGGTCAGTGTTTCCATCTCCCACCTAAAAAAGAAAAAACAGAATAAGTTGATAGGAAATGGATCTTAGCCTTACAATGTTGCTGTCGAGTTGGTGATTTGAAAAAGATCTGGACATATTAGTGACAAAAAATAATAGTGCATTTAAATATATATATACCTCTCCGTAAAGGACATAAGGTTCCGGGTGGGCTTTGATAAGATAGTCAGTACCCCACTTGACGGCTTCCATGGCATGGCCGAGCTCTCCATTTGCAGCCATTGGTTTGCCGTACTCTATTATACTCCAGGACATCATTGTTATGGTGAATGCCATTGGAAGACCAAACTTCACATTGTCCCCTGCATCATAGTACCCTCCTACCAGATCCACCTGTTAAATTTCACAATCAAATTACAACCCCATAATTCTCAAAAAAAAAAAAGTGGGACTGTGGGAGTGGGAGTGCAAGTTTAGCTTACCCCACTGGCTTTGCCGTCATTCAAGCCGGAATTAGCTCGCCATGTGACTCTCTGGTTATGAGGAAGATAACCAGATCTCTGAGCTTCAAAGAAGAGTATGCTCTTACTTAGAGCTTGGTTATAGTCATGCCAACCCAATGCAAAAGGAAGACAGAGTACCATTAAAAGCAGAGGAGCCATTGACATTGATTTCTCCATGTATTCACAGTAATCAGAAAGACACTAAAAATCAAATTTCAAGAGAGTGAAAAACAAATCTGTTTCTTTACTGCAAAAATGGGATTTCCTTCAACTTTCTAAAACTAATAAGAGGACCCCATTTTGGATTAAACACACAATGTGGGTAGAATTTTATCAGTTTAAAATTCCTGATGAACCCACCAACAAGAGGGAGATAGAGAGGAAGAGAGAGCAGTGAGAATGGGAAATGGAAGAGGAGCTGAAGCCTCTATATATTGCAAAAGGAAGGAAGCAACCGAGAGGCTAGAAATAGGCAGGGATCAATAAATGCAATATTTATTTAATTTTATTTCATAATAAAATTAATTTTGCCATTTTGGAGGAGAGGAAAACGGCTGATAAAAGAAAAGAACAGGATCATGTGGGTGTCTCTGGCTCTTTACTGGGAAGAGTCGGTGTGGATTTTAATGGTATTTTAGGGTGAAAAAAATAGCAGCTGATGTTGAAAATATTATTACGTACAAAATCTAAAGGTGATGTTTTGATTTTGATTAGACTGAGTTCTCATTTGCCAAACCAAACAGGTACGAGAAAAAAAAAACGCAGGGCTCTGGGAGCCGAAGGTTTCAAGATTTTGAATGTCCGTAATACCCCAGAAATCGGTCAGAAAAACATGTCTCATTTTGCTACCAAAACCTGCACTGCACAAACTTGTGGCTACAAATATTGGACAATTTCGGCTTTGCAAATAATTGGGTTCGGCATTTCAGGTCTATGTTATTAGGTAAAAGTTTTACAACTAAGACCTAAAAGTGATGTCCCTTGCCTGATTTATATATAATATTAATAGATTTTATGATTTTTTAAATTCAGTTCAACCCAAGTTACTATTTTATATTTATAAGTTTTTATTTATTAAATTTAACATACAATTTTTTAATATTTACAATATATCATTATATATTTAATTTTTATTTATGATAAATTACATAATATACTATAAATTTAAAAAAAATCTTAAAATTTCAACCCATATTTTTAATGAGTCTAATTTTTATTTAAGCTCATTTTTTTGGACTAATATTTTTATGTAAATTCTTATAAATTCAAGTAAGCTTTTGAACTTAAACGAGTAACTTAATATTTAAATAAATATAAGGTTAATATTTTGTATGCTGATTATTCTAATTTTATAAGCAATTTAATTTATTTTTATCATACTCTAAATATAACATTGTGACCTTTAAAATTATAAAAACGGTACTCCAGATAAATTTCTTATATATTTAATGCATGCCATTTATTGAAGAAGGTTGGATGATGAAGCAAAAGAAAATGAACCAAAAGCCATTATTTTTAGTCCAGCTAAAAGGGATTCAGGTTTTAAAACTAGGATGGTGGGATGAAGGTGTTAAAAGCATTAACGAAAATTTGTACAATGTAACACGTGCAAAATAAATTATATAATACGATACCTAAAATTTTACTCCATTTACCGACATCGCCCTGTCTCATCTTCTTATAAATATTTGAAACAATAAAAAAAGTTATTATCACCATAAATAACATTGAATATGTAATTTAATTATTTAACTAATACATCAGAATCATAGAATAAATCGTTATAAGCCATGTTGCCTGATGTGTCAATGGAACACTTGATGCTTTGGCTAAGCTGCACATTTCAGATTCGCAGAAGGCTAGCCACCTCTCATGCCTTGTAGCCGCCGACAAAGAAGGAAGTGAGGACTTGTAACTACTCCTAAGTTAATCTTAGGTTTATTTTCTTTACAAAAAAGAAAGTAAAAGAATTAAGAGAATGTAAGTTCAAACTTTGAACATTGTTGTGATAATTAGACACGAATAAATCTGAAGAATAAAAAAAAACATGAAAAAAATCAATCAGAGCAGAACTAGAAAATTACTTTAAAGATATCAAAAATGGATCATAAATATTTTGGGGAGTCGGAACTATAGTTTGGATTCACCATTGATTATATTTAAACAAACATCACATGAAGTTTGAGATTAAGAGGAAAACTCAAAATTATTGCTCTTCATATTGTGGGATGAACCCCGCTGTCAATTTACAGTGCAACATTTCCTTCATTGCCACAAAATCTGGGAGTCATCTGGATCGGTCACGAATCTTCCAGGCAACTCACGGTTTGCAGTGCCCATTAATTTGCATGTTTCTGATTAAAATATGACGCCCAATTTGAATCCAATTTTTGAATTACTGCTATTTTATTACTTCAAACAAATCATATCTATTTGTTTCTCCATTTCTTTTTTTATAATTAAATAATAATTCTGCTCAAACTAGTCATGTTTCACAATTAATTCCACGTACGTCTATTGTTTTTAAGATCACTCAACAATTTTGTTTTTTATCCATAAAATTGCTCAAGAATTGTTTCTAAAATAATTAAATTAATATTTTTAAGAAATATAATAATATATTATTTTTTAAAATAATTAATAATATACTAAAAATTTTATTATGTGTGTGGAAACTATACATTTAAAATTAGATGTGTGTTTTGAATTAACAAAAAAAAACTTTTTTTTAAAAGGAAAACAAATAAGTTTTAATTGTGAGTAAAAGAAAATTTAAATAGCTAAATACATTAAATTAAGAATATTAAATGCATTTCAATTGTCTATCATGGTCAGTGACGGATCTAGAAATACGGGACGAATACGTACGGAATGGGAATATTCCAACCCCCAGTAAAGAACTGTTACAAATAACGAAGAAAGTAATAGATTTAGATAGGAAGCAACGTAAAATAAACCAAATTTGATACCTGAATATTCGGTTTGATACCCTGCTACTAATTCTTCCTCCGCTTCTGGTAAATCAAAAGGTAATCTCTCACATTCTGCTAGAGAAGAAATTAGAAAAACGATAAACCCTATTGGTTGACGCCACAAATTCCATCCCAAAAATAGACTTAAGGGTAAACTTTAAAAGCTGTTGGTGATTTTTTTTATTTTGAATGCAAAATTTAAATTTTTAGGGGATTTAATGTAATAAAGGGGGTACTATGTAAATTTTTAAAAAGCTAAGGGGATAGTGGCTCTCACTTGCCACTTATATTCGCTAATGATCATGGTATTGCCATTTTCTTTTAGTTGGTACCGATTTGATTTATAATTATAACTTAATCAATAACGTTATCAATATAAATAAATTATACAGGTGAAACAATTTGTGTAAAAACATTAGATTGTATAATACTGTTTAAATAAAATTTTTGGTTTAAATAATAAAGAAAATATTTTATAGACACTAATAATACGATTTCAAATATTAATGTTTATAACTTTTTTATTACTTTTTTAAATAATAAAAAAGATAAAAATATTATCGTAATAATATAATTAATTTAAATATGTAAAAATATTTTAATATAGATATTCTAGTAGATCTTAAGAAAATAATAATAATAACTGAACACACAAAAAAGAATAGCCATGATAAACTAGAAAAGTTTAGCATTAATGGACAACCAAAGTTGCAGACCATGTTTAATTTTGGCACTGTTTGCAACCTAACCACCTAAAGTGTAAATGGCAAGATTTCCATTGTAGTGGTAAAAGTATTATAGATGTTTCTACACTATATTTTATTTTTTACTTAAAAAATAAGTGAATTAATCATTATACATTAAATCAAGAGTAAATTTATATTTTAAATTAAAATTTTCATTTATTTCTACTGTTAAAAATCGACGTAGCCAACAAAATAACTAAATAATTACACATGGTATAACACATGTATCTTATACTAACGTATAATGATTAGTTTTTAACAATTAAAATGAATCAAATTTTTCACAGAATGATCAATTTACTGTTTGATTTAACGTATAATGATTAATTTACCTATTTTTTAGTAAAACAAACATAATGCAATCCGCCCCTACTATAAGAACCTCAATGAAACTTTTACCCATTTTAACAAAAAAAAAAGATTACCCTCAACTTTAAATACATCAAAATTTATACCACATAAATAATTACGAGTATTACGTTTAGAACTTATTTAATATCATATCTTATAAAAATATAAAAATTATATAAATTGGTATGAATAAAAAAACGGCGTTTGCAGCCCCAAAACGTGGCGGTGTATTTATGGTAACGCCTGGCCTCTGCAACAGTATCGCCAAAGACTGGCGTGTAACCAGGATTCGCTTAGCCAGACAACCCGACAACCAGACTGGCCTGTAACTGGAACAAATATTTTCTAAAGTCCACCGACAGTATCCGGTAAAACAATGTAAAATCAAATATTTAAGATTTACCATTTTTTGTTCGAGTGAAAAAGGAAAGAAAATGACAATGCAAGATGCGGTCAAAAAGGAGTGGTCCCCTGTCAGAGCACTTTATTCCCAACCGCAATCAACGGTTTTCGCCGGAAAAGAAATAAATTAAAATCTTCATTTTTTATTAAAGATTTTTTTTGTTGTCTTTTTTTTGCCTTATGTTTTACCCTTTTAGAAAAGTAAATAATAAATTTGTATTTTAGTATCAGGTTAAGAAAAACCGCAGAGATGTGGACACGTGTGGAAGTCAAAGAGGCAGGCCTCCGAAATGACCGGCTAACGCCGGTTCTGTCACGGTATCGGCAGTAGTGCCTAGCCAATTCCGTCACCGGTTGTTGGCGTTAGTTAGGTTTTGATCTCGAGAAAACCCAATTAAACAGTAAACCTCCATAAAAGTCACAGCTACCCTTGTTAAAAATAACGCCACGTCATGACTTATCCCCCACCAAGCCATGTTACCACTTTGACGTGGCGAGATGTCATTCGGTCGTTTCTTTTTGAAAAGATAAATGTTTTATTTTATTTTTTCATTACATGATTAGAAGGATTTTTGCATGTGAAGAATAAAATTTTAGCGATTGATTGTGATTCATCACTGTTTGTAGAAATTTATTTTGTTAAAGCTTAATTCAATAATTTATGTTAATTAAGACTTCATTTGAACATTTAGGTTGACCATTAGGACATGTAAAATTGCAAATATAAATGCACCAAAATAAAAAAAGCTCAACTAAAAATTGATGATTTATTCTATGATCGAATAGATATCAACTTAACATTGAAATGAAAAAGAAGAGGGTTAAAATTTGTCAATCATAAATTAATATTTTTTTTTTGAATAATTTTGAGAGGGGTGCAACACAATGACTTATCATGACGTAAATTAATCATTTGAATGTGAAAAAAAGTACCTAATATCTATTTCTTATTTTTTTTTAAAAAGAAATTATATGTGAGATTTACACATTTAGCCCTTTATATTGTTTAGTAAAATATATATTTGTTATTTTTATATTATAAAGGGCAGATGTAAGGAATTGTTAGATGAAGAGTTATAGCAATCTTTGCTGGAGAAAAATGTGAGGTCCTGATATTTATTTTACTTTTTGGATAAATGGCAAATATAGAAACAATCATGGTAGTAGGAGATAATACAACCAATTTGAATGGATTAAAAATTATTAGTTCAAACAATTTTATGGATATCATAAAATAAAATTCTTCCTATGCTGTCTCGAAAATGTTCCAAGTCTCTCAAGCAGTGAGCACTTGGATATTCTCCTAAGTTTTTAGGGGTCCACTTCGTTAAAAATGGCATTCAAAACCTTTAAGGTATCCACCTCGGTGGTCCAAATTGTCTCTGGGAGTGCTAACACCATTTACAACAGCTATGCGGGGTGCCTATCTAGTAACTATTACTCTCCACACTCTCTCATCAAACCACTTGATAAACCTCCTCATGTGTGCTTTTTATTGAGTATGGTTGGAGCAATCCAACATAAGGGGTCTAGAGTTCAAGCTTTCTTCCAAGCTGTAGGATTTTCATCAATTTCGTTTGGTGTTCAATTTTAATATAAATTTTTAGCGTTGAATTGTCAATTGTAGTGAATTGCAACTAAAAATATAACTGAAAATGAGCGCACAAGTTGGCTGTATAGTTCAAAATCTTTTCTTACATCCAAAGAGTCTTGCCCAAAAAATATTTCACTATAATTCAACAATACAAGACATTATTTAAGCTCGACTCTCTTCTCATGTTGTAATCTCTCTCCTGTACAATTATTTAAGATTCAATCTCTCGCTAAATATTTTCCCCTCAAAAGCTTAATCACAAACTAATTAAAAGGAGTTTATTTACAAAATAATATGCGCTCAAAACAAGTTGCTATAATAAACAAATTTGTGGGCTAGCTATTTTCTCGTTCCCATAACAAAAACCGAGTCTCCAATATAAAGGTGTTATTCAACTTGTTTAATTGAGCTAATATGGTTGCCTTAAAACACTGAAATTGTGCCCCAATTAGATTCTTTATAATGACATGAAATAAAAATAAAATAAATACTACTTTGACTTCTTTGAATTTTTATTTCTCATTTTTATAATTTTACAATGTTTTATAAATTCTTAATCATTTTTTAAAGCTTTTATAATTTAAAAAATTGAGTCTAGAATGGATCTAGACAAATAAATGTCTTGATTCAAACGAATTTGAACACCTGTTTGTCTATGTTCATTCTCGACTTGAATTTTCTAAATAATTTTTATTTTTGATTTCTCATTTTTAACAATATTCTTAAAATTTTAATTTTTTTTTGTAAATTTAAAATATCATTCTAACATAAATCTAGAAAAATAGATTCTTAAATTCAAATAATTACTTATATACCAATTTATCCATATACATTCTAGACTTGAATTTTTAATTAGTTTTATTATAGACATTCAAAGATGATGGGGGTGGAATCTGGGATTGGCCTTGTTTCCCATATTCAAAGAGAGACAACCTCTGGAAACCTCAATCATGTCTTTGGGAACAAAAAGAAATTGCTCCTCATTTCATTTTGTTATAGAAAAGATGTAAGAAAGTGTAATTATTAGGGACGGATGTAATTGAGAAGAAGAGCGTTGAAGAAGCAAGGAACTAATGAGAGTTGTGGGAGACATCAACTTTTTCTTTTTACTTTTTCGCTTTCATTATGTTAGAAAGGCAAAGCATGAGAGGAAAGCAAGCATAAATAAATACGTGTAAATAAGGAGAACCCTAGGCCATTGCCCTTCAACAACCATGCTACAGTTTCAACTTTTGCTTTGAAAACATAAAAAGATGAAATGCAGCTTCTTCCATGTCTCCCTTTGGAAACCCTAACGAATTGAGTTCAAGTTTTATAGACCCATCCTTCCAATTAGTGGCTAAAACATACATATTTAGTTATATAATAATTTATTTTATATTTTGATTTTATTTTAATAATAAATTTTACAAATAATAATTTTAAATAATATTCTTCACATATTAATATTTTAATAATAAATATTTATTACAATTATAAATATATTAATAATAAATGTTTTTCAGCATAAAAGTTAAAATATGTCATAAGTCTATGTACTCTTCACAAATTTGTAACTTAACCTCGATACTTTTATTTTTAAGAATTTAGTCCCTCTATTTTTCAGATTTGAAAATAAAGTCCAATTCTTGACATTGTTAATTTTTTTTGTCAATTTTATTGATGTCACATTTTTAACTAAAAAATGACGTTGTAATGAACCTGAATTTAACAAAATATGCTTAATATATGAAAAAACAATGTAAAATATAAATTTACAGATATAAAATAAACTCAATTAAACAATGAAAAGATAAGAAAATCTCAAATGTATGTTTAATTGAAAACAACTTTTATGAAATATTTTAAAAAAATCTGTCAAACAAAAAAAATATTTCACACAGAATCATCCAAACACCAAAAATCATTTTTCGGAAACCATTTTCAATGAAGCAAACATACCCTTATTTGAGAAAATTTACAAAGTTGTAATTGGTTTTAATTTTAATGCACAACTCAATCTCTTAATATTGAATTAATTGAGTTACTTGAAAGGATTAGATTTTATTCATCCATCTAAATTTTATATATTTATATATAAAAAGAATGACACATGGTACATCCATTATATTATACTCTCTTTCTTTTTAATTTTCATATTTTTTTTACATTTTAGAAAAATGGTTAAATCTTAGTTTTATTCTCTCCAATAATTTAGATTTGAGTTTTAATATCTATCCTTTAAATTTATAATATAATTTTATTTTTGTATTTTTATGATATTATTAATTAGTCTAAATAATCAATATCGTTGATTTTTCGATTAAAACATTACATGATTATATATAATTTGAATATCATAATGCCTCATTTAGTTACTAATGTAATAACATGTGGAAAAAACTTATTTGTTACATATGTATTACAATAGTTAGACAAAAAATAAAGAATAGTTAGTACAAATTTAAACTTAAAATTAAAAAGATAACTAAAAACTCTAGTAAAAAATAAGACCTCATCAAAATAAGCAAAAATATTTCTTTCTTTTTGCTAAAAATATTACCAATATATCATTGATAAACTAAAAAAGGATAATCCTTTTTACTGGTCTAAAAAAGATTCAGAAAGTATAAAAAATCTAAAAACAGAGATAACTTATAATCCAAAAGTTTATTTACCTAAAATAGGTGATAAATTAATCTTGGAAACAGATGCATCACAAAATTATTAAGGATGTATTTTAAAAGCTAATACTACTAATAATGAAGAATTAATATGTGGTTATAGTTCTGGAAAATTCAAACCAAATTAAATATTTAATAAAATTATTGAAATGATCTGCAACCAGCAGAATCAATTTAGAAAAACTTTTTCTGGATATTTTCTCCAATCTTATGTCTTTACCAATTTTATTGGAAATAGTATTCCAACTATAAAATTTAGATTGGATCACGAACCATTCGATAAAACAAATATTGAATAGGGATTTGTAAGAGAAATTGTAGTACAAAATTTCTCTTTTCATCTTTTAAAAGATTTTACAGCAGTAGTAAAATCTTTATTACAAACCATCATAAACAATGTTGATTTTTTCTATTATTTTTATATCCAAATTAGTACTCTTATTGATATTTCTGAAAAAGAAAGATTTTTTCAGCCATATCAAATATGGGATATTCACACGATGCTCGGAAGCCCCTGATTATCTGCTCTAAATGAAGATAAAGAATGCTTGGCAAAAACAATTGACAAGTGTCAGAATAATTCAAGCTATTATCAGATCCAAGCTGGGATTGATTTAATGGCTAAAGCTAAATATCTTCTTCAACAAAAAGATTATCAATTCAGAACTGATGGAAGAAGGATATTGGCATACCATTCCTATCTTATTAAAGAAAAAGATGAGGAAGGTATTCAACTGCTAAAAAAGATAGCAGATATGGACATCGAAGATTTCCCATCAAACATTCTACAACAAATTAGAAGCATATGGGAAAATTGTCATCAAGATATTTCTACCATTCATCACTATGGTTGAAGTAAAAAAAGATGGTAACCTAAAATAAAGGAAATCTATACACCAATAATAAAGTTTGAAAACAAGGAGATCATGATGACGCAAGCAGTAATGGAAGCAACCATTAATGCTAGTTAATAGCATCCAAATGCAGACAAAAAGTACTGCAACGTGGATCAACCATCAAATCAATGATGGAACAATACTGTGAAACGTGGAAGCTATCATCAAAACAATGATGATGTAAGCAGTGATGGAAGCAACCATGACACAAGTAGTGATGGAAGCGGCCATTAACTCAAGCATGCAACGTGAAAACAACCATGACCATGCAACTAAAGAAGCAATAAGACAAATGAGACGTGGAAGCAGCCACATCGATTTGAAGCTGAATCCTTATCAGAAACACTGTTTGAGATTCAAAATACAATTGTATAGAATTTTTAATCTCCTCTATAAATAGAGAGGAAAGATCAATTGTATAGACATCTTAAAAATTATCAAATACTTTCCTTTTTAGTTTTCTCTTTTGCAAACTTTTCCTTTTGTAATTTAGAGTCTATAAAACCTTCCGCTCATACTCTAAAATCCCTTCACTCCCCAGACATTGGTTTCAGAGGTGCCGGTGTAACGAATTTCTGGAGAAATAATATCGTAATATCCATTGTAAGTTTTTGTCTTTGATTTACATTTCTGTTTGTTTCACAGTTATTTGTTTCAAAACCCATATATCTGTTGTTCTGTCTTCTTGTTGCCGTTGAGTCCAGGGAGAACGTTAGGCGTTGTGTGAAGACGATAAAGATAATAGACGGTCTTAGGTACCAGAAACAAATATTATGGAACAAATTGAGTGTCAATTTCAAGATAAAACTTGTAATCATATTACGCATATAGACTCTAGAAATGAAAATAACATTTCATCTCTGAGTAAGGGTATAAATAGTCTTGTTGATATGACTCCTTTTTATTTTTCTAAGTTATATAATAAGGTTAGTTCTGTAGAAGAGAAAGTAAATAATTTAGGAGAAATTAAAAATTTAGACTTAAACCATGAGTCTAAAGAAATATTAACTAATGTTAATAATAAATTAGATCAGGTTATTATTAATAATAATATGGAATCTGATGTAGATTTAGGTCCTTTATATTATGGTAACGGTAAAGATAATATATTAGTGTCATCTGAAAAAGATAATGACTCGTCAGAGGAATTAGCTTCATCATTTATGTTAAAAATTATAAAAAACATAAAAAAACGTAAAAAAAGATAATAAACAACAAGAATATGATTTCCAGTCCTATAAAACCCTTATAGAACATCGAAAAGAAAAATTTACTAATAGTAATGATCAACTAGAAAGAGTTGAATATTTAAAATTAATAGAAGAACTTTATGAAAAACATAAAGATCTATTTAATATGTTTAATTATCATTATATGTTAAAATATGATGATGTAGTAGTTCAAGTAATTCTGAAAATACATAATTATTTAAAAAAACAATCTGATGAAGAAAAAACTTCAACAGATCAAGATGAAGACATAAAAGTCTCTACTTATAATTCTGATGAAGAAAACACTTCATCTGAAGATGAAAATATAGAAATTCCAAAACCTATGGATACTGAAACAATAGATCCTTATGGAAAAAGGAAAATAGAGTTAGATAGTCAAACAGATGATTATCTTATATCTTAAAATAAAGATTTTGAAATTGATAAAGACAACTAGATTTTTTGGTAAGCCCTATATTAAAACATGTGTTAAGCCCTATATTAAAATAGAATTTTTATTACCAATTGAGTTAGTTTATTGTTAAGCCCTATATTAAAACATGTGTAAAAAAAATAATACTGCTACCAAACGTAGCACAAAAGTCTTAGATATTGAGGTTTGCGTCACTTTTTTTGATATTATAAGACAATGGTCAACTTTCAATTTTAGCCCCTAAACTATGTTGAAACTTTTATTTTTTTTGACACAATTCGATCCATCTACTTTAATAATATCGTTAGTTAGTCTAAATAGTTAATATTGTTAACTATTTCAATCAAAATAATAATGCCAATTTTTCTCAAGAACTTTATTTCAGCAGAAAATATAGTATTTTATCATCACAATTTTGAATGAGTGTTTTTAAGAAAAAAACATAATAAATATTTTTAACATTATTATACAACAATCAAGTGAATTTTTTAAAATTTTTAAAATTTCACACCAAGAATTTTAATAGAAGAATTTTAACAATGGTAACAACTGAACCTAAATTGGTAAAAATTTGAAAAGTAGAGAACTATGTTCTTGAAAATAAAAGTAGGAGAACTAAATTTCAAATGTACGAAGTGTATAATGACATAGAGCATATTTTAATCTTAAAATTTTTACTTTATAATTTGACACAAACAAATAATCAGCCTAATGTGAAGCATTAGCGGGAAATTTGTTTTTTGAAGTAAAACAAGTTGGATTATATTATTAAATAAACAATTTCCAAGACACAAGCCAGTGGGCAAAGAAACGGTTACATTAAAAGAAAAATAAAAAAACCCAGCCTAAAAAGAGCCAATTTTCTCTCGAAGCATTTAAAACAACAATAAAGAAAACTATCTTTGAAACGTCATAGTCTCTTGAAGAAAACAATTCCAGAGACCCCTTCCATCATCAGCTCCCAACAACAATACGGCTCAGTTGGGCGGATCCGTCCACCATCGATCCATTTCCGCTGCCGCAACAACATAAAGGGGCACATCATTTAGTAGATAAGTTGACTCTTCGTTCCTCACACCTTCTGTTGCTAAGGAGTGAGCAACTTCGTTCGTCGTTCGCCATTCTTAATTCATTTTGGAAAAAATAGATTTGAAATCCTGTATTGAGTTTATTCAAATATTTAATGCAGGTAGAAACTTTCGGTCTATCCTCTACATCCGTTTGAAGCTTTTTCACCACTGATAGCGCATCTCCTTCAACCTTCATTGTTGTGAAACCTAGATCCAAACCCATTTGAATCATTTGAAAACATGTAAGGGCTTCCGCCGCAAACATTGTAGGTATGTTGGCGTTCAACACTGCTTTAGAACCCAGAACCAGACTGTTCAAATCTCTTATAATAATTCCAGAGCATGACCTGTTCCCTTATTTATTAAATGCAACATCAAAGTTAATCTTAACATACGGACTCTTCGGCGCCCTCTATTGCTCGGGCTCCACCCTTTGTACAAGTAAGTTTTTGCTCAATTCATCCAACTATCGTAGATAACTTTTGATAAAACCCGTTATGGTCAAACTTGCCTTTTTCTCTCCATCACGCACCAATTTCTTTCTTTCTATCCATATGGTACATAAAGTACAAACAAACATTCTACACTAATAGATAGAATTATTTTAAAAAAACATAGGCAATCCAACCCATATATTCAAAGCCTGGCACCAATTGTGGCCAAACAAAGTTTAATTGTTGTCAAATCTCCCTTGTAACAGGACAATTGCGGAATACATGCTTTATGGTCTCTATTTCTTTAGCACATCTAGGACATCTTATCGATCTAATTAATCTTTTGTGATGTAAATTATTAAAAGTAGGCAAGAAATTCATAGCAATTCTCCAATTTGTAATTTTAAGTTTAGAGGGTAGATTTAATATCCAAAGCTTATTGTAGAAATCTGTGTAAGCATTCTGATTAGGAGAAGGATTTGTAATACCTTATAAGTGTATCTTGTGCCTACTATGTACAAAATATTCACCCGATGCATTGCCTCACCACACAAGGTGGCCATCATATAGAATACGTTCAAAGGGACTGCGAAGAATTCTATTTGCATCAATTTCACTGAAGGTATTGTTGATCAAATCTACTTTCCATCACTTAGTGTTAGGATCAATTAAGTCAGCTACCACATTGATACCTGGAGTATTAACAGAATTTTAAAACTTGCATTCCACAGTTCCCAACACCCATGCAACCTTCAACGCTGAGATTTGAGTCTCTATACCAGCACGCCAGCACAATATAACTTGGAGGAGCCCTTTGGTAGCCCATACACTTTTTTAAGTATAAGAGGATATATTTCCTAAATTTGCATTTAAGAAATCAGTATCTGGATAGTTTTTAGCTTTCAGCATACGGGCAAGCAAAGAATTCAGATAACATATTAACTGCCACCCCTATTTTGCAAGTAACGCTAAGTTAAATTTGGTTAAACATCTAAAACACAAACCCTCATTTTCTTTTAATTTTCATAAACAATGCCACTCACACCAATGAATCCCACGCTTCCCATGACCTTTCTTCCACTAAAAATTCCCTATTATGCGTAAAAAATAATTTTGGTAGTAAAAAATAAGACATCAAATACGTCGAAATTACCTGTAAGATTGCCTTAACGAAAACCTCTTTTCCATATTGTGAAAGGTTTTTTGTTCTCTAACTATCAATCTTGCTCTTCATACGATCCTTCAAAACTTAAAAAGCCAATCTTTCTCGACCTACCATATTTGGCAAACCAAGATATTTTTTGGATCCGATGAACTCCGAACATTGAGTATATGTAAAACAAACATTCTATCTCGATCGAAAACATTTGAGCTATAAAATGCATTAGATTTTAAGAATATGAGCCTTCCTATCCATACAACATACCTATCCGTAGCCTCCCCAAATAAAATGTTTCGTACTCACTAAAAATGTTTTTAAGAATACGAGCCTTCCTATCTGTAGCCTCCCTAAATAAAATGCATTCATTTACAAAAATTAAATGAGAAATTTAGGGTCCCCTACGACATACCTTTTCCCTATCCAGCAAACCTTCCTGTTATGCTAATTTTATAAAGGATGAGAGACCTTCGCTGCATAACAAAAGTAAATAGGGACTTAGCGGATCCCTTTATGGTAATCTTCTAGTAGGTCTAAATGTTTCTCCCACTTCACCGTTAAAAACAATTGAGTATGAAACAATGTTTATGCAATGTATAATGAAATCTATCCACAAACTTGCAAAACCCATCTGTAACATCATGCTCCTCAAGATAGCACACGATTGTAGGCTTTACTTATATCCAACTCATAGGCAAAGAGTACGTTGTTTGTGATTAATCTACTTGGCACGAAAATGCTTTGAGCTTTATCAATACAACAATCCAAAACTCTTTGAAGACGATTGGCCACTGTCGTCAAAATCATTTTATATAGCACCATACAAAGGTTTATTGGTTGAAAATTCATTAAATTTTAAGGTTGGGCTACATTCGGTATTAGCACAATGTTAGTAATATTAAAGGATTCCAAAGAAGTACCTCGATTTAAGATGTCAAGGTAGAAAAAGCTAACCTCTCAGCCAAAGATGTGCCAAATTTTTCTAAAAAAAAGCGTTGGATAACCATTTGGCCCCAACGCTTTTGTTAAACCCATCCCTTTCAAAGCCAAATAAATCTCTTCTCCTATATATTCAACTGTCAACATTCGATTCATATTATCTGTTATAAACCATTCCACTCTTGATAGAATGTGATCTAAATGATCAATTCCTTATGTAGAGAAAAGGTTCTTAAAAATTCGTAGTCATATTACCATCATCCCTATACAAACCACGGATCTGACTCATGCACTGGCGTTGGAAGGAAAAATTATGAAAGAAAATTGTTTTTCTATCCTCTATTTGCAACCAATTTGCCTGTGCCTTTTGTTCCCAGTAAGCCTCTTCAATTTTAATATCCAAATTAAGATGCATTTTGACATTAGTTAACTTTGCAAACATCTCGTCATCGCTATCTAAGTTATTTAAATAATCTAATCTCTTTGTACAATCTTGCGTTATCCTAGCACGCTTCTCTTTAATGTGCGTCACCCACTCGTGCAATCTAGTACTTAGAGTAGCAAGTCTCTTCGTGAGACTTCTCGAACTAGTCTCCCATAGTTTCTTTACATCGTATTCGCATGAATCCTCTAAGACCCACTAGGCCTCAAACCAAAGTCACTTCCTACCTCACCTTCTATCTTCTTAATATGTTTTTATGAAGAAAAGGCAATGATCCAAAAAGAAATGTAGTAAATAGCCGATTGAAAAACTTGGAAAAACAATCATCCAATCAATGTTAGCAACTCCTCCATCAAGTCTTGCTCTGATGTTTGTCTTTGGAATTCTCCCTTTTTCAAGTAAACTATGATCTCAAATAACTGATATCCTTTAATTTACATTCCTCTAACACTATTCAGAACTCCTCTATACATATTTTCTCCCTCGATATTGCTCCTACCTTTTCGTAAGAAAATAAAATCTCATTAAAATCACCACATACCATCTAAGGGAAATCTTGGTTTCGCCTTAATCGTTTTAAAAGGTCCCAAGTTTTAGCTCTATTATTGATACGGTCACGCCCCAAACCGCCCTTGGTCAAGCTCCCTAAGCGTGCTTTGTAATTTTTTGCAAGCTGATTAGCTTGATCCTAGCCTATTAAGTTTGATTCAGCTCGAACTTTAGCTCATTGAACCTGATCTAGCTCACTTCATCTCAACCCTAGCTTATTGAGCTCGTTTGCTCGTTTTGAGTTTATTTTTAATTCTTACAATTTTAGTTTCTGGAATAAAATAAATGCATTTAGTTAATCCAGCTAGTGAGTTTAAGTTAATAAATAAGTGTTAATAAATATGTCTTTAATTTGAACATGTTAAATTAGAGTGTTAAATATGTCCTAGTTTAATACATTTCTTTAATGTGTCCTAGGTACAACCAAATTTAATTTGTGTTTTAGTTATTACATGTTTTTAATATGTCTAGCTACAGCTGAATTTAATGGGGTCTTAGCTTAAATACATGTTTAATATGTCCTAGCTTAATGCATGATTTTAAGATGTTCTAACTGCTATCAAATTAATGTTTCTTAAGCTTAATTAAGTGTTGAATTAATTTGGTGCAGGTACATGCTTGGGACGGCATAAATGCAAGGAGCTGATGGTTCAACTCTTCCAAGCACTCTTTCGTGAACAGCAAGAGACAAGGGGGTGCTGCTATTTCTTCTTCGCAAGTTGACCATTTAGTTTACCAAGCAGCCTTAAAGAGTTTTCACACCAGTTGGACATTCCATTTTGATGACCATTTTGATGAAAACGGGGTCGACTTGGGTTTTGAAAAATGAAACAAAAACAGGAGTCGCCACCAATCCTTTTTTGATAAGGTGTGATCGGATCACCTTGAAAAGTGGTTGTTTTTAATAAACGATTTAATTTTACTAAAACCACGATTTTGGTCCACGAAATTCAGAAAAACGGGTTCGGGATTCGGTTACGCACGAGGAAGGATTAGCACCCTCGATACGCCCAAAATTGGTACCTAGTTGATTACTTAATGTCTTAGTGTCGAAAAACTGAAAACTTTAAAGAAATTTAAAATACGATCCTAAAAAAAAGAACTCAAATAGCATAGATTAAAATTCAAGAGGATATTTAACAATTTGGTTAAACGAGAAATCGGAACCCAACACCTTAGGGCACGTTCCTCGAATTTCCAAACGCTAAACATTGCCTCATTTTATAATTTTTGAAAGGATATTTAGCTATTTGGTTGAACGAGAAAAATCGACACCCAGCACCTTAGGGCATGTTTCTCGAATTTCCAAACGCTAAATATTGCATCAATTAGAAATATTTTCCCTTTTTTTGAAATGTGATATTTATATGCATGATGGAATAATAAAAAAATGAACAAAAACGAATAATAAGATAAATCAATCATGCATATACCATAGCAAATAAATAAATAAATAAATAAACTAAAGCATAAAAATGGGCATATAAATAAATACATAAACAAACATAAAAGGAAAATAGGTGAAAATTATAAAACGAAAAGTATGTACATAAAAAGGGACTATATATGTATGTATATACATAAAATTATAAAAATATGAAAAATATATATGTTATAAAATATAAGTATCTACATGTATATGTATATAGATTATAAAATGCTAAAATGTAAAAAAATATAAGTATGTACATTATAAAAACACGTGTATGTATAAAAAACTAAGATATAACAATGTGCATACTTATACAAATTTAAAAAAAATATGTACATACATATATCATAAAACTTGTTCACACATATATATACTTGAGATTATAAAATAATAATAATAAATATGTACGATAGTTTTAACAATAATATATAATGAAAAGCACATATTAAAGTAATGTATACACACATATATAAGGTAAATGAAAATGTAAACAAAACAGAAATTAATAAATAAAGAAAAATAAAATAAGAAACGGAGGGGATTAAATCGAAAACAGGGATAAAGTTAAAGGTCCAAATCATAAAGTAAAAAAGGTAATTAAAACGCGCTACAAAAGGATAAGGGCCAAATGTGCAATATTCCACGTCACTCAAACGGTGCCGTTTCAGCGGAATCCAAACGCACGGTCTAAGGACCAAATCGAAACAACAGAAAAATTTAAGGCCAAAATTGAAAATATGCAAAAAAAACTGCATTGAAAATACTATAAAATCAGGGGGACCAACCGCGCAAATAATCCAAGAGGCAAAAACACGCGGATCCTCCCCTCGGGTCGGGTCACCGCGCGGGTCAGAGACCAAAACGGCGCCGTTTTTGGTCTCTGAACCCTAAGCCCAAACGGCGTCGTTCCATGGGGTTATTTGAACCTAATTTTTTTTCAAAAATTCATTTCAGCCACCGCAAGAAGAAAAAAAAAATGAAAAAGGTCCTTCCTTTTCCTCTCAAGCACCCGACCTTTTGGGGTACCAGGCCTCCGCCGCGCCGCCTCCACGGCCGATGATCGGAGATGCGCAAAGTGGGCTTTTCAGCCCTATCCTTTTGGCTTCCCTGAAGGCTTGGCCTTCTCCACCACGCATTTAAGAGGGGAAAGAAAGGAAAAGAAGTCCCTCCCCGCGCGGTCGACTCCGACGACGGCGAAGATGGGCACCGACGCTGGCCTTCGAAACGAACAAGTACCCTTTTTTTTGTGTTTAAAAAGGAACTATATAACAGATAATGAAAATAAAATAAAATATAAACAATAAAATAAAGAACAACTAAAGAAGGGACGCAAGAACAGAAAATGAACTGGAATCAACCTTTTCAATCTTTCTTTTTTGATCCCGTTTTTCTTTCTTTTTTGATACAGATTTTGGTGGCTTTTATAGCCAAATAAACAGATAATCCAAAAAATCTATCCTGTTCCTTATTTTATTTTTATCATTTCTGTCCAATGACATTGCTATTGCTACTGTTGTTCTCCTTTTTTGCTTTGTTTGCAGGTACTGGTGAAGTCAACGGAGGCGAAGGTTTCGGCTTTTTGCCGTTTTGGTGCAAGGTGGCCAGGTAGGCCTTGGGATGAGGCATGGGCGTTGCACCCGAGGGGGAGCGGCGTGGAGGCTGAGACTAGGGTTTGATTTTTTTGCTGAAATTGTTTTAAGTTTGGGCCATTATTGGATCTGTAATTGGGCTTAGGGATTTTGTTTAAAAATTTTTTGTTTTGTGTTCTGTGTTTGGTGTTTGATATTTAAGGCCCGGGTAAAATTCGGCCCGTACAGGGGTCTTTTTTTTCCATCTCCATTCTCAATCGGGTTATCCTCCAAGTCTTGCTCCATAGGGGTTGAACGTTCGATCAAATCGAATCGAATTAAAAAATTTTGAGTTAATGGAGTTTTTGAATCCTATTTTATTATCCTAACTTGATTTGAAATTTTCTCAAATTCAGTCGAGTGAGATGGAATTCGAAATGAATATATTTGTTTGAGTTAAATTAAAAAAATAACTTTGGTATTGTTTATTTTTTAAAAAATATTTTTTTAAAGTTTCTAAATATGATCATACAACAAAAAATTGAAGTAAAAAGTGAACAAATAAAAGCAACACAACATCAGTCTAAATAAACAACATGAGTCCAAGTAAACAACAACAAAACAACAAGATTATAATAAAATAACATAATCAAAAGTCCAAGTAAACAACATGAGTTGAAGTAAACAACAACATAACAAGATTATAAGAAAAAAACATAAGCAAAAGTCCAAAATACGACAGAAATCTACACCAATCCAAATAACAAAATAAAAAATAAAAACAACACAATAAAAATCCAATAAACCAACAACAATAACACAACAAACTAATAACAATAACACATCAGTTCAAAAACCGTTATAGAATTGCTTAAGTTTGTTGTTTTGCTTCAAACACCGTCGATAATGATTAGTTAAATGATAAAAAAATGTTTGCAAAAATAAAATAAAATAAAATAAACATTTAACTTTATAAACTAATGCTAAATATATTACCTTCTTGATTTTTGGGTATTTTGGATAAGTCTAAAAAAATTTAAAAACAAAAATGTTAGTTAATCTATAGGAATGCTTACTAATATAAATAACACAAAAGTCTTATTTTATAAATAAAAAATTAATATATTAACATCTTCCATGGTTTGAAGTTCATCAACATAGTTTTCAAGATTGATGCCATCATTAGATTTACGAAGCCAATCTTATGTGCAAACCAAAGCCTCGACCATGAAAGAAGTTAGAAAACTTCTAAAACTGCCAAGACCACGTCAACCCATCCGAGGAAACTGTTGAGATATGAATATCAAGAATATCTCGAGCCATTTGTGCAAGAATAGGGGATCTAGGACTGTTCATTTTCCACCACAATAATAAATCAAATGAACTTGAATTGTTTACTTCTTCCTCCTCACCCAAATACCTATCCAACTCATATTTACTTTCTAGTCCAACCTGTTTTTTCTTCTTAAGGGTTTTTTGCTTTGCCAAGCCCGTTTGCATTTCTAACTAATCTATTTCCATTAAACTAAAAAGATTTGTTGAAGAACTAGATCTATTTTCAAACAAGGGAATTCTCCTAGCATTAGAAGAATACCCATTGAGCAAGCAGTGCAATTCTTTATCAATCGTTTTCATAATGTCATTAGCAACATTAAGAAAAAGCAAGTTAACCCTAAAGTCCTAAAAGCTCATTTTACATCGTGAATCAAAAATAATCGCTAAGTAAACTAGCATGTTGATCTTGTTTCCTTCACTCCCAATACTTATTATACTTATCCCTCATTTTAGAAGTCATAAAAATTATGTCTAAATCTCCACAATCTTGCCACCCATCAAAAAGACAATACATATCCGTCAATGCTTCAAAAAGTGAATGAGAGGTAACAAGTAAAGATCCGGACACCTTCAATGTAAGATGATAAAAAGGCTCTAATACTTTTATAACTCTTCGAAAAATTTCCCAATCATCAAATGTAGGAACTCCCATCTCTAGCAGTGAGGTTAAGAAAAAAAGTTATGATTATCACGAACATATGATTCAAATGCACGCTTATATTTTTCTACCACCTTTAACATCATATATGTTGAGTTCCATCTAGTAGGCGTATCTAAACAAAATTGAACCTTCCTATCTATAATTTCTTCTTTTACCCGTTGGTTAAATTTTGTCAACCTTGATGGTGAAGCTCTTATATACCTCACAACACCTCTAACTGGATCCATAGAAACATAAGCATCCTTAACACCATATTGCACAATGAGATTCAGAATGTGTGCAACATATCTCATATGCATAATATTTCCATTTACAACAGAAGAATTTCAATGATTTAATTTCTTTCTCAAATATTCAATGGCAACACTATTGACGGATACATTATTAACTGTAATAGTGAAGACCCTCTTAATCCCCCAATCTCGAAGACATTTTTCAAGGTCTTAACCTATGCTTTCACCTCTATTAGCAGATATTGCGCAAAAAATTATAATCCTTTTTTGCAACCATGTAAGATATCCTCTGCAATGAAGTCCAAGTGTCCAACGAGATGGAGTTTTCATAATAATCTTTTATTACATACTTCATGGAGTTAAATAAATCAAGACAATCCCTTCTAATTGTCCAACGAGATGGAAGACTAAATAGTAGGCATGTTATAGAAAGAAAGTATTTAAAGCCCTCTGACTTTACAATTTTAAAAGGCAGTTCATCAACAATTGTCATACGAACCAATGCCTTTCTGACAACATCTTTATCAAACACCCAAGTTTATAAATCCGTTGTTTCTTAGCTAGCCTTCACAAATGTTAATTTTGATTGCTTCGAGTCAGAAGTATTACCTTGAGGTCTTTTTAAGCATGTTTTCAAATGATTATTCAAATTTGTTGTATAACCCGAAGTTGATTCCATGGTGTAAGTAGCATCACAAGCATTGCACCTTGCTCTCTTCTCCCTCTCTTCAATTACATATTTGGTGAAATGGCTCCAACAAGCTGCCTTTGGAGTAATCTTTCTTTAAACATTTTCCTTAGTTGTTGTTTGATCATCTCTACTTGGAGAAGAATTTTGTGAACTCTGAGTTGAACCATCTTGCTTTGGATCACTCATCTATAAGTAAATATTTGTTGCAATCACTAACTATGACCAATAATTGATTTATCTAATGGAAGATTAAATTTATTAATGATATAGGAAAAGCTTGAAAAAATAAATAAGATTAAATTTTAGCTGTTGTTGCATTGCAGGGTAAAAAATCTAGTAGTAATTAAAATAGTCCACATGGTTCAAATAGAAGTGCTAGGATTGCAATATCTTTTTCAACTTTTTGTAGGCTCATCCAAGAGATGTCTCAGAATTGCAGCCTTTAAATTTATTTTTAAGTAACCTTTAATTTGTAGTTCATAGTAATGTTTCATTAAAAATAAAATAGTTAAATGAAAAAATAATTGATACGGCTATTGACATTGACACAGTGATCTATTCCAACTGAAGAGGACTATATTTTTTTAAAATAAAACCAAATATAAATATATATATTGAACATCAAAGTAATACAAGACAAAACACCATTCACAAACCCGACATCATAGCAAAACAAATGACAGTAAATAAATATTCATCCAATGAGATTCAGCCACAACATTAATTGTATTCATTGGATATATTAACCAAATCCACACTCCCAATTATATATATATATCTATGAAGAATCTAATTGAAGATATGTAATAACTTGTTAAAATGGTCAAATTTTCTCTATTTCTGCATCCAGCTTATCTTGGGTTTTGGTTTAAAACCATTGCCTTTTGTTTTTCCTATTTATTGAAATTGGAGTTGCCACTATTAAAAAGTTGACTTAGAGATTTTTTTTTTCATTTCAATGCTTTATTTTAGATTGATCAATGGTTAAATGGAATGGAGAGTTGAGTTGCAAGCTTGGAGGGTTTGATTTGGGGGAGGAAATTGGGAAAATGGATTTGTGGGGCAGAAGGGCTTGGGGGAAATATTGTTAAAATAAAAGGATTAGAGTAAAGTAAAAGCCTAAAAGGGTTTGGGCTTGGAGAATATAAATTTAAAATTTTAAAAAATATAGTTTTTATTCGGTTTATTTAAATTATTTAAGTTATTCGAATTTGAAAATTCAACTCGACTCGAACTTGAAATTTGAAAAAAATTGAGTTGATTCGATTAACTCGATTCAAATAATTCTAAATTCGAATTTTTTTAATTTTTTCAAGCTGAATCGAATTTTGCTCACCCCTATTGCTCCATATCAACCCAACCCAACCCACTAGAGATCTCACCTTATTTGAATCAGTTTGATTTGGGAATCCCTGCTAATTAAAATCCAAGATAGGATTGATCTTCATCCACGATTCTCGTTTAATCTCATCCCTTGAATTCTTCCCTAAATCTTGTCTTCCCAAATTTGCATCCCAAATATCTTTATTAGTGTAAAAAATAGTGGTTTGGGACCACAACTCTGACTAGTCAGTCCGTAGATATTAATTATTTAATATTTACGAGATCATTAGTGTCGTATTAAATTCTTGTTAAGAAATTTTATTATTTAGATAGTTAATTAATAAATAGGATTAAATTGTAAAAGAGGTATAAATTAGTCGCTATAGATTTAAAATGATAAAGGCACCAAAATGGTGATTAAACCATGGTTAAAAACTCCAAGCGGTGGTGGATATCATTGTTCCAATAGCTTTTGGGCTACTTGCTTATTAAGTCCTAATTAATTTAGGGTTAAATTGAAATTAAGCTTGTTTTGTTAAATTTTAAAATAATTGAAGGACCAATAGTGCAATTATACCCTAGGTAATTATAGTGGACATTTGTGGACATGTTTTAGAAATTTATTAAGTTTAAATTAAGAGGTTCAAGTTGTAAATAGTTAAATGGTAAGTTAAAATTAAAGAATTAAAGGTAAATATCATCATTTTTCCTTTCTTCTTCTTCTTGTTGAAAGAACTGAATAGCCATAGAAGAAATAAGGGAGCTTTCATACAAGCTAGGGCACTTTGATTGGGTAGGTAAATCTTGCTTGTTTTTAGTAATTTTATGTTTTTGAGCTCATATTAGCTCAATCTAGCTAAATCGAGGGTTAAATTGTAAAATTGTTAAATGTTGTGGATTATGCCATTGATGAGTTTGAGTTATTCTTGAAACTTTATGTTATTTTATAAGCTTGGTTGTTATATAGTACTATTTTGTAAAGTGGATTTTGATTATTTTAATGTTTAAGGACTAAACTGTAAAGATAGTAAAATTACTTGTACTTGATTGAATTAACAGAAAATATGGGTTGTAGTGAGCTCCTCCATAGTTCGGCTAAGATGGGTTTTAGATAAAATTGGTTAAATTGCAAGTTTTGAACTTAAGGACTAAATTGCATAACAGGTAAAATGTTAGGGTCATTTTGTAAAAATTCCTAAAAAGACTTAATTGTATAAAATGAATTAATTTTTTGTTAGAATTATTTAATTGAATGAAATTATTATTTTAGATCAAGAACGAGTGAAAAACCAAGGAAAAGAAAAATTTATGAAATAGCCGTTTTACTTTTGTCGTTGCTGCAGTTTAATCTGGTAAGTTCGTTCAGTTTAATCTTAACACATTTTTCTTAAATGCTTGTTGTATGAATTAAATTTTTGATTGATGGATGATGTATAGACACCATGAAACTGAAAATTGAAGTAATGGATAGATATATCAGTGGTTACTATTGATATCTCCTGAGCCGTTGAATGTTGGATAGAATACAATTGACATGCCAATAGGTTGTGATGTGCGCAATATGAGATTGATATGAGATGTGACGATGATTTTTTTATATCTTCTATTCACTGAATATACCGAGGTCCTTTATTTGTTGCAAACTATCGTGTTATCTTTTAGTGTGTTTATGGTGTGTTATGGGGGCAGGTGTTAGCCTACAGGCTAGACACTCAGTGTCGAGGTATGTTATCAATTGGATTGGCTTGTATGAACATTTGGTGTGTTCTGGATGGTTAATTGTGTACTCATATCTTTATATCATTCATCGGACAATGTTTTATTGATCATTGAATGTTATTAAAATGTGGAAAATTGATTTGTACTATTGTTCAAGCATTACTCACCTGTTGTGAACTGTGATTGATAGGAACTCTATTTGTTAATCATGTTAATTGAATTATTAGGTTTAATTTGGTAAGATTTATCGTTTAATAGATGAACTTACTAAGTTTTATGAAAGCTTACTCGTGTTATTTATCTTTTCTTTGTACATATGTTTTGTGGAAATCGGGAGATCAGATTAAGTTGAAGAATCACACTATCCGAGGATCTTTTGGTAGATTTTAAACTACATTTGGCTTATGTGGCATGTAATAGGAGCATTTGGTTATGTTTGTAAAAGTTCCTAAGTACTTATAATGTTTGTGGTGTACATTTGATGTTATGATGTGAGTAACTAAATGTGGTATGCATTGTTTAATACCAAGTTTAAGCATAAGTTGGCAAGCATGAAATGGTAAATTTGATGTTATGATTTGATGTTTGAATTGAAAGTAATTTGTTTTGTATAGGTGATGTGGCTTGTATAAATGTAGCTAAGGTAGTTAAATGCAAAGTGATTGAATTATGGTGTCACCGATGACACATTGGTTGGACTTTAGGTTGATGGCTTGGAAAGTTTTGAGTGATTTTGAAAGCCCTTTAAAGTCTTTAGAACATGTGCTATTGAATATGTTTAGGTTTCTAAGCAACTGGATGTGAAATGGCCAAGTTTTGAGTCATTTTTGGGCACACACGAGCTGGTACACGGCCGACACAATCGTGTTACCCAAGTTAGAGAGGTACACGAGCGAGCACACGGGCGTGTGGATAGCCACACAGCCATGTCTGGAGCCACACGATCTGGGCTCTGTCACACAGTCTGGACACATGGCCGTCTAACCTCTGTATTGAAAATGGCCGTCTGACTTCTGTATTGAAAATTTTTAGTTTTTTCGTAAACTTTCTTATTTGTTTCAAGTTGGTCCCTGATTATTTCTAAACTATTTTTAGGGCCTCTTAGGCTTGATTTAAGCCTCATAAATGTATGTTCTACCTTAATATGAATTATTTATGAAACTGTTAATTAATTTGGTAAATTTAATGCTATTCGTTATTAATTGTTCTAAGTTGTACAGTAATACTCCGTAACCCTAACCTGACGATGGATACGAGTTATGGGTGTTATATATGGAGATAATTCTTTAGTCCCCAATTCGATTGTTTTTTATCATATTTCAAAAATTTACCAATGAAACAACTAAATTGTTTTGCAACATTCTCCAAACTATCCTGGGGGGAGATTATGCACTCGAATCCAAAACGATAAGAATATTAGGGGGACTTGCATCGGATCTTTATTTTTCATTAATCGATGAATAACCAATAGGTGATTATTAAAATTCCATGGATCCCCATTTATCACTTGATTTGCCATTGTATTTTAACCCTAGATTTGATATTTGAATGCCCCTTAAAGGGTGCCAAAGATTTGGCATTGTATTCCTCATTGCCAGAAAGTGAACCACACTCATCATAAGAAAACATCCTACTAAACAGAAGTTAAATGTCGATTTTTGGGATTCAGAGTCAATGGGGAGGAGCCATGTGTTTCCTTCGCTATCGTTAATGCTTAAACCCACCATCTCATTTTCCATGGCTAAAAGCCCAGTAAACAACGAAAACACAAAACTAAGGGAAAGAAAAATGAGAAGAATTGCAAAAGTGAAAACAAAAGACAAGAAAACGTGCTTCAAAGAAATAGACAAAATGCAAAGATCGTGCTACATCGAGCATACAAGAGAAAAATAATAGCATCAACGAGAATTAATATATTAAAATAATTAAAGAATTTGAATGAAATAATAAAGAATTTGAAAGTGAAGTGGTCAAGTTCAATGTTTATGAGGCCATAGGCCACCCTAGTGCAATGACAAATGTCTCTAGTGTTGACATAATTGAACCATTTACAAAAGTACATTTTAAATATCACAAAAATGATGAATTACAAACAGTTCTTTGCAGGAGTTTAGATCTCAATGTTATGGAAAAAGTAGAAGAATTATTGAAGATCGAAAAATCAATATGTGAAGTTGTTATTCGCATGGAGGCACCATAATTCCCCAAAAGTCTAGGTAAAAAATTTGAATTGTCTCATTCGCAAACTAAACTCTTGCTTCCATTTTACAAACCCTAAAATTGGAGCTCAAACCGCTACCGAAACATTTAAAGTACGTCTTCTTGTGAAAAGGAAACACTTTATCGGTAATAGTTTCAAGTAAGCTTTCGAGACTGGAAGAAGAGAACTTGGTTTGAGTCTTGAGGGATTACAAAAGGGTGACCGGATGGACGGTTGTCGATATTAAAGGTTTAAGTCCCTCAACCTGTATGCAGAAGATTATGATAGAGGAAAATGCGAACCCAAAAAGAAATGTTTAAAGAACCTCAATCCACTGATGATGGAGGTCGTGAAAAAGGAAATTTAGAAATTACTAGACACCGGGATGATATACCCAATTTTAGACAGTAACTGGGTTAGCCCAGTTCATGTAGTACCTATGAAAATTGGCGTGACTGTAATTAAAAATTCAGTAGGTGAATTGGTTTTCACTCAAGTCCAAAACGAGTGAATAGTCTGCATAAACTACAGGAAGTTGAATGCTTTAACTCAAAAAGACCATTTTCTACTTCTTTTTATTGACCAAATGCTTGAACACTTAGCCGGTAAATCTCACCATTGCTGTCTTGATGGCTATTCAGGTTTCTTCCAGATTCTAATGGCATCAGAAGACTAAGAAAAGAGGATGTTCACGTGTCCTTTTGGCACATTTGCCTATAGATGGATGTCGTTTGGACTCTACAATGTGCCAAGCACATTTTAGTGGTGTATGGTAAGCATATGTTCCGACTATGTCAAAAAAATAATTAAGGTATTTGTAGATGACGTCACGATTTATGGTAATTCTTTTAGTGAATGTTTGTCAAACCTCACTAAGATTTTGGAAAGATGCATAGAATTTAATCTCATTCTGAATTGTGAAAAATGTCATTTTATGGTTGATATGAGATTAATTTTAGGCCATGTTATCTTCACTAAAGAGATTGCAATTGGTAAGACCAAAACTGATGTAATTAATTTACTTTCGTACCCCACGACTATGAGGGAAATTCGTTCTTTTTTTGGCCACACAAGTTTTTACAGGTATTTTATTAAGGATTTTTTTGAAGATTTCACAATTGTTATGTAATCTCTTGCAAAAAGACGAAGGGTTTGAATTCGATCAAGCATGTGAGGACACATTCGATACTCTTAAGCATAAGCTTGTTTCAACTCCTATAGTGCAGTCAATGAATTAAGATTATCACTTCGAGATCATGTGTGATGTAAGTGATCACAGTGTAGGAGTCGTCCTTGGGTAAAGAATTAGAAGGAACCCCACGTTATCTCTTACGCGTCAAAAACCTTAAATGCTGCCCAAAGCAACTATTTGACCACTGAAAAAAAATTATTAACTATTGTTTTTGCTTTGGAAAATTTTAGATCATATTTTTTAGAAACTAAAACTATTGTTTCCTTTAACCATGTAGTTTTAAAATATTTGATCGGAAAGAAGAAGCCAAAATCGAGGTTGATTAGATGGATTATGCTTTTACAAGAGTTCAACCTCGAGACTAAATATAAGAAAGCATGTGAGAACTTAGCAGCGAACCACTTAAGTCGATTGCCGCTCTCAACAGACGATACGCCACTAAAGGATGATTTTTTGGACAAGAATCCACTTTCGACGCAAGTAGGTTACCCATGGTATATGGATATGGTAAATTATCTTACTAAAGGTATTATCTCTTCTGATTTACCATGCTCTGAAAAGAATAAAATCAAACAAGATTCACAATACTATATTTGGGACGACACCTACCTATGGAAACACTATTCTAATAAGGTAATCCAACGATGTATCACAAAAATCGAGGTACAATCTATACTGGCCTTTTGTCATTCTTATGCTCGTGGAGGGCATTTCGGTTCTGAATGTACTATACATAAAGTACTTGAATGTGAGTTATTTTGGCCACACATTTTTCGTGATGCTTACTTATTTTCTAAGTGTTACATCCCAAAATTGGGCCTAGAATTTTTTAGGGTAAAAAGAGAATTTTAGCTCTAGTATGCTCGGGAATTTTGTAGCATGGTAAACCGAAAATGTTTTTGTCTACGGCCTTTTGAAAATCAAATCAATTTTTGAAAATAATGCTGAAAAGACTTTCAATTTTGATATAAGGGTTGATTCATAAGAGGGTCTAAATTTTGAGTGCTTATAAGACAGTTAAACTAAATTTTAAAATTCAACCTAATATTTTCCCCAATTACAACAAGTTCACGATAACTTCTTCATTGCTTTGTTTTTATCGTCCTTTGCATTCCCAAAGCCCTATTCATCAAATTTTGTTTCCTAAACTCCATTTTTTATTTCTATCATCATCCAAGCCATAAATATGCATAGAATTTTAAGAAAAACACCCAAAAACCATTGATTTTGTCATCTCTCAAGTTTGTGGATTTTTTAGATGTTCAACAAAACGTTTATTTTTCTTCCATCGAAGGTAACGATTCAATTTTTTATTAGTTTTTAAGGTTATCAAGCTTTCAAAACTGAGTTTTTAGCCATTAAATCGTAAGTTTTGAAGAAAAGCCAAAATCAGGTCGTTAATGGTAGATTGTGGGTTTTGAACAAAAACGTGGTTTCAAAGTGTTTTTCAATTAGTTTTGATATGAATAGAAGGTTTCTAAACTGAGTTTAAAGTTTCATTAAAGAATTATAATGTTCTAATGAATTTTTGTGATAATTGCCATAACATGTCGAAAAAAATTGATAACATTAATTGAGAAGTTTTGCATGGTTTAAAAGTTGAGAATCAGTCGTAGGTGAATAATTAGATAAATAGAATCAGTTTTACACAAAAAGATTAAGTGTTAACTGAGATAATTGAGTTTTATGTTGTTATGTCGAAAGTTTTAGTTCTAAAGAGAAACTAGCTTAGACTTGTCTTTTTGTTTGATTTAAGAGAGTCTTTGAATGTATGTTGATTGTGCTTATTGTTTGATTTTCTAATTGAAGCTTCAAAGCCATTAGGATATTCTACGAGTTAAGGAAAAGTTAGTTTGAACTTTCAACCTCTAAGCGAAAGCGTAAACGGTGAGTGTTTAGAATTGCTGCTTGTAGACACGATTCATTACATTAATTGAGAATTTAGAAGTAGCCTAAACACCTACTCTAAATTTCGAGTGTAAGCTTTCTTATTCCCATGTTTAACTTGTGAAATATGTACTTATGTGATTGTAAAAATGAGAACTAAAATGTGATGCTATGACATGTTATATGCTTGTGATGGCTATTGTGAAAGTGTAAATGTGGGCATGTTATATATGCCAAATAACAGTGATAATGTTATGCTAATGATGCAAATATGTAGTGATAATAAGCGAAAAATCGGTAAGTAACTGTGTATTATATTGTGGATATTTTATCTTGTGACTTTATGAGACCGTTTGATATAATTGGCATTCCATCAGATTGTGAGTACTCACCTTTGTGTTGTGTTTTTGGGGTATTAAGGCCCGAGACATTTTTGTATAGATAAAAGGAATGTAAGTTAAGCTTCATTCATCGGGATATATTGGTGTATTGAAGAGTGTTAGCTATATTCTATACTTTTGGGATATGTTCGACTCTACAAGTCATTTGGTGGGTTGGAGATCTGTGTATCCGATGTGTGGTGATAGAGCCCACTTTAATGTTTCATAGCCTCAAGTGCCAAATTATCATTAAACGTGATTATGTGTAATGTGATATTTGTCTAAATGAGTATGTGATTACTATGAAAAATGAACCAATAAATAATGCATGGATAAGTAATATGACACTAAAGTTGGAAATGTTGTAATTGTGCTATTTGAATGTTTCGTTAATGCATGATGGCATGTTTGCATGATAGTTATTCTGATCATTCACTGAGCTTGTTTAAGCTCACCCACTCCTTTTTAAAGATTTGTAGACTGTTAGTTTTGCGGTGTAAGCAGTGCAGATTAATTTTCCAAGAGACTGATCCAAGTAGTTTAGCATTTGTGTATGTCTTTATAGTTATTATTTTAGAATAGTGGGAATAAGGCAATGTGGTAGAATTGTTGCATAATTAATGCCATGATGTTTTGGAGATTTTTATAACTTATTTGTTCTTAGGATTTAAGGACTTGGACGTTGATTCTTGCTCGAACATGTTTTTGATGTTTTGAAATGTTATTATAGTCGTTTCGATGATTGTTTGATAAGGTGAAAGTTGCATGTTGAACAGATTTTAAGTTAGGTTGGACTATTTACTTTAATATGTTGTATTTTTGCTACCTGGAGCAGAGGCATCGATATTTGGGTTTTAAAATCGATACCTCCATGATTTTTGAAAGTGTAGAAAGTTAATAATGTAGTTTGGTATTGATACCATATCACGAGTATCGATACTCAGGGTAATAAAATCGATACTTTTTGAAATGTATCGATATATTCTTGTATTTTGATTTTAGGCTACCAATAGAATATTGTTTTGGTATCGATTTTTCAAGCGATATCAATACCATCTAAAGAAATTATCGATATCATCGAATGAGTATCAATACCTATATGAATAATTCAAAATTTTTGTTTAGTGATTTAACATATTTAACTCTTGTTTTAAGTTTACTTAATGAATGTTTAGCATGATTTAATGATTATTAGAATATATTTGACTTAAAATTCTTACAAATGCTAAAATAGAAGATGTTTACTTAATAATGAGACCATTTGCAATGCGTATGGTGTGACGGTGGTGTAGCGTCCTAATATTTGAGCTCGGCGACCGGGCCGAGTATAGGGTGTTACAGTAAGACTTGCATAAAATGTCAAAAGGTGGGTAATTTGAGCCAAAGAAATGAAATGTCTCTCACACCTATACATGTGTGTGAACTTTTTTATGTATGGGGCATCGATTTCATGGGTCCATTTGTTTAATCATTTGGTAATATTTATATTGTGCTCGCTGTTGATTACGTATCTAAATGGGTAGAAAGCTACCTATCGTGATGATGCTAAAACTGTAGTGGGATTTCTGAAAAACTCTATTTTTTCCAAGTTTAGCACACCAAGAGCATTGATCAGCGATCGAGGAACACACTTTTGTAATAAGATAATCGATGCAATTATGAAGAAGTATGAGGTGAAATAATGAGTGGCCACGACTTATTACCCACAAACAAATGGTCAAGTAGAAGTTTTGAACCGAGAAATTAAATCGAATTAGAGAAGACTGTGAAATCGAATAAGAAGGATTGGAGCCTACAACTAAATGATGCATTGTAGGCATACCACACGGTTTACAAAGGACCTATATGCATGTCTCCTTACCGACTCGTATTTGGTAAACCATGTCATCTTTCGATAAAGATGGAACATAATGCAAATTGGGTTGTTAAATAATGCAATATGAGTTAGATGCCGCAGGTGAATATCAAAAATTACACATTCAAGAGCTTGAAGAAATCCGACATGATGCATATGAAAATGCCCAAATTTATCAAGACAAAACCAAGGCATTTCATGATCAGAAGATATCCCGTAAACAATTTTCAGTAGGACAAAAAATGTTGTTTTATGATCCTACACTAAGGATCTTTGCAGGTAAACTTCGAACCAAATGACTAGGTCCTTTCGTTATTACTCAATTGTTTCATCAGAATTAAGAGCGAGGAATCCGGAAAGTGCTTCAAGGTCAATAGGCAATGGTTGAAACCTTTTAACGAGAACTTCCAGGTGACGTGATGGAAGAATTAATTCTCGACGAGCCAAACGAATAAATTTTCAGGTCGTCAAGCTAACGACGTTGAACAAAAACGCTTTTTGGGAGGCAACCCATAAATATTTATTTTAATTTATTTAATTTTGAATTCAATTTAATTCATGTTGAAAATAAAATAAAAAAATTATTATTTAATCTATTTTAATGTGTTGTTTTCTAAGAATAATGGTGGAGGCTCAAATCTCAAATATCCTCGCTACATTTCAAAGAGGTCACTTCCACCACCCTCCGCCAAATTAATCATATACGGGGAGTACACTTGATCCTTCTTTTTCTTATTCTTTTATTATTGTACATTTAGGGCAATGTGGGCTAAATAGGAGGGATTTGTAGGACATGCCATGCTATTATTTGCTTTTCACTGCATGTGTTAATTCCTATACTGAGATTATTCATTAATTTGTTTGAAATTGATTCTTTAATTCCTATGCTTAGTTAATTCAAATGGTTGGGTGATTCATGAATAATTTTTCATTACTTGGTTTGATTGACAAGTGTTTTGTTTAATTGAAAATATTGTGGTTAAATCAACATATCATGAAAATTGTTAGTTCTTTAAACTTGCTTAATAAAAGTACTCGTATCTCATTTTAGTCATTTTATGTTATGTTAATATATAAAATATATATAATATATATAATAAAAAATATGTATGTATATATACACTACTCCATTGATGGCTTAGTTACAAGTGAAGATTTCGGAATGTGACCAAATTGAGTAACCGGGATGAGGTGTTTAGGTTGTCATCTCACCTCGCATCAAAAGATCCGAGTGATGAACCGAAACTTGTAAACACTCCGCTGACCGGGCTACCATGAGTAGGGAAAAATAATTCGTTTGGAGACGTATGAAATTGAGTAATCGGGTAAGGTTCTTGGGTTGTCATTTCATCACGCGTAAAAATATTTGTCGATGTCCCAAACTTGTTGAATAATTTGATCAAGTAAAATTGTCTTACAAGTTTGATTGAGCTTTAATTTAGTGAAATGATTTATTTTGCACATTATTAGAATTTTATAACCACTTGTTGGTTAAACTGAGTAAATTCTTGTTCGTGCTACACCTAAATTATTTGCATTGGGCATGATTGTTGAATAAGACTTGATTTCGAAACAAAATTATTGAATGGTTTCTAGTATGGGAATGCACAACATGCTTGAGGACAAGCATCAGCTAAGTAAGGGGAATTTGATAGCAAGTTATTTTTATATGTTTAATGTACCTAATTTTTTTCAATTTTTGAATACAATACTACTAAGTTTATGATTTCTTGCTTAAATTTTATCAAGGACGCAGTTGGAGTGCCAAAGTTCGAAAACAAGCAAAATCGGGCTAAATTGGAACAAAAAGAAAGTTGGGGGCTAAATTAAAAATTACAGAATTATTTTTTGGGCTAATAAAAAAATCAGACTTTTGACTTTTACAAATTCTATATTTAGAAAATCTGATATAATGGGTGGTTGTTAAGCATGATTCTTGGAGTAAATCATGTGAAATTGGCTATTTGAGAAATGAGAGGTGTATATAAAAGCTTGTAACTGTGGCATTAGAACAAACTTGAATTTAAAAAGGCAATTAGCATATTCTTGCGTCAAACATTCTGCCATTTCTTTCCTCTTCTTGTACTTTGGTGCAATTGCTCTTTTAGTCCTCTCCCTTATTCACCTATTATCTTTCTTTGAAATCCACTCTCATAATCCAATCAAGTATGATTAATTTCATTCTCAACTAATCTCCGTTTAGCTTTAGGTCGATTATTATTTCGATCGAGAATCATGAGAAATGAACTTGCGCTAAAACCTTACAACACGATATTTATTATCTCACCGGAATATGAGATAGTTACAACGAGACGATTGTCTACCACGTTCGGGTTCTCGCAAACAAATTGGCATGTCCAGGTGGGAAAATGCCAATTAGATTCTGTCAAGGGAGATAGTGATCAGATTTAAATGACCCACGCGGTTGATGCCGTTAATTTGAGTTAGACTCTTCTAGATCGCAAGGTTGTCGAGATCTTAGATTTCGAACGCGTGTTATGTGGTTAAATAGTTGATTTGCAGGGCGTATCAGAATCAACTACACAAGGAAAAGTTGGCAGTTAAGGCATCCTTGATCGCTATAACCAGCTTATCTTTTGGAAGGAAAAATTCACTTTCAATGATCGACTCGAGTTTGGAATATTTCGAGTTTAAGGCTAAGAATTCGCACATTTGATTATCTAATTTAATTTCGATTATTTAATTTTGCATTTATAATTCAATTATTATTTTATTCTATTTATATTTTAACCCTGATCAACTAAAACTCCTTTCGTTTTATTTTCTGCTCAACACGTTACAAGTTGTGGGCATGACAGCTGCCACGATTTTAAAATTTGATCATGCAAAAAACGACATTAAGAATCTCAGTCTTTGTAGGATTGACCCTACTTCTCTATACTACTGTTTAATTTAGTTAGAGCGAAAGAAATTTATATTTAGTGGTCTTGATAACCATTAAAATTGAATCTCTCGACTTTGAAATAAAATTCTTATAGTTGAAATTTTATTCGAATTAAGAAGGCCAACACTCTTTGTTGTTTATATTTACTAAAAGATATAATATGTTAAAGCTTTGTTTATAACTGAAAAATCACGATTTCCGATAAAAAAATGGTAATAAAATCAAATCTTAGAATTAAGATTTTTAATTTTTGAAAAAATATCCTTTAATTTTGAATTTAAAATTTTATAATAATACTCGAATTATTTATAAATTTAAATTCGAATATTAAAAAAAGAAGAAGGAAAGATTGTGCATGTGAAATAGAAGCACCTCATTGAAGGTGTGCCAAACACCGCCAGGAATGAAGGTGCATTTAAGTGGGGGGAATAAATCACACCAAAAATGGGATGACATCCAAAGTAAGGCTTAAAATTTTGTAGAAAATGCAGGTTAGAATTAAAAAGTAAATTAAAGAATGAATTATGGAAATAAAGACAGAAGTTTGGCAAGATTTGGAGAATATGGACACTTGTTGGAAAACTATGGATTATCCAAGAGAGAATTTCTCCTTTTAAAAACTCTAATCAATTTGTGATTACAAATATTAAATACACCATCATTCCCAAATGCTTTCATCCTTCCTATGCTTATATCAAAATTTGTATCATTCTGCAAAAATTATGATAATTGCCTCGTATAAAAATTATGAAATGATATAAAATTATTCAAGTCTTATATCGGTATAAATGGACTCCTCCTCGTATATATAAAAAATAATTATTAATTGAAACATGTAGATTGAACCGATCACATCACCACTTCATTGGTCTGATCGATTTGATTAAAAAATTTTAAAAATCTTCAAAAATATTGATTCAACCAATCCAATTACCAGTTTAACTGTTTTTTAGTCAGTTTGTATCAATTTTCAATTTAATCAAGGCAAAACCACTTTTAAAATTGATACGATTCAAACAACATTAAAACTATTTTAAGAATGAAGTTGAATTGCTTTTATATTATCATAACTAATTTAAAAAATTGGTAATTGATTGCTGAGATGGAAATCCCATCCCAGCATCATGTTTCCACGTGCAATGATGGATTAATTGTTGTAATTATTTAATTAGAATAAAAAGAACAAATTTTAACTACTATAACTATCTAATCGGTCAGTCATAGTTGAATTTGGGTTCTTACAAATCCGGGAATTATGGGGACACGTGTTTTTATTGTTATGAAGCATTAAATCTCGTCATGTGAGTGCACGTGCATGCTGACAGATTTCGACGCAGGGGCCCACCCACGTGATGGCTCACTCCGACAATACATTGCATGGAAAAAGGGCAGCTCTATCGACGTGGACGAATAGTGATGCTACGTCTCACATGCCTTTGTAACCCCACCCGTTTGTTTGTCCATAAGAAAGGACAAATTTTGGTTCAAGGATTCACTTTCTCGTATACTTTTTTTTCAATAATATTATATGTTCTATTATAAAAAAATCGATTTTCATATTTTCTTTTATCATTTTAGTTGTGATCCTATCAATAAAATGTTTTCTCTCAGTTTGTAAACTAAAATGTGAAAAATAAATATTACAATTATGAGAGCGAAAGACAAATTTTGGTTCAAAGATTGACTAGAATTTTACCATTCTTCATTTACATATCAAATATATTTTATTAGATTTCGATTTTCTCATTCATCTAGATTTTGCATGTCAAGTTTGTAATAAATAATAAAATCTTTAACTATTTTGTTTTAAGTGAAAAAATTTCAATCGTTAAATATATATTAATATAACAGAGATATCATATCAATTTAAATTTTTACATGCATGAATAATACAATTTTATTGATAAACTCAACATTGATATCATATCAATTTATAAAAGATTCACTTACACCACTATAAAACTTAAGAGGCTTTACACTCTTTCATAACTTATATTTTAACGATTCAATTGTCATATTTCATTCTTTATATACATTATGCACATCATGTTAGGCATAAATTGAAAATTTCTGACTTTTCGTTTTATGTAAAAAAAAGTTTCAACCATTAAATATATATTAATATAGACTATATTTTAGATCGATATGATAGAAATATTTGATTGATTAAAAAATTTACATGCATGACAAGTACAAATGTCTTGATAAATTCAACCGTTGATTGTTAAAATATTAGTCGTATAAAAAGTTATGAAAGGACATCAGTCTAAGTAGATCTCTCCCCTTTCATTTATGATTCAATCAAAAAAAAAAGGGTAAACTACATTTGTAGTTACCTAATTATTGGTAAGTTCTTTTTTTGATCACCCAACTATGAAAAGTTACAAAAAGGCTACACAACTATTTGATTTTTTTTTCTTTTTGGTCGCATGCCATTAAATGGCTAATAAGAAGATGATGCGGACTTATAAAATTAACCATCAACGTTTATACACTGTTTCAATTTAGTCTTGATTCTAAAAAAATTGACTTTCAACGTTTACACATTGTGTAATTTGGTCCTTTTTTTTTCAATTTTGCTTTTCTTTGTGACCATTTCATCTAAAAAGCTAAAAATCTATCAACTAAATTTGATCGAAAATATACCAAAAATGCAAACACCAAAAAATCCAAGATAATGATTTTCATCTTTTTTTTTCATTCTTTTAAAATTAACCCTTAGTATCACAAATAAAAGTAAAGTTGCACAAAAGAATGACCAAATTATACAATGTGTAAATGTTGAGGGTTAATTTTTTTAGAATCAAGACTAGATTGACATAATGTATAATGTTGAGTAGTAAAGTTGTTATTATGCCAATTTTAAAAGTTGTCAAGTTATTTTTCTGTTAGTAATTTAATGGTTGGTGACCAAAAAAGAAAAAAATTAAATAGTTAATTGATCATTTTGTAACTTTTTCATAGTTAAGTGATTAAAAAAAATACTAATAATTGAGTGACTATCAGGATAGTTTACCCGAAATATTATATTACTCACAAGGCGGCAAAGGAATAGGGGGCAGGGCTGGATGAGACCCAATCCGACACTTTTTCTTTTGTTATTTCCCTTTATGGGCTAAGGAAGGAAGAGAATGATTGTAGATCAACCCAGGAGACTGCTAAAGTTTGGGCCTAGGAAGTCTTAACTTATTACATTTGGGCGTTAAAAATTTTAAAATTTTTAAAAAGATTAAATCACAATTTTATCATTTTAGGGGGTCAAAATATAATTTTATCATGTATTAATTTATAATTTTTTTTGAATATTAGAGAAACTAAAATACAAATTTTCCATTTTAAGGGACCAAGACCCTTGCCTACCGTCCTGAACAAAATCAAATATCAATTCGAATATAATATTAGTTTCAATTTCAATTTAGTTTTATCAAATTCGGTTTTGTTTTAATTCAGCTATTACTACAAAGTAATTGAATCAATGAATTCTAATTTACTAGATGTATTTGATTACCAAAGTGTAATTACATTGTAATATTCTATGCCATATTTAGTAGTATAAATAGTAATTACACAACTACATAATATTAATTATTATAAAATATATTAATAATACTTGAGAATTTTTTTTCTAAACAATTATCTAAACTTAAAATAAAATCATGTATATAACATTTTAGTCCAAAAAATTATTCAATACAATTACTAAAAAAATTAACAAAAAAAGTCATTGCAATTTTTATCTAATTACTCTTAACATTTCAGGTTTGTTGCGTTATTCTCTTTTTTAACATTGAATATATACTCATTATCTTCATCAAATGGTCATGGTAACTATTTAGTAGGTAAAAATGTACAATAAATTGTTCTCATCAATAAAGAATTCATTTTATTTTAACAAGATTAGTAAAATCACATATAATAATTTTTAAACTTAATCATGTACAAACATGTTTAGAAAGCCATAAAGTAATTAGATTTGAGTGTAACTGTTTATAATTACTTGGAGAGTGAGACAAGTGAGAACTATTAGTGACAATGGTTACTCAAATATGTCACACAACTACACGCAATTATGTCTAAATCTAGTTACCATGTATCTTTGCACGGAATGTAAGGTTACGTTTTGTAATAGGGTTACAAAAATATAGGATTACGGGCGAAATCTACATACCTTGTTTGGTTCATTTGGCTGGAAAGTAAAATACATGTTTTTGGTTACGAAATGTAAAATTACCTAAAAGCACATTTTACTAAATTGGTATCGTTATAAAATTTGTTTTTTTAAACAAGTTTAATTGCTTTAACATTTTTTAATCTCAATTTGCATGAAATTAGATAAATTATTACAACTATTATATTTTATTATAATTTATATATTAATAAGTAACCATAATTAACATCAGAGTAAATGTAATAATTATAATTTTAAAGTTACTGTCAAGAAAAAAAACATTTTTGTTTTTAATTAATCTTAAATTTTATTTGAAAAAAAATTAAATCGATTAAAATAATAACAAATGAAAAATTGGTCTAAAAGTTAAGATATATTTAAAATCTAAATAAAATAATCTTATGATAATAATAATTTAAGATTCAACCAAATAAATGCACCCAGAAGTTAAAAAGCAGTAATTATTTTAATTGAATTATAAGTTTTATTTAGATTAAGATTATCTCTAATTTTTGTCATATAAAGATAAATATCTTTAAAGAATAAATATTTTATATTTAAATTCATATAAATAACTTAAAAAAAAAATTTATAACCGATCAACCAAACCAAATTGAGCCGATGAAATTTGGTTTGATTCAGAGGTCAATACAAAAACAGTGACAGTCCCACTCAGCTACATTCCCTCAGCTAAAGAAAACAATAAATAAAACAAAAAGAAACAAACAGCTTTCTAAGTGGAAAAACTGATCAACTAAAATAAACCAGCATATTACATACTACAGTATTCTTTGATCAAGTTTTGGTTGCTTGTTTGAATCAAAAATGGTATTAGTCCTTCCATCCCTCTTTACTCAACCGTCGGGAGGCAAGGCCTTTGGAGGAGAGGCCAGGTGTGACAGGCTTCGACGGAGTCATAGGCGCTTCCTCGTCATCCCAATCATCACCCCAGCTGTTATCCCACCCGTCGTTAACATCTCGTTCTGGTTCTGCTTTTGCCGCAACGGATACAGGCAGCTCCATGTCGAGCCTTCGGTACTTCAAGCTATTGGATGCAAGTATCTTGCGCCGGAAACTCATGCACATCCAACCTGATGCTAGTATCATTATAGCGGCAAGAAATATAAACGCAGTTGTAGGGGTTTGTGACAAGAAGTTTACGTAAGACGTTGCGGAATTGTGAACGATCAACTCCTTGAAATCGAGACTGCATTCTCCTTTACCATCCTTCAAGACTATCATGTTCCCTATTCCAGAACCTTCTATGGAGACCTTTACCTGTACAAATGCAATTTAAATATCAATCGAAACCCGAACTATTATCGGATAGTATATTCTGCAAGTTTCATAAATCATCACAAAGCAAGCAATGCATAGAGTTGAAAATTACCAATCAAGCCATTAGATGAAACATAGAAAGCATATGCAAAAGAAACAAAAGAATACGGTTGGACTATGGAACTGGTATACATTCCAGCCGTGGCATATCAAGCTTGTTGAAGTTATCCACAAATTTAGCAACAAATATGCCACTAGCTAATTTATTTATGTAGGCCATCAACAATCTTGGTCGTGTGTGATGGTTAATTTCATTTAAAACTCCTTAATGAGTATACAAGCAAGGCATGTTCTTGCAAGGACCTCAAATGAAGGGCACTTGCAGGTGCAGCATCATTCGTCTTTGAAAGAAAGGTAAAGATAACTAAACAGCATTCAAAGAACAAGATGTGCCAAGATAATGGCTAAGGTTTATTAATTTTATGTCTACCCCATTTAGATGGCACTGGTGTTGATTGCATACCGAGTAATCAAGAGTTGATTCAAACCATTAAGTTAAAAGGGGAAAAAGACCTGACATCTAATGAGCCATAATTTGTGATTCTACCTGATGCTCACATAGAGTTGGCAATCATTTACAAATACCTTTCCGTCTTGTTTCTCTTGGATTTGAACATCTGTCTTCTCCAACCGAACAAAAGCAGGGGCAGATATTTTAATGGCTAAAGCCCCCTTTCCCTTGTTCTGAATCAGAAGTGATAGATCTGGAGATTCTGTAACATTTGCAAACAAAAGTTAAAAAAGGCCGAATTTTACAATGCAGAATAATTAAGCGCGGAAGAGAGAAACAAATTTTGTCTAAACTCTATACCATACTTTTTTACAATGTTAAAAACTTCCATCGATGTCTACAATGTAGAATGTTAAATCTCACAAGTCACAACAAAAGAAATAAGATATTTGCAATCACATTACCAGAAAAATAAAAAGAGTCAAAATCATAGCCTAGTTAGATGACACTTACCATTTCCTGGGACTCGCAAACACGCAGCAAACCGTTTATTCTTGTCCATACACATATTAGAAGGATCACATTCTTCACCCCGAAAACCATCTTTCCATGTTGGTGGTGGTGGTGGCATAACCAAGTTCTGGGTCTTGTCTTTCTCGGACTTAACTTCCTTATGATTTTCACTATCATCTGGTTTTCCCTTTTCTTCACCATCCGTCTTTTCTTTGGCTTCAATATTTGACTTTTCCTGACCCTTTTGCACATTGTTACCTTCTATCTCACCATCTGTATTCCCTTTGTTATCATGTTTTGATTCTTCCAAACCCTTTTGCACGTTATCAACTTCTTTCGCACCATTCGTCTCTCCTCTGGTTTTAAGATTTGATTCTTTCTGACCTTTTTGCTCATTATCACCTTCTTTCGCACCATCCATCACTCCTTTGGATTCCTGACCCTCCTTATCGCCTTTTCCACCATCTGCCTTTCCCCTGGCTTCAAACTGCGATTCTTCCTTACCCTTTTGCTCGTTATCACCTTTTGTACTGTCCACTTTTCCTCCGGCTTCAAACCGCGATTCGTCCTTACCCTTGTGCTCATTATCACCTTTTCCACCATCTGCCTTTCCTCCGGCATCAAAATGTGATTCTTGCTTAGCCTTTTGCACATTATCACCTTCTCCACTATCGGTCTTTCCTCCGGCTTCAACATGTGACTCTTCCCGACCCTTGTGCTCAATATCACCTCGTTGTTCATTGTCTGAATTTCCTTCTGCTTCACTACTTGAATCTTTCCCATCCTTCACCAAATTCTCACCTCCATTTGAACCTGATTGCAGTTTCAAATTACTCTTACTTGTATCACTCCCAATATCTCCTTTTGATCCATTAGTTTGATCTCCTCCATTACCTTTCAAGTTTTTAATTCCAATTGAATCTGAAACAGATTTAGATTCACCATTTTCCTTCAACAGTTCCACTGTGCCATCTAATTTCTGATTTAAACCAGTCTGTTCGTTCCCCTAAAAAGGAAAAATCAATGAGAAATTTTATTTGATCCCATGAATGAAATTAAAAAATTTAATCAACTTTCTCCATTAAAAAAAAAACACTCACCTTTGGATCAGAACCTGAGCAATCGACAGCAACTAGCAGTAGAAAAAATCCCATCAAAAGAACATAATTTCTTTCCATATTTAACATAAACCCAATTTTTTTGCTACAATAAGAACCTATTCATCACAGAATTTAATCAAAAGCAACCTCAAAACAGTCTAAATATATATGAAGAAGAAGAAGAAGTTGAAGGTTTCTAACCTTAAAAAGTAGACCTTTTTTTGTACACTAATTTGGACAGCTTCCACATTCACCACTTCCAAACTTGAAATACTTCATTTCTCATCAAAATTTTAGAGAAAAAAGAAGATCAGACATACAAGGGTAGATTTAAAAAAAAAAAGTGTTGGAATAGGAACAGGGGTTAACTGGGGGAGAAAAAAAACAAGGAGACTTTGAACCGAGAAAGGAAACGGTGGCGTTTAGGAGTTATATATAAGCGGAACAGAGTTCCAAGGATATAGGTTGCATAATTGACATTGGCTTTGGATCGCATCGCAAATCTTCTTTTCCTGTTTCTGAAGCAACGTTAATTATTATTATTAACTTTTTTAATTTACGATTTTTTAAATCATTTTATGACACTTGCAACATTAGTTATGTATCAATATAAGTGCGATATTCAAGTTTAGGTATTAATTATGTTTAAAATAAATTTAGATATCTGTTTTTTTACATATATAATATAAAAAAAAGTTTCAAAATGGTATACCAGCTGAACTATTTACGAAAATGGTGTATCAGGGATGGTGGAGGGTGGCGCATAGGTGGCACCACCTTTATTTTTAGACTTTTCTGACTGACAGTGAAAAAAACACTTTTTTAATAGGTGAAACCTTTTGAATACGCAACCCGAGTACAAATACAAAACAAATATAAAATGAAATTAAAAAAAAGGAAAATCGAAAAAATAGGGTGAAGGGTGAGTGTCAGGCGGCACTGGTGAAGCCCTCTTAACAGGCGACATCATGTTAGCCCTAACTCCCTCGACTATTGCGTCGTGATGGGATGAGACCCATAAGGGTCTTGTGAAATCGAGTTTGGGGGACCTTATAACCATGGTCCCTTAAAGTGAAAAAAAGAAAAAAGAAAAATGTTATGGTTTAGCTAACGGTCATATCTTTGTTTATATTTCTATTAAGACTGTTAAAAATAATTAGTTAAACGCTGCAATTTCTTTTGAGTGGATTAGTGATACGATGAGTTTTTTGTCTAGTAAAAAACGGGTGCGTTTAGTCTATTGCAGTATAGCGGTTATTGCTGTCATTATATTGCTTGTAACCGAAAGGGAAAGACATGAAAAATTGAATTCTGTTTTCAGCTTCTTTTTTCTCTTTCTGTTTTTTCTCTGGATTTCCTCTCTTCTTTCTTTTTTATCTCTATCTCAAATCATTCTTCAACAAAGGTATCAAAGCTATCGATCCTCATGACTGGTGACGGAGTAACCATGCAAATGTAGAAGGAACTCGGACAGATCCAAGGTGAACTTTCTCACATGCAGTCAGAGTTTTCTCAGTTGAATACATGAATTGATGTTCGGTTGAAAGATCTACAAGAAGGAATCAAGTCGGAGGTACGTAAATGAATCAAGTCGGAGGTACGTACAAAACTTCGTTCTGAGCTTCACTCTTTATTTGAGCAATATTTTGGTCATGGACCTCTAATGGCAGTGGACGGTGCGGTGAATAGTAAAGGTAAAGGGATTTTGGGGTCACCACCTAGTTTCCCATCTTAAGAACACATAATAGTATCTCCGATGGCAGATCTAGGCCATTCAAGCATGTCTTCATGTGGAGTGATGGTGGAAGCTAATCGTTTCACTTTTAGGATGGAATGCCCGTCATTTGATGGTGAGAACTTTCAAGGATGGTGGTCCAAGCTTGAGCAGTACTTTGAAGAGGAGGTGATTGGTGATCATGCAAAGGTTCGGCTAGTTATGTTGCATCTCGAAGGTAAGGCACTTGACTGGCACCATTTTTTTGCTCGAAGGCATGGGGGATTACATCAACTATCTTGGAATATCTATGCTAGGGGACTTAGGGAGCGTTTTGGGTCAGACTCTTTTCTCGATCCTATGGCAGAACTAGTGACCCTCAAATAGCTTGGTTCTGTTGACCAGTATCATGATGATTTTCTAAGTTTGTTGAATCAGTTGAACCTGCCTGAAACTTATGCACTAAGCATCTTCCTTAGCAATCTCAAGCCTGAGATAGGTCAATATCTTAGGTTGTTTAAACCTCAGTCACTAGTGGAGGGGTACAACCTAGCGAGACAGGTAAAGAATATTGTGTATAGACCGGTCAAAAAAGAAAACATGATTAATGGTGGAGTTAATGTGGAAAGACTTTTATTTCCTATGGCTCGAAGTCTTAGAGGAAGTAGTAGTCTGAGTTCAGCAAGTGAATCAACAAGTGGGAAGCCTAGTTTTAAAATGCCTTCAAAGTCCTTGTCTCAAACAGAACTGGAAGATAGGAGGAAAAAAGGGGCTTTGTTTTTGGTGTGGTCTTAAATACTCACTGGGCCATAAATGGTCGAAGTATCAAATGTACCAGTTAGTTGTTGAACCATTAAAGGATAGTGGCACAGACACAAGAAGTCCTACTCATGATGACTTTTAGGACTGTTCTGAGCAGTTGGAGTCAACAGAATTAGGGTTAGGAAATTCAACTCCTGTATTGTCGTTGTATGCCTTACACGGATCACACGGTCACAACACCATATGGTTTCCAGCAGTTATTGACCAATTTGAAATGGTAGTTTTAGTAGATTTTGGTAGCACACACAATTTTATTGATTTCAAGGTAGCTAGAAGATTGAAGCTGGTTATAGAACCTAAGCCTAGTTTGAAGGTGCTGGTGGCAAATGGGGTCAAATTGAGCACTCAGGGACTCTGTAGAGTTGTAGTATGAGAGGCACATGGGTATAAATGTGTTACAGATTTTTTGGTACTATCAGTTAAAGGGTTTGATTTGGTACTCGGTATTTAATGGTTGCTGTCCTTAGGGCCAATTGTATGGGATTTTTCCAATCTCACTATACAATTTAAATGTGGGATCCAGAATTGCGTATTGAGGGGTACTGTACCTGGTTCGATGCAGATTGTTCCTAGTGGTCAATTCTCCAAGTGCATGAGCTTGGTAGGTAATGGACCCTGTCCGATGTTGTTGGCTTCATGTGATCAGACTGTCCTCACAATACAATCAGCTCAGTCGTCACCTAAGTTGCAAAAACTTCTAGGTGATTTTGAGGATATATTTCAGGTGCTTACACAGCTACCTCCCCCTCGATTACATGATCACAAGATACCTTTGGTGAATGAATCCAAGGTGGTCAAAGTACGACCCTACAGGTATCCAGCAGTTCAGAAGGTTGAAATAAAAAAACTTGTTCAAGAAATGTTGCAGGTTGGGATTATTCGGGACAGTAACAACCCATTTGCTTCCCCAGTAGTCATGGTTAAGAAGAAGGATGGGAGCTGGCGTCTCTATATAGACTATAGGCATCAATTAGCTGACCGTCAAGGATAGATTCCTAATTCCTATTATTGAGGAGTTGTTGGATGAATTGGGGCAAGCTCACTACTTTTCTAAGCTGGATTTGCGTTCTGGTTATCACCAGATTCGAATGTGTGAACAAGATGTCTTTAAAACAGCCTTCAAAACCCATGAGGTTCATTACGAATTCTTGGTCATGCCATTTGGCCTAACCAATGTGCCCTCTAGCTTCTAGTCCTTGATGAACTCGGTTTTTCGATCCATGTTGAGAAGATCTGTGTTGGTGTTTTTTGATGACATCCTTGTGTATTCGCAAGGGTGGTCTGATCACTTGCGTCATTTACATGAAGTTCTTCAAGTGTTGCGAGCAAATCAGCTCTTTGCCAAAATGTCCAAGTGTACTTTTGGAGCCACACATGTGGAATATTTGGGACATGTCATTTCTCAAGGCACTGTTAGTATGGATCGAGCTAAAATAGCAAGTGTCTTGGATTGGCCTTCCCCACGATCAGTTAAAGAGTTGAGGGGATTCATTGGCCTATCAAGGTATTATAGGTGGTTTATACGAGGGTATGGGTTAATAGCCAAGCCTCTTACTGTACTACTAGGACAGGGAGTTTTATGGCAGTGGACAGCACAATAACAAGAGGTCTTTGAGCAACTTAAGTTAGCAGTTTGTCAAGCTCCAGTGTTGATTTTTCCCAATTTCTAGTATACTTAAAGTTGCAACCCTACCGCCAACATCCCTTACGCAAGTTCCGGAATCAAAATTTGGCACCTCGGTATTTTGAACCTTTTCCTGTGGAAGCTCGGGTAGGGCAGGTGGCATACAGGCTGGTTTTACTTTCATCAGCTCGAATTCATCATACTTTCCATGTCTCCCAATTAAAAAAACACATTGGTTCAGTTGTTGATCAATCGCAACAACAAATTTTGTCTCATTCAAGTTCTAGTTCAACTCCAAGTCAGAGTGGCGATGGACCCGATGGTGGTGGTTTAAGTCCAATTGATGAGGATGACGGATATAGTGGTGATAGAGGTGAAATTAGGTCTTCTAGTCAGTATGGAGGAGAATATGGGGGTGGTACCACTGGTGGACATTTTCGTGACAGATCAGAGTTTGATGGAAATATGTTTCTTGAACCTAGGAGAGATAGAAGTGAACCTAGAGCTCCATCAAAGGGAAAAGGCAAGAAGCATACTTCTATAGGCTCTTCATCTGGTAGTGGTAGGAGATCGAGTTCTAGTAACCTTGGGTATAGTGATTCATCTACTAGCACTCAAGGCTTTTATCCACCAGAACAACCTTCACATGGTTATCCACAACCATATGGTTATTATCCACCATTTCCTAATTATGGTGTGCCATATCAGCCTCAAATGTATCCTCCTCCACCAATGTATCACCCACCTCCACCTTTCATGTATCCTCCTCCTCAAATATATCCTCCATATCAATTGAATGAAAACCAAGGTGAAAATGTTACTTTTTTTGGATATATTTTTGGACAATGGCCAAGAGAATCAAGTCAAGAACGTTCCCAAAGTGAAGGTGAAGGATTTGATCAGGGATTTAAATTGCGGTCGCGGTCGCGTTTTCGGTCGCGTCGCGTTTGTCGCGGTCGCGGACATAACGGACGCTATTGCGGTCACTGCGGGTATCGCGGTCGTGAATTTTTTTCAAATTCGCACAACTTACTGTAAAACATAGTAATTATAATTATAATTATAAAAAGTCACTTTTAATGATTTTAGAGTGTTTTCTAACACTTATGAACCTTTATTAATATGACATGAGAACACAACTTTTATAATCATTAATTATTCTTATATTTATTTACGAATTTTCTAAGAATGCTATATTAACTAATAACAAAGTAAAAAAAAAGAAATATTAAACATTTATCATATTTAATAAGTTTGAAAGTTTTTATAAATAAAAGAATTGAGAATTCATACATGAGAGATGTCTTTAATATTTCTTGACAGCTTTGAAGATAGTGAAGATATAAATACGCTGCAAAAGGAAAAAAGGAATAGATAAATTAATGAATAGATTCTCATTAATTATTCCTATTTCCTACCACTTATTTTCATCTCATTCTACTTTCATATATAATTTAACATGCTTCGATTCTTCATTATCTTTTCATAAAATATACTTCATTCATTTATCTAAAGATATATATTATTTTAAATGTTTTAATATCATCAAAATTAAGAACAATAACAAAGGATTTCTTAAAAAAAAACATACCTTACAAATAATGATAGTGGCACGATTTAGTTTTCACCAATTAGTGGAATGACGAGGAAGATCAAATCCTTCACCTTCACTTTGGGAGCGTTCTTGACTTGATTCTCTTGGCCATTGTCCAAAAATATATCCAAAAAAAGTAACATTTTCACCTTGGTTTTCATTCAATTGATATGGAGGATATATTTGAGGAGGAGGATACATGAAAGGTGGAGGTGGGTGATACATTGGTGGAGGAGGATACATTTGAGGCTGGTATGGCACACCATAATTAGGAAATGGTGGATAATAACCATATGGCTGTGGATAACTATGTGAAGGTTGTTCTGGTGGAAAACCTTGAGTGCTAGTAGATGAATCACTATACCCAAGGTTACTAGAACTCGATCTCCTACCACTACCAGATGAAGAGCCTATAGAAGTATGCTTCTTACCTTTTCCCTTTGATGGAGCTCTAGGTTCACTTCTATCTCTCCTAGGTTCAGGAAACATATTTCCATCAAACTCTGATCTGTCACGAAAATGTCCACCAGTGGTACCACCCCCATATTCTCCTCCATACTGACTAGAAGACCTAATTTCACCTCTATCACCACTATATCCGTCATCCTCATCAATTGGACTTAAACCACCACCATCGGGTCCATCGCCACTCTGACTTGGAGTTGAACTAGAACTTGAATGAGACAAAATTTGTTGTTGCGATTGATCAACTCCCACTAATTAGTTCGGATAGTGCCCTTCTTAAGTCACCAGTTCGAGTGTTGGATCGGCGTTTTGTCAAACATGGGAATCAAGCTGTAGTGGAGGTATTGGTCGAATGGGCGAATACTTTTTCTGAGGATGCTTCGTGGGAGAAATTGTTGGATCTATAGCATCGGTTTCTCACATTTGATCCTTGAGGACAAGGATCCTTTCGAGGGCGGGCAATTGTTATGGTTTAGCTAACGGTTGTATTTTTGTTTATATTTCTGTTAAGACTGTTAAAAATAATTAGTTAAACGTTGTGTTTCTTTTGAGTGGATTAGTGATATGGTGAGTTTTTTTGTCTAGTCAAAAACGAGTGCGTTTAGTCTATTGCAGTATAGCGGTTATTGCTATCATTATATTGCTTGTAACCTAAAGGGAAATGCATGAAAATTTGAATTCTGTTTTCAGCTTCTTTTCTCTCTTTCTATTTTCTCTCTGGATTTCCTTTCTTCTTTCTTGTTTCTATCTCTCTCTCAAATCATTCTTCAACAAAAAAAGAAAAAAAAACAGATCAGATCAAAAGAGAAGAGAAAGAGAAGAAGGAAAAAAAGAAAGAAAAAAAAGATTTGCAGAATAGAGAAGAGATGAAGGAGAAGATAGAAGAGAAAGAAGAAATGAGAACCGAAAAAATATTTGTTAAGGATTTGGGGCTTGAAGAAAAGGGTTTTGTTAGAGTTTAGGGTTTGAATAAAAAGAGAGCTTAAAAGTTTTGTATTAGGGTATAAAAAAAGGATTAGGGGATTTTGTTTAAGGTTAGAAAAGGATTAGAGAGTTTTGTTTAGGGTTTAAAAAAAGATAAAAAAATGATCAAAAGAGGATTTTGTTTAGGGTTTTAACATAAAAGATCAAAAGAGGTAATTTTTTAGTATTCATAAAATATTTGTTTAGTTTAGTGTTTATTGTGATTTATAAGTTATAAATGTTAATTTTTGTTGTTTTTGATTTATTGATATTTTGATTTTTTTTAAAATTATTTTTGTAAGGTACTATTTTTGTTTGAAAGAAAGTGTGCAGGTATGTCTCTGTTATATTTTGATATTAACGTTTTTTTGTTTATTATTAGATGCAGATAAGAACATATAGTCCAATTAGGTTTATTTTGTTTTGATAGTTTATGTTATTTTAACATAATTTTTTTGTTTTTTATGTAAGTAAAATATAGGACCATTGTGTTGGAATTTATAACACAGTTTTATTTTATTAATTACTGAACCAATATAAATAAGTTTATTATATACTGTTTAGTATATATAAAAATGTGATGTGGACAAAACTGTTTAGTATTTTTGTAATGATATTGTTATACTATATTTATTGTAATACTTATTTGTATTACATTTAGGTGTTTTGATAATTATTTAAAATGGATCACCTCAGAAATTAATTATCGAAATGTGTTATTCGCAACTCCGTGTTAGGGTGTAACATTTCTGTATTTTAATAATATTTTTCCTATTAGTGAGATAAAAATGCCCAAATACAAATTAATTACCAAAATATTTTTTTGCAACAAACTAATTGAACTCATTTTTTTTAAATTGCAGATATTTAAATGAGTTTTTTGATTCACGACGATGATCACATATCAAACACGGTTAATGAGATGGTAATAAAATTGTTATTTGTTACTCACAGGTCCATTTATAAAAAGTTCCATGTCATTTACGAAATTAAATTAGGTTATATTAACTATTTCTGTAATTTAATAGTGTTAGGGCTCGTACCACGCATTGAGGGGTTGTGTAAATGGTTTAGGATATGCGTCGGATGAACGACTAGTGCCATACTTGGAGTTAGCCGGATTCAGATCAGCGGCATTGATCTGACTGTTTGATTTGCGGTATGACTTAATATTCGCTTTGGTTGAGCGATGGCGTCTGTGAGGAGTGCACCATCACTCTAGAGGATGTTGCACTACAACTCAGGCTCCCAATCGATAGGAGTGTGATAACGGGCGTAAGTGCGATCTTCAAGCCTGCCGCCCTTTGCTATAACCTACTAGGAGTCTCGCCCGATGATGTTAAGTCAAAATTTTTGGGTTTGAGGTTTTTATGGATGAATGTCAATTTCGACCATTTACCAATTACTTCCATTGAGCGAGAGGTGATGTGCGCTGCTCATGCATACACTATGCACATTATAGGGGGTGTACTCATGCCGAATGCAAACAACAACAATGTCTATTTAATGTACTTACCCTTGTTATCTAATTTGTATAACGTCCGTTCGTATAGTTGGGGTTTCGCAGTACTATGTTGTATTGTGAGCTTAGTCGGATGACAAAGCCTTCTGCTGTGGACATAGGTGGATGCCTCATATTGTTACAGTTTTGGGCGCTTTACCAGATGCCATTCTTGGCACCGATTAGTCACCAAGCATATGTATTTCCACTCGTGAATAGGTGACAAAAATTTTACTCATTATATCAATTATTTGACATTTTTTCTAATGATAAGTTTTTTATATTATTTTCGTAGATGGAGTATTAATCCTGGTATCGAGAGGTCATACACGGTTTCGATATACCGTCTGATGATTGAGATACATGCTGGGGAAGTGGTAAGCTATTCCAATGTTCGTGACATGTAATTATTTTATCTATCTTACTCGAACCGTGTTAATATAACCATGTTATTAATTGTGCAGTTCATCTGGATACCCTATTCCTTCCCGTAAATTACGGTTATGATTCTTTCGTTTGCCCACATCCACTCACACCTGTGGTGCATTAACGCATCCATTATCAATTTCTAGACAGTGGAGTGGTATAACGAGGATCAAGTACTCCGATAGTTTGGGTACATACAGTATATCCTGACACCGCTAGTGCATCCACGAGATTAAAATGAGGGGAAAATAAGGAAATAATTGGGCGGTAGTGCATTAACAAAATATTGTAGTGTAGAACAACCAGATGGGGCGGAGACCTCAGATGGATCTTTCTTTTGATTTGAATCCCTTGTTAGAGTACATACAGTGGTACTCCGAGATGGGAAAACCGTTTTTATTTGATGAGAAATCGGTGGTAGTCCCCTCGCGCATGTCATGACTTGGGCAACCCGTCCATCCCCTTCCAGATTCACCTCCTACACCCGAGCTAGAGCCCTCGCCAAACTCGAGGCGACGCTGACCCTAGGCGATCTCGTACACAGGCCTTATCATCCGGACCTGGGGGTTGATAACTATTTCTTGGGCTCATCAAGCCACGTATATCATTTAGTGTTTCTCGGATCTAGTTCTAATATACTTGATTCGATATCATCGATGACGTTTGATATCTTTAGCCCATTACCTCCGTAGTACTCCACTCTTCCCCGGAAAACATTTGGGGCATACGCATTTTCTACTATGTTTGGTACACCCCCAGGTTCGGGTAAGGATAACATTGATCGCCGTGAGCAATTGCAACATGAACGCTGACCACCACAACGATTTACCCCTAGAACCATACCATTAAACCATCAATTTTAGGGGTTTTTGTAGTTTTAATGGTCAAGTTTGTATGTATTTAATTGTAGTAAAATTTGGGCATTTAAACTCAATTTTTTACTTAACTCTCAGGTTTTTTGGTACTAAATTTAAATAAGATGGTGTCTAAGATATAAATTATCGACTTATATACATGCAAAAATATAAATGAAAAAATAAAAAATTTATAATATAAATGCAAAAATACAAACTTTGTAATATAAATTAGATGCATTGGAGTACATTAGCTCAATTCCACCTGATCGCGACGGTTAACCAATATGGTAGTTTCACTCCAGGCATTTACTCCGATTATGCCCAACTAATCTGCACATGCCACAAAGCTTCCCGTCAGTTTTCTCCCTAATGTCCATTTCATTATGGATTTTGGTTGATTGTAGATGACTTTTTGGATTCCTACGCAACATTTTATTCTAGACATGTAATACCCTAAAAATTACTTCAGTAAGAAAGTAAGATATTATCCCTGATATAGTAAAATAAAAAAATAAAATGACAAAAAGGAAAATTTTGAGTTATGTCAACATTGTGAATTATATTATGATATATTAATTCAAGAAATGACTAAATCATAAAAGTGAGAAAAGTTTTGTGGCCCAAGAGTAAATACTCAAAATTTGAGGAGTTAAAGTGTAAATATGAAAAATTTAAAGGACTAATAGTGAAAATATTTGAAGGGTGGAATGATCTAGAAACTAAGAAAAATGGATGAATTAAGACCAAATTGAACAAGTGGAAAAAAAGTATGAGGGGTTAAATAAAAATTTTACCAAAATAAGTGATGAGTCAATGGAGGAATTTTGAAAAATCATGAGGGGCAAAATGATCATTTAGCAAGAAAGATAATTTTGAAGAGTAATGATGATGTTGGTGATATTTTAGATTAAATAAATAAATATTAATTAATATTTTGATTTGATTTTTAATTATATTTTATTATTATTATTTTATTTAGTATATAAGGAAAGAAAAGATGAAGAATTCTCTTCATCTTTTCATTTCATCTTTTCATGCTACCAATGTGAGAAGAGAAAAGAAAGAAATAAATTTCTTTTTCTTTACAATTTGGTCATTTCATAAAAAATTCACCATTTTCACCAAGAATTTTAAGAAATTTTCATAATCATCAAGAGAGAAAAATGATAAGGAGACTATGGAAAACAAGAAAATCACCTTGGATTCAAGAAAACGGAAGTTGGAGGAGAGAGAAAATCAAGTTAAAGATTGAAATCAATAGGACAAGGTAAGAACATCAAGATTTCAATATATTATTAAGTTTGATATTATTGAAAAAGTATGAAAATGATGTTAAAGTAGAGTTTTCTTATATAAGGTTCTATGTTCTTGATATGTTAGTGAAAGGAAATAAGAGGAAGTGATGGAGAATATTGTAGAGAAAGGAAATGAGGCTGTTATAAACTTGATTATCAACATTTTACACTAAAACAGTTTTGGACCGTAGCAGTAGTCTGACTTTGAAAATTCACCAAAAGTTGTATAAATTGAATTATAGGTTAATTAAAGTATTAAATTAAATCCTATTGAGTCTAGTTTTACATAGAAGAAATTTTGTAAGCAAAAGAATTTCATATTATAAGATATATGAATTTTTGTGAGCCAATGTCAGATTGATTTCGGCTTCCCCTGTTCTGACTTTAGAAAATCATAAAAAATTGTAAAAAAATAATTATGGGTTTAAATTTATTTTTTTAAATTCTTAATGAGTTTATTTTTAAGAGAAACAAATGGAAACATCATCCAAACCATGTACTTAGAGATAATTAATTTTTAGTAAAGAAAGGTCGAAGCTGTCAAACAACAGAACAGGGATAAATTTGAAGATTTTATTATACTTATTGGCTAAATTATAAATTCTAAAATTTTTATGGTAGAAATAAATTTGAGTCTAGTTTTAAAAAAATCAAGAGGATCTTAATTTAGAATTCTTTAGCTCAAGATATAAATAATTTAGTGACTATAACTCAAGTGGATAGCTTTGATATGAACATATAAACATGTTATATACTAAAAGCTAAAGATTCTAACAAATATATATACATTAAGGATGTGGAATGCAGAGTAGGAGGAGAAAAATATATATGAATATTCATCTAGCATAGGTTTACATTCCAAATGACTAATTTGCATGTTTTAGGCTCAGAGACTAAATTGAATAAAAGTAAAATTTTAGGGGTAATTTTCTAAAAATGTCAAAAATGACCAAATTGCATGAAATGAATTGTTTTATTGTATAAATTAATATATTGAAAGAAATTATTAATATCAAGTGGGTTTAGAGCTTTAATTTTATTGTATGATAATATTATAAAGTGATTTTGTTAAATATTAATGTTAGTATCAAATTGTGAAAATAATTAAAATATTAGGGTTTAGTATTAAGTTTCTATTTTATTAAGGGCTTTATGATATCCTAGAATATTTGGATAAATTATTAATTGAGAAAAATTAGTTGATTTGATAGATTAACTAGTTAAGGGACTAAATTGTAAAAGTTGTAAAAGCTTGGGTAATTGTGCAAATTCAAAAAATTAAAGGGTATAGATTATGAAATAAATTGGAATTGAAATATATGCTAATGAATAAGTAATTTTATATTTTAGATCAAGATTCTGTAGATACTCGTGAAAAAGGAAAATAGCAGAATAATCCCTGAACTCCTGCAATTATTACAATTCAATTCAGGTAAGTTCGTTTGATTAAAATTTTAATATTTATTTATTAAATTGATGAATGGTATTATGTATTTATTCATATTTATTGTTGAAAATAAAATTATTGTTAAATTATAAAATTGAATTGATTGTTCAAAACGAGTGGAACGCGGGATTGAGTACAATCGTTCTGTGGCAAAGGATGAATTGACAGTAAATGCAAAGGATGAATTGATGGAAAATTACCCAACTAAATCGAGGTTCAGCATTTGTAGCGAACATTTGTGTTTACTTTCCGTTTAGCTCTCACGAGCTTCTGTTAACTCATACGAGCTTCCGTTCAACCTTTATGGGTTTTCGTTTAGATCTCATGAGCTTCTGTTCAGCCTTCGGGCTTTTTAAAATGATGTACTCATACCTTTGAGTCGTTCTTTGAATGGTAAGATATCGGGAGTTTTCTTGGATGATATATGTATATGAAGAAATAGTAAAAGATGATATGTATCATGAAGTGTATATATATCTCAATATATTGATATGTTGATACATAAAAATTATGTAAGTTGAGACGAGTAATAAATTCAAGTGTGACATGTTGAGATAATAAGATTATTGATACTGAAATTATATGAAATATGTTCAAGTACACTAACAAGTGTTGTTGTTTGATGCTTAGGCAAGTGCCAAATTTCTGGTTGAATGGTAATATGTTTAATTACAAGATGCATTGAAATGGTAAGTGCTCTAATAAAAATATGCTTGTGCTTATGAAAGAGTGGTAAGGTTTAAGTTATGCAATTTCTTATGAAATGAGTTATCATGTGATTAATTCGAAAAAGGTCTATGTTTAAATGCGCTAGCTTGTAGCTATGGTTGAATGATATGCTTATGACTGGTGTGTTATGCATATGGAATGAGTGTGAAAAGTAAAGAAACGAAAATGAAAGTAAAGAAATTTTGGAAGAGTTAAAGTTGTTTAAAATCCTACTATGCTAGGAATAATATGTATAAGTGATACTGTAGATTATTCGCTTAGTGAGTTGTTAAATATAACTTCATGAGTATTGTGTATCAATATTGGATTATTCTTGATATGTATAAATTTCATATTTGAAAAGAAGTATTATGATTAAAGTTTATACGAGCTTAATAAACATTCATTGCTTATGTATTTGTTTTTCTTTACTTTTCAGATTATCGGAAGCTCGATTGGGTTGGAAGCTTGTCTGAGTTATATCACACTATCCATCGGTTCTATCGGTACTTTTGAATGTTTTGATTTTGGTTATAATGACGTGTATAGGTATTTTGTTTAATGATGGCCTATATGTATTTTGTTGAGTTTAGCCACTTATTTTGGCTTGTTGATATGTGTAATGCTGATTGTAAATTAACATAGAATTGGGTGAGAATGGCTTGTAAAATGACCTATTTTTGTCCACATGGTCAAAGACACGGGTGTATGTCTCAACCGTGTGTGACACACGGCCATGTGACATTGCCGTGTGTCCCTTGCATCTTAAATTTGCATAAAATAGAATGCTCACACGATCTACCACATGGGCGTGTGACTTGGCCGTGTGACCCAAGTCAGTATACTCACACGGGCACTAACATGGGCTGAGACACGACCGTGTGTTCCTATTTCGAATGCATACACGGCTTGAGAAATAGGCATTCTCCAAACCGTGTGAGTCACATGACCTAGCCACACGGTTGTGTGACCATTGCAGTGTTGAAAATTTTAAATATTTCTATTTTTTTTTAGTTTTCGACTTAGTTCTAATGCGTAAATTTAGGCCTCAAGGGTTTGTTTAAGGGACAATATGTATGATTTTGATTGGTTTCTAATATGAATGTTAGATGACATGAAATGTCTGATAATTAATTTGTAAACTTTGGTAATGTTCCGTAACCCTGTTCTGACGACAGATTAGGGTTAGGGGTGTGAGAGGACAAGCTCGAAAGTCGTCGTAGGTACCTCACGTGTAGACAGATAAGGTAGGACAGGGAACTCGCTTTCCCAGACATGCAATGCGCGCTCGAGAGTATACACCTTAGCGATAAACTATTCAACATTGAGCGAGGCGTGAGCACAGGCTACCACGACATGCACACAGAGATAATGAAGTGTCTGAAACATCCCGGACTCGTATTTTCTATTTCAGATATCAACTCTGTAGGACCTAGGTGGGATACTAGGTCGACGACTGATGGTCGCTGTAACTCGAAATGTTTCAAGCTGTCATGAATATATTTCTAAATTCATCGACCTCTCCCTCTGACGTTTCGCATCCATTACATCCCTGACATTTTCAACAAACACGTGTCTCGTATTAATTTGGTTGACTTGTTTCAGCCCCATTCTTGGTATCAAGGTAGCCATCTTGTAGAATGTAGCCGAGAACACAGATGAAATCAGAAATGAGTGTTCATTTCACCTTGCATGTCACCCTCAAGTTTGGTCATCCATTGCTGGAAAAGGTGTGGCTATAGCTCGTACACTATGTATGTATTAAGAAAAGACAAATTACAGTCTCGAATTAATTTGTTCTAATATTGATAACATTAAAACATATATTGAAACTAATTTTTACCCATTTTTACAACTTGTCTCCACCAGTCTGCATTCTTGTACTATCGGTGAAAGTTAGTCGCGATGTGTCGGATACAGCAAACGATTCTCTATGGTACACTGGAACGCTTAATGGCAATAATTATTCCCTTCCCTCTATAAAAAATAATGCAAATATTATCGTTACTAATAACATACCTTCGCAGGTTCGTGAGGAAGAATTCCCATGATTCCATGTTCTTCTTGTCCACAATGACAAATGCTATTGGGAACATGTTCTTGTTCTCTTCTTGAGCAATCGCAATAAGTAGGATCTGCGTATATTTCCCATATAACCAGTCCCCATCTATCTGCCCAAGCGACTTGCAGTGGGGAAATACCTGCATGCATGGATCAAACATCCAGAACATCTGGTGGAAAATTCTTCTTCCCGGTTGTAGTTGGTCATCCAGGTTGTAATAAGGTCGTGCCTCCAACTCAATGACAGTCTCTGACATGTACTCCCGCATAGCGGCTAACCACCCATGTAGCTCATTGTATGACGCATCCCAATCTCCGTACAACTGCTTTATTGCCATCTGTTTAGGTATTCATGCTTTCTAATATGATACTCGATATTAGAATCGTGCTTGCATTTCGCCAATCAGTAACGAAACTTTAATGGTCGGCATGTCCTTCACCATTGGCATGATACATGTACAGATAGTTTTAGAATCAAGTTTCTAGTGATCTTCTTTCATACGTGTTGAAGTGCATGTGTAAGGCCCAACAAATTTTCATATTTCCCACATCTACAACTTATCGATAAATGTGGCTTGTACCGACCAATTGCAGCATTTCATCAACCTCCAACACTCCCCAATATACAATGACAGTTTAGACACGACTACTTTGTAGTCCAGTGACACATTCATGCTATATCGCTTAATGGCAAATATTCACTCTTCCTTGATATTGAATTTTTGGCCTACGAACAACTCCTCAAGTTCAAAATCTATGACTAACCGGTGAACAAGTAGTATATCAAGGTACTTCAAGAACTCGGCTGCATGCGCCTCATTGGGGTCTATTAGCGACATGTGTGCCCCAGGATCATTGCGTATCACAATGCATCGAATCGAGTTCTCGACTGAAAACGCATTAACATTTCCATCGTCATTCGTGTCTTAATCATCGATATCATCCAAGACCTCTTCTACATCGGGATCACTATCACTATTGACCTCGTGATTAGAAGGATTACTATTATCATATCCGTTATCACCATCCGCATTAGTCTCAAATGCAACATTAAGATCTTTGTCGAACCTGCGTACAGTCAATTGACTATCAATATACAATATCGGAACCACCATACACAAATCTTAAACTCCATGTTCTTCACGTGATAGAGCGAGATTTTCAACTGGCTCTGCATCAGCTAACTCAGCAAATGACTGAATCGGTACATTTTGGTGGCTCTGATTACCACAATAAAGAGCAACCATTGTCTCCACGTCTTCATCGTCTACAAGTTCCATCTCGGTGAATTTGATGAGATCTGTCAAAACTGGAAACTTGTAGAAAATTTTCGAGATCCTTCTCCCACAATGTCTAACAATTTTTGCTCTAATTCTTTCCTTCATATCATCAACTGAGATATTTCTATTAAATCTCATTACTATTTGTTAGTGACCTTCAAATATACATCCAACCATTGTTGTGAAAATTACTTAATTGAAATAAACACATACGAAAAATTGATTATCCATTTTTAATATTAGATTTGTTAAAAAAGAAATAAAAATTCTCAATATAATTTCAAGAAAAATAATTACTGTAATGAAAAAAAATGAATTGCATATATACTAACCTTGTGAATTCTTCTTTGTTTGTTTACTCTTCTTTTCTAGAATTTTTTTTGTTGTTATTTGAATTCTTAATTTTTTTTCCCAAACACTGCTTAAATAATGGCTAGTGGTAATACTTGGCACCATTGGTGCCGCCTATAACATTGGCACCAGTCCTTTGGTGCCGCCTTTCCCATGGGCACCACCACCCAAATCCGTCCCAAACTCGTATTTAACCCATGTATTGGAACCGTATGGGAAAAATATTTTGGTGCCGCCTATCAACAAGGCTGCAATATTAAAAAATCATTTTTATTTTTATTTTTTTTAACTGAAACTGATGGGTGTTAGAAAATAGGGGTGGTGCCGCCTATGCACCACGCTCCACCACCCTTGATATGTCATTTTCGTAAATAATTTAGCTGGTATACCATTTTGGAATTTTTTAATTTTTATATATTATATATATATATATATATAGAAAAGCCTTAGATATCTAATAGATACAAGTTGTTAAATTCAAGTATCTCCGTATATATTAAGTTAAGTAAAAAACTTTTAGGGGAAAAAAAATACCTTCCGGTCGAGTTTGGTGCGTATATCTTTTTATTTGATCTGAAGCATCTCTCAAGTTGAACATCGATTCAGTCGCAGTTGTTGTAGAGCAGCAAAATCATTAGTGGGGCAACCAACCGAATTCAGCCAGATTCTTTAAATTGTTTGTCTTATGGTTTTTAATCGTTGAATTGTGTGGAGGGTTTGTTTTTCTTTTTCAATCATACTTTTGCAGTTCAACAGAAGGTTTTTGCTTGCACCAAAGATATATTTATTAATTTATAACAATAGTTACATGCATATAAGGCATCACACTGCATTTCTTCACTGCTATACCAGATAACTAGGATAATAGTAATAACCATGCCGCATATGGTTCTTTTTTATTTATTTCATATATCATTTTATTAGTTCATACTTTATGGAAACCATAACCATTCATTGGATTCATTATGGATCCAGCAGGAAATCAATCCTCAGTACTACAAAACACAAAATTATATAACAGTTAGAATACTGCAAAAAGTGGTTTCAAGGAAAAGGAAGCTATAAAATTTGGTATAAACTTGCCTTTCGGGTGCCACATTTCTTCTCATCATCACTCTCGCTGTCACTGCTACTGTTTTCATCGACTGCATCTTTAATCTTTTGGATGAGAACTCCCCTCTTGCGCTTACCCCTGTTTTTGGATTTACCCTGGCAAGCCATACCACCCGATGCATGCCCATTTTTGTGGGTGGTGCATTGATTCTCCCTCTTGCAGTGTCCTGGGGTTTGGCTATGGCATTGGGCAGTCTGCCCAAGGGTGTGGTGACTTCCGGTTTGACCATGGCATTTGGCAGTCTGCCCATGAGTGTGGTGGGTTCCCGTTTGGCTATGGCATTGAACAATCTGCCCATAGGCGTGGAGGGTTCCTGTTTGGCCATGGCATTGAACAGTCTGCCCATGGGTGTGATGGCTTCCAGTTTGGCTGTGGCATTGGGTAGTCTGGCCATGACCTTTAAAGATTGAGCTAGCCATCTCTGACATCTTATAGCCAATGCAGGTGGATTGCTTTTGGTATCCATGTTGGGGGCAGGGGCAGCAGGTTTTCTCAACAGGCTTTTGGCCTTGGAGTGAGGCCATTGGTATGGACAAGAGAATTAAACAATCACTAACTATGAGAGGACTTCTCTTGAGCTTTTGATTTGGTTTACCGGTGGTTGGAGGTAGTGTTTGAACGTCCATATATAGGCATTGAATGAATGAGACTGCTTAATTTCACTTCAACCTTTGAATCTACTTTTTGAGTATGGTTCAGCACTTAGACAAATTATTTAAAAGGAAAGAAAGAAACGCATAACATATGCCATTTAGCCTCTTTTCTAAAAATGACTTATTGAAAATGATTTATTTTTCTGAAAAAGTTAATATTTTTTGGTGTTTAGATAAATCTGTGTACAATATTTTTTATTGTTTGATAGATTTTTTAAAAATATTTCATAAAAGTTGTTTTCAATGAAACAAACATACATTTGAGATTTTCTTATTTTTAATTGTTTAATTGAATTTATTTTTATCTATAATTTTATATTTTACATTGTTTTTGCATATATTAAAATATTATATTAAATTCAGGTTTATTACAATGTCATTTTTTAATTACATGACTACCAAGTGAATATTTTTTATTTAAAAATGTGACATCAACAAAATTGACAAAAAAATTTAACGATGTCAACAATTGGACTTGATTTTCAAATTTGAAAAGTAAAGGGATTAAATTCTTGAAAATAAAAGTACAAAGACTAAATTGTAAATTTGTGAAGTGTACATAGACTTATGACATATTTTAACCTTTATACTAAAAACATTTATTATTAATATATTTATAATTGTAATAAATATTTATTATTAAAATATTGATATTGAGTAACTTTAAAATTATTATTATTAAAATAAAATTTAAATATTAAATAATTTATTAAAATAATAAATTATATTTATTATATTAAATTTTATTATATGACTAAATATAAATAATTAAATATGTTTAATAATATTGAAAAATATAATATTTTAATAATTTTAAATATTTTTAAAAATAAAAATAAAAATTATTATCAATATAATAATATTAAGCTTGATTTAAGTTAATTTTTATATAAAAATAAAATAATCTATAGATGAGCTCTTTTCCGCGAAATGACTCACGCTTTTCAAAAGGACAAGTCATTTTACAGGAAAAATGACTTATTTTATGTTGACCTTGTAATAAGGCCCAATTCGGCCTGGGCCCAAATACAAAAAAAAAACCGGTTCAGTAAAACAAAAAACAAAAGTAAAAAACCCTAGTCGCAAGCCCCAGCAGCCCCACGCCGCGCCCAACGTCCAGTCGCCGCAAGACTAGGAGATCGGCCTCCCCACGCGCGCCGTTCGCTCCTCAAATACCTGCAAAGCGGACTCAAGGAGTCCAAATAATGTAAAACAGCAAAAAACAAGGAAAATGGGTTAGTATTAGGCTATAAAACAATCATACTTTTGTAAACGAAGGGAGAGGATTTTTGAAAATACAGAGAGAATACAAGAAAGTTTTTTAGATCTAAAGGTGATTTTGATTCTTTTTTGGTTCTTTTATGCTTATTTTTCCTTTTCTTTACAAAAAAAAGAGTAGTTTAAAAAAAAAAGGGTTTCTTACCTGCGGTGTCATCGTCGACGTCCTAGGCTTGCTTCGGTTGGAACCGGAGTCGGAGGTCCAGGATTTGAAACGGCCAAAGGCCGAGAGCGGCGGTGGCAAAAGGGGTTTAAAACCCTAGCAGAGAAATCTCTGCTTTTACTTTATTTTTTTGTTGTTTTTTTATTTTCTTTTTTAGAAAAAATGGCAACTATTAGGTTTTTTAGAAAAACAAACTTAAATACCGATTTGAAAACGGCGCCGTTTCAAGCCAGGCCTTGACCCGCGCGGTGACCCGACCCATAGGGGAGGATCCGCGCGCTCTGGCGTCATAGGGTCTATTTGCGCATGGAGTCCCTCCTGTTCGTGGCGCGTTGCAATTAAGCCTGTTTTGTTTTTTAAAAATTTAGGCCGCATATTTCTTTGTGTTTCAATTGGGTCCCTCCCTGCATAGCGCATTGGAAGGATGGGATAATATCCCTTCTGGTCCTCCATGGTTGCGCGCGCGTTCGAGTGGGCCCCCTTTTTAAAAAATTTTTATTTTAAATACGCCCATTGCTTCGTTTTTAACTCAATTTAGTCCAACTTTTTTTTTCTCATAATTATGCTATGCTTTTTATTTTTTGATATTATTCATATTATTATTATTATTATTATTAATATTATCATTATTATTACTGCACATATATACGCATGTTTTAAATAATATACATATATATACTTTTATATATATATATATATATATTTTACTTTTCTAACATTTATAAATTTTATACTATATATGTATGCATATATATTATATAACATATACACTTGTCGCTTCATAATTCAAGATACCCATACATTTTTCATATATTCATGTACACGTTTTCCTTTAAATTTTTTTCTTATATATTCTTTTTATACATATTGCACATATTTTTATATTTTTACTTTATTTTCACAATTCTCATGTATATATTCTTATATTTTTATGTTATTTTCACAATTTGCAAATACATACATGCATTTTATTTAGATTTCTTTCATTCCATCTATTTTATATGTACACTTATATTTACACATTGAATGTATGCGTACACATGCATGTAAATTTACTTGTATATATCTGTAAACGTTTATTCATATATGTTTGAAATTAAGGTTGTGTTTCATATTGTATATTAACCTTTTAACACACCCCTTCAAAAATATTCTTTGGTTTTGATTATTCATCAAAGTCATTTTCTTGATTTAAAGGTTTTTTTGAATAAAGGTATTGTTTGAGGTTTGGGATTTTCGAGGGAAATTGAGCCCTAACGTATTGGGTTCTGATTTTCTTTGTCAATCCTAAATGATCGAGAATATTTTTATTCAAAACACATAAAAATCATTTTTGAGAACTTAACTTGTTGTGCCCTAACGTATTGGGTGTGGCATGTTACTTTCTCGAAATGAAGATTTTCGTATAAAATAAAAGGGATATTCAAGTTTGGGGATTATGAGGAATTGTACCCTAACGTATTGGGACTCGATTTCTTTACATGACTTGAACAATTGGTTATCCTTTTGCAAATTTCATCATTCAAGCTTATTTTAAAATCTTTTTTAAACTTTCGACACTAAGACATCTAATAATCAAGTTGGTACCGATTTTGGGCGTTACGAGGGTGCTAACCCTTCCTCGTGCGTAACTGACTCCCGAACCTGTTTTCTTAAAATTCGCAGACCAAAATAATTTTTAAGGTGAGCCGATCACACCCTAATAAAGGATCGGTGGCGACTCCAGTTTTTGTTTTTTAAAGTCGACAACTAAATTTTTGTTTTCAAAAAACGGTTTCGACAGCTTGGCGACTCCACTGGGGACCTAGAGAGTCGAGCCATAAACTGATTATATTTGTCTTTGTGTCGAACATCAAAAGTTTTAAAAAAATTCATGATTTCCCTTCATATATATATTTTTACCATGGTATGGTGGAAACTTTGCATTTACATCTGCATTTTGCATTTTACCCTTAAGTGGGAGCGAGAAACTAGTCATTCGTGAGGTTTTCACCTCCGTGCAGGGTAGTGGATCGCTTCCGGGATACATCCGTACCTATGTCTTTGTGAGATTTTCATCTCCGTGCAGCCATAGGGAAATGTGTCCCCCTGAACCGACTCGATCCACATGAGCCTATAATGGGTGAGGATCGAGGAATCTGCTGGTTTGGGTACCCTTACTCTAGAAACTAAACCTCATATAGTGAGCTTTAGGAACTTGACCTAGGTAGAACTATCCCAAACCCTAGTGGATTCCTGTTGAGGTGTTTCTTGCTATTTTATGTTTGTTTATATCTTTATATGTGATACTGACTTGGGTTTCTTTTGTGTTATTTGCATGACATCATGATAGCATAACATTTCATCCTAAAAGGGCGTTAGTTCAAATTTGGTTGCTAGACAGAAAACTTATCATGGAAAAAAGGTTTCTTGATAAGGTGGAAGATAATGCGGCTGTCCAAACTTGGTCTGAGACAACACAGCATGAGAAAGGTGATAGTTTGGCAGAAGGATACGTGTTAGAGTTGTGGGACTTCACTCATGTTAGTGTGACTCAGAATAGCCTACAGGAACTAAAGGAAATCTGGGACCAGTGGAATGATGAGATTAAGCAGCTCTTCTATTCAAGTTATGGTGACTTACCTTACTTGCTCTAAAGGTGGATAAGCACTTGTTTCGTGCTTTGGCCCAATTTTGGAATCCTGCCTATAGTTGCTTTACCTTTGGAAAAGTTGATTTAGTGCCTACGGTGGAGGAGTATACGGCGTTGCTACGTTGTTCAAAAATGCAACCGGACAAAGCCTATTCAAGAACTGCTAATGTTCCAACCTTTTTAAAGAAATTGATGAATATTATGGGGATGAGTGAGCAATGGGTTGCAGCACGAATCAAACAAAAAGAAGATAGTAAGTGCGTTCCTTGGAGGAACTTGAAAGACTTAATTCTAGCGCACCCGGATATGAGGAAGAGGGTTGATGTCTTTGCCTTGGGTATCTACGGTTTGGTTATCTTTCCCAAAGCTTTGGGACATATTGATGAAGCAGTTACTGACCTTTTTGACCGTCTTGATAAGGGGGTTACACCAGTTCCAGCAATTCTGGCAGAAACTTTCAGATCTCTGAATGAATGTCGAAGAGTAGGTGAGGGTAGGTTCATTGGATGCACGCAGCTCCTTTTAGCATGGTTCCACAGTCATTTTTGGAGGGTGGATAAGGTTTCCTATCGGGTTTTTTCTGAAAATTATTCGCCCTTGAAGGAAATAGTGACATTACCCAGGCAGGATGGTATCTCAGAGGAAAAATAGATGGCAACTCTTCAGAATCTTCAAGAGAGGGATATTGAATGGAGAACTCCTTGGATGCTGTCAGATGAGATCTTATATAAATGTGGAGATTTTGACTGGGTCCCTTTACTTGGGATTTGGGGGGCTCTTAGCTATGCACCGTTATTGGTACTGAGACAGTATAGGTCAAGGCAGTTTGTACCAACAACCCATGGATTAGCTCAGTGTGAATTCTCGTATAAGTGTGATGGTTACAAGAAGAAGATACGAGAAATGACTAACACTTGGAGGCAGACTCGACGATTGAAGAGATTGGCAGTAGGTCCATCAACGACTCCTGAATATATCGGTTGGCTAGGTAGGAGGGTCAATGATAACATACCTGTACCAGGTCAAGGAGACAGTCAATTTGTGGAAAAACATGTACATATGGTCCCTTCTGAGCTAGAAATTATAAAACAAGATTTTGAAAGAAGAAATTCTGAGCTCGAGAAGAAGATAGAGCAAATGGAAGAGGAAAAGATGAGTCTAAAGCTGGATGTGGATGTCCAGAAGCTGGAAACCGAAGGCCTGAGGAAAGAAAAGCGCAAGGCTGAGGAGGATTTGAATAGCTTGAAGGTGGATTATAAGAGGCTACGTAAGTTAATGAGAACTGCTGGATTGGGAAAAACCTCAGAGCAGTGGCGTCAAGAAATTCAAGAAGAAAAGGTTAAGGCTGATAGGTGGGAAAAGAGATTTCTGGAGGCTCAAAAGCAAAACAAGTCCTTTGAGAGGAGTTTGTCCGAAAGCCAGAGCGAAAGGGATGAATTAAAAGCTAGGGTGGCCGAATTGGAGGCAATATTGCAAGACTATGAAGCCCGAATTGAACATCTGGAAACAAATGAAGATCATCAAAATGAACAGCTTCACCATCTTCAGGATCAAGTTGCAAGCAGGGATCACATCATGGGAGAAGCCGTGGTTCAGATCCAAGGGGTAGCTGAGCACTTACAGACTTTGGCAGTACAAGCTGATGTACTAAGTGTGAAGTATGAATCGGAATCAGATCAGGGGCAGAAGTTGGCATCATTACTTAGGGAGATTAAAGTTCTAAGTGTTAGGGCAAAGTCGTATTTATAGCTGTTTTATGTAAAGAAATTTTTTTCTCTAGTAAAGTTTTCTGAGTGGAATTGAATTATAATTAACGCCTTTTTTGCATTCATCTCATGCATCGCATCATATGCATTAGCGTCACATCATATGCATTAAAGACCTTTATTAAATCCTAATAACTCAAAGTTATTGCTCAGTTAACCTGGAAACCAACCAACCCGACACCGATACGGCACTCGAGCAAAGACAAAAGATATGGATCAGAGATTAGAGAAGCTCGAACAGTACCAGAAGGAGATGCAAGACCGGTTTCAGCTACAAATGCAGGAGCGGTTAGACAAGATGAAGCAAGAAATGTCTGAGAAGATGCGAGAATCTCAGGAGGATATAGTGGCAAAGCTAACCCGACTGATAACTAAGGGAGTTGACAAAGGAAAGGGCCCCATGGCAGATGTCGATGAGGGAAATGATGATGAACTTTTCTATCCTCCAGGTTTCACCCCTCCACATGAGCAAGCTCAAGCTGAATACCCGCGCAAATCAACTGTCACCATCATGCCTCAGCAATTTCGAGCTGGTATTTCGAACCTCCAAACTGGGTCGGGTTTTAATCCCGAAAACAACCCCGTGAACCCTGCCATTCTGGACTTTGACGAAGTGGCTGAGAAAGAAAGAATAAAGGTGGAATTATCGAAACAGTTAGAGGATCGGTGCAAGTGGCTCGAGGAGAAGTTCAAGGCGATGGAGGTCGCTGAGAGTTATCGAGACATTGACGCGAAAGAGCTGAGTTTAGTGCCAGATTTAGTACTCCCTCATAAATTTAAGATGCCTGAATTTGAAAAGTACAATGGGACAAGCTGCCCAGCAGCTCACATCACCATGTTCTGCAGGCGAATGACGGGTTATGTTAACAACGACCAACTTTTGATACACTGTTTCCAAGACAACCTTACTGGGGCAGCATCCAAGTGGTACAATCAGTTGAGTCGTGCCACGATTGGATCATGGAGGGACTTGGCACAATCATTCATAAAACAATATAGTCATGTGACTGACATGGCTCCTGACAGAATCACCTTTCAGAACATGGAGAAAAAACCGAGTGAAAGCTTCAGGCAGTACGCACAGAGATGGAGGGAGGTCGCAGTCCAAGTTCAACCACCGCTCCTGGAAAAGGAAATGACCATGTTGTTCATTAACACCCTGAAGGCACCGTTCATTACACATATGTTAGGAAGTGCCACAAAAAGCTTTCCTGACATAGTCATGAACGGCGAGATGATTGAGAACGCCATCAGGAGTGGGAAGATCGATGTTGGAGAGAGTAACAGAAGATCGGCCTCGAGGAGAAAGGAGAGTGAAGTGAACAACACGAGCATGTACAACAAGGGTTACTCGAAGTCAGTAACAGTGAGTCAGCCAGGAAAGGTGGCTGCCAGTCAGCAAAACTCGTCGAGACAGGAGGTCAGTACAAGGCGAAATGTTGAGAGGCCCCAATTCACGCCAATTCCTATGTCTTACAGGGAACTATACCGAAATTTATTTGACGCACACGTAGTTTCCCCTTTTTATCTGAAGCCCTTGCAACCCCCGTATCCTAAATGGTACGATGCAAATGCACAGTGCGACTATCATGCAGGAATCACGGGGCATTCCATAGAAAACTGTACCGCCTTCAAGAAGTTGGTTGAAAGGCTCATTGGTATGGGTGTCGTTAAATTTGATGAAGCCACCAAAGCAGAAAATCCATTACCAGACCATACTGACAGCGGAATAAATATGGTGGGCGAAGATAGAAGAATCAAGGCAGATATTGCGGATGTAAAGACTCCTTTGAGAAGGGTCTGGAGGGAGATGGTGAAAAGGGGACTAATCGTCTCAGAAGGAAGCTGTAAAAGGAAGAGGAATTACTGTGAGTTCCACCATGAAGTGGGGCATGAAATCCAAGAATGTACGGAGTTCAGAGCCCAGATACAAGGCATGATGGACAATAGGGAGGTGAAATTCTGTGAAGGAGTTCAAGAGGAAAGTGATGTATGCGCATCAGAGTTGGCGTTGGGGGTCCCGAAGGTTAACCGTCCTGTGGTCATCATCTCGCGACCTCAGAACAGTGAGGTTGGGGCACGAAAAACACCAAAAGTAATCATTCAAAAACCGACCGTGTTTACTTACAAAGATAACAGGAGGGTTCCTTGGAATTACGATTGTAATGTGACAATCCCGGGGAAGGAGGATGTAATTAATAGAGAAAAGCAGGATGAAGGAAGGCACCACGAACAAATGAAAGCACAAGTCGAGCCAATAGGAGAGGAAACTTCAGTTGAAAAAAAAGGAACGTGGTCAAACCCGAATTGTTGGTCAATGAACCAATCAAAGAGGAGGAAGCTAGAGAGTTCTTAAAGTTCATAAAGCATAGCGAGTACAGTGTTGTGGAACAGCTGCACAAACAACCTGCTCGCATATCTGTGCTAGCTTTACTCTTGAACTCGGAGGGACATCGGAATGCACTACTGAAGGTGCTAAATGAAACTTATGTGGCCGACGATATCTCTGTTAACAAGTTGGATCGACTGGTCTGCAATATAAGCGCTGATAATTTCATCTCCTTTAGCGATAATGAAATACCACCTGGGGGTATGGGATCTACTAGAGCTTTACACATCACTGCAAGGTGTAAAGGATGCATATTACCGGGAGTTCTGGTAGACAATGGATCTGCATTAAATGTATTGCCCCTATCCACGCTCAACAGGCTACCTGTGGATAGCTCGCATATGAAATCGTGTCAGAATGTGGTGAGAGCATTTGATGGCACCGAGAGGAAAGTCATGGGAAGAATTGACATACCCTTGTTAATCGGCCCAACTGTCTATGAGGTAGACTTCTTGGTTATGGGCATCAAGCCTTCTTACAGTTGCCTATTAGGAAGGCCTTGGATTCATTCAGCAGGTGCGGTACCGTCATCGTTACATCAAAAACTGAATCTGGTATCAGAAGGCCGGGTAGTGACGATAGATGCTGAAGAAGATATCATTGCATCTGTGACTAACGATGCGCCTTATTTGGAGACAAGTGATGATGCAATCGAGTGCTCCTTTCGTTCCTTGAAATTTGTAAACGCAACATTCATCCTTGAGGGAAACAAGATCCCGATACCGAGAATATCTAAGACCACAAGGATGGGGCTGCAATTGACAGTTGGAAAAGGAGCTTTGCCAGGGAAAGGACTGGGGAGATACCTTCAGGGCCGAATTGAGGCTCCAGTATTGAAGGACAAGCAGGACCGTTTTGGCTTAGGATACAAGCCAGATGCTAGGCAAAGGAAGATAGAGCAAGAAAAGAAGTGTGAGAGAAGAAGGGCTCGTTTGACAGGGGATGAAGTCGAATTGGAACCCATGACCTTTCCTCACCTATCCAAGACTTTTATATCAGGAGGATTCCTCTCTCAAGGGGTCAGAAGTATTAATACGGAGTTGGAGAGTATTCATGCCGTGTATGAAGAAGCAACGTGAGGAAGAACCTTGCGGGATATTCGTCCTTACGAGTCGAGAAGGGCACTAAACAACTGGACTGCAGAAGAAATACCTGTAGCTTTTAGGATTTCCTCAGAGTAATGTCCAGAACACCCTTATTGCTTTTTAGCCTAGAAGTGATAAGGATTCCTTTGTGAAATAGACTCATGTCTAGAAAATCGTTATTTTAATAAAGTTCGTATTTGCAGTCATTTTTGGAGCAAATCTTTCTTTCTATAAGAGCAATTACTTTGAATTTTTCCAAACCACACTTGCATTTCATGCATGACCATAGTGCACTGAATAAATTCCTGAATCTATACTGTTCTTCATAACAGGTCCTACGATATCAATGATACGAATGTCACTCTTACAAATTCAGAATTCCCTTTTGAACGAAATATGTGTTTAGAGGGGTCGCATGATTTTGAAGATGTTGAAGACTGTGGTTTATCTCCGGACTTATTGAAAATGGTAGAACAGGCCGAGAAGCAAATCCTACCCCACAGGGAATCAATAGAAATTGTGAGCTTGGAGGAAGGTAAAGAGGTGAAGATCGGGTCAGATATCTCTGCAAAGACAAAATAAGACCTCATCGAATTACTCCGAGAGTTCAAGGACGTGTTTGCATGGTCATACCAGGATATGCTGGGGCTGAGTACCGATATCGTATCCATCGTCTTCCTATAAGAGAAGATTGCAAGCCAATGCAGCAAAAGCTCAGAAGGATGAGGCCTGATATCGTGTTGAAGATAAAGGAGGAGGTCCAAAAGCAGTTTGATGTTGGATTTCTGCAAGAGGTCAAGTATTCTGAGTGGGTGGCCAACATTGTACCAGTTCCGAAGAAAGATGGGAAGGTGCGAATGTGTGTGGACTACAGGGATTTGAATAAGGCTAGTCCAAAGGATAACTTCCCATTGCCCCACGTCGACACATTGGTAGACAATACTGCGGGCTTTTCATTATTTTCCTTCATGGATGGCTTTTCGGGTTACAATCAGATAAATATGCATCCTGATGACATGAGAAAGATTACGTTCATTACGTTATGGGGGACGTTTTGTTATAAAGTAATGCCGTTTGGATTAAAGAATGTGGGAGCGACATATCAAAGAGCTATGGTAGCCTTGTTCCATGATATGATGCACAGGGAAATCGAAGTTTATGTTGACGATATGATTGCGAAGTCCAGAACGGAGGAGGAACATGTGCAGGTCTTGAGAAAACTATTCTCAAGATTGAGAAAGTTCCAGCTCAAGCTTAATCCGGCGAAGTGCACTTTTGGGGCCAGGTCAGGAAAATTGTTAGGCTTTTTGGTCAGTAAAAAGGGAATCGAGATTGATCCAGACAAAGTGAAGGCAATACGGGATTTACCTTCACCCCGCACTCAGAAAGAAGTTCGAGGATTCCTCGGAAGACTGAACTACATTGCTAGGTTCATTTCACAACTAACCGAGAAATGTGACCCTATATTTCGTCTTCTGAAGAAACATAATCCTGGTACTTGGGATGAAGAATGCGAAAAAGCCTTTAACAAGGTAAAGCAGTATTTGTCTAACACTCCAGTGCTATCACCACCTAGCCCGGATAGGCCCCTGATATTGTATCTGACAATATTTGATAATTCCATGGGGTGTGTGCTAGTCCAACATGATGAAACAGGGAGAAAAGAAAGGGCGATATATTATCTCAGTAAGAAATTCACTGACTGTGAAATGAGATATTCGCCTATTGAGAAGCTATGTTGTGCCTTGATTTGGACAACTCGGAGATTATGACAGTATATGTTATACCACACGACCTGGCTAATTTCAAAGTTAGACTCGTTAAAGTATATGATGGAGTCAATTGCTTTGAATGGGAGGATGGCCCGATGGCAGATCTTACTGTCTGAATTTGATATTGTCTATGTGAGCCAAAATGCGGTGAAAGGGAGTACAATTGCTGAATTTCTGGCTAGCAGGGCTTTGAAAGATTACGAACTGTTAAGTTTTGATTTTCCGAATGAAGACCTGATGTGTATAGCCGCTACTGAAGAAAATCCCCAAAAAGGCCACAGTTGGAAGCTAAACTTTGATGGAGCCTCGAATGCTGTGGGCAATGGAATTGGGGCAGTCTTAGTATCCCCGAATGGTGATCATTATCCTTTCACTTGCAAATTGGATTTTGATTGCACAAACAATATGACAGAATACGAAGCGTGCATCATGGGTATTCGTGCAGCTATAGAGTGAGGAATCAAAGTGCTAGAGGTCTATGGAGATTCAGCATTGGTGATATATCAGCTCAGGGGTGAATGGGAAACGAGAGATCCCAAATTAATCAGTTATCGAAAGTTGGTCCTCGAATTGATTAAGGAGTTTGAGGACATCACTTTTTGCTATCTCCCACGAGATGAGAACCAGATGGCTGATGCACTAGCTACCTTAGCTTCTATGATCAAGCTGAACAGACATGGGGATATGAAACCAATCCAAATGAGTATCTATGAAGACCCGGCTCATTGTTACAATATTGAAGAAGGGGAAATCGATGATAGTCCTTGGTATCAAGATATACTACGGTATGTGAAAAATCGTGAGTATCCCGGCCAGGCAACGGAGAATGAAAAGAGGACTCTGAGAAGACTAGCCATTGATTACGTCTTAGATGGGGAGATCTTGTACAAGAGGGGAAAAGATCAGGTACTGCTAAGATGTGTGGACGCCGTAGAAGCAAAGAAATTTCTAGAAGAAGTCCATGAGGGCATCTGCGGAACACATGCCAGTGGGTTCACAATGGCTAGGCAGATTATGAGATTCGGGTACTACTGGTCTACCATGGAAGGGGATTGCATCAATTATTCCAAGAAGTGCCATAAATGTCAAATCTATGGTGATAAAATGCATGCACCTCCTTCACCTCTTCATGTCATGACTTATCCATGGCCTTTCTCCATGTGGGGTATGGATGTTATCGGGCCAATATCGCCGAAGGCTTCAAATGGGCATCGTTTCATATTCGTGGTTATTGACTACTTCACCAAATGGGTAGAAGCTGCTTCGTATGCTAATGTTACAAAGTCATCAGTCAGTAAGTTCTTGAAGAGAGAGATCCTATGTCGGTATAGAATGCCTGAAAGAATCATATCCGACAATGCGTTGAATTTGAACAACAGCTCCGTAGCAGAAGTCTGTAGTCAATTCAAGATCAGACATCACAATTCGTCGCCGTATCGCCCAAAAATGAATGGTGCAGTGGAAGCGACCAATAAAAATATAAAGAAAATTGTGGGGAAGATGACTGAGACTTACAGGGACTGGCATGAGAAGTTACCGTTTGCCCTCCTTGCTTATCGAACGTCAACCAGGACTTCCACCGGGGCAACGCCTTTCTCCTTAGTCTATGGCATGGAGGCAGTCTTGCCCATCGAAGTTGAAATTCCTTCTTTCCGGGTTTTGACCGAGCTACATTTGGATGAAGCAGAGTGGGTTCAGTCTCGATACGACCAGTTGAACTTGGTAGAGGGAAAAAGGCTAAAGGCTATTCAGCATGGTCAGATGTACCAGAAAAGAATGATGCGAGCCTACAACAAGAAGGTCCGACCTAGAGAATTTCACGAGGGGGACCTGGTGTTGAGAAAAACTATTCCTCTACAAAAAGATTTTAGGGGGAAATGGATACCGAATTGGGAAGGTCCTTATGTTGTTAAAAAGGCCTTTTCTGGAGGAGCCCTGATCCTGGCTGAAATGGATGGAAAAAACTTGCCTAATCCGGTGAATTCAGATTCGGTGAAGAGGTACTTTACTTGAAGAAGGGAGGGAACCAAGGTGAAAACCCGCAAAGGGCGCTTTGATTCCAAAAAAAAAAATAGAGAGGCTAGGGTGAAAACCCGCAAAGGGCACCTTAAGACCAAAGGGGATTTGAGTTGAAAACCCGAAAAGGGCGGCTCAAGTTTTGATTGTCACGTAGTAGTCTTGTTGTAACTGAATTGGCAAAAAGGAATAGACGACATCTTGGGGCATCAGCAAAATACTGTGAATCTCCTAAACACGTGTTGAATTCAGAAGGGTCTTCGAAAATTTGTACAGAGAAATTCAGAGCTACGATATCTGGGGCACCTGTTCATAGTATTTGTATTGAATTCGTTGTTTTAGAATATTTCATTCTTCTTCAATATAAATGTCCCCAGACAGTTCTTCTATCATTGACAATCTATTGCGAGTTATGCTCCCAAATTAATTCATCGTTGTAATCTTTTCGCAAACATGTTGCATTAGAGTAACGATTAATGGACTAGTAAAACTTTCACAAGGGAAGTTTTTCATATTACTCTAGAAATCTTTAAACAGCTCAGGAACCCGAAACAGGACTATTGTTTAGACCTTCACCGGGTTAAAAGGTCAGAGATATCTAAGAGTCAAGAGCCAAGATTAAAATTTTCAAGTTTTGATGAAGCGTTGTTGCCACAAAGGAAGCCTTAATGAGCAATAATGACTTTAAACATTTAATATTCATTTTTACATGACATAACATTCAAGTGTCATTCATACATGCCTAGTTAGGAACATTTGATGCATTAGATCATGACATCCTAATCATCAAGCATAATTAGTTTCACAAAGTGAGCCATACAGGTCATGTTCCACAGAGAGCAGATCGGTGAAATCATAAAGCCTTGTCTCCCTGAGTAACAATGGAGCGGGTTGAAAAGTAAAAAGATTGAAGCCACAACGGCGAATCTTACTTCCTTAGCAGTGCAGTGGAACAGATTGAAGCTACGACGGCGGATCTGGTTTTCCTGATATTGCAATTAAAAAGATTGAAGCCACAACGGCAGATCTTACTTCTCTAACGGTGCGGTGGAACAGATTGAAGCCACGACGACGGATCTGGTTTCCCCGACATTGCAGTTGAGCAAATTGAAGATTACAGATCTTATCTCCCTAAGCAGTAGTGGAGCAGATCGAAGATGGCGGATTTTACCTCCCTGAGGTTGCAACGGAGTATATTGAAGCCAGTAATTCTACCTCCCCGGTCGGCAGTGGAATTGATTGAAAAAGCAGATCTTGTCCTCATGTATTGGCGTGAAGTAGATCGAAGAAAGCAGATCTTGTCTCCCCATACTGGTGGTGGAGTAGATCGAAGAAAATAGATCTTGTCTTCATGTACTGGCGTGAAGTAGATCAAAGGTAACAAATCTAGCCTTCCCATACTGGTGGTGAAGCAGATCGACTGAGAAAACAAATCTTGTCTTCATGTACTAGCGTGAAGTAGATCAATGATAACAGATCTTGTCGTTCCATACTGGTGGCGAAGTAGATCGAAGATACAAGTCTTATTTCCCTGAAGTTGCAGTGGAGCAGACAAAAGTAACCAATCCTATCTCCTTGAAGTTGCAATGGAGTAGATTAAAACCGCAGATCTCATCTCTCTGAGGTTGCAGTAGAGCAGATCACATCAGATTTACCCTTAAATTGTAGCAAAACAAGTTGAAGCTATAAGACTTATCTCCCTGAAGTTGCAGTGGAGCAGATTAAAGATAGCAGATTTTGAGAAGCTACAAAGTACGAATCTTATTTCCCTAACATTGCAGTGGGGTTGATTGAAACGCTAGTTCCTGTACCTCTGAAGATGCAGTAGGAAGGAATAGGAAGGAATGAAGCTACCTGAAGAAGAAAAGCACTGAAGAAATCAAGGCTCAGTAAGACCAGGCGTAATTGGGCCTTGTAGTCTTTGCTCTATTCCCGTAGCACGACAATGAGCAAAGAGGGGCAGCTGTAATAAGGCCTAATTCTGCCTGGGCCCAAATACAAAAAAAAAACCGGTTCAGGCCCAATCAAACTGGCCCAAACCCAATATTCAGTACAGTAAAACAAAAAACAAAAGTAAAAAACCCTAGTCGCAAGCCCCAGCAGCCCCACGCCGCGCCCAACGTCCAGTCGCCGCAAGACTCGGAGATCGGCCTCCCCACGTGCGCTGTTCGCTCCTCAAATACCTGCAAAGCGGACTCAAGGAGTCCAAATAATGTAAAACAGCAAAAAACAAGGAAAATGGGTTAGTATTAGGCTATAAAATAGTCGTACTTTTGTAAACGAAGGGGGAGGATTTTTGAAAATACAGAGAGAATACAAGAAAGTTTTTTAGATCTAAAGGTGATTTCGATTCTTTTTTGGTTCTTTTATGCTTATTTTTCCTTTTCTTTACAAAAAAAAAGAGTAGTTTAAAAAAAAAAAGGGGTTTCTTACCTGCGGTGTCGTCGTCGACGTCCTAGGCTTGCTTCGGTTGGAACCGGAGTCGGAGGTCCAGGATTTGAAACGAGCAAAGGCCGAGAGCGGCGGTGGCAAAAGGGGTTTAAAACCCTAGCAGAGAAATCTCTGCTTTTACTTTATTTTTTTGTTGTTTTTTTATTTTCTTTTTTAGAAAAAAGGGCAGCTATTAGGTTTTTTAGAAAAACAAACTTAAATACCGATTTGAAAACGGCGCCGTTTCAAGCCAGGCCCTGACCCGCGAGGTGACCCGACCCATAGGGGAGGATCCGCGCGCTCTGGCGTCATAGGGTCTATTTGCGCATGGAGTCCCTCCTGTTCGTGGCGCGTTGCAATTAAGCCTGTTTTGTTTTTTAAAAATTTAGGCCGCATATTTCTTTTTGTTTCAATTGGGTCCCTCCCTACATAGCGCATTGGAAGGATGGGATAATATCCCTTCTGGTCCTCCATGGTTGCGTGCGCGTTCGAGTGGGCCCTCTTTTTTAAAAATTTTTATTTTAAATACGCCCATTGCTTCGTTTTTAACTCAATTTAGTCCAACTTTTTTTTTCTCATAATTATGCTATGCTTTTTATTTTTTGATATTATTCATATTATTATTATTATTATTAATATTATCATTATTATTACTGCACATATATACGCATGTTTTAAATAATATACATATATATACTTTTTTATATATATATATATATTTTTACTTTTCTAACATTTATAAATTTTATACTATATATGTATGCATATATATTATATAACATATACACTTGTCGCTTCATAATTCAAGATACCCATACATTTTTCATATATTCATGTACACGTTTTCCTTTAAATTTTTTCTTATATATTCTTTTTATACATATTGCACATATTTTTATATTTTTACTTTATTTTCACAATTCTCATGTATATATTCTTATATTTTTTATGTTATTTTCACAATTTGCAAATACATACATGCATTTTATTTAGATTTCTTTCATTCCATCTATTTTATATGTACACTTATATTTACACATTGAATGTATGCGTACACATGCATGTAAATTTACTTGTATATATCTGTAAACGTTTATTCATATATGTTTGAAATTAAGGTTGTGTTTCATATTGTATATTAACCTTTTAACACACCCCTTCAAAAATATTCTTTGGTTTTAATTATTCATCAAAGTCATTTTCTTGATTTAAAGGTTTTTTTGAATAAAGGTATTGTTTGAGGTTTGGGATTTTCGAGGGAAATTGAGCCCTAACGTATTGGGTTCTGATTTTCTTTGTCAATCCTAAATGATCGAGAATATTTTTATTCAAAACACATAAAAATCATTTTTGAGAACTTAACTTGTTGTGCCCTAACGTATTGGGTGTGGCATGTTACTTTCTCGAAATGAAGATTTTCGTATAAAATAAAAGGGATATTCAAGTTTGGGGATTATGAGGAATTGTACCCTAACGTATTGGGACTCGATTTCTTTACATGACTTGAACAATTGGTTATCCTTTTGCAAATTTCATCATTCAAGCTTATTTTAAAATCTTTTTTAAACTTTCGACACTAAGACATCTAATAATCAAGTTGGTACCGATTTTGGGCGTTACGAGGGTGCTAACCCTTCCTCGTGCGTAACTGACTCCCGAACCTGTTTTCTTAAAATTCGCAGACCAAAATAATTTTTAAGGTGAGCCGATCACACCCTAATAAAGGATCGGTGGCGACTCCAGTTTTTGTTTTTTAAAGTCGACAACTAAATTTTTGTTTTCAAAAAACGGTTTCGACAGACCTGTAAGTCATTTTCCGTTGATCAAGCTGTTTTTTGTGAAATAAACACAGGAAAATGTATAAAACATTTTCCGTAAAACTTTTTAAATGTAAACCCATAATCACAGATTCTATATTCTTCTTTTCGTTCAAACAGATTCGTATCCAATTAGTATAATGTGGAATGTGGTGGTCCATTTTTCAATTTGTGTTTAGGTGACATTTGCATGAAACTCTAATGGATGGAAAGACCATTTGAATTTGATTTTCTTTTTAAATATCTATAAATAAATTAAAAGGAAGCACAAATTATAAAGTGATGCAAAATTTTAAACTAAAATAATTTGAATTGATGTATTGGTTAGATTGTTAATTGGTAGTGAAATTTCATACAAAATGGCGATGAAGAGTTGTGCTCATCAAACATTACCAAAATCACGTTATCATAGTTATATTAATGATTATAAAAATTCATACTACAAAACTAATTTTTTATATAATCACATCTATTCTAAGGTATAGAATTAATAGTCTTTTAAGTTGGGTGAGTTTCAGATAAAATCTTTTCAATAATGATAATTCTAAAATTCAAATTTAATCATATTACTTAAGAATAAAGTCCACTACTACTTCTTTCAATCACTTGTTCATATATTAAAAAATTAACACCAGAAGCTATCAATTAAATCATATCAAGGTTTACACTGCAATTTGAGGATAATTTTATGATGAAAATTATGTCTTTTAACATACTGTTGATCTTTTGTTTATATCTTTTTGTTGAATTCACCATCACTCTATAGTTGACACGTTTTACTTTATCATCCACCTCGCTCCATTATAAATGTATAATTTTGAAAACAACTATCACCTTTAGGGACGAAATAGCCATAAAATGACCCTTTATTTAGGAAGGTAAAAAAGTTACATAAAATTCAAACCACTAATTCAAAAATAAGATAAAATATTAACTCAAAAACAATATAAAACTAAGATAATTATAATAACTAATTTATTTCAAATCTAAGACTACACTATTACACCCCACAAGATTGATGGTGATGATGAAAAATCGTGAATAGTTTATGGTAGAAAAACATGGATTTTCCAATTGAAGACATTGTAATGATGAACTCTTTGTTGTGAGTTATAGCAATGTAGAACTAAGTTCAAAATTGAGTACTAAGAAAACTAGACACCAACCTCGCCACTTTGAATTGATAGAAGCTAATAAAGACAACCGGATGGTTGACTTTGATGAAGCCAGAAAAAGTAAATAGTTGGAGATATATGACGATACAAGAATATCCTTATTTGACTGTATAAAAAGAGATATAGAACAAAAAAAAAAAAATCACATCATTAGACAAAAAGCTTGAATACAGGTAAAATTAGTTGCATAATAATTTAAATTACTAATTCAAAAATAAAATAAAATAAAAATTCAAAAATAATTTAAAACTTACCTAATAATAACTAAGAATACACTATTAGCTTACACCCTAGTTGAAGCCCTTCTCAGTTTGGCACTACATCAAGGCCTTACCCGCTTTTCATTCTCTACTATTCGCTGAATTTGTTCATAGTGCAAAATGTGGTTTCAACGAAAAGGAAGCTATAAAATTTCATATAAACTTACCTTTCCAGCTCCTCCATATTTCTCGTCGTCACTCTCACTGTCACTGCTGCTGCTGCTCTCATCGACAGCATCTTTGATCTTCTGGATAAGACCTCCCCTCTTGCGCTCACCCCTCCTTTTGTGCTTACCCTGGCATTGAGCAGTCTGCCAATGGGTGTGATGGGTGCCGGTTTGGCTGTGGCATTGGTTAGTCTGGCCATGACCCAAGAAGGTTGAGCTAGCCATCTCGGACATCTTATGGCCGATGCCGGAAGATTGATTTTGGTGTCCCTGCTGGGGGCAAGGGCAGCAGGTTTTCTCTACGGGTTTTTGGCATTGAAGTGAGGCCATTGCTATGGACAAGAGAATTAAGCAATCGCTAACTTGGCTTCTTGGCGGTAATTTGGCGATGCTTGAATGTGTATATATAGGCATGGAGTGAATGGGATTCCTTCAATTTCACATCAAACGTTGAATCCGCTTTTTGAGTATGCTAAGCACTGTGGCACCATTTGCATCATTACGCAGGAAAAAAAAAGCACATGATCTGCCATTTAATCACAATCATGGAGATTCTATCTTCTTTTGTTTTTTTCGTTCAAACAGATTCGTCATTGGCGCATTATGAAACGTCAGTGTTGTAACAGGTCTTTTTTTCTTCAAATTCTTCCATTAGATTTCTCAAGGTATATAAAAATTTAATATTTTTACAAGTTTTTATAAGTTTATATAAATTTTAAATATTTTATGATTTTCTATAAATTTATGAGGAAAAAAATTAAAGATCAAAACAAAAATCGTATTTTATTAAGGAGTTTAATTGATTCTTTTAGTATGTTGTTAAGACTTTTTATACTTGTAAGCCTATTTTTTTAAATAATTCACATGTAAATGTAGGTAAAGAAAGATTAAATATATTGATTTTTTTATGCAATATTAAGATAGGGGATAGTGTTTACACGGTTTTAAACCCATATCAAACGAGGGTTTGGCATGAGGTTTAATTATCATTCCATACAAATCAAGATAATTTTCTATTGATATTACTCTTTAAATTTTTGTGTTTAATAATGTTTTCAATTTAATCTTAAATTTTATATTAATATAATACAAAAAGTATTTTAATCATATTTTTATAATAATTATTAAATTAATTTATCATAAATATGATTTAAGCTAATAAATATTGGCTTTGAAGTTAATTTCAAAGAGATAAAAGCCGACGTAAAGTAGCTGATTGACAATGGACTAGAATTGAATGAAAGAATAAATTTACAATCTAAATCATGTCCTCCATACTATCACTTCAATCTTATTAGTTTTTTAAGTTTGATTTCCAGATTTAGTGTAAATAAAAATTTAAATCAATCTAAAAGAATTTAATATTTTTTAATGAAATTTAATCTTAAACATAGGTTATATCTTTTCGATTTTAATTTAATCAAGTGAATATTGCTTTTTGAATGAGATTTTTTTTAATTTTGAAGTTTTTTTATATTAATATTTGTGATTATTTTTATTGGAATAAATATTTTTTTTAAAAAGACTTAATATATATATATGCAAGTAACATATATGTAAGCATTTAAATTTGACAATTTGTATCTGCTTGGTACTTCAAAATTTGTTTGAACCTAAATTTGAAAATAGTAAACCAAGTTGGTACCTTTTATTGATATCTGACTTGTCGAAACCACTTTTAAATTTGAAAAAAATGGGGATCGACTTTGAAGATGAAAACGGGAGTCGCCACCGATCTTTTATTAAGGTGTGATCGGTTCACCATAAAAATAAAATTTTAGGTCTGCGAGATTTGAGAAAATATGTCCGGGAGTCGGTTACGCACGAGGAAGGGTTAGCACCCTCGTAACGCCCAAAATTGGTATCAAATCGATTATTTAATGTCTTAGTGTCGAAAAATTTGAAAAGATTTTAAAATATGATCCTTTTATCTTGAATAAAATGAATTGGGAAATAAGGCTCACTTACTTCAAGGAAATAAGTTGTCACATTCAGTAAGTTAGAGTATAACATTTTAAATGAGAAAATCAAAACCCAGTAAGTTAGGGCTCGATTTCACAAAATTCCTAAATATCGAATATTTCCTTTATTTTTAAAAGAATCCTCGTCTCGAGAAAATAACATGTCATATCCAATGCATTAGGACACAACGTATCGAATTCTCGAGAATGAGCTTTTATTTATGTGTTTTGATTAAAAAAATCTCGATTATTTAGATCCGGCGAAGAAAATTGGAACCCAATACGTTAGGGCTCAATCTTCTCGAAGATTCCAAATGTCGAGTATTTGCGTTATTTTGAAAGTTTTTGAATAAATCGATTTCGATACTTAAACCATATTGAACGTAACTTTTTAAGCGAATGAAGCGCGATGGAATTTTAATGTACAATGCGAAGTAATAACTCGTAAGCCCAAAATATATACTAATGAACACGAATAATCAATCAATACAAATAATTAATACAATGCATATAAGAGTAATAATCTCACATAATATATTATGCTAACATTCAAAGGCTAATGAATTAAAGGTCAATCAAAGCACCAAACAAATTAACACATATGAAATTGTACAAGTTTTTAAAATAACTTAAGAAATATGAAGGAAGGGAAATCATAATTAATGAATTATTTGTATAAAAAAATCTAAAATGAATAATACATGTATAAAGTTTAAAATAAACCAAGCATATAGTAAAATAGGGTTTTAAAAATAGATATAGAAAACAATTGAAATAAGTAAAAAAAATAGTACGTGTAAACGAGTTTTAAATAGCTATATAAATCAATTTAAAGCAAATAGTATAGGATAACTTTAAAATTAGTATATAAAGCAACTAAAAACAAAATAATATATATATAAAAAATCATTTACGAAACAAGTTGAAATAACATATAATGAGTTATATATAATATAAAAGAAGAATTTTAAAATAAATCAACTTAAAGATAATTGGATTTTTAAATAATACATATATAAATCATTTAAACCAAATAACACATATGTATATATATATTTATATTTTAGAATAAGTGCTATAACAATAGTTTAAAATATGTAAGTAAAGTAATGTAAAAATAGAAAATAAAATGATTTAAAAATATATATATTAAAATAATCAAAATAAAGGTTAAGAATTAAATTGAAACTACAACACAATATGGGGTGCAAATAATAAATAATGGAAGGATTAATTTTTATTCGATAAAAAAATGAGGGACCGAAACAGCAAATAAACACACAGATTCAAGTATTCAAAACCAAATAGTGAAAACGACATTGTTTTGACTTCGGTTTCATTTGAGTCCGCAGCAAAACAATTTGTGAATACTGCTTTTTGGATGAGATTTTTTTTTAATTTTGAAGTTTTTTTATATTAATATTTGTGATTATTTTTATTGGAATAAATATTTTTTAAAAAAAGGCTTAATATATATATGTGTATATATATATATGCAAGTAACATATATGTAAGCATTTAAATTTGATAATTTGTATCTGCTTGGTACTTAAAAATTTGCTTGAACCTAAATTTGAAAATAGTAAACCAGGTTGGTACCTTTTATTGATATCTGACTAACACCATTAGATTTTGAATTGACACCCGATAGAATTTTGATGCATGTTATAAAAAATAAAAATATTTTTTGAAAAAAAAAAGAAAATTAGGAAATTTATTTTTTATTTTGTAGGGATAATGAACCTGGACAACAATTTATCCAGCTCCATCTTGAAAATTTTTAATAATTTTATATTTTTAAAATTTCAAAAAAGCAATATATATATTTTAAAAATCTTGTATTTTACAAAATTTTCAATTTTTTATATTTTTAAAAAATTTCTTAAATTTTAGGATTTTTATTTTTCGATTTCACATGCATAATAAATCTAGACAATCATTTGTCCAATTTCATTTTGAACTATATTTCTCTAATAATTTTATATTTTTTTATAATTTCAAACATATAATAATATAAAAAATTAATTCATTTTTATTACTTAAGTAATAAATCATTTTAAAATAAATTTAATTTTTACTCCGTATTTAAAAAAATAGAAATGATTATAAGTCATTTTAAATTTTATTACTTCGGTAATAAATTTGAAATAAATTCAATATTTTAATTAGATTGTAAATGATTTAAGTAATAAAATTGGAATTTATTTTAAAACATGGAATTTATTTTTAAATTATTATTTTTGAAATTATACAAAATATAAAATTACTAGAGAAATACTAATTCAAAATGAATCTAGACAACATGTTTAAATTTATTTGTATCTAGACAACCATGCGTCCATAGTCATTGGAACTTGAAATAAAAAAAATCCTGAAATTCAAGAAAAAATATAAAAATATAAAAAATAAAAAATAGAAAATTTCATAAAATAGAAAGTTTACGTTTAAAAAAAATTATATCCTTATTTTTTGAAATTATAAAAAAATATAAAATTACTAAAAAACATTCAAAATGAACTTGAACAAATGATTGTTTAAGTTCAAATGAAGGAGAACCATGTGTTCGATTCATTATGCATGCAAAATAATAAAAAATTCCTAATTTTTTAAATTGTTTTAGTTTTCAATAAGAAATATTTTTTTATTATTATGACACGTGTCAATATTCTATTGTCTATCAGCCCACAATCTAATGGTGTTAGTCAGTTACCAATAAAAAGTACCAACTTGGCTTACGATTTTTAAGTTTAGGTATCAATTAAGTTCAAAAAAAAATTTAAGTACCAAGTAGATGCAAATTATCAAGTTTAGGTACCTCTGTATATATTGACACTTTTTTAAAAAAGTAGGCTATTGGAATGTCATTAGTGAATAAAATGATTATAAAAAAGTGGAATTTGAAATATGGATATTAAGACTATGTATACTACAATTAAATATGTATTATAGATATTTAGGGAATTCAAAAGAGTTTCATAAGGTTACTGATTTTTTTGAAAAATGAGTGAAAATTTGTTTGTGGCTGAGTTTGTGGTAGACGCTAGTCCGATGACCTCAAACATTGGAATTGGACGTGCTACCAAGAAGGTGAAACACCGATCAGATTTTCCACCAGATATGGATAACCCTACGATTGACTAGAATGGTGTTAAGATTCTGGAAAATGATACAAACAAGACTTCATATAAAAACACCTTGATAGGTAATTCATTTCGTTCAAATCCAGTGCTAAAGGAGGAAGCTTTTGCACTACAAGAAGGAGATGTATTGACAGAAATGACTGACAGAATCCCATCGATCACATTTTTTTGAAAGGGTGCAAAAATTCATTGAAAGGAAGATGGAAAGAACAATCATTATCAAATTGTTAGGATGAATGATTACTTTCAATGCCTTACTGAATAAGATCATGTTGTTATGGAGACCCAATCAACCTTTTAGCCTTATGAATTTGGAGAATGATTTTTATCTGGTATGATTCAATGATGAAGAAGACTATAACAAAGTATTGACCAGTGGCCTATGGGTAATCTTTGGGTAGTATCTCAAAGTTCGGCCATGGTCGCCGAACTTTTCGACTACTCAAAATGAGATTGACACCCAAGCTGAATGGGTTAGACTACCTGGCCTCCCAAAGGGGTACTATTCGGACTTCCTACTTAAGGCTATTGGGCAAACTATTGGTCCAATTTTGAAGATTCACGAGAATATTGATAGTGCTAGAATGGGGCATTTTGCACGATTGGCGATCTGTGTTGATCTCCGGAAGCCATTGGTATCAAAGATAAAAATCAATGGAAGAATACAACGCCTTGAATACGAATTGTTACCTAACGTTTGTTTCAGTTGTGGACTTTATGGGCATAGTTCTGAATCATGCCCAAAGATATAGGCTCCACAGGCGACGAATGCAAGTTATTCAAAATAGAGTGGAAAAGGAATGTTATGGCCCTTGGATGTTAGTGGAATGTCGATAGTGATGAATCGGAACACAGCGGTTATAGGGAACAAGAATGACAATAATCTAGGTGTGACTGCTGGAGGATCTCGGTTTAATGTTCTTGATGTGAATTAAGGGCTTGTTGATAATGATGAGATCTCTAATAGGGATATTTACTAGAGCAGATTTCGGGGAAAGAGTGAGCAGACTATGGATAAAAACAATAAGGCTTCCAATTCTGCCACTTGCCAAAAGAAAAATAATTTAAAAGCAAAAGGTAAAGGTATCTCGGTTGCTAGTGGGCTTTGAACGAATCTCAACATCTTAAAGCCTAACAATACTGTGAACGGGCTTTCAAGTTCAAGTGGACAAGGGCTAGTTGATGATGGGTAAAAAATGGGCCATAAAGAAGTGACTGATAGGAATGGGCTTTTTAAGTTTCAATCATTTCAGGTTAAGGCATCCCTAAATGGTCAGAAAAATAAAGCTGTGAAGATTCTAGAGGGTAAAAATTTTGATTCAGTTCACAGAAAGAAAAGGAATATTGGGGAATCAAGCGTAGTTTTGGAATTATCAAAACCGAAGGACATAACAAGTAAGAAGACAGGTCAAGAGCCTTTATACATGGATGTTCCTCGATCGCGAAAACCGCCGGATGTAGGGGCTTCAAGGTCTTAACACATAATGGTGGAGGTAATGACAGCTATGGAGGAAATTATATCAAGAATAAAAAGAGATTCAAGCCATGTTTCTATGGTTGTTTAGGACAACATTTTGATGGAGACGATTGATGTTGAAGATAGTCGGAATGAGAAGCATATGGATTGGTTCTCTTCCTTGCCCTATGGGTGTGTTTTATCTTTTCTCTCATTTGTTATTTATGGATACAAAATTAATGTTTTGGAGTTGCCAAGGTGTTGGCCATCCACATTTCCATAGATTCATTAAGGAGTATACAAAAGAACTTTCACCAGATTTAGTTGGATTTTTTTATACTCGAATTAGTGACTCTAGGGTAGATGATGTTATTGAAAAATTAGGCTTCCAAAATTCATTCAAAATTGAGGCCATAGGGTTTTCTTGGGGTATATGGTTATTATGGAGTGATAACATCAAAGTTGATGTCATTGATTTGCATTCACAAATGGTTAATCTGAAAATTGTAAGCAGATAAGGACATATAAGTTTCCTATGTTTGGCTGTTTATATGAGCCCTCACCCAACCAAAATGAAATTTCTTTGGTAGTTTTTGGACTCTATAGCATTATCAGTTAAGGAGCCTTGGATTCTTGATGGAGATTTCAACTCCATTCTGGATAGTTTGGAGCATGACGGTGGTGTTATTCGTGTGAAGGCAAGTTGTAATTTTTTTTAAGGATTTCTTATTCAAGAATAAGCTGAGGGATATGGGTTTTTCTGACCCTCGTTTCACCTGGAGTAGAGGTAATCTTTTTCAAAGACTTTATAGGCCATCTGCAACTCATATTGGAACTGTTTCACTCCAGATAGTTTGGTCTGACATCTCCACAAATTGAAGTCGGATCCTCGACTAATCTTGGTTAATTTGGGTTCTAGTGGCCATAATCATCAGAATACAACTTGTCGGCCTTTCAAATTTATAGCAAGCTGGCTACTTCATCCAGAATTTGGGGATTTGGTGTGTAATTATTGGAACCACAAAATTGATGTTGTTTCAAACTTGGAACTTTTTCAAGCAGAAGTCTAAAGCTGGAACAAAAATGTTTATGGTAATATTTTTGCTCGAAAAAATGAATTGGTAAAGCAACTCGAACGTGTAACGGGTATTTTGGAGGTTCGATCATCTTTAGGTCTACAAGCTCGAGAGTTTGAATTATGTCAGGAAATTGAAGAAGTCTTGAAGCACGAGTGTCACATCCTGAAATTGGGTCTAGAAGTTTGGAGGGTAGTTTTAGAATTATGGCCTAAAATTGGGTTCGAGAATTCATGATATGCAACCCAAAAATATCTTAGTTTATGACTTTTGAAAATTTAACCTAATTTATAATAATAATGTGGAAAAGACTTTCAATTTATAAAGTGGACTATTTTGTAAAAGGGTCTAAGTTGGGAGTAGTTCAAGAGCAAATATACCAAAGTTTTAAAAATAGCCTATTTTCCCTTTCACCTACGGGAAACACACGACTCATATTCTTCGCTCACTTATTTTTGTAGTCCATTGAAATCCCCAAATACCATTCACCAATTTTGATCTCCATTGCTTTAATACTTTTGATTTTCATCATCTCCCTAACATTAAAACCCCTTTGAATTCAAAGAAGAACATAAAAAACACCATTAATTTCATTGATTTTTCTCCAAGTGGGTTTTCTCCAACATAAAAAACATGCAAACTACCTCATTCTTTTCCATAAAGCAAATAAGGAGCAAGCTGAGCATGTTAATGGTATCCTTAATACTTTTTGCTACTTTTCTAGACAGAAAATCAACATGAATAAAACTCAAATTTTCTTTTATCAAAACACAACGAGGAATTTAACAACTGAAATATGTAGGAACCTTGGAATTTCGAAGGTGGATGATTTAGGGAAATATATTGGATGCCTATTTTTCATAAGAGGGTCTCGTCTAGAACGTTTGAGTTTGTTGTAGAGAACATCCAAGAAAAGCTTAATGATTAGGAAGCACAAAATTTATCTATGGTTGGAAGGATTACTCTAGTCACATCAGTCATTATAGCTATTCCATTATTTTTCATGGCCACGACACGTATAACCCTCTTGGTGTGCAAAGAGATTGAAAAGCTTGCTCGAAAGTTCATTTGGGGTTCGAAGGTAGACTCAATGAAACTTGCTCTACTAAATTGATTTGAATGCTACCAACCTCTTGATAATGGGGGTCTTGGACTCCGAAATCTTGCGAATCAGAATAAGGTTTTTCTTTTAAAATTGGGATTTAATAACACAGAGGCTCTATGGCTACAAGTCTTGATGAGCAAATATAACATTCAGGGACTGTTGCCAGTTTTGATCTTGAGGAGTTGTTGCTTTTTAATTTGGCTATCTATCATGGGAGTTTGGCCTAAGGTTCTCAACAGTGTGTTTTAGACCGTTGGCGATGGACACATAATTAATTTCTGGAATGATGTTTGGGTTAGACAGATTGACCCTCTTAAATTTTCTATACAGGATAGAGCTGCTGGATGAACCTATTAAAGTTTGTGACGTGATTGATAATACGGAGAATTGGGATTGGCCTCGTCTAAATCAATTGTTCTCCACCACATTGCTGCCATTTTACCCCTCTAACCCGTATATAGGTGCCTACTGTATCTCGTGGAAGTGGTCACAAAATGAATTGTTCTCTTCTGCTAGAACTTTCAAAAGTATTTACTCCATTGGTAATTTTGCTTCACCTATGAATTGGAAGTTGGTTTGGAGGTGTAAAGCTTCGCAATGAGTTCGAGTGTTCTTGTGGTTATTGTGGAGAGATCATATTTTGACCAATGGTGAGAGATCTCGAAGGCATGTGTCAAATGAGAGCCATTGTCCCTGATGTAGTCATATTTTTGAGTTAGGTATTCATGCGATTCGGGATTGTTCATTCTCGAGAGCAGTCTAGAATGTTGTTGTTCCTTTCAATGATAAAAGTATCTTCTTCTCATCTGATCTTAACGAGTGGTTAGTGTTGAACTTGGCTAATCCAAGAGATTTTGGTAGCAGAGTGGTGAATTGGCCGACGTTGTTTTCCATTATACATTGGTTGTTATGGAAATATCGTAATAATTTTATTTTCAAAGACAACCATAGCAGTTGCAAATCAATAATTTCTACAACATTTGTATGGACTAAGAGGATGGAGAAATCAAATACACGTGATATTCTTATCTATTATGTAATCCATTAAGTTTTGAGATCAATTTTATTAAATGAAGAAAATTTTAATCTTGAACACATCTTAGTGTAATAGAAATATTTTTATATTTAACAAATTATACTAGACTAGATATAGCCTTTGAGATCAATTTACTTTTAAGGTTTAGTTTTGAACCAACACAAAAGCATTGGAATGAAGTGAAGTATGTTCCATCTCTATGACATATTCGATATGGGTTTGTTTTACCCACATGGAGTATGTTGATGTTGGATATTTTTTAATTCTTCATAGAACTTGGTCACAAACAAGTTATGTTTTCACATGTGGTAATATTTTTATATTATGGAAGTTTGTAAACAAGCAACCATTGCTACCTCATCAAATCATTTAAAAAATTTCACTTTTTATGAAGCAATTCACACGAATGCATATGGTTTCGAGCTACAATCCAACATATTAGAAAAGCATATGAAATGATTGTTGATAACGATAAGCCAACAATATTTGCCTGAGGATACACAACATGCATTTCACATGCTAAAAGGTGATAGATAAACATATTTTTCCAAAACTTTTCTATAAGCACGAGCTTTTGAAGAAATTAGGTGACGTTGATATTTGCTAACTTTTCTTAAGTGATAACTTAGTAAATTTATTTACAAAAGTATTACCAACTTCAATTTTCAAGAAGCATGGACATAACATAAGAATGCATCATCTTAAAGATTTAGAATAATTAATTAGTGAGAAGAAGCTTCCCATGAATATTTTACTTTTTTTTACTAAGTTTTTATTTTACTAGATTTTCCTTTGCAAGGTTTTATTGAAAATTTTTATAGTAAATTGTCATTTAAGGGGAAGTGTTATAATACATATATTATTTGCATGCAGTAAATAACTATGTACTTATGTCACGAGACTAGAATTGTCATCTCGCAATCCGTGCGACCTTAAGCAATTTCTTAGGTTCAAATTCATCTAAATTAGTCTAACTCTTGCAAAGTGAGAATTCTTGCTAGAAATTCTCCTAGGCACCGAAAATAAAGCAGAAGCAATTCAAAGACAAAAGAGCAACAAAAGAACAAAAAATGTCACAAGAAAGCAACGCACACAAGGTGTTTGAGTAAATACTCTCAAAGTATCGCTATTACTTTGAAGGATTACCATGGAGTGATTACAAATGAGGGGGAAGACCTCTGTTTATAGTTGAACTCCCCCAGATTTAACGGTATAGATCGAATTACATTGACAGCTAAGATTAGTGCCTATCTACAATATGAGAGTCCTAAGGGATTTTAACTCTATACATATTTTATCCCTTAAGATTTACAATAGTTACCCTGATAACTCTGGTTCTATTAGAGTGTTTCACTGGGCAACCAAGATTTCAAGTAGATGAGTTTCTCCATATATTTCATGAATTGGGTCAATTCAAGTGGATTAAATGAGTCTCAATTAATTAGTTGACCTTTACAGGACGTTCTATGTGCATTCATCACGAGTTTTGATCCGTGGCCCGTGAAACTTAAGTATTTATGAGATTAGTGTACACTAATAGTACACGACATTACGATGGGAGGGAAAGAAAGAGAAAAAAAGGTATAATTATCTTTCAATCCCTTACACTTTTCAAGCTTTTCTAATCATGACACGTTTGCGACTTTTATTTTCTTTTCTTTGTCTTGGGTTGGAGCTGGGAGGGAAAGAAAAAGAAAAAAATAGTATAATTAATTATCAATCCCATATACTTTACAACTTTTAAAATTTAGCCTTTTTTATTTTTAAGAATTTTAATATTTAAAAAAAATATTAAAATAATTATTTTGCAAATTTATCTACAGTTTCATTTAATATCTAAATATAACCCATTTAAGATTTTTTTTTCTTTTTACATTTTTTCTTTAAATAATGTATTTAAAATGATTGGTTAATTGAGTCTTGGCTCAAAGTTTTTCTTCCTATTAAAAACAATCCTGAATTGTTTGCTATATATGATCAGATAGGAAACTGATATCAATTGAGAACATAAATTTTTGCCACTCTAACTAGATGCTTGTATATATAATTTATTTCTTGATTTTCAATAACAAAAAAAGAAGTTTAACCAACAAAAGATAAAAAAGAAAAAGAAAAAGAAAATATATGATCCTATATAGATCTTGATTAAACAGATTCATCTAATGAACATATAATTTAGACATAGGAAAGGCTGAAAATTGAAAACTTCAAGTAACATAATCTTAAGAATCAAACATCCTCGGAAAAAAAAACATAAAAATATGATCAAAATATACACATTAAACTAATCGATCACATCTTCGTTTATTCATCATTTATATAACTTCGCATAAACTTCTTCATTAAGCACATGAAATACCGACAGTGGAGGCTGCGGTGAACCCTTCTGGCGGTGGACTTCTCTTAACAACCAACGAGCCATTAATCTCCGGCGACAGTCCACCAAAATCTATCTCCGGAACCTCAGGGATTGTTGTAAGTGCACCTGTCATGTCGTAAACCAGGCAGTACTCCTCGTAGGATCTTTGTTTCAGCCACAAAACAGAAGAACTCGAGCTTTGTTTGAACTTGAACACGGATTTGAACAGTTTCTGAATGGAGCGAGAGAACTTGGAAGGTTGCTTCTTGGAAACGGGTGGGGCGACTACATGAGGCATGGACGACGACATGGTTCTTGAATGCATACGGCTGAGTCGAGTTGGGTTCAAACGAGCCATAAAGAGTGGTAGCACTGTTTTTTAACTTTTGTTTGGTGTCTTTGGGTATGGTTCAGGTTTTATCTTCTTTGTTGAAGGAGTTTCTTTTGTTTGATATTTTTTAATGGTTGGTGTAATCAAACGAGTTGGTTATGAGTTATGATCCGAAAAGGAAAATAGAGAGCATTAATGAGATCACGGTCTCTTCCTTATGGACCATTAATAATCTGTGAGAGCTTTTTATGGGGATCAACATTGCTTTTTATATTGATGAGAGATATTACTTTTTCACTTCTATCTATCTCATTTGCAATCCTTAATTATAATTTTCCCCTTAATCACATTTTCTCTTCAAGTAATTATACGAATGAACATTTAATATATATTCCCTAAATAAACAATTAATAAACTAGAAATTTTATCATATATGTTTAGAAATTACATAATTAAAATATATATTAGTGTCGATTAAGTTTTAGCTCAATTGGTATTGATATTGTTGCCAATGCAAGAGGACATGAGTTTGAGTGCGTTGAAGCGCATTATCCTCCTATTTAAGAGTTGAGAGGGGTTATGGGTAGTTCTAGACATTATATTTAAAAGAGCAGATATGATAAAAACCTATAATGAAATTATTATTAAATATATATATTTAGATGTTTGTTTAAAAATAATATATAATATATAATAAATAATAAATAATAAATAATAAATAATAAAATGTAATAACACATTTAAAATATGTATGATATTAAAATGAAAAAAAAATTGATTAAATTGTGAGTAAAATAAAATTTAAATATGTAGATAAATCATATAAAAATACTAAATGTATTACAATTGTTTATCATATTGTTTTCATTAGTCTTGAGTTAGTGTCAAGTAGACTTATGACACAAACTCAATCAACAACATTATCAATATATACAATTGATAGAGTTTAAAATACGCATTGTAACGCCTTGCATAGTTTATTTCTATTTCTGTAAATATTTGACATAAGTGTGTATTTGCTTCAGTGGCTAAGTGTTATAGGTGTGTATGGGAGGTCTTGGGTTCAATTTTCACTTTTGGCAATTTTTGTTATTTTTTATCCAAGCCTTACCCTTATTGCGTGGGCTTATATAAAATTGTCTGTTAATCCATATTAGAATAAGTCTGTTGGTTTGAGTGGTAGGGGAGTTGGTGTGTTGGAGGTTTGGTGTTTGAATTATTGCGTGAGCGTGGATGTTATTTTTGGCTCGGTGGTGTGTTAGTGTTTCGATGGAGTTGGGATTCTGTGGTGATTGTAGGTTAGTGGGAGAAAAATAGGGGGTATATTAGATATCCTTTATTTTTATTCTTTTGCAAATTTTAATTAATTTTTCCTCTTCTTCCAAAAATTGAACGTCAATTTTTGTTTCTCTTTTTTTTTTGTCAAATTCTTTTTTCTTGTTTTTTTTGTCTTCTTGTTAATTTCGGTGCTTTTGGGTTATTGCTTTCATGCGTTGTGGTAAGCGGTGGTAAGGTTTTACTCAGGTTAAGAGGGGGTTTTCTTTTAGTTCCGTTTTAAAGATATTTTTTTGTTAGTTCAATTTTTGGGTTTTGGCAACAACGAATCGCAAAGATCGGGGCTCTCCTCTTGTGGAATCGTAGTTGAAAATGTTCGGAGTGTGAATTGAACTATTTTTTATTTTGTGGTTTTGGGTTAATCGTGAATTAAGACTAATTTTGTGAGTTTGGTTTGTCAATTCTAGGTTCTGGTGGTCTCGGGGGTGTTTTCGCATTGAAATAGTGTCAGGTGGGTACCCAAAATGCAGAAAATTGAGCTTCGGAGAAAGCTGAAAAACCACACTATCGATGCTACACGGGCGTGTGCCTAGTCGTATGGTTGGCCGTGTGCGAGACATGACCGTGTGTTTGATGAGGGCATGGCCGTGCACAAGACACAGCCGCGTGGTGGTGTGATTATGGCCGTGTGGGTCACACGAGCTAGCTCAAGTTGGGTGTGTGGGCCACACGAGCATTCCACACGAGCGTGTAAGTTTTGGGCCAGGCCATGTGGGCCACACGGGTAAGGCCAATCTAGGCGTGTGGGCTCACACGGGCATGTGAGCCCAAATTCCTGAAATTTTCCCTAGGGTCGCACGGATCGCTACGATCGACTGTGGGCCTACTGTAGGGTTGTTAAGGGCTAACCAAATCCTAGATTACGTGATCTGATATTCTGATAGTTTGTTCTGTGTAGGACAGTGTTATGTATGTCTGATTATTCTGCTATATATATACCTGGTATCTGTATGCGAGCATGTTAAGCTTGATATTCTGTATCTGTAATCTGTATTTGTATTTGTATTTAGGGTGGGATATGTATATGTGGAGGAAGTGTTCTGTAAGGCGACCTTCGCCTATATTCTGGTAGCATGGCTGCATATTATCTGATATGTGTCGTATTAACACAATATGGTATGTAGGGATGGGTGAGTATTTTTAAACCCCACATGGTGTGTTGGGATGGTCGGAGATGGTATGTAGAGGATGGGGGTCGGATTCTACAAATCTGATTCTGTTATCTGTATCTGTAAAGGACTTAGGTCCGAATTTAAATCTAACTGTATATGTGATTTCTGTATGTAATATATGTCTACTTCTGTTGGGTTACACACTGAGTTTACGAAAACTCCCATATGTTTGTCTGTTCTGTTTAAGAAATCCTCAGACTTAGGCAGATCGATACGACGGAGACTCAATGGTGACCACTCGACCGAAAACTGTTTAAACTTAGTAATTTATGGTTTATTTAAAATTTCGAATTTAATTGAAAGTTTGTAATTTCTGGGACTCTCTAGACTGTATGGTTTTTAACTGTTGGTTTTGGTTTCGTTGTTTGATAATTTGCATTCTTCGACAAAATATTTTATGAAAATGACGATTTTAAACAAATAAATCTTTTTTTGAAAATACAACTGGATTTCCATAATGTATCAGTTTTATTAAACTTTCGCTGTAAATTGTGTTTTGGCAAATGAAACAATTGAATAACGTTTCCAGAAATAACTATAAAAATGAATATGGGTTTTATGAACTTGGATGATCTATCGAACAACTACACAAGTTTTATCGAAGTAACACTAATTTTAAAACCCTACTTTGTTACACTCTCTGATACAGCCATAACGTCTAGGTCGGGTTTGGGGTGTTACACGCATAATACAATTAAAATGTAAATATTATATTAAAATAAAGTTTTAGTTTTGTTGGGATCGGCTCGTATATGCAATAAGAAAATAAAATTAAAAGTAGAGAATATCAAACACACATATTTACGTAGAAAACTCCTCCTCCGAAGAGGATAAAAAAACCACGGGCAAATGAGACTTCACTAAATGAGAAAAAATCGAAAGAGTACAAGATGAAGATAATCTTAACAAAAACTCTAAATCTCGAAAGAACAAAACACTTTAGCTAATACCCAAAATTCTCTAAAACTTATAGAACTCACTCAACTCAAAGATGATGAAGACGATTAATCTAGGTTACAACAGTCGCTTTTATAGGTTAAATTCGTAGGTTAAATACAAGTAAAATAACCCTAGACTAATCAAAGTTTAATTGGGAAACAATAGCAAAGTTTAACTAAGAGAAGAAAACCCAGTTTAATTGGGGAACACGTCACCACGTTGCAACGTCGCATGCTCATTGTCGGGATGCCATTCTTCGCGTCATTGGGACGTAGCCAATCTTATCGTAGGGATGTCGTGGTTGTCTCGTTGCGACGTTGACTCTTCCTCGTTGCGACTGCGGCTAGTAAATACGAGACACACTCTACAAATCTCCATATTAACTCGTATTTTCTCATACCTCTTTTTTCAATCCCATCACGGGCCTATCTAAGCCTTTGTATGATACTCACCAAGTCCAAATCGGCGTTTGAACTTGAAAACTGAAATACTCTTAATTGCAGATCCACTATCTAACCTGAAAGAGTCAAATTTCTTAGATTGATGTCAAGTCGACTTTGACTCTATAATTGTCGAGGAATTTGCTGCTACACCAATCATGATTGAACCTTAAAAAACATATAGACTGTCAGTTTTTTGGCCTCTCATCAAAACAAGAGCTCCATGGGATACCTTAATACCGTTTGACTTGATAACGAGTATGCATTTTTTCTAGTCTAACATATTCAAGGAAATGAGATTTTTCTTTAAATCAAGCACATGTCTGACATCTGATAGTGTCCTAATGATTTCGTTGTGCATCCTGATCTAAACGGTACCAATACTGGTTATCTTACAGAGTGATCCATTCCCCATACGCTCAACTACACCTTCAACTGGACTATATGTGGAGAATCAGTCCCTATTAGGAAACATGTGGAAAGAACACCCCGAATCCAAGATCCACTCAAACGTAGACTTAGACCTTTCAGTCATGGACACTAACAACCAATCATCACCTTGTCTTTGGCCATATTAGCATTAGCTACTTCGTGCTTGTTTCTCTCAGAAGCCCTCCTATTTTTATATTGCAATTTGTAACAATCTACCTTAATGTGACATTTCTTCCTGCAATAACCACATACATTGTCTCGATTCCTCAACCTCGAATAAATTTGGCTTCTCACAACAAATACTGAGGGTTTTAAACTTGAACTGCTCCTCGAACCAAACTCATTGTCGAGTTTGTCTTCGCTCAACAAGTTGCCCTTCACTTTCTTGAACGATAATTTATCTTTACCATAAATAAAAGTTTCCCTAAAAGACTTATATGAAGTGGGCAAAGAGCATAATAGTATCATAGCTTAATCTTTATCATCAATATGAATCTTAACATTTTTTAAATCATTCAAGAAAGAAACAAACTCATTGATGTGAGCCTTAATAGAGTCATTTTCTCCCATACGGAATGTATACAGGTGTTACTTCAACACCAAACGATTAGCCAGAAACTTTTTCATTTATAGGGTTTCTAACTTTCTCCATAAGGCTGTTATTGTTTTCTATGAAGCATCTCTTGCAACACATCATTCATGAGGCACAATTGAATTGCAGACAGGCCATCTCATCAAGTTCATCCTATTCTAACTTATATAGATTTTTGGGCTTTTTCCCGGTAATGACATTTTTTAGGCCATTCTGAACTAGAATTATCATCATACAAACTTGCCATAAACTGAAATTTGTGTAGCCGTTGAACCTCTTGATATCAAACCTTATTTCCATATTTGAACGTGTCGATTGTGAAATCTGAACCAAGTTCTAATATCAGTTTATTAGGGATCGACTCGTATATGCAACGAGAAAATAAAAGTAAAAGTAGAGAAGATCAAACACAGAAATATTTACTGGAAAACTCATCTGAAGAAGAGAATAAAAAAACCACGGGCAAATGAGACTTCACTAAATGAGCAAAAATTGAAATAGTACAAAATGACGATAATTTCAACAAAACTTTAAATCTCGGAAGAAAAAGCACTCTGGTTAAAACCTAAATTTCCCCAAAACTCAAAAATTTTTCAATCTCAAAGATGATGAAGATGATTAATCTAGGTTACAACAGCCCCTCTTATAGGCTAAATTCGTATGTTAAATATGACTAAAATAACCCTAGACTAGTCAAGTTTAACTAGGAAACAATAGCAAAGTTTAACTAAGAGAAACAAAACCCAGTTGAATTGGGGAACATGTCGCATCACATGCTCCTTGCCAGGACATCGTGGTTGCCTTGTTGCAACATCGGCACGGAAATACGAAGCACACTCCATAGGCTTAGTGCTAAAATTAATGTTTTATTGGTGCTAATAACAAGAGATTAATTCCAACCACTTGCCAATTTTTATTGGTGTTTTTAGAATAATCTCGAATAACATAACTTGTTTTAATTACGGAATGACATTTTCATAATTTTTTAACTAAGTTGGCGTCTGGCTCATGACACTAACTCAATTTGGGGCTTAAATAATAAGTATAGATAATAAACATTTTATATATGCTAGGTTATGACACACCCGAAAGTTGGTGAAAACATTCATGTACCAATGTAAAAAAAAAATTGATATAAAAATCAAATGTAGCTTTGGTTGAAATGGTAAAGTTAAGCTAGTAAGAAAAGGCTTAATTCACGATTTGGCCCCTAAAGTATACCCATTTTCCCACTTTGGTACTTAAACTTTTTTGTCCCAATTTGATACATAAAGTATGCCTCTGTTATATTTTTAGTCCATTTTTGATAGAGTTAAAAAAAATTATAGTCAATCACAAAGCGCCACGTGATGGCTTTATCTACAAAAACAAATATATTCTTTTATTAAATGCATATACATATTAAAAAATATGAAAATAGAAACAAGTATATAAAAAATTCAAAAAATATATAATACCGAAAATATATATAAATTATAAAAATAAAATTATAAAAATAAAATTTACAATAAATACAATAAATGAAAATAAATTAGTTGAAATTATTAATATTATTACAGATAATGTAAAAAATTGTAAAATTTGTAAAACTTATTTTTAAAATGTTTAAAAATATTTTTTTATAAAAATCTAAAAAGGTATTTAAATTTCAAGGTTTTTTTTTTCAATTACTTGAAATTGAAATGCTTTTTTAAATTTTTATAATAATTTTCAAATTTTATATGTTATTTTCACTTTTTAAAATTTAAAATTATATATTTTAGAATTTTATAAAATATTTTTTAACTTTTTTAAACTTTGTATATATTATATATAATTTTTTACCTTGTTAATCAATATAATATATATAATACTAAAAAATTTTGAAAAAGACACATGTCATATTCTAATAGCACCATGTGGTAGGGTCAACATCCAGCCAACATCGGTCAACGATCAGTCAATATTGATCAACAACCAGTCAAAGTCAACGGCTTTTTAATTATTTAAATATTTAATATTATAATTTTTTATTTTACATTTTAAATTTTAATTTTAATTTAATATTTTAATTTTAAATAAATCTAACTACCATGTGGTATTTTTTCATTGACACTTTTCCATTGGCCAAAGTGGCCTAACAGAATTTTTTTAACGATAGTTACGAAATGGACCAGAAATAGAGGAAATTGATACTTTAGGTACCAAACTGGGACAGAAAAATTTTTGAAGTACCAAAGTGAGAAAACGGGTATACTTTAGGGGCTAAATCATGATTTAAGCCTAAAAAAATTGATGACTTGAATTCAATTCTTATTATTCCCATTATGTGCATTTATTTTTCTAGACTTATTAACATACAAAAAGATATAAATATCCACAAAATAATCTTTCTTATTTTGTATAAAAAAAGAGAAACTTTTTAGTAATTTCTTAACTGGGTTAAGATCCTATTAATAGGCGGAAACTCGATCAAGCCCTTAATATATAGTATATATATATAATAAGATAAACTATACACTTGTATAGCAACAAGTGCTAACGCCAACATTTTATTTAATTGATACATAAGCAAACATTTTCAAAAACCAAAAAAGTGATTAAAAACGATTGGGGGTTAAGTAAATTTTTTTTATAAATCAACTATCTATAAATTAAGTTGATGTCACCTATTAATTGAATTTCCATTCAGTTGTAAATTTATTAAAAACTCAATTTTTATTGTTTCATCTTTACCATTTCAACCAAAATCACATTTAAATTTTATTTCAACTTTTTTTTATAAACTTATACATGATTGTTTTTACTCGCATCATAGATATGTCGTAATCTAATAATTTTTAAAAGAAATATCTTTTTAAAGTAAATAAGGTGAGTTTTAATGTTTTTTCTTTAAAATTACTTAAAAAATAATTAATCCATTATCTATTTATACTATTTCAACAATATTATCCAAAAAAGATAAATAACTTAATAACACCAACTTATTTTTTATGTAAGAAAATGAAACATACTTAAAAACAATATAAAATGCTAAAATAACACTAATTTTTCTAATAATTCTCAAAGAAATTCGTCACATCAAGGTGGGTTATATCATTAAGGCCATAAATTACATCACCCTCCTTTTTTGCCTCAATTTCATCATTTTTGGATTTAAAATTTGTCTCAATATTATTTTTCTTCCCTTTAATAGATGTTTGATAAAGTTTCACTAAATGTTCAGGCGTACGACAGGTACGTGCCCAATGCCCCCTCATACCACATCGGTAACATAAATTCTCAATAACCTTTGAAGGATTATTTTGACCTCTTTCTTATCCTTCATTGCTATTCTTTTTCTGGTGGTTAGAAATACCACTATTATGAACACCATGATAGCGGTTACTAGTAAGTCGACCACGTCCCCCACTACGTCCACATCCACGACCACGACCACGACCACGATCGCGACCTTTATATTTTTCATTTCCATATTTATTGTGTACTACAACATTCACTTCAGGGATAGGTGCACTACCAGTGGGACGAATTTCATGGTTTTTCATCAACAACTCATTATTTTGTTCAACCACTAAAAGGCATGAAATCAATTCAGAATATTTTTTAAAAGCTTTTTCATGGTACTGCTGCTGCAGGAGCATATTAGTAGCATGAAAGGTTGAAAATGTTTTCTCTACCAAATCCTTTCCACATCAGTTGAGAACTAATTTTGAAAAGTTCTGAATTGTATTCACTTACCCTCTTAAAATCTTGCAACAGTGCCTCTAATCATAACGAGCTTTAGGAGGGTTACCATTTTTTTATGGTCAAATCTTTCTTTTAAATTTCTCCACAACTTAAGAGGGTCTTTCATAGTGAGATATTCCACTTTTAATCCTTCATGTAGATGATGGCAGATGAAAATCATTACTTTTGTCTTGTGTTGGTTAGATGCTTCTTTATTTGCTACTATAGTATTCCCTAGACCTTTAGCATCTAGGTCAAATTTAACATCTAACACCCATGGCAAATAATTTTTGCCTAAGATGTCTAGGGAGACAAATTTAAGTTTGGTAAGATTTGACATTATAATCACTAAAAAAACTAAAAAAATATTAGTAAAATAATAGTAATCATATTATTTGTCAAATGTAATTATAATAATGTATTTAAGAAAAAAAAAGGAAATACCATAAAATAATTTGTGATATAAAATTTAGGATTAACTTAAGTCGATAAAGAAATTAAATTCGGTTCCTCCCAAGAACTTTAAGCAAATCGTTACACAAGTTTGAACCCCTCTTTTTTCGTCAATTTTGGGTAGCCAAGCAACCAATTTGAAAGCTAGGTTAGAAAAATAATGAAAGTAATTCAACAGGGATTAGAAAAGGATTGAAACTAATTGAGGTATGGGTTTCAACAAAAAAATTTAGGGGGTATCAAATAAAAAATAAGAATGAGGTGGGTTTAGAAAAAAAATTTGAGAATCATGCTAATAACGTGTTATAAAATAAAGAGAGATTGAGAGAATAAAGAATAAAGAAAATATGAAAGCAATAGAGAATCAACTTTATTGATCAAAAGGGATGATTACAATGCTTCATTGGAGTCTTTGTTTATAGACATAAGAAGTATAAAAGAAGTAGAGATCCAATTCTAATAACTATTAGAATTTAAAGTATATCCAAACTTTATCTTTATCATGATGGATATCCACTTAATAAGATATTCATAACAATTATTAGTTTTTCAAGGATTTTTATACATATTTGTTATAAAATATTTAAATATTTAAAACAATTCATTAAAATAATTAAATTTTAAGATTTAAAATCAAGCTAAATCAATTAAACATATAGTATATAAGATTTTAAAAAAAACTATCTAGTCTATAAATAGGTGGAAAATTATCTAATTTATATTATTAGGTTTTGTTTTCAGGCAAAAAATTACAATATCCACATTTTTTTTATAACTTATGCTTAATATATAATTGCATAATGATTTTTTGGCCCTCTAATTTTGAAAAAAAAAAAAAAAAAGAAGCTTTCCTTTTAATTTTTCACCTCTTTTGATCCTTCAACTTGAATTGTTTGTCAAATCACCTCCAAAATGGATGGAAAAATCAACTTTGTTGACCTGACATACACATTAGCAATTACATAACTTTTTTAATTTAAAAATATTTTTTAATTTTAAAATAAATTTTATAAAAATTTTGAATTTTTTAATTTTAAAAAAGTAATTGTTGACATGGCATCCATGTGTATGCCATGTCAACAAAGTTAGCAAACATTAACATATCTATCCATTTTGAGGTAATTTGACAAACAATGCAAGTTCAAGGGCTAAAAAAGACGAAAAATTAAATGGAGGGATAAAATGATTTTTCTTTTGTTAATTTGGAGGGCAATTAAGTCATTATGCCATATATAATTTGGTATCTAAGTTTGATACTTTTTTCTAATGTGGTACTTGTGTCTTTATTGGAGTTAATTTGATGAAATTCATAATTAGCTAATGACGTATGACCCGAATTTCATTGGTGTCGAAAAATGCGGTATTAGAATCTCATTTCTGTAAACCGAGATCATAAATATAAAATAAAAATATCTACGGAGTTATTACAAAACTATAATGAAGTTCAATTAAGAAATTTAGCCGAAAATGTAGTTAATTAACGCTCAAGGGAAAAATTTTAAAAGTTCAATCGTTATTAAATTTTAATTAAGAAAAGGCTTGGGGACCTAGAAGACAATTATTCAATGGACCAAAATGGTAAATAAAACAATAATTAGTAGTAAATAGTGGACGGTATTTTTGGTACCCATTTGGTTTTGATTAAAAGATAAAATTATATAATAAAACATAAATAAATAAATTAATTTTGATTAGTTAAAAGGTTAGTTATACATATATATAATACATTAGTGGAAGGAAAGATGATAACATCATCTTCTTCCACCGTCTAAGTTAGAAAAGAAGAAAGAAATCCATGGTTGAAGCTCAAACATTTGGCTAAGCCAATTTTTAAGGAAACTAAGCTCTCTTTCATGTAGTTTTACAAATTTATGATCATGGGAACTAGATTTAGCTAGTCCATGTATCAATTTGTTCAATTGTTGAATTTTTAGCAAATTGTTATTGTTGAGAAATTGTTGAATTAGACTTGAAATTGATAGAAATTAAGTTTAGATTATGATAATGACTACATTGTAAAGCTTAATAAGCTTGATAGTTAACTTTGTTACATTAAGGATCAAATTGAATAAATTAAAAACCTGTCATGAAATAATGCTAGGAATTGAAAAATAGGGTCCTTAATGAAAGAATGTGAAATCAAATTTTGATCTAAAGCTAAATATCGAAAGATATGCTTATCCTAAGTTTAGGGACTAAATTGAATAAAATGTAAAATATGTGTGGCTTTGTATTTGCATGTGAATTGAACGAAATCTAATATTATTTTATTTATTGAATTACTGATCGTAACAAAAAATGAAGTTGTCCCGTCAAAAGGGAAAGGAAAAGCGAGAGTCGTCGACAAGTGACATGAGATTTCGGTTCATACTTTTATGATTCTTGATCAATTAATTTATTTACATATTCATGTTAATTGCATGATTGAATATCAAGGTGAGTATAACTTTTGTATGAATTGACTTGTTGTGGTTGATTTTGTATACCAAGATAGTGGACTGAATTTAATAAAATGGAAAGTAGTATGATTTAGTGGAACATTATTTGTAATATAAGAATAGATTGAAGCATGATATATGATATGAGATATAGTGTGTTGATGATGAATTGAAATGTGATTCTGAAATTGAATATGAAATTATATATATAAATTAGATTGAATTGAATTGAAATGAAATGAAATAAATAATTATTATGTGATAGAACAATGTATAGGGTATAAAAATGTAAATATGATTGAACACAGGGTATGATAAGTAAACATAAATGATTACAGGGTATAGATATGCGAACAATAGTAATTACAAGTATGATAATGTAAATATGAATATTAATGCCAATATGAACTTAGTAAAATGTTAGGATACGATCGCAATGCCAATAGGGTCATATATGTGATTGTACGGAAATTATTATAGGTTATATAGAGATCCAACATTTGTTGCAGATTATCGAGTATTATATGTCTCTACGAAGACTTTGGTGTGGTGGAGGGATGTATTTGAAAATGTTTATACATTTGATGCTTATGGGTTTTGCATTTCGGTGCCTTGGGGTGGTTTAGTTTAAGCTCCTATAAGCTATCCGGTGTGGTGTAGTTCACCCGTGTATCAGAGTTCGTTTTACTAAGGTTCCTATTAGGCGAAACATTGAAATCAAAACTTGAAATTGGAAAATGAAATAAACTTAATTTTGGTAACTATTATAATGTATGGTTTAAATTGAAATGGTATGAAATTGTGATTGATATTAGTATATGAATTTATGTGATAACATGGAACTATAGAAGTGCATATATGTAATTTTGATATGAAAATATATAAAAGATTTTGCGATCCGTTTGGAATGAAGCCCTGAGGGTTGAGTTGAATACGAATGAGCCAATAGACTTCAGTAAGAGGTTCGAATGGTAAGTTAAACAATTAAATGGTCTTTTTAACATGAAAATTAAATAGTTTAATTTCAATGGTATATATGGTTGATACATAAATAGTTTTGAATGTTTAGATGACATAAATATTGGTATTTAACAATTAGTATGATTTAGTCTATTCTATTGAAATATTAAATAGTATCATATGATAAGTTTAAATGTTAATATCAAATGAATTGATGTACAAAATGAATATACGCAACTTATTTATGTGTTTGAATTGAAATGATGCAATTGATGTAATGCACTTGTATGTAATGTGTTAAAGTTTAGAAGTGAACCTATTAAAGATGTATCTTTGGCTGGAAAGGTGAACGGAAACATTGAATTGTTTTGTTTAAGTATTACAAATTGGTACCTTTTGGACCATTAGGAATCAGGGGTCACGTCATGACGTCGGACCCTTAACGTCACGGCAAGATGAAGTCAGTGAGTTGCGTCGTGACGAGGGACCCCCAAAGTCGCGACGCCAACCCAATATTTTGTAAACTTTACAGTCTGATCCTAATTCGACTTCAAGTTAACATAATAGCTTTCGTAAGCTTGTATAAGACCCGAAAATGATTATGTAACATATTATGAATATGTAAGATAATTATCAACATATGTAAATAGTTTCATTGCATATAATTGATTGTAGTTGCTCTGGCAACGAATGTGACATCCCGTAATTAGAACCTGTTGGTTGAGTCGGATATGAGGTGTTACATTTAGTGGTATCAAAGCTATAGGTTTAGTCAATTCTCAGACTAAATCAAGCTCAGAATCGAGTTTAAAGGTACATGCCAAGGTTGGCTTGAGTCTGATTCGAGATTTGAGTTGCAAAAAATTCACAATGTGTCCCATGTATATAAACTTCGACGATATTGATTCTTTTCATACTATACCGGTGGGAGAAATTGAAGTTCAATCTGATCCATCGTATGAAGAAAAATTGATAGAGGCCTTAGCTAGAAAAGTAGATGAGTTAAGAGATAAGCGCATGTCATTAGTGAAATTCCTATGGCGTAGTCATGGCGCAAAATAAGCTATCTGGGAACCGAAAGAGATGATGATGTCCTAGTACCATACCTCTTTTCAGGTAAATTTCGAAGATAAAATTTCTTAAGGATGGAGAATTGTAATGACCTGAATTAAGTTCTTAAATATAAAATAAAAATATTTACAGAGTTATCATGAAAATATATTGAATTCCGATTAAGAAATTTAGCCGAAAATGTAGTTAATTAAAGCTCAGAGACTAAATTGTAAAAGTCCAATGGCTATTGTGTTTTAATTAAGAAAAGACTTGGGGACTTAGATAGCAATTATCCAATAGACCAAAATAGTAAATAAAGCAATAATGAATAATAAATAGTGGACGATAATAATGGTACCCATTCGATTTTGATTAAAAGATAAAATTATATAATAAAACATAATTAATTTAATTAATTTCGATTACTTAAAAGGTTAATTATACATATATATAATACATTAGTGGAAGGAAAGATGATAACATCATCTTCTTCCACTGTCTAATTTAGAAAAGAATAAAGAAAGCCATGGTTTAAGCTCAAGCATTCGACTAAGCCAATTTTCAAGGTAACCAAACACTTTTTCATGTAGTTTTTATAGATTTATGATCATGGGAGTTGGATTTACCTAGCCTATGTATCAATTTTTTCAATTGTTGAATTTTAATCAAATTGCTATTGTTGAGAAATTTATGAATTAGGCTTGAAATTGATAGAAATTAAGCTTAGATTATGATAAGGACTAAATTGTAAAACTTAATAAGCTTGATAGTTATCTTTGTTACATTAGGGAAAAAATTGAATAAATTGAAAAATTGTCATGAAATTATGTTAGGAATTGAAAATATAAGGTCCCTAATGAAAAAAATGTGAAATCAGATTTTGATCTAAAGTTAAATATCGAAAGATATGTTTATCCCAAGTTCAATGACTAAATTGAATAAAATAAAAAAACATGTGTGAATTTGTATTTGGATGTGAATGAAATGAAATCTGATATTGTTTTATTTATTGATTTACCGGTCATAATGAAAAAGGACATCGTGTTGTTGAGAGGGAAAGGAAAAACAAGAGTTGTCGATAAGTGATGTGAGATTTTGGTTCGTACTTTTATGATTCGAGATCAATTAATTTGTTTACATATTCATTTTAATTGCATGATTGAATATCGAGGTGAGTATGTAATTATCGTATGAATTGATTTGTTGTGGTTGATTTTGAATATTAAGATAGTGGACTAAATTAAATAAAATGGAAAGTAGTATGATTTAGTAGAACAAGGTTTGTAATATAAGAATGGATTGAAACATGCTTTATGATAAGAGATATTTTGTGTTGATGATGAACTGAAATGTGATTCTGAAATTGAATGTGAAAATATATATATGAATTGGACTGAAATGAAATTAAATGAAATGGACGATTAGTATGTGATAAAACAATGTATATGGTACGAAAATGTAAATATGATCGAACACAGGGTATGATAGGTAAATATAAATTATTACAGGGTCTAAATATGCGAAAAAGAGTAATTACAAGATATGTGGTTGTACAAAGATTATTACAAGATATATGATAATGTAAATATGAATAGTAATACCTATATGAACTTAGTAAAATGTTAGGATACGATTAGCATGTCAATAGGGTCATATGCGTGCTTGTACGGGATATGTGATTGTACGGAGATTATTACAAGTTTTATCGAAATCTATCATCTTTTGTAGATCATTGAGTATATATGTCTCTATAGAGACTTTGGTGTGGTGATGGGATGTAATTGAAAATGTTTATACATTTTATGCCTATGGGCTTTGCGCTTCGGTGCCTTAATGTGGTGTAGTTTAAAATCCGATGAGCTATCTGGTGTAGTGTAGTTCACCCGTGTATCCGAGATCATTTTAGTAGGGTTCCTATTGGGTGAAACATTAAAATCAAAACTTGAAATTGGAAAATGAAATAAACTGAGTTTTGGTAACTATTATAATGTATGATTTGAATTGAAATGGTATGAAATTGTGATTGATATTAGTATAGGAATTGATGTGATAACATGGAACTATAGGAGTGCATATATGTAATTTTGAAATGAAAATATATAAAAGATTTTGCGATCCATTTAGAATGAAGCCCTTAGGGCCGAGTTGAATACAAATGAGCCAATAAACTCCAATAAGAGGTTCGAATGGTAAGTTAAACAATTAAATGGTTTTTTTAACATGAAAAATTAAATGGTTTAATGTCAATGGTATATATGGTTGATACATAAATAGTTTTGAATGTTTAAATAGCATAAAGATTGGTATTTGACAATTGGTATGATTTGATGAAATTTAATTGCTAAAATTAAATTATATATGTGTTTTTTATATGGCTAAAGATTGAACTTGAATTGGTTATATGCATTTGAATAATACTTGTGTTATATTGACTTGAATCATGGAAGTACCACTGAGCGTTATCGCTCAGCGTACGGTTTGTATATTCCGTGTACAATTATAGGTGAACTTGAAGTTTTGAGAGGTTATTTCAGCATCCAATCCATGGTCTTTGACTTAGCAAGGCTTGTGTAGTCTATTTTTATTTAATATATGACATGTACTTAGTTTTGAGTCGGTTTAGCATAGTATGAGATTTTGTGATATGTAAAGCTAGAAATGGTAAATTTTATATGGCTAAATGGTTAGTTTTCATGTTCGGGAATGGTATATAACATAAATTGGATGAATAGATGTGGCAATCATGGCATGTAGGTGAATTACTACCAAGTGACTAAATGGTTAGTATCATGAAATTTGTTTATGTGTTTGAATTGAAATGATGCAATTGATGTAATGCACATGTACATAATGTGTCAAGGTTTAGAAGTGAACCTATTAAAGATGTATCTTTGGCTGGAAAGGTGAATGGAAACATTGAATTGTTTTGAATGTAACTTTTAGACCATTAGGAATTATGGGTCACGTCGTGATGTCAGACCTTTAACGTCTTGAAGACATGAAATAGTGAGTTGTAACGTGACACGGAACACCTAAAGTCACGTCATCAACCCTGTATTTTGTAACTTTTACAATTTTATCCTGATTCGACCTCGGATTAACATAAAAGCTTTTGTGAGCTTGTATGAAACTTGGAAATGATTATGTAACATATTTTGAATATGTAATATATTTATCTGCATGTGTAAATAGTTTGATTACATATAATTGATCGTAGTTGCTCCGACAATAGATGTGACATCACGTAGCTTGGACTCGACGACAAGGTCGAGTATGGGCTGTTACAAATAATATTAGCAATTAGCATTCATCAAATCAAATCCAAAACACGAATTACATTACATCTTCATACTATATTTGAAAAAGTAGAAGCAAAATTAAACAAATTCATAATTAATACTAGATTTATTCTATTAAAAAATAATGAAAAATTCAAACCTAATAATGTTAGCAATTAAATTTCATCAAATCAACCCTAAAACCTGAATTAAATACTAAAAAGTTAACATCATTACTTTTGAGTACCAAAATATATGATTTTTTCAAATATAGATACCAAATTAGACCAAAAAATAACATAAGTACTAGATTTGTCATAATTTGATACATCAAATTAGGCTCTCTAATACACTTGAAGAGTTTATTCTCAAGCAAATTAAGTGTATTGTCTATGAATTTTCTAAATTTTAGCTTTCACCATTAATAAATGTTTTTAGCTGAGTTTTTGTCCATAATAAGACCCAAATTGGCAACATGGTGCCATGGGAGACCTAACAAGGTGTTTGGGTTGGTGTAGGAAGACAAAAATGGCCCAACCTCGAGGAAAACATCATTCAGAGTGGGTGACATGACACTAATGATATTGATGTCACGACATCGAACCCTTTTCACCTTGAGAATGCAAAACTTCAACACGAAATCAACATGGAGCCTACTGGCGATTGGTGTCGTGACACCAAAGGTAGGGTGTTGTGACACTGAGCCAACATCGCGATATCGAGCCTCCAAAGACGTGATATCCCTAGAGGTATTGAAGTGAATAAATTGGAGCCAACACCAGTGATGTTGTGACACCGATACCCCCACAACCACGAGTATGCTAATGTCTAAAGTGTCACGACACCTAGACCTAAGTGTTGTGACACTACTACCTAACGAGGAAAAACTTGTTGCAAGGGTAGCCTTTTGTCCAACACCACCTCCAATAAAAACATAGGTTCTAGGGGAACTTTTGTCCAAAATTTGGGATTGTAATCAGCTAATAAAAACACCCTTTGGCTGAACACGAAAAATAGCCAACTTTATTTTATTTCCTAACATCTTTTTAGCTAAGTAGTTAGTTTTCTTCATCTTTTAGGGTTTAGTTCTTATTTTTTTTCTAGTTTTTAGTTGGTTTAGTTGGTAGTTTAGTTAGTTTTACTGTAGCTCTTGTATTAATTGCACTTTAGTACTCAAAACTCTCTTTGTATTTTCATTCTTACCCCAAGCTTTTAATATATCTAAGTTCCATTTCCTTTTCAAAGAATAAAAATCTAAACTTTATTGGTATTTTTATCTCCATTGGTACTGTCATCATCTTCCTCAAGCAACCATCAAAGAAATTCATAAATATTTTCTTACCCTCACTCTTGTGCTTATTCTAATGAATGATTTGAATATGTGTTGGGTTGTGGCTTGTGTGAAAAAGATGTTTGGTAACTAAATCTATAGCAGTTGGTTGATGGAAATGTTTTTTCACTGGTTTTTGGTATAGAGACTAAATCGTAAAAACTATACTAAATCAAATAAACCTTGAAAATTAGAATTAACGCCTCTAGGTGAACATTTAGATAGGTGAGACGGAGAGGAGATCCTATTGAACACCAAATTGATTGTCTCGAGTTGATTTGGTTAGGTCGAGAGATAAACAGGACTAAATTATCTAATTTGGTAAAGTGGTGATCAAGAGGTAAAATTAAGCCAATTAGAAGTTTAAGCCTTTTAGATACCTAATCAAAACACTAATCAACAACATGGAAGTCAAATAGCCACTTGTGTGTGTATTGAATTCTTAATTGCATAATTTTGATTAATTTACAATTTGATCCTTTTTAATGTTAGGTAACCGATTAGTGTAATTTACCCTTTACTATGAATTGTTGTAATATGGTACTTAGCGAGTGGTTAGTTAAACCTCCTATTTACATGTTTTTCGCTTAGGAATCACTTTGTCCCTGAACTCTCTTGGGTTCGATCCTTAGAAAACTCAGGTGCTCTATTGTAACACTATAAATATTACAACTCAACTTGTCACACTTGTAGTATAATGCTAAATATTTAGAGATAATTGTCTTAACTCATAGCTCGATGCACACACGCCAGGGCACAATTAATATCACACTAGAAAAAAAGATTAAACTCAGATACTAAAGGATATATTAAGCCTAATTCATATTATTAGTGTAACACCCTATACCCGACAAGATTGTCGAGTCCGAGCTACAGTATGCCACATTCATTGTTGAAGCAACTACGATCAAAGTTAATACAAATTCACATCATCAAACATATAACCATAAGAATTATAAGCAAACAATACAATATATAATCATTCTCGGGTCTTATATGACCTTACAAAAGCTTTAAAGTTAACCCCAGATTGAATTAGGACTAAATTGTAAAAATTTTAAAAATACAAGGTTGATGTCCTGATGTCATTGCTTTAATGCTGTGACGTCGCTAAACAATTTGTCTCGTCATGTCACGATGTTAAACCAGTTGATGTCGCGACGTCACTTACTATATTGACCTCGTCGAGACGACGGAGTTCCTGTCTCGTTGTAACATTATGGGTCAATTCTTATCGCGACATGGTGCGTTTGACGTCGCAACATCGCGATGTCACATACTTTTTTTGCAATTCCTCATTGTTAATCAACCACCAACTTTGCAATTCAACTACCAATACAAACAATTCATTTTCAACCAACACATATAACATTTCCTAACAATAGTACATACACCTCACTACCTTATACAACATTATACTATAACTTCATCAACAACAAGCTAACCAATTTGTGCCATTAATTTAAAACTCACACATTTCTACTTAGAACCACAACTCCCTAACATTACAACCATTTCCAACATTTAACCATATATGCAAAGGTTTCATAAACACATTATAACCATTTGGCCAAATACACACCATAAAGTACCAACTCCAAAAGATACATGAACTTAAAAGCAATCAAAATTTGACTCAACTAGGTACATGTCATGTAACACCCTTAATCCATCTCTGTCGCCGGATTAGGGTTATAGAGTATTATTGTAAAATTTGAAACAATAAACATCATATAGAAACAATTATTGAATTTAAAATATTAACATTCAATTTCAATATTCATTCATAGCATAATTACCCTTATCGGCCTTAAACCGAGCCTACGAGCCTTAAAAATAGTTTGGGATCAATCAAGGACAAATTTGAAGCAAAACAAGAAATTTTAGAAAAAATTGAAAATTTTGAAAACAGGGGTCACAAGTCTTGTAGCCAGGTCGTGTGGCTCAGAAACATGGTCATGTAGCTAACCGTGTACAATTTGAAGTATGGGTCAGACAGTCGTGTCCCAGCCCACTTGCCCGCCCATGTGGGTATTCGAAATAGGGTTATACAGCCGTGTCGCAGACCGTGTACCAGACCGTGTGTGTATTCGAAGTAAGGTCACACGGTCGTGTCGACAAGCCGTGTAACCCACTGTGACCTTGTGGACCAACCTGCACCAAAAATTAAAATAACACATAGTTGTGTCTTGTGACCGTGTGTGGCATATGACCATGTGGCATCCAATGTCCTAGGCTGTGTGCATCTAAAATGCCTTCTAAAACAAGCTAAAACAAAGCCCTTTTCGTAGATGCCAAACCAAATCAAATTCACTCAATTTCAAGCCTTCAAAAGCCATTCAAACAAGTTATAAACGTGCCAAAATATTCAACCAAAGTGTCTAACCAATGTGCCCTCATTGACACCACAATTCATTTACCAAATTAAGCCAAATCAAACACCTATCACACACCAAGCTAACTTGTATTTAAATTCACACTGTACAAATATGGTCACATACTTAACTTATCATTCATTCATAGCATTCATGCCTACTTCCAACAATCACACAATTTCATCTCAAAACAACACCTTAAATATGTACTTAACACTACTCAAATATTCCCTTTCATTCCATCTATTAAACAACATTTATATTTATCATCATAAAGCATCAACCAAAAGCATTTACGATCACACCATTAAACCAATGTACCAAAAATATATACATGACTACAAAGTATCACCAAGTCAAGTTCCAAACATAAATAACATGAACAAATTAACCAAAAAATCCTAGTACATGTCATTCATAACCAACATAAAAAAGACCCAAAACATTTACCAAGATGAAAGATGGATAGTGTGTATGCTCCGACTTGAACTCCCAATCAACTGGGATTTTCGTGATCTATAAGGAAAAACACAAATAACATAAGCACATAGTGCTTAGTAAGTCCGAACAAATGTAAGCATTACATACCGAATAAAATTACTTTATATAAGGCATATATTATTTCAAATATCATTTACATATTCATTTATTCCTATTCACATGACAAACCTTGGATCAATAATATAATAACCATTCAATTTGTGATTCTTTTCAATTATTTCATTGTTTAGAGGATGTCGTGGTATCTTTTAACCATGGTCTTATACAATCCCAAAGTAGTGCCATAGTATCTTTTAACTATGGTTTTTCTCATTTCGGGTATAATGCCATGATATCTTTTAACCATGGTCTTTCTCATTTTCTCAGGTCAACCAAATTTATGGGTGTATATCAAATTATAACTAGCAACCAAATAAATTACTTTAATTAAATTACGAACTTACCTCAACAAAACCAGTTGCGATGACAAAGCCGACGATTAGTCCGATATTTTAGCTTTTCCACAATTTAAGTTCGGTTGGCCCGTTTCTTGATCTAAACAATAATTTTCATTCAATTAAACCATTCAAATAGTTTACAAAATTAATTCAAACCTATAAGCCTTACAATTATGAAATTTACAAATTTACCCTTACATTTTAACTTTTATGTAATTTAGTCCCTAAACCTGAAACTTACAAATTAACCACAATTAACTAAAATTCATGCTAGAAAAATTTCATAGGGTTCATAATCAGCCCATATTTATCATCATGTTAACCTATTTACATGAAGTTTTACTATTTTCACAAATAAATCCCTAACATTAAAATTACCAAAGATTACTTAACAAAATACTTTTATTTAACTATTAAACTCGAGTATTTAACAACTAAGTTCACAAAGAAACCTAACTCATTCATGGTAGATCCCTAAACTTTTTACAATTTCACAATTTAATCCTCAAGCTAGCTAGATTAAGCTAAATCGATCTCAAAAACATAAATATCATTAAAAACGGGATTAAAATCACTTACATGCAAGAAAGGTCATGAGCCGAATCTCCCAATCTTATCTCTATGGTGCTTTTCTGTTGTAAAAGGGTGAATCGATCACTACTTTCATTTTTGTTTATGCTATTTTATTTTCTTATTTACTATTCTACCCTTAAAATAAACCTTAAAAATTAGCCAAACAATAGCCATAATCGTCCATTAACTTTATATATGGTCTAATTATCATATAAACCTATCAAGTCAAGAATCTATAATCATTTAATACCTTTTAGCTAATAGAATTTAACTTTTATAATTTTTACGATTTAGTCCTTTTTCCTAAATTAACTTTTTAAACGTTAAAATTTCTTAACCAAATTTTAATATGAATTTAATAAATACTCGTAAATATAAATAAACAATATTTACCGACTCGTTTGTCAGAATTGTGGTCCCAAAATCACTATTTTTGACACCACTGAAAATAGGTTGTTACATGCCAACTTAAAACAAAATAGAATATACAAACATTGTTGAGTCAGGAATCATCCTCTAGATGCTAGAAATCTACTTGTTGCTCACTAGAGAATCTACTAAACCTACAGATGGAAAACAAAACCGTACGTTGAGCAAATACGCTTAGTAGTAAATCTATTATGTAAAAATAAAATAAAATAAAATAAAATAAATAACTTATGCAACATATATACATTCAATTCTTAGCCTAATTCCATACAATTCTATATAAGACACTTCCATTTTCACAATGGCAATTGTACAACCAATTTCACTTACTAACTCTTTAAATTTGCATACAAGTTTAACAATTTCTCAAAAATTCCATAAATTATTTGATTCATTTCAATCATTATGTCTAGTTATAATTATATTCATCATTTTTCATCCTTAACATATATATATATATATATATATTCATACTTCTCATTTTATATTATGTGTTATACCAATTTTAATCCTCTTCGCTCATTAATACACAATAGCCCACATGGCTCAGTTTTAATTCATTTTGTATATTATACTTCCATTTCATATCATTCTACATATTAACTAAGCAATTCAATTATTTATAACTCATTAACCAACCTGCATCCCAATCCAGCACCGTAGTGCATCATCGAATAAGCTGAAGCAATTATATTGGCACACACAGTGCATCATTGGACAAGCCGAAACAATTATTGTAACACCCCTTACTAAGTCCGATTCTGAACCCGAGCTACAGGATGCTACAACAGTAAACAGAACCAATCACATACGACCTGGGTACACGACTGTATGACTCCAGCTTACATAGTCTAGGCACACGACCGTGTGACACTATTTTGTGATTTTTTCCCTAATTGTTTAAAATTTTATAATTTATTCCTTATTTGTACTTGAGTCAACTTAATAGATTTCGTAAGCTCGAGTAAGACTCAAATTTGTTTGAAATCCATGTTAAACATAAGACTTGACTTGTATTTATTGATTTGTTAAATGTTATTGATGAAAATGTATGTGTTTGGTTTTGTTTAACTGTTTTAGCATCCTGTAGCTCGGGTCTATCGGGTTGGGTAAGGGGTGTTACAATTATACTAGCACACACAGTGCTTCATCAAATAAACCAAAGTATAACATGTACATTTAATAGAAATCCAATTTCAAATTTTATTATATGTTCAAATCACATCCTGTCAATCTCTATTCATAATCATTTCACTATTCTAGTACCTTCTATAACATATCTCAACCCAATTTCATATCAATTTCATATATCAGATAAGCCATGCAACTTCTTATTCTATTCAATTTAGTCCTCTATCTTGATATAGCATATCAAACATCTCATTTTAACTCGTATAGGCATTATATACTTACCTCACAACTAAATTATGTAATTGAACATGAACAAGCAATAATTAAATTGAATCGGATTATAGAAATACAAACCAAAAGCTCGTGTCACTCGTCGTCAACTCTTGCCTTTCCTTTCCCTCTCTACGGTCTTGTGTCATCCTTAGCTATGAATAATAATTCAATCATGATTTAGTATCAAATTCCATATCAAAACACATTCAATTTCAAAATTATACATATTTTGTAATTTATTCAATTTAGTCCCTAAAAGTGGAACTAACCTAACTTTCAACTTAGAGCCCCAAATTGAAATCTGATTTCACTATTATTCATTAGGGACCTCTTATTTTCTTTTCCTATTTTAAAATTTAAAATTTATTCAATTTAGTCCTTATGAACAATTCTAACAATTAAACTTTATAATATAGTCCTTTTCTCACATCTAAGCTTAAAATCTATCAATTTAACACCTAAAACTTCCAATTCTCAACTATGGAAACTTTCAAAACCTTAATAGTTTTACAAATTGGTACATGGGCTAGCTAAATCAAGCTCTCATGACCTCAAAAACATAAAAATTACAAGAAAATGACTAGATTGCGCATACCAAATTAGGGTCAAAAGCTTTAAAAGTTTCTTATGTTATTCTTTCTTTTGTTTTGGGTTGAAGATAAGGAAGATGATGAATAGCTTCTTATTCATCCACTATCTCTAATATATATAATTAGTGGAGTTAATTAGGTAATTAGCCCTAAATTAACATATAATATTTAGTTTAATTAAATTAATGGTCACATGCTTAAACCGTCCACTAAGTATCATTATAATAGGGTTTAATGGCTATTTTGAATCTTTGGTTAATTTCAATTTTAGTCATTAATTCATTTTTAATTAAAAATCTATAGCGATTAGACTTTACAATTTAGTCCCTAAGCCCTAATTAAACTCAATTTCGGTTAAATTACTTATCTAAAATTCAATTCAGTTATATAAAAACTTTGTAAATATCTAATAATAATATTTGCAAACTCAGTTTACGGAATCAAGGTTCCAAAACTGCATTTTTCAACACCACTAACTTTCGAATCGTTACAATTAGGCTTGATTATGAATGGTGCTAGCCAAATAATCAATAATAGTTTTGGGTATAAATATATTGTTGTATGATCTAGTTACAACTATGCAAAATTAGAAATTAGCTTCATGGGTGGTGAAGCTGTGAGAGATATTATTTCTTTGAGATATTTGGGTTGGTGGGTTGTGGTGGTTGAAAGTGTAGTGGTTAAAATAATTTAACATTTATTACTCTCAAATAAATCTCATCAAATGGCTCGGCCCAAAGGCCTCTCGAAAAGTAGGAGGGTTTGGGAAAAATTATAGACTCGAACAATAAGTTTGGACAAAAATAAGTCTCGTTTTCTAAACAAGTTAAGCCTCGAGTAGGATTTTTTTACTCGACCCCAGGCCGACCCAAATTAGTTGCTTTGTTGTTATTTTGTTATTGTTTTGTTGTCATTTCACTATTATATTGTTATTATTTGGATATTGTATAACTCTTGTTTTATTGTTAATTTTGCTATTATTTTAGAGGCTTTGTTTGATAAGTTGCAACTATCTTAGTGTTATTTAAGTATAAAAACTTTTTTAATATATTTTCAATTTATTGGGAAACATTTCTTTTAATGTTTTTAGTGTATTTGATGTACTATATTTTTTAAAATTTGTTTTTATATAAAAAATAATCTAAAAAATTAATACAGGCGAGTCGGGTCAAGTTTAGCATTTTAAATCTAGACCGAACTTGGGAGAAATTTAGGCCCATTTCGGGCCAGGGTCGGGCCTAGGCAATGGGCCTAAAATTTTGCATCAGTCCAACCCACGATCAAGTCTACTCGCAAAACAAATACTACAAAATAACAACAATAAAATATCTAATACTTATATAGTTAAACACTTTATTGAATTAGTGTCATTCTTAGTTGAATCACCAGTTTAATTATGAAATTACGGAAATATTATTATTTTTAATTATTATTAATATTACTATAATAGCGTTTTTATTTTTGATACTTTTGTTTATAATTAAACATATGTTCAAATAATATTAAAATATAAATTTATTACTGATCCATTTAGATTAATTATAGAATAAATTTAAAAAAAAATAATAAAATGTTTAATTTTAACATAAAATATAAATATTTATTTTTCTTCTCTCTAATATAAGCTGCGGTTTTTTTTTTTAATGCTAAATTTATTCTTTATTTTCACACACACACGCACTTCTCTTACACATCTATTACCCACCTAGTATCTTGCCACCTTGCAGCCAATTTGTGATCTTATCTCCATGCTTAGCCGACTTCAATGTCCTCAAGCTTTTCTGCAGTAAAATAGTTCTATATGTTTTTCTATTTTTCATTTGCTATCAAGTAAATATGCCTGCTTCAACTATGAAACATTACACTCTTTTTTCTTTCTTTCTTTTTTTTTTTTTTGCAAAAGGTATAATAGTAATATAAACTGCAATTGGATCTTCTTGTCTATGAGATAATTTGTCTAAAATATTCTTCAACCAAATTGCTCAACTATGTATTCTACTTCACATGTTAAAAGAGTTACTATTTGTTGTTTATTTGACAATCATGAAAATGTTGCAGAGTCAATATAAAATAAATATTTAGACGTGGTTTTGCCATAATCACTGTCTGGATTAAACCAATTTTAAATTTTGAGAATATGTATAGAATAAACTACGATCCATCGACTTATCTCAAATTTTTTTTGTCATTTGCTATATCCAGATAATTGCTCAATGTAAACCTCTTTTAAGTAGCCTTTAAGGAATGTCGACTTCACGTCCATATAATAAATTTTTCATTTGTTTTATCCAACATATTTCTACAATCATACTTTTGAAGAAAGTTCAAATTTTTTTTTAAAAATCACTTTGAACATAACTAATTTATTCTCTATTTATATTATATTCAATAATATTATCTAAAGAATAAATTTTAATATATTATCAACTGGAGTTGTAATTGATTAAGTGTTCAACTTTTCTAAAAGTAACTCAGATTCAAATTATTGTTGTAACAGAAAGATTGAATATAATATAAAAATTATTATTACAGTTTTCAAGAATTATTTATCAATATTTGTTATATAATACTTAAAATTTTAAAACTATTAATTTAAATAATTAGATTTTAAGACTTAAATTATATCTCTTTTATTATATGATAATTAAATAATTAAAATATATTAGATTTTATTTAAAAAATAAATTATCCAAATTATAAATAACTTTGATGTATATGTTGTAGTTGATGTTTCGATAAACTAGAGAATTAAAGTAATTAAAAAATAAGTTTTGAATTTTTGGTAGTCAGAAAATTATTTGGTAAATTAGTAAAATTTAAGTATTAAATATAATTATTTTATTCGATAAAAATAAATCTTGATCTTTTAAAATTATTTATTTTTTAAGTCCAGTCTTATTTATAAAATATTTATATTATTTTAATTAAAAGTTAAATATGGCAACCGGAATATCTCACATCTACATTTGTATAAAAAGAGATAACTGATTTCAAATATATACTGTTTTTTTTAAAAACTGAGATATGATACTTGCTCACCCCATCCCTTATTTATATGGTTGAGAGTTGGATTACTTTGATATTTTAAATTATTATCCCATTATTTTATTTTATTCCCCTTTTTTTTTATCTCAATTTCTCTATTATTTTTTCCTCATGTTTCTTTTTTAATCTAAAAATCATCCAAATTTTAAATATCTTGAAACTGTACTAAATTTCAAGCTAGTCCTATTTATACAATAAAAAAATTCGGAATAGCAAAACTCGAAGCATGTCATGATTCTAGTTCTACTTTGAAACTGTGTGTATATCCCCCATAAAGCTGACAAATGGGTCGTTGTTGATAAGATGACAAAGATTGCCATTAGTTAGGTGTGTTGAAGGGGGTTAGGATCCTATTGTCCGCCATGGTTATTGTGAAGCTTGTTTGTTGTTGCGAGAAGCAATATAACATCCATTGGTTCTGTTACCTACGGTAACGATTATGGGCGAGGAAGTATGTTTTCCTTCAAGTCGAAGGACTAGTTCATGGTCCATGAGTTTTTCAAGCATCTCTTCGTCTTGAATTGGTGTGCTGCGAGTACGGATAGAGGCTGAAAGTTGTCGAAATTCAGGGCCAAAACCGTTGAGAATTTTGTCTGAATTCTTCCGAGGATATTGGTGAACCAGCAGTAGCAAGTTCATCGGAAATTGTTTTGATTTGATGAAGATAGTCAGCTGCACTTCTAAGAATAAATTAATAGGGAAGTGAAAGCCAAAATACAAGTTTTAGATTATTGAATAATTAGTATTTTTATGCAGCAAATTGTCAACCAATTTTATGAATTTCCAACTATTGGTCAACCAGGCACTGCAACATCAAAATAGCACTGCCTTTGTCTCTTTTTGTCTTTCGTTGCTAAGTTTTGTTCTTATAAGTACCAAATTGAAAAATGTGATAAATTTCAGGGGTAAATTACACATTGATCATCTAAATTATGGTAACTCATTTATGGGGACATGTTACACTTGGTTACAACAAAGGAAACAATGCTTCTTGCCTTTAAGAAGCAGAATTTCCTGAGCTTTTAAGCGATATGATCACTGGTTAGTCAACCACATCACTGCTAAAAAGCTTGAACTTGTTGGCATCAAGAACCAATTTCCTAATAGATGAAAATGAACCCATGATTCCCACACCTGTGAAGACAATAATGATGGACAAATTGATCCAGTAGGTGAGGGTTGACCTTGAAGGCTTATAAGTCATGTTATAAAGAAGCATAGGGAGGATGAAATCTAACGGGATGAAGCCGATGGCACCAACGACCCCACTAATGTCACCAAAGAAAGGGAGCATTGCTGCCATAAACCCGCAGAATATCACATACAGTGACCGAAGTATTAGCCTAGGGATAAGGTTCCTTTTGGAAAACATCCCTTGTTTCACATCAGCTGATTGGTTTTCCCATGATCTCATAAGCAACTTGTGAATAAACCTGTTTTGTAATCGGAGAAAGAAAGCTACCTCAACGCTATGGAAATGAAAAAAGATAGCATATGAATGGCTTACCAAGCCAATAGCTAAGAGTTGGAGGAGAACGAAGACAACGGCGAGGCCGAGAACTATGGTTGGAGCCAAAGAAGGTCCTTCATCAGGCATCAAGCTTTTAAGAATGTTTGAGTTAGAGTTGTTGCCAAAAACCCAATATCCGGAGACTGCAGCTGAGTAGAATGTAAGGAGGGCCACGGTGTAACACATTAGCAGTCCTTTTACCATCTTTCCTGTAGCAGGTGGAGCCAAAGTAGCCTATAACAATGAGAAAGTGTTTTCAGAATGTTTCCACTACTCGTAACGTTCAAATCAAATTATAAGAGTTGAAATTACTTGTATTTCAGGAAGTATGCCATTCCCAAAAATTGCAGCTATTATGGAGATAGAAGTGAAAGCACTAAACACCCTTGATGAACCTGAAGGTTCCAAGGAATAGTCCCTAGGAGGAGCATTTTTGGAGAGACCTGCAGTAAAAAATTATTGAAGATTATTCAAATCCACTAATGAAGCTGCATGGATGTGCGTGTCAACACTGATAATAAATGAAGAGAATTCTGCGCATAAACAATGGTGGAAACTATTACAGTCTTTAACACAAAAGACAGAAATTTAACCACTATAGTATTGAATAAATTTACATTGAAAACTTTGTAAGTAACTGGCCATTAAAAGTGTGTTTATCCTTGTTTAACATTGGTAGGGCCTGAATTAAGCTTGATGTTAAAAATGTGTCGGATTCAGAGACACCTTCAGCACAACATTGAATACTTCACATTCATGTCAGTATGAAATCAAAACTAGTCAAATTATCTGCTTTTCTGCTTCAAACAAGAAAAAGAGATGGCAGTCTGGACCAAGTATTGAATCCTGTTTATGTGTTGTTGTTTTTTCCCTACCAGGCTAACATAAGAACCTATAAACCAAGATTTGGAAGCAAGTCAATGGAGTCTATACCTGCATTAATACAAGCACCAACCATAAGGAAAGTGTACACCAAGCAAAGAAGGGAAGCAAAATTGATATGTCTGAGGGAATGGAAGGAAGGCAGTTGAGAGAGAACTATCATCACCACTGTCACCATTGCTATAAACTCATACAGCTTCAATGATCCATTTGGAGAAAGGTTTTCATACATGATCTTTCCAAAAACCAAAAACAGGCAAAATTAGAAAAACATAAAAGAAGAGCAATAAATGACCAAATTTTACCCCATATACAAGTCCCATCTTCAAACTAGAGCTAGCCATTGGACCATGCTAGAAGATGGAAATTTAATTTTCAAATGTATTTGATGAGATCGAAGTTGCTATTATATGTCATATTCATAGCTCATATAACTTCCGAATGGAATTAATAGATGGATTGGAGGACCATACCTTGAGGCATTCCCCTGCAAGCAAAATTGCCCCTATTCCAACCCCTGTATTGATAGCGGTTTGGATGAATATAACAAAATAAAACATCCAACCAGACCCTGCATGAAACATTGGCATCTCCTTTTAACATCTTTAACCACGGAACAAAACACTGGGTTCAGTTCTGTCCTAATTGCAGGAACTCTTTCAGAATCACCTACCCTAACCTATTAGCTAAAGACACGTATACAACTTGTATAATGTGAATTGCCAAAATCGAAATGGCAAAAAGTCCACCTTGTTTTTATTCTAGGAATGATATCATCGAACTTGGAATGTCACTATAAGAGGGTAATCATTTTCCATTAGTTTATATGTGATCCAACTTTTACGCTTTCCAAAATCTAATAATTACTGAAAATGAATACTGAACCGCAAGCGAAAATGCAACCGGCCAACACGGAACGAATATTGCATGATCCGAAAAAAGGAAAACTTATTGTAGGTCGCTACCTAGAACGTCGGCGGCGAGTTCACGGAAGCGGATATGGCGGCGGCCGGCTTTTTCACAGTGCTCAAGCACCTTGGACATGAGATAGTAAGAGTAGAAGGTGACGCATCCTAAAACCGTTAAACATAAGAAACCCAGGCCCCAACCTAGTCCCCTGAACGCGTATGGCAGTGTCAGAATTGTCGGCCCCACTATCGCCGTCGTCAGATGAAACCCCGCATGCCACCACTTCCCTATAAAGAAAAAAAACGATTTGGTTATATCATGGCTTTATAATGTTGCTCTGATTCTGATTCTGATTCTGATTCTTCACCTTTTGATTCAAGAACAAAGGTAGCTCCGGCATCGGAATCCAGGCGGAACTCCGGGAACGGGTCTCGTTCTGGAGGTTCCGCCATTAATGGTGCCTCTGAAAGATGAAGAAGAAGAAGAAGGGTTAAATTATTATGGGAAGTACGGTAGCAACCACCACGTGGGGGAGGAGAAACCGATGAAGGGAGAGCTTAGCTTAGCCGCCCGAGGACGTAAAAGAATCCTCTAAATTAGTGAACAAACATCATCATTCATTAGAATGTGTTCGTCTTCAATGTTGCTTGTGGTTCTGTATTTAATGGGATAAGAAAATTACCTGACTGCCTAGACAAGTGTGAATTAAAGATGGTGATAGGTAAGGGTTATTTGGTCTTTTTCTTTTCTTCTTTTTTCTCTAGTTTCCTACAGCCTACCGGGAGTTAGCCATACTAGTTGCATTTCATTGGAACTTGGATCCTAAAATTTAGCCCTTATAATTTAAATAAATCTCAACATTATTGGCAATGCGATTTAAATTAAATTAAAAGAAATCTCAAAATTTTTTATTTGGGAATCTTAAATTGTAGTTAGAAGTCGTATTGCAAGTGAAAGTTTCTTCAAACCAATTGAGTTTTTAATATATCAGTTTGTTGTTTATTATTAACAGCACGTTTGGTTCGCTGTAATGGAATAAAGGCGTAATAACAATTCAATTGTTTAGTTGAATGTAATGGAATAGAGGCGTAATAGTATTATTATGTTTGGTTGAATAGAATAGAGACGTAATAGCGTAAGGAAAAAAACTAAAATGACTAAAATACCCTTAACAGAATTTTTTTTAGGTAGATGATTTATTGTTATTGTTATTAAATTTTAATAAGATTATTAATATAAATAATAAATAATTTAATAATAATTTAAAATAATTATTATTAAATATAATTTAATAAAAAATATATAATTTAATAAAATTCTTAATATAATTATTCTTATATTAATTTACTAAAATCATAATATATAATAATATAAAAAATATTTAATCTCATTTATTATTTTTAAACCGAAATACAAATTTAATGTGCTAAAACATCATTAGTGAATCAAATAATTTAATTATTCTACAAAAAAAAATTAAAAGTAATAAATAACTTGAAAATTATATTTGCATAAATATAATATTCAAATATTAACAAACATACCCTAAATTAAATTTCATGTATAATTTTAAAATTTACCCCAAAGATTTAGTATACTTCTTGACCTGAACTTGACAATTAAATTTATTTTAGTACTTGTATATTTTTTGTCCACTTTAATAATTAAACTTGACAATTAGATATATTTTAATCTTTGAACTTGAAATATATAAAATTTTATTGGCATAACACTTTAATAATTGAACTTGACAATTAGATATATTTTAATCTTTGAACTTGAAATATATAAAATTTTATTGACATAACACTTTAAGATTGTCTCACATCATTAAATTTGGACGAAATATAAATTCATAGTCAAAATAGACCTACTTGTAAAGTTAGATACTAAAGTAGACCCCAACAACATATAAGTATCAAAACGAAACTAGCTCACAAAGGGAAACTTCTTATGAAAGAAGATAAAAAAAATTGTGCTACTTGAAGGGAACAACATTGGCACTGGAAAAACATTCCGTGGTTGAGGAAATAAAATCTCTTAAGCACTGCGTCCAGGTTATGAGCTACTCACAGCAACACAGATCGCTGGGAAATAGTGTGCCAAATTACCTTTTGTATCTCTTCTTGGAACCACATGGACAAGGAGCATTACGGCTCATTTCTCCACTCTTTACCATATTAAACTTGGCAAGATCCAATGGTGTTGAACCCATTAGCTTTTGCACCTGCAAAAGATAAAAAAAATAAAACGAATGACATTTCCAATGGAGAAAGAGAGAGATGCATAAACTAAAACTTGTCATTGATGTTTTAAACTGTGGGAGAAATATTCATCCGAACTCAAATGCGAATTTCAGCAACTGAAGATAAATGAAGGCAGACATCTCAGTCTTTTAAGCAATCTGGCATTGAACCAAAAAAGCATAACGCAGATCAGCAGACCAAACATCTGTAACTCTATGTTAGTTCGACTCTTTCTTTTCCTTTATGCATCCATGTTTGATGCAAGTCTGGGACCAGAATGAATATAGGGAGATAATGCTCTAAAAATCCTCCAAATACATTAAAAAACTTGGACAAAAAATGAACATAACACACCCGTGTCAAACATATATATCAGACACTCAAACTAATTCCCCTACATTAACTTAGAGAATTTAAGATCAGACAAATTGAGTAATAAGCATAAATACACTAGCTCATACATTTTAATCATTCAACATATGATCAGCAAAAACATAACTGAAAAAAACCAGTGGTGAACCTACCTCAGCAAAGTTCTTTAGCATCGGTTTGCCTTCCTCTTTCAGCTTAACCATCTTCTTATGAACTTCTTTAGCCCATGTGAACTTCGCAAGCGCATTCTCAACATCTAATAAGGTACATCTAATAAGTTAGATGTTATCCCTTTCTCACTCTTAAAGTCACGCTTTATGACAACATGCTCATTTGTGCCTTTGAACGAGTTACGAGCTTATTACATAATTAACAAGATCGAACAACAATCACCATTAACATAAACAGAATTCTACAAACAACTACCCCTTACACTAGCTCTTGATCGTAAAAAAACATAATATCCATCTTATAGACCATAGTATGAAGCAGAAGCAAGTCAATTTCCCATTTCCAACTTGTAAGGTGCTCTCGTACTCTTCATTTTTCCAAAAATAACCGTATCAGAAACTTGTATTTCAAGCAATGTTCAACAGATTCTTGGGCATGGATATGACATTAATATATTCCAAAGATTCCCAAATACATAAAATAACACACTTATGAAGCATACATACACATATCTTACAAAAACACCCGAGTCCAATTAACATTACCTCCAAATTTATGTAAAACTTAAATGAGAAAACTCGAACCCATATCCAACATTCATCAGCAGCAACATAGCCGACAAAACAAAAATAATTATTTATAGAGCTACTATCCAACGAGCTAAAACAGACAAACAGAGGTATATTTTAACAATGAAAATAATCGATTGCCTTGAACACCATATAGTGTTCCAATCAATCAAATTACAGCAGGCATTAAAACCTTTCCCTTTCGTTAATTCACAACTATTAGCTTCATTAATCAAATCCTATGTACAGTTGATCGATTGAAAGTGTAAAATTTCAAAGACGAAATTTAAACACAAAACTGGTTAACATTGAAATTACATGTAAATATAACCTAAAAAACCAAAAAATTAATCATATTTTCATATTTCAGGCCGAAATGGAATGAAATGAAAGGCAAATCCATTTTTTCCCCAAAAAAACAAAAATAAAGAAACAATATTTCAAGAACAGATCATTAAATTCATGGTATATATAAAGAAATTTAATTGAAATCAAAGGAATAGAAGAAGGGAGAAGCGTACTTGGGAACCATTGCTGCTACTCTCTGTTACTCTGTTACCTCATACGATTTGTAATTGAAGGCCTTGTTGAGGGTTGTTAGGGTTTGTTAAAGGGTTGGTCAGGATAGAAGCATGAAAATGAGGGAGAAGGTTGGAAGGAAATGGGAAGAAAAATGAAAAAAAGAAAAGATGTTGCAAGGTAAAAGAGGACCGATTAGGTAATCCTTTCTTTTGGAAGGGGTTACAAATTGGCGCTGCATAAGGGAAAATGAGGAATCCATGCACAGCGTAATAGGCTCGTATTAGGGTAATACAGCCAACCAAATAGGGTAATCGGTGGGACCACAGATTAGGGGTGTATTGGCTAATCCAATACACCCAACCAAACATGCTCTAAGTTTATATATGATACCAATTGTTATAAAATATTATCTTTTTATAAAACTAAATTGTTGTGATTTTCAAAATAAAATGTTTCCATAACATTTTGTAACAAATATTTTGATGCATTGTCTGTTTTACTAATAATAACTTTTACCAAATGATTTCAAAAAAATTTATCAAAAGATATCAATTTTTTCAAAAACTCAATTCATTTTTTAGAAATCATTTCCAATGAAACAAAGGTAGCCTTAGAGAATAATCAATTTTCTTTTTTTTTGAGTTTTGGATGGGATTGATCTCGAGCTCAATCTAAATAGGTTTAGGGGGTTGATCATTGTAGAATCAAGCTTTCTTGAGCTTAGGTTTTTCTTTTTAGTTCCGATTTTTTCGAGCTTGGATTTTCTCAAACTCATATTGGCTCGACCTTGCTTTGTTAATGCTACTTTTATATAATTATTTTATTGTTATTAATTATAGATTATAGATTGTAAAGGTCAAATTTTGCGTCAGTTACAGGTTTAGTCCTTGTACTATAATTTGCCCAATTTTAATCCATGTAAAATAATAACATTTAAATTTATTAGGACTATCTATGTATAACTCATCAATTTAGTTCCTCTTCTTCAATTTAATTGTTTTTAGTTCTTATTCTTCTCAAATGTCATTCTTAACTCAATTGGTAGCCGTTTAGATCCTTTAACTACAATGATATGATTTTTTGTATGTAAAAATAATAAGTCGACGTAATATTACATATATAATAATATGCATGTTGTATAAGATTTTGTAAATAGTAAAAGTTAATTATTTTTTAAAATAAATATTAACTAAAAATTTTTAATGTCTACCATTTGGATTTTCACTAATATTTAAAAATTCAAAAAATACAAGGATTGAAATTAACGAATTAAAATATAAAAATTGAATCTATAAGTTATACATAATATAAAAGAATAATAGTAAAATTTAATTTTTTTTTTATAAATATAGATGTTTACTATTTAACAAAAATGCAATAGAAATACTTGTATTACCAAATTTATTTATTTATACATATCGAAATGATTTAAAAGATATATATTTTGGCGGGGGGTTTGGACAACAATGCCGAATCAAAAATAATATTTTTAATCAAATTGCTTTATCTATGCCGCCCTCAATAAAGCAAATTATTAATAACAACGATACACATATTAATATAAATTTATTGCTTTGGCAAATAAGAATCAGTAAAAGTAATAATAAAAAAATATTCACAAAGAACTCTTACTTTTATGGAAAGTCACATTGTTTAATTTATGTTGATACAATGATACAATAAGAAGATATAAAGGAGAATATGGTGATTGTTGTGGAGGTCAGTTCACCTAACTAGGGCGGAGAGTCGTAGATTATAAAATGTGAATATAAGGAGAATATGAAGGCTAGGGACTAAAGATGAGTTAGCAGAGTGTAGGTTTGGTATATTGGAGAGTCGATCCCTTCTTCCTCTTTCTTAGAGGTATTTATAAGGGAAGGTTTCATGTAAGGTGATGTTAACATGTTGGGTTTACCATTAAACCATCATTATAGAATGTGTGGGGTGGATGTCTCCGATGGGACAAGGATGTCTGTGATGGGATAAATCTTGTCATTTATCCTGACTTGATGATATAGAGCAGTTGAACCCATATGGTATTTAGGAACCAACCACTTCACATTCCCGATGAAGACTCTAAGACCCGAACAACGAATGACCTGCATTTGTCCGAATGGTCATCTCGGAAGGGAAAACTCACAAGTGATAAACTTACTGTTTGGGCGCCTTTCTGGCTTGCCACATGTCTTGACGCGGATAAAGGTATAACAATTGTCTCGACAGAACACGGCCAGTACGACCACCACCCCTACCCTGGTTTTTCCAGACTATTCATCTCTCCTAGCCATTTTTTCCAACAAAAATGCAAAAATAGCTCTGGCAACGCCAAAGAAGAAGCACTACAAGAAAAATCAAAGCAAACAAACCTTTGAAATGTAGAAATCGTTACAGAAAACCAACATAAGCAAGAAAATGGCCAACAATAGATGTAGAAATTTCAAAAGAAAAGGAGGCAAAACAATTTCGAAGAAAAAAACCCAAAATATATAGATATATTACCCAAATCGGATCGTTTCAAAAGGCAAGCAACATCTAATGAAACTTCACCACTTATCCTAAAAAGTTGTTCATCATTATCACGACTCCCTAAATGTAACACATCTAACCCTTATCCGTCGTCGGAACAGGGTTACAGAGCATTACCGGACTTTTCATATCAAATAAAAATATCTCATATCATTTAACATACATAATAGAAACTATTCATAATCATTCATATTGTCCCTTGTATGAGCCCTCGAGACCCAAAATACGCGTTAGAAATAAATCGGGACTAAACTAGAGACTCAGGGAATTTTTTGTAAAATCTCAAAAAATTTCTTAAGTGCAGGGGACACACGCTCGTGTGGCCAGGCCATGTGGCTCACACGGCCAAGAAACACGCCCGTGTCTTAGGTCGTGTGGGCATTTGATGTGAGGCACACGGTCGTGTCCCAGCCCGTGTCCATGCCCATGTAACTGTGTGAGTTGGGTCACACGGCCAAGCCATACGCTCATGTGCTAGGCCGTGTGAAATGAAATTAAAGTGCAGAGGTCACATAGCCAAGCCACATGCCCGTGTCCTAGGCCATGTGAAAATACCTGGGCATTTTGTTTCTCAATTTAAAGGATGCAGGGGACACACGGCCAGACCACACGCCCATGTGCTAGGCCGTGTGTCACACACAGTCGAGACACATGCCCGTGCTTCTGTTCGTGTGGACGAAATTAGGCCATTTTAAGGCCATATTTCTCACTCATTCTTGATTTCAACCTAAACACCTCAAATTTCATACTTATAGACCATAACAAGGCCTTCAATACAACCAACTTTTAGCTCTAAAAATGTCATATTATCACATATAACCTAACATTCTAAACTACCACATTAATCAATTCTCACATTTGATTACCTATATCAACCATGTTTTACCAACTCATTCATCAACATGCCTAAAAATTATTCACCAATTAGCCATATCTATACATATATCAAGCATGATAAAACTAATATATATAAGTTGATTGGAAACATAAACAAAATGTAATTCTTAACATTTACACAAACCAATTCAACCCTATACATGCCATATAAACCATAGTATTCATTTCAAAAACTACCAGGATGAGCTGGATAGTGTGACTTGTTGTATTGATCCGATCTCCCAACCTCACGATAATCTAAAAAGACATTAAACAACACAAGTAAGCTTAATGAAGCTTAGTAAGTTCGTAAACATAAATCTTACCGGACCTACTATAACACATCAATTAAATAAATGCATTCAATGTAATTTCTCTATCAACCACAACTTCAATCGATGAATACACTTATTTCAGATCAATGCCAATAATAACCATGAGGCTTCCACTATTAATTTCATATGTCACGTACCAAGTCTTACCGAATCGGAGAACGGCTTACGGATATGAGTACATTGTTTTCAGAAGCCCGAAGGCTGAACAGAAGCTCATGAGAGCTAAACGGAAACCCGTAAGGGTTGAACAAAAGCTCGTAAGAGCTGAATGAAAACCCATAAGGGTTAAACAGAAGCTCAAAAGAGCTGAACGGAAACCCATAAGGTTAAACGGAAACTCATATGAGTTAAACAGAAACTTGTGAAAGCTAAACGGATAGTAAACACGAAAGTTCTCAACAAATGCTAAACTTTGATTTACTTAGGTAATTTTCTGTCAATTCTTCCTTTGCTGTCTTTCGCCACACAACGATTGTACTCAATTCCGCGTTCCATTCGTTTTGAGCATTCAATTCAAATTCATAATTTTAACAATATTTTACTTTCAACAATAGATATAAATAAATACATAATATCATTCATCAATTTAATATATAAACATTAAATTTTAACCATACAAACTTATCTGGGTTAAATTGTAAGATTTTTAAAAGTTTCGGGACTATTCTATTAATTTCTTTTTTTTCATGAGTATCTACGGCCTCTTGATCTAAAATATAAAATTATTCATTCATTAGCATATATTTCAGTTCCAATTCACTTCACAATTAATACCCCTCAAATTTTGAAATTACATAATTACCCCAACTTTTACAACTTTTACAATTTAGTCCCTTACTAATTAATCTATCAAATGAGCTAATTTTTCTCAATTGATAATTTATCTAAATATTCTAGGCTATTAAACAGCTCTATATTTAGAATTTCAACACCAAACCCTAATATTTAACCTTTCCACAATTTGGTCCCAAAATCAATATTTATTAAAATCACTTTATAAAATCATCATGTAACAAAATTAAAGCTCTAAATCCATGTTAATTCATCAAAAACATTCAGTATTCATCAATGGTAACTTTCAAAATTACCAATAAAATAAAAAAAACTAATAAAATAGATAGTTGGACCTAATTGTAAAAGTCTTAAAAACATGAAAATTCTAATAAAAAGGCAAGAATTGAACTTACATGAAGCAAAATAGAAAAGTAGCTTCTTAAGAGCTCTTCAATGGTGTTTTTAGGCTGAATTTTAAAGATGAGATGTCTAGAAATCATTCTTAACCATTTGTTTTAATTTTTTTAATTCCCCAAATGACCATTTTACCCCTAAATCATATGATTTTTGTTTCTTTTCTGTGCTTATGCCGCCTCATCCATCTCCCTTGGCTAATTTACTCTTTAATTCCTCCTTATTTACGATTTAAGTCATTTAATCATTATTACTTTAATTAGTAAGTTTTACACCTTTTTCAATTCAGTCCTTTTTAATTAATTAACTATCAAAATGTTAAAATTTTCCAACAAAAATTTAATACTACCTTAATGACACTCCGTAAATATTTATAAAAATATTTACAACTCGGTTTGAGGTCTCAATACCCTACTTTCTAATCTATTTAACCTAATAAATCCTTAAAAAACACAAATCACTAATTCAAAAATCTTTCTAAAATCACATTTGACTCGTAAATATTAAATAATAAAATTTACGAGTTTAATCGTCAGATTTGGTGGTTTCAAACCACTATTTTCGACGCCACTAAAAATCAAGCTGTTATACTAGAAATGTTGTCTTTATGGTACATTTATGGCAGGATTTCAAAGATTTTGAAATAGCATTTCACCATAAAACAAGGTCACCATCCGAAGCACCCTATAAAAAAGAAAGTTAACAAATCAGAGCATATAGAGGAATACCACTTTATAATCGTCTTTTCAACTCAAAAGAGGGGGAATATTGTTATACCCTCATCTGCGTAAAAACACGTGGCAAGCTAGAAAGGTGCCTAAACAATAAGCCTGTCACTTGTGAGTTTTCCCTTTTGAGATGATCATCCAGACAAATGCAGACCATTCATTTTTCGAGTCTCGGAGTCTTCATCGGGAACATGAAGTTTTTAGTCACTAAATACTACATGGATTCAACTACTCTATACCATAAAGTCAAAATAAATGACATGATCTGTTCCATCACAAACATCCTCGTCACATCGAAGACATCCACCCCACAAGTTCTATAATGATGGTTTAATGGCAAGTCCAACATGTAAACATCACTTTACATGAAACACTCATCTATAAATACCTCCTGGAATGTGGAAGAAGGGATCAACTCTCCAAGATACCAAGCCTACACTCTACTAACTCATCTTTAACTCTTAGCCTTCATACTTTCCCTATCTTCACTCTTTAAGCTTTCTGCCCTGATTAGGTGAACCAACATCGACAGAAATAATCGCATGTCACACGTGCACGTAAAAAAATAATTTTATAAATCAATCTTAATGGTGCAGTTCTGACTGCAAGCAGACAATGTCAGTTGTAATATTTTTAGTGTCCGATGGAATACCAAAGTATTTCAAGGGGTCGAATCCAAAGGAGTCGATGATTAAGTAATTCTTAAACCATAAACATGCAATTAAAGGAGCCTAGCTAACTACTCACTAGTTACTATATTACGATAGACCATTCACAAGTTTAATTACTCTAATTAATTACCTAAAAACAATAAAGGACTAAACTGTAAATGAAACAAAATATGAAACTAGCGAATTCGAACAAATATGATAACAGACAGTAGTTGGTTAATTTCCATGAGGTTGGTTGGTTGATTTCCATGAGGTTGGTTAACCTTCGAATTAGGGATCCAAATCGCTATTACTCCTAAATTGGTTCAATTTTACCTCTCGACCTCAATTTTACCAGTTTCGGTAAATTAGTTTGGTTTATCTCTCGACATCACCAAACTAACTCGAACTATCAAATTGATACCTGATAATATCTCCTCTCAGTCTCACTTATCTTAATTTTTCCTTCGGGTCGTTAATCCTAAGTTTTGAAGTCTATTCAATTTAGTCTAATTTTTTCGATTTAGTCCCTGAACCCAAAAATCAATTACCCATCATTTCTATCAACTAATCTCTTAGTATATATCCACTCATACTTGTATTAAAACTGTTCGAATTAAGTGACACGAATCCTTATTTAAATCAAATACAGTGGTAAAATAAAATAAAAGTAAAATCCCTATAGAATTATAGTTCTTTTATTTTATTTTAGAATAAGATTTTTTTAAAAACCTTATTAAACTCTATCTATTTGATATTTATTAGAATAAGGAGTTTCACTCCTATTAGAATAAGGTTTTACAAGCCTATAAATAAACATAGTCTATTTCTCTTGTAATGAATTCGAATTCGACATAGTGAATTTTTTTCTCCTCTGCCCGTGGTTTTTCCCTGAAAGGGTTTCCACGTAAAATCTCTGTGTTCTTTATTTTTCTATTTCTAATTTCTTTGTGATATATTGTCATCATCGATATTCAATTTTCACAAATTAGTATCAGAGCTTCCGGGTTGTTCATCTCAATCACGGTAATGACGTCTTTGAAGTATGAAATTCTACTGTTGGATCGCAATACCAGATTTACGCTGTAGCAGATAAAGATGCAGGCAGTTCTTGCACAGATGGACTTAGAGGAAGCCCTACTAGGGGTAGATAAGATGCCTTCAACATTAACGGAGGAAGAAAAGAAGCGCAATGATCGAAAGGCATTAACACAGTTACATTTGCATTTTTCCAACAAAATTTTACAGGATGTGATAAAGGAGAAGACTGCCGCTAGATTATGGAAGAGGTTGGAACAGATATTTATGTCGAAAACTGTAACTAGCAAGCTGCATATGAAGCAATGTCTTTATGCTCATCGTTTGGTGGAATGTGCATCTGTGCACGAACACTTAACAGTGTTCAAAGAAATTCTCTCAAACTTGAAGGCCATGGAGGTTCCGTATGATAAGGAAGATCTAGGGTTGATTCTACTTTGTTCGTTGCCCCCGTCTTATTCAACCTTTAGAGATACAATTTTATATAGTCGCGGGTCTCTCACAGTTGATGAGGTTTATGATTCTTTAACCTCGTATGATAAGATGAAGCATCTTGTGGTTAAAACTGACTCTCGGTGAGATGGTCTTACTATTAGTAGGAGACAAGATCAAAATGCTGATGATGATCGTGGAAGGACACGGGAACAAACTCCTCGTAGTAAATCTAAAGGTAGATCGAAGTCTTCAAACAGAGGTAAAACTTGTAACTTCTGCAAGAAGAAATGGCACATTAAATCTGAGTGCTATAAGCTACAGAACAAGATCAAAAAGGAGGCTACGAATCAAAATGAAAAACAACTAGAAAATTTTGGTAAAGCTGATGTTGTAGAAGACTACAGCGATGGTGAACTTCTAGTCGCTTCTGTCAACAATTCTAAAGCGAGCGAGGAGTGGATCTTTGATTTGGGTTGCACCTTCCACATGAGTCCCAATAGGGATTGGTTTACAACTTGCGAAATAGTATCTGAAGGTGTTGTTTTGATGGGAAATAATGCTTCATGTAGAATTGTAGGTGTTGGAACAATTAAAGTTAAGATGTTTGATAGAGTTGTCAGAACACTTAGTGACGTACGACATGTTCCAAAATTGAAGAGAAATTTAATTTCATTGAGTACTCTTGATTCAAAATGGTACAAATACACAACTAAAAGTGGTGTTTTGAAGATTTCTAAAGGTTCCCTCGTTGTGATGAAAGGGCAGAGAAAGACTGCCAAGTTATATGTTTTGCTGGGTTCTACTGTTATTGGTGATGCAGCTGTTGCATCCTCTTCCTTGTCAGATGATGATATTACTAAAATTTGGCATATGCACCTAGGGCATATGAGTGAGAATGGTATGGCAAAATTGAGCAAAAGAGGACTTCTTGATGGGGAAGGAATTTGCAAACTGAAGTTCTGTGAGCACTGCGTTTTTGGGAAGCAAAAGAGAGTTCGATTCACTAGAGGAATCCATAACACGAAGGGAACATTAGAATATATTCATTCTGATCTGTGGGGGCCATCCAAAGTACCTTCGAGAGGTGAAGCTAATTATATGCTAACTTTTATTGATGATTTTTCCAAAAAAGTGTAGGCGTTCTTCCTAAAGCAAAAAAGTGATGTGTTTTCCGCATTTAAGTCTTGGAAAGCCATGATTGAAAAATAGACGGGAAAGCAAATAAAATATCTCCACACAGACAATGGCTTAGAGATCTGTTCTGATGAGTTTAATAAACTGTGCAAGTCAGAAGGGATCATGAGACACTTGACAGTTCATCGTACTCCACAGCAAAATGGTGTTGCAGAACGAATGAATAGAACGATCATGGAGAAGGTTCGATGTATGTTGCCAAATGCCAACTTACCAAAGTCATTTTGGGCCGAAGCAGCCTCTACTGCATGTTTTTTGATCAACCTATCTCCATCCGTTGCCATTGAGAAAAAGACTCCACAAGAGGTATGGTAATCCTGCTGACTATTCTGATTTGAAGATTTTTGGTAGTTCTGCATATGCTCATGGTGATAATGGAAAATTGGAATCGAGATCCATTAAATGTGTTTTTCTTGGTTATAAAGCTGGTGTAAAATGGTATAAGTTATGGTGTCCTGAAAATAGAAAAGTTGTGATTAGCAGAGATGTTGTTTTTGATGAAACTGCTATGCTACCTAACTTATCTCTTAAAGACTCTTTCAATAAAGAAAATCAAAAGTAGGTGGAGCATCAGATTAATACAGAATCTACAACAGAGTCGATTACTGAAGTCAGTACAAAAATTCAAAATAGAGTTGCTTCTTCACCACAATACTCTATCGCCAAAAACAGAACTAGAAGAGAAATTAAACCTCCAAAGAAGTATGTTGAGGCTGATCTAGTTGCTTATGCTTTAAATGTGGCTGAAGATATAGATGCAAACCAAGAGCCATCTAATTATTTTGAGACAGTTAGTTGTGAAGACTCAGAAAAGTGGATATTTGCTATGCAAGAAGAGATGGAATCACTCCACAAAAATAAAACATAGGATCTTGTGAAACTTTTTAAAGGTAAAAAGGTTATTCGTTGTAAATGGGTGTTTAAAAAGAAAAATGGGACTCTAGGAGTTGAAGAACTCAGATATAAAGCAAGGCTTGTTGCAAAATGTTACAGTCAAATTCCAAGAGTGGACTTCACAGATGTGTTCTCCTCAGTTGTGAAGCATATTTCAATTCGAGCTTTGCTTGGTATTGTGGCCATGCATAATTTGGAGCTTGAGCAGTTAGATGTAAAAACTGTATTTTTGGATGGAGAACTTGAAGAGGATATTTACATGCAACAACTAGAGGGTTTTACAGTCTCAGAAAAAGAGGACTATATTTGTTTGCTGAAAAAGTCCCTTTACGGTTTGAAACAGTCACCAAGACAGTGGTATAAAAAGTTTGATTCCTTTATGACTTCTCATGATTTTAAAAGAAGTAGCTTTGACAGTTGTGTTTACTTTAAGAAAAATAGTGATGGTTCTTTTGTGTGTCTACTCCTTTACGTTGATAACATGTTGATAGCAGCAAAAGATAAATGAGAGATAAGAAAGGTCAAAGCCAACTAAGTAAAGAATTTGCGATTAAAGATTTGGGACTAGCAAAGAAGATACTTGGTATGGAGGTTCTCAAAGATAGAAAAGCAAGTAAATTGTACCTAAGTCAGAAGGGGTACATTGAGAAAGTTCTTTGCAGATTCAATATGTAGAATGTTAAGCCTGTTAGTACTCCTTTAGCATCCCATTTCAGAATTTCATCGGTTTTGTCTCTACAATCAGATGATGAGATTGAGTACATGTCACATGTTCTATACTCTAGTGCAGTGGGATCTCTCATGTATGCTATGGTTTGTTCACGTCTATTTATCATATGCAGTCAGTGCAGTTAGCAGATACATGGCGAATCCTGGTAAAGAACATTGGAAAGCAGTTCAGTGGATTTTAAGATACTTACGAGGTACTACTGATGTTTGCTTACAGTTTGGAAAAACTAGAGATAGAATCATTGGGTATGTTGATGCTGATTTTACTGGAGACCTTGATAGAAGAAGATCTCTCACAGGTTATATCTTTACAATCGGAGGTTGTGCAATCAGTTGGAAAGCCACTTTGCAAACTACAGTTGCTTTGTCTACTACTGAAGCTGAGTACATGGCGATTACTAAGGCTTGTAAAGAAAATATTTGGTTGAAAGGACTCTTTGGTGAACTCAATGAAGACCATCAAATCAATATAGTATTTTGTGACAGCCAGAGTGCCATCTTCCTTAGAAAAGATCAAATGTTTCATGAGAGAACAAAACACATTGATGTTCGGTATCATTTTGTTCGTGATATTATTGCTCGTGGTGATATTGTTGTGAGCAAAATTAGTACTCAATAAAATCCTGCAAATGTGATGACTAAGTCACTTCCTATAACCAAGTTTAAGCATTGCTTAGACTTGGTTGGTATTCATTGTTGAAGTTAAACCCTTAAGGGGTTTTATGGAAGAGGTGGAGAACTTGTTCGTTGAGAGTTCGAGATGAAGAACTTGTTCATTAAGAATTTGTGTCAAGGTGGAGATTGTTAGAATTAAGTGACCTGAATCCTTATTTAAATCAAATACAGTTGTAAAATAAAATAAAAGTAAAATCCCTATAGAATTATAGTTCTTTTATTTTATTTTAGAATAAAGTTTTTTTTTAAACCTTATTAAACTCCATCTATTTGATATTGATTACAATAAGGAGTTTCACTCCTATTAGAATAAGGTTTTACAAGCCTATAAATAGAAATAGTCTATTTCTCTTGTAATGAATTCGAATTCGACATAATGAATTTTCTTCTCCTCTGCCCGTGGTTTTTTCCCGAAAGGGTTTCCACGTAAAATCTCTGTGTTCTTTATTTTTCTATTTCTAATTCTTTGAGATATATTGTCATTATCGAGATTCTATTTTCACAAAAACCCATTGTCAACAAGAAATCAAATGAAAATAACATTAACTTAAACCCTAAGAAAATCAATAAAAACCCAAGCTTTCTTGCAAAGGCTTGGAAAGCATAACAATGACAGTAAGAAAAACTAAACAAGAACACCAAAGAAATTATTTTTAACAAAAGATTTCAAATAAAACGGATTGACATTAAACTAGGATTAAAATGTAACTACAAGAGAGTTTGAAGGTATAAAAAAGTAAATAACTCCTAGCTACAGTAATAACTAACTTAACTACTATCTATGAAATTAAGAAACACCGAAAAATGAGCAAGAAATTAAACTTTAAACTATGAAAAGAAAACTAAACCCTAAAATATGAAGAGAACAATCTTGAAAAACCTAAAAATGTGAAATGTGTGTTTTGTCTCAAACAATTTGGCCTATTTTAGCAAAGTTCAAGTATAAAAATATTGACCAAATTGCCCCTAATCGTCTAATTTTGGTTGGGGGACATGTTGGACAAGGACTGCCCTTGTGGTCATTTTTTGTCTTTTCACAATAGTGGTATTGCGATACTCCTGTAGATGGTCTCAATTCTCCTCATTTCAAAATTTTCAAGGGTATCACGACTTTTATGCTTCGATATCGCGATACCCCCTTTTAGGTGATATTTTCGTTCACGTTCGGGCCACCATTGACTCCCTACAACACTTAATCAACCGTTAGGGTCCTTATGGCGCATCTGGCCATTTTGGGTCTCAAAAGTAACATCAAACACACTATTTTTCTTATTAAGACAAATAATAAAAACTAAGTAAAAATACAACAAAAACATATAAATTGCTCGAAAACAAGCTCTTTAAGCATACTAGGGAGCCTAATTTGACATATCAAATTACGGTAGATCAAGCAACCACCACACTCTCCTCTATCTCCTCCTTATTGTATCAGTGTATCAACAATTCATAAATGTAAAAGAAGCTTTAATTATTCATGGATTTTGTTTTTCTTTTTTCAGTTAAAGTGTTTTTTTATTTATGTTTTATTGTTGATGAAAACTAATCCTTTCAGATTTTATGATTCTCCCTTTCAAAAATGACATTTCTATAGATTTATCACTGCACTCAAAACTTAATAATTTTATGTATTTATATTTGACATAATGTTGATATATAAATATGTACAAACAATAAATTAGACAAAAACATTTCGTTAATAAAATTTAAAAAATAAATATAGATATTTAAACCTTTTAACATATGGCTATTTGATTTTTTTTGTACGATAAAACAAGCAGCAAATGTAGTAGTTGTAAGGATGTTCATGTGTGAAGGTTAATCTCATTTGCGAAGCTGCATCTACTCGTATTTCCTCCATTATTAGGCTTTTTGTTGTTGTCGCACTGTACAGATCGTAGGAGATAGAAAAGATTTTTAATGTCCTCGATCTGTGGTTGATGCTTCCAACTCCAATGCTCTTATTTCCTTGCAACAAGTTAAAATATTCTAAAGTCAAACAGAATGATATATTGTAAAGTTTTTGAGCTCATAATGTTACATGCAATCTAATTGGGAGATGGTTGGATAATATGGATATCACATATATAATAAGAATAATTACATGTTATTATTTACTATCATAAAAGGTTAGTCCAAATTAAAAGTAATCTAATTTGACTGAAGTTTATTGGGCTTGATTTATTAAATAATGTATGGGTGAAATATGTGTAGATACTCTAGTAACTAATTTCTAATTGATGATGAGTTGATTAGAAATTAAGGTTAATGTGCAAAAGTTATATATTAAAGTTATGGTTCCCAAGTTATACATCGGTAACTTTTTTTACACCTATTCTTCAGAAAAGATACAGTCACCTTCTCTAAAATACTTGTGTGTTAATTTAGATTATAAAAAACTACAGCAAATGAAGATTTCAAGATACCGATAGATTCAAGTATGTTTTCGTATCTAGTTTTGTTCTTGATGACCTAACATGATAGATCTTGGCTTACAATTCTAAGTTTATATAAGAGTTTTACAATTCTAGCAGGGATATGGATAAAAGGTGGGGGAAATCAAGACGAAAGATTTATAATCTAGCCCTTAAGAAGAAGATTAACCACCAATCAAGGATTGGAAATACTTAGGGTGTGTTTGGTTGGGTGAAAAAGTAGAGGGATGGGAGGAGGGAGTGAAAAAGTGAAAAGAAAATAAATTTTAAATGTGCTTGGTTAGGAAAAAAAGTGAGAAGAAATAAAATAAGAGAAATGATCATTTTCCATCATAATGTATACAAAATCAATCATTCCAAATTGAAATAATGAAATGGGAGAAAATAAAAACAGATGTGTATGTTAGTTCAAAGTTATGCATTTTTCAAATGTTTTATTATATTTACTTTAATTTTTCAATTCTACCAAACAATAGATAAAAAAATGGAAAGAAAATATATTTTTTTATTTTTCATCTTTTCTACCAAACACACTTATAAAAAGAAAATTTATATTTTCATCTTTCTAATTTTCTACCCTTTCAATTTTTCATCATTCCAATTTTCTTTTCACTTTACCAATCAAAACCTAATAAAACACTCGTTTTGAGTGTTTTTTCTTTTAAAGTTGAAGTTATTTGCTGAATTCGAGAAAAAACAAATTTGAAGTTGAAGTATAAAAGTTAGGAAAGGTACTAAAGCGTAGGTCACGCGTTGTAGCTGCATATACTCCCTCAGCACTCTTTGTAAAATCATATTAAAATTTTAATTAAGCAAATGTTTTTACATTAATGATACAATTTTTTAAAAATGAATTTGTAATTAAGGTTGAATTATTAGGAGAAAAACAATATAAACTATGGAATGAACTAAATTATGACGTAAAAATGGACTCTATATTCAATTTGTATAAATTTGTAATCATTTAAATAAGAACAAAATGCATCTATTATATATGTTTAAGATGTATAATTCAACTATAAATAAATTGTGTTGATTGTTATACTAATTGAGCTGAGACAACCTAAGCTGCTCCGGCAACATAATATGACATCTCCCATTCGGACCTAGTGATCGGATCGAGTGTGGGTGTCATCCAATACAAGTATCTGTACATTTTGGTTACTGATTGACTTGCACCAACAGACTAGATCAAACAAGGACCCTTCTCTTGTTTTGAGTTATTTTGATTTCCGAAAACTCAAACTTGATTGAAAATTATTAGAATATGTATATTATGATATTATTTAAAAATAATAATTATCACTCAAATATACGAAGATGTCAAAATTGACATAAATTAAACCTGTAAAATATTATATGAATTTGTAACATTTTACATAAAAAAAATATGAAAACGTAACACTTCATTTTTAAAATTGAATTATTATAATAAATTATGTAAAATATATATTATGAACTAATAAACAAACTTTTAACTATTATCCATATAACTATACAAAACCCAACATGAGAGAAAAAAAAATATAAATATGAGATACACATATTAATGTGAAATCCATAAAATAAGAAAATAATATTAAAAAAGCCAAAACCATGGTAAGAAAAAGAGGATATAACTCTTGAATCCAAATAAAAATTCTAAATTCAATACCCATAAATCACAATCTTCTCATTGCTGTAAAACCTAAGCCTTCTCAATTCCAAATTCAGCAAAGCACTTATGGGGGCATGGTTGTATGGAAAATGCAATAAATTGCATATTTGCAGATTATTTATCTATACACTAATAGCAAATCTCCAATCATAGAGTTCTAGAATCAAGTTACAATTGCCAATCCAAGAAATGAATTACAGACAAGTATAGTTTATCTACTTTTCAATATGATGAAATAGCTTCAGGCTTGCCATTGTCAAAATTTCCGAGAAAAACCAACCTCCAAAAATTGCTCAGAACTTACTCTTTTTTTAATAATTTAACCCCTGACCACCATCTCCATAATCACATCATTCCAAAAGTCCATTGGTCCAGGTAAACACCAATGTAGACAGTCGTTTTGAACCACGGCTGTTTGGTTCTCTGCAAACGGCTGAAACTGCCGGTATGGACCCGGATGTCCGTCTGGTCTCATTAATAAGAGGTTTGTGAAGTCAAGAAGCTTAAGATTCACCCCATTGTCAGCGGCTTTTGCAGCTGCCTTCTCAAACTCTTCTAATTCAACGTTACGTAGAATTCGGCTCAAGTCCTTTATTTCAACTTCTCCTTCTTTAGCCGGGGTTGTCTTCGGACAACTCCCTCCATTATGCCATTCCCCGTTCTCAAAATGATCCGGCGTGGATGTCCTGAAAAAGATCAACCCCTTATGCTTTGAGTTTGCAATGAAGTCCATGACATAATGGAGGGTTTTGTTGTAAGCATAAACAAATCCTAATTCGGTCAGGTTCTTTCCTGGACATATATGGCAGCCAACTTCGGTGTCATTCTCATGGTAGATTGCAGCCTTGAGAAACCATTTCCCAGTCGAGATTATCATGTAATCTAGGCTTGGGTAGAGATCTGTCCATGTCTTATCAAGTTTGTCCAGATGAAGCTGAACTTCAGCTGTAGAAACACCGTCATTATCTTCGAAAACAGCAGCCATTACAAGAAAAGGAGACCAAATGTTTGAAACGGTAAAATTGTATGATGCAAAATGCCATCTCTTTGATTTGTACTGCTCATCATGGTAAACTTCAACAGGCCGTTCAACCTGAATGTTTTACGAAAAAATAAACATAGTCAATAACCTGACAACAGACATTATAAAGAAGAGAGAGTTCTGCATACAACCATAGTCAAACATATAATAGCTTGAATGCCGGGTATGAATTGCAGCATAAATTGTTTATAATCAAAACCTCAGGTAAAAAAATAGAGCCAGGGCACAGTAGTAACAGAGAAAACGATCAATCATGGCCTTTGCCTTAATATGCTTATAGAACATGGAAAAGGAACTCAAGGGAACAAGAGACATGACAGGGCTATTAGGTACCAAGGACAGCACTAGTGAAGCTCATCCACTTTAACACAAGGAAACAAAATCGAGATAATGTAAGGCCTTCGATTAGTAACAGTATTTTTAGCAGATTACTAGGTGCTAGTGTCTTATGTATCAGCTATCTGAGCATACTATAATGCAATGCTGATGTGTATTAGGAGTGATTCAGTAATATCGGACGCAATCAACAACGAGCAAAGCACATAAGCATACACAGAGCACACATTTTCATAGGGTCCCGATCTTTTTAACATCAAACAGTTTATACGTTACAATAAATTCCTCCTCATCTAATTGAACTAGTACATAGTTCTTATGATAAAATGGAAAGTTGAGGCCAGGGACACCAAATACCGTTGCGAGCATGCACAACAATGACTGCACATGGTTACGAGATATGGAATCACCGATCAAAGCCCATGCTTTATTCCTCGTCAACTCCAGAAATCTCTTCGCATTAAAACGAGGTAACTGACAGTCACGCGGCTTCCATTTCCAGTGTAGATACCCGGAATCAGGACGGCCGTTCCTCATACAATTCTGATGACCTTCTATCAAGGGACAGCTCTCGTTGGTATAGGTCGGACCTGAGGGATTGGGAACCCAATCCCCTGTAAAGAGATCACATTTCTCTATAACAACATCTGGTCCAACCATAAATTTAAACAATTAAGCCACAACACTAAAACATCCAAAAAAAAATGCAGTAGTAGATCCGATTAGCATGTAGTTTATCAGGAAATTATCAAGTTAAAACCACATACATCAACTTGTTAAAGAAAAAAACCATCAAAAATTTCAATCTTTGTAGTAAAAAAACACTACCAGAAACACTAGATCAGCAGATCTCAGAATACTAACTCTACTTACAGCAGATTATATATCAATGAAAATAAACACCACCACCACCCCCCCCCCAAAAAAAAAGCAAGAGAAAAAGATAAAAAATTAGTTACCTAGAGGCATTTGATCATCATTTTCAGGTATTTGAACAGGGACAGGAGGTTTCAAATCTGGTTTTTGTACATACTCTTTCTCTACCTCAGGGAATTCCAAATCAGCACCAAATCCTTTAGAACGAAAAACCAAGAGCTTACAAGCAAAACCCACTAAGAGAATGCCAATTGCAAGCTTCACAAGATGGTCCTTGTTCAGTGACCATGATTTCCAGTTAATTCTCATTTTTTTTTCTGACCCGATTTTTCTGCTTTGTTTCCTTGTCTGAAAACTGAAACAACTGACACTTTTTTCCGGTTGCTTGTCTAAATTTGGGTAGAGAACCAAAATCCAAATAGTTTAGTAAGAAATCCAGAAGACCGACATTGGACTCTGGATTTTGTTATCACAGGTTTTTTTTTATTAGGGTAAAGAGATGAGGAATATTACAGGCTTGTTTTTTTTTTTTCAAATTATTAAGTAATTATTAACCTTTATTAACTGGTCATATATTTATGGATTTTTATAATGGTAGGTTTTATGGGCCTATAATAAAAGTGATTATGATTACTAAGTAGCAATTAAAGGTTAGTTTAGATTCAAATAATTTGAATGAAATGAAATATAAAAAAAAAGTAGTGAAATTAATTATGACAGTGATAGATGTAATATAAGATAATAATATATATTTTTTTCTAAAAAAAATTGTATTTATTTGTCAATATTTTATATATTCTTTTTACCAAATATGAGCAGTACTAAATTATCAAACTTGGTGGTAAAAATCGAGAGATTTACTAAAAAAAGTCAAATTTTTTATAAAATTACCGAAATAGGTCGGTTTTTTAATTATTTACCGGACTGGGCCGTTTCTCCCAAAATCGCGCCACGTCGGAGCGATGTCAGGGGACGGGGCAGAAGGTCGCGTCCACGTCAGCGCGACCTGCTGACGTGGAAGGAAATCGCGCCCTCAAGGGAGCGATTTCCTTCCACGTCAGCAGGTCGCGCTGACGTGGACGCGATGTGGACGCGCGCGTCAACAGTGCCAACGGTCAAAAAATTGACCGTTGCCCCCCCCCAAACGGTCAATTTTTTTTTTACTATATAAACCCCCACCCCTTTTATTTTCACAAACAAATTCAATATCATTTTCTTTCAAAAATTCTCTCAATTCCTTTCAAAATTTCTCTCAATTCCCTTCAAAATTTCCATCAATTTCCTTCCAAAATTCTCTCAAACTCTCAAATTCCTTCCAAAATCCTCTCAATTTCCTTCAAAAAATCTCCAAATCCATATTAAATTTCTTTTTCCATTAAATTTCATTTTTTAAGAAAATTTTAAAATTTTTATTTTTTAAATAATTTTTAAATTTTTAATATTTTCAACAATGGCCGGATCATTGATTCGTCTTGATAGGAATCACATATCAGTGGAGCAAATGAACATGGTAAGTATTAAATTTAAATTTTAATTTTTTAAGATATTTTTATTTATGTATTTTTAGATATTTATTAATATATTTTTTGTTATAAAAGGCTGAAGATCGGGTATTGGAATGCAATATTCGGAATATGCATGCTCCATCACCGTTAGTAGAGAACTACCTGCGGGAAGCGGGATTTTGGCACGTGGCGACGGTAGGCCGGGGATGCAAGTTGGAGCCGAAACTGATCAGTGCGTTGATCGAGAGGTGGAGACCTGAGACGCACACATTTCATCTTCCATGTGGAGAATGCACAATCACTCTAGAAGATGTCCATCTGCATTTGGGATTGACGGAAGTACATCATTTGGTGACGTAAATTGTACATATAACTCAATATAAGTTGCTCCGCTAGCAAGATGAGTCTGCACCATTGCCTCCAAGCTACGAGCACCTTTTATGTCGAACGAGTCATATGTCACCGGATCAACAGAAGAACAGAATCGATACGTCATTGACTGAACTTTCATTGGCGTGGTTCCGAAGATTTTACGCCTAATTCTTTTACGGAGTTCTGTCAAATCTATGTTTTGACTAAATGACAGTCGCACCGTATTCTCCGACAAAAAAACAACACATTCTCGGTGTGGCAAACCTCACCATCGTAGTAAATAACAGCACTAATACGTTCACTCATTTTGAAACTCTAAATTTCCTAACCCTAACCTAAAATGTTTCTGCTCTGAGTTATGCATTCTAAGAAAATTCTTTGCCTAATTTATAGCCTCAACCAAAACTTGCTACTGTAGCAAAACCGCGTCCACGATGGCGCGATTCGACACTGTTTGCTCAGAAACGTCAAAAAAAATTATTTCCTACATGACCAACTGTAGCGAAATCGCGTCCACGAGGGCGCGATTTCACAATTTCTTCTCATATAGCATCCTGGTATCAGCGATTTTATACTATTTCCTCAGAAAACGTCAAAAAAAAATTATTTCTCACATGACCACTGTAGCGAAATCGCGTCCACGAGGCCACTATTTCACAATTTCTTCTTAAATAACATCCTAGTAGAAGCGATTTCCCACTATTTAACTAGAAACGTCAACTCAAAAAAAAAATTCCCAGACCCCTAACTCATAAAAAGCCTGCACCCTAAATCCTAAAAGCCAAAAAAACCCAGGCATAAAAATTAGGGTCAAAATCGAGTTCTCGGTACCGCGCTACGGGGCAGAAGGTCGCGTCCACGTCAGCGCGACCTGCTGACGTGGAAGGAAATCGCTCCCTTGAGGACGCGATTTCCTTCCACGTCAGCAGGTCGCGCTGATGTGGACGCGACCTTCTGCCCCGTCCCCTGACATCGCTCCGACGTGGCGCGATTTTGGGGGAAATGGCCCATTCCGGTAAATAATTAAAAAACCGGCCTATTTCGGTAAATTGATAAAAAAAATGGGCTTTTTTTGGTAAATTGGCCTTAAAAATCTAATAGCTCCTCAATAACAAATCCAACGTTTTGGAAAAAAAAGCAGGTCTTCAGTTTACTTCCAATAAAAAAAGCAGTGGTTTCTGTCGGCAAAAACCTTGGTAAAATTCCTATAGAGATACGTGTGCTAAAAATTAAATTATATTTCACTCCCTTTACTTAAAAATAGGTAAATTAGTCTATGTATGTTAAAGTAAAGAGTAAATTGGTCATTCTGCTGAAAATTTCATCCATTTCTATTGTTAAAAACTGGTCTGATACATTAGTATGATGTACACGTGGTACGCCACATTTCACTGTCTGGATGTTCTGTCAATCATGCCAGTTTATAACAGTACAAACAAATGAAATTTTTAATAGAAATAACCAATTTACTCTTTCATCTAGCGTATAAGAATTAATTTGCCAAGTTTTTCAATAGAGGGGATAAAGCACAATCTGACTCTTAGTACGAGGGCCTCCATAATACTTTTACTATAATTCTATTCTCAGTCCTTATACTCTTTACATACTTGAAATTTAGTCTCTCTACTTTTAATTTCAGAAATTTAATTTATTTATTATAATTGCTAGCAGCGACAAAAGAATTTCGAAATTATTTGTCATTTTTAAATTTAAAAAAATTAGTTCACCTGACCAAATTAAAATTATTGTATTTCTCTGAAACAACCTTATAGCCCCAAATTGATCATGTGAGAAAATAATTTTTTTTTAAATTGTCATTTAATCCAATTTGATAGAAGTTATTAAATAAAGAAATTGAAAAAGAGTAGAATGAGATGTAGCATAATTAGACCCCTTTTTTTATTATTAATTTGTCTACTTTTACATATAAAGACACCTTAACAGCTGAATATTGCACACATATTTTAATGGTCATGCTTGTTCTTGGGTGGTAGTGAAATAAGTTGTGTTTGACATTGACATCTTTCCTTCCTGCCTTTTAAAAGAATCTCACAAGGCAAGAAATAATATATGGTGCTTACTGCATTTCTTTCATTTTTCTTTTTTTTTTTACAAATACAACATAATGTTGTGTTTGATTCTGACTTTACATTCAGCATTGAACATGGTTTTGTTTATTGGACCTGTTTCCAATAAGTTCATCGCAGCTCCATCTTTAATCACTCGACCGCACCGGGAACTCGCATGCCGAATCCACGTTTCTCTTTCTCGACTCTGTTATCTGATCACCAATAGTTTAGAAACAAGTTATAAAGCTTGGAACCTCAAATTAGTCTCTATAAAGGGTGTCAAACTATCAAATAATGACAGTGTAGGACTTACGTTGGGGCCAGTTTGCCAAGGGTGTATAATTCTACGCCCGTGTCTTCATCGAGAACTCGTCCGGAGAATTCGATAATATAGCTTTTATCACTTGCAGTTGGTAATCCTTTGCAAGCTAGTAGGTCCAGATCTTTCTGGTGCAGTTCTCTCCCATTTATAAAGACGCCTGTGTTTCCAGCAGCACAGTTTTTGGTCATGGGGTAATTGAATTCTTCGATGAACGGCTGCAAGGTAAAACCCGAGAAACATCCATAACTTAGAGTGAACATGTTCAGTCAGCAATGAAAAGTAGAAGTATCAAATGATCTCACTGGAATTATGCCAGAGCATGGTTTGCCCATCACACCCCAGAATCTGGCTCGAGAATCGTACCTTTTAAAGCCAGATTAAAAGAAAAATCAGTACTAATTGTTTGTTTTTGAGTTGCAGACAGTTTAAATCATCTATGTTACTTGTTACATTTATTCTCAGAGTTCGATATCATTTAACCGAAGCATGCTTAGAAGGAACTGCATGAATTACCAGTAATTTCCGGGATGAACCTGCCCTGCTTGCTTTTCTGCCCTTCTAACTCCATTTTCAGATATTGGATGTCCATTCACCGAAACATTAGGCCTTTCATTCTTGATGTCATCATTAGATCTTGAGAAATCTCTAAAGCTTTTCTTTATAAGACCTAAAAATGATCTGCTCCCCTTGTGGAGTTTCAGTTGGTTTTGTTCTTTGCTTCCTTCCAAAGAGTATCGAGATGAACTTGAACTCCGACATCTATTGAAAGAAACTTCCGCCTCAGTTGCCCCCCGCAGTGAATTTTTTCCAGAAACAGCTTGAGAAGCACTTTTCACTAGGATAACCTTCTCTTGATGTTCTGGTTTAGTCCTATCCCGAAAAGGTAAACTTGAAACTGTTGTGGAAATATCGGAACTAAACGGAAGCTCGGAAGAGCCTGGTGAATCTCTCCAATCAATGACATTAGCAGGACTCTGATCTTCCTTTGAAATTTGTTGGATGGTGCCACCAGCATTAAAACATCCATTAGACGCTTCTTCGGCTTCAGTAGGTGTTTGCTTGAGATTTCCAGGGACAGAAATAATCAGTCCCTTCTTCCTCATTTCAAACACAATCACAGTGGAACAAGAACCACATTGTAATCTCTGCTCATTGTCCATCATTTTCCTGAATTTTCTAGGCAATTTTAACAGTTCCAAGCAATTATAGCATGTTATAAATGGAGCACCACTGGCTATAGGGTGACAAAGCCGATTCTTCCTTTCGGTTAGCACTACCTTTCTAATACATCTTCGACCAAAACCATCAATATCCGAACCGATGTCACTTGGCCATAAGTGCACCGGTGTATCTTCAAAGTTTGATTGAGGTCTAGGTAGATAGTGTTGCCCAACTCTGTTAGAACTCACATAATGATTCGAAGTAGAATTGCAAGGGTCTTTCAAAGAACCTCTGTTGCCAAAAGCAGCTGGTGTAACTCGCAAAGGGCCTTTCCGGTTTTTGTCATAGCAATATAAACATGAGCATGCAGTGAGGTGATACAAGGCTTCCTCTTGATTCATATATGATGCAAGAATATGTTCGTAGCCGTAAGTCCTTTGCTGAGGGTGAGGACGAGCATGCTTCACTGAATGGTAGTTTCCATAGAAGTTCACCACATTTTCATCATTATTCATCGAATAATGATACTGTCCCGACCGAAGATGAGCCGAAGACATCCCAATAGAACTACCAAGATGGTCACTAGAGTCCATCTTGTTATCACTAGGAACCAGTTCCGTAGGTCTCTGGGGCATATCATGAGACCTACTCAGTTGATCCTTCAACTCATCCAGCTTCTTAAGCACCTCAGCTCGATCCCTCTCGAAATTTCGAACCCCATTAGGCACATCTAGACATTCAAATCTATTCACTGGTTTACAGTAGCCATAGGCTGAAGCAGACCTATAACTTGAAGGTCCCTCATCTATTGTTTCCAGGCTCCTTTTGTAAAACCCTCCAAACCCATCTCTGTCCACACCTTTCAACCTCAACGACCTACTCGAGTTATCTAATCTGGGCGAGTAAACCCCAAATTTGCTCTCCCTACTTGAATTAACAGACCTAGACCTGTTAATGTTCAAATCATGATGATCATGCCTTTGATGAGCCCAATAATTCATTGGATTCTTTGATTGCGATATATAATCATCAACATATCCATCTCTTTTCTCGATTCTACCAGGATTAAGCCTATGTTCCCTCACATTACTCACCTGTTCTTTCTTCTTTGCTGTATTTTCAAAGAAAAGCAGCAAATTTCTCTCAGATACAGTCCATTTAATTGCAGAGAAACCAACATAATAAAAAGTTTAAAACTGTAAAAGGAGAACTCTAACCTTGAAGAACAGCACCACAAGAGCCACACTTGAAGAAAGAATACCGAGGAAACTCCTTTATAAGACTATCACACCTCAGGCAACGAACTAACCGAGCTTTTGATTCTTCAGCCATTAAAAAACAAAACTAAAAGATCCCAAAAGAGAAAAACCAAGCTTTAGTTATCTTAATTTTGGCCTCAAAATTGTGTTTTTGAGAGACGACTAGTGTTTAAAAAGTCAAAGAATCTGTGTTTCATGGTAAAAGACTAAAGCAGAAGTTTGGAGGGAAAGAAAAAAATACAAAAAGTCACAATCTGTAGTTTCAGTGGTGGGTTTAGTCGTTAGAAGAAGGGGGCCCAAAACGATGACGTGTCGAAGTTTCTTTGGAAAAGGCTGCCATGGAAGAGCAAACCTGGCTTTCTTTGGTTCGAAGAAAGCAATTCAATGGGTCTGAGACTGACATGATTTGTTTTCGAAGAAGAAATCAACGTTTACCATACACAAATTTTGAAGTATACCCATTTTTTTTAATTTAGTACTTAAATATTTTTTTCCTCAATTTAATACCGAAAGTATGCCTCCTTTTTACTTATTTTTTAGTCCATTTTCTGATAGAAGTTCACAACCATTTGATACACCACATGTTTACTTTATGTAAAATATATATATTTTCTTTTATTAAATATATATACATTTAAAAAATACAAAAAATAGAAATAAAATTTAGGAAAAATATAAATTATAGAAAATTTGTAATAAAATAAGATAACTGAAAAGGAATTAGTTGGAATTAATAATGTTATTACAAGAATTTTAAAAAAATTGTAAAAATAATTTTTTATAAAATTCTATTTAAATTTCAAGATTTCTTTGTAATTACTTGAAGTTTAAATATATTTTTTAAAATTTTATAACAATTTCAATTTTTATATATTATTTTGTATTATATATATATATTTTTTTATTTTTTAATCAATATAATATATATAATATTAAAAAAAAGACACGTGACATATTCTAATAGTGACATGTGCTAGGCCAACGCTTGATCAACGTCGGTCAATGGTTGATCAAAGTTAACAGTGTTTTTTAATATTTAAATATTTAATATTGTATTTTTCTATTTCTTAATTTAAATTTAGTATTTTAATTTAAAAAAATCTAATTACCACATGACATTTTTTCATTGATCAAGAACAAGTTATGTGTCACTTTTCCATTGGCCAAAGTGGCCTAACGGTACTTACCAAATGGATTGAAAATAGAGGAAATTGGTACTTTTTATGTACTAAAGTGGCAAAATGGGTATACTTCAGGAGCTAAATCATGAATTTAGCCAAAATTTAAAATAGAAGTTTTAAATTTTATTTTAGCCAATTTTAATCATTGTACTTTTCAAATTTTGAAATTTTAATCTTGATTCAAGAGATAATAGTTAAATAAATTAGGTTAAATCTTGCTACTAGTCCCACGTCAATTGTGTGGTTTAGTTCATGTTCTTCAATATAATCTTTTTTAGCCCCTATACTTAACGAATTTCGAAATTTTAATCTTAACTCAAATGATAGCAGTTAAATTTGTTAATTAAAAATAAACTTGATTTTTTGTAAGAATTATATGAAAATTATGAATTGAAATTATATTAGAGATGTGATAAATTAAAGTTCATGTTAGAGTCCTAACAATGTGGTCTTCAAGTAATGATTGACATTATAACATCCATGAAATCTAGAAAATTGGTGCTACTTTTATTTTTGGTGGGTGTGTTATTAAATTTAATTTTCTTGGAATTAAATGGAGTCAAACTTAAGCATCTTTCTTCTACTTCTTTTCCACAAGGTTATATACTCTGAAATAAATCAGAAACTTTTCCCTTTGCTTAGTTGCTTTTATTTATTAGTATAGAGATATGATAATAACATCAAATGAAAATAAAATAAGTCTCTTCGCACAAACCTCACCGTCTCATACCTTTTTCTTTATTACCTAAAATATCAAATACAAACCTCACCGTCTCATACCTTTTTCTTTATTACCTAAAATATCAAATACGTGTCAATTAAATCCATCCTTGAATTTTCTTTTTAATTATAAGTTGCACCCAATTTACTTTTCACTCGTTAAGTGCTAACGTGACAATATGATGTGAAAACATAATTACGTGGTAACTAACTTATTCAACCACCAATTTAGTTTTGAATATTACATTTAACAAAAATATCTAATTATATTACCAAAAAAAATTACACCCCTAATCACTCCAACTTAAAATATTAAAAAAAATCTTACTAACTAAACCTAGCTTCAATCAATCATAAAAAAGCCCCATTTTTTAGTGAACTTCTAATCAATTTATGTAAGAATGGAGAAGTTTCTTTTAAAAAAAAAAATTATTACTTAAAAAAAATATTTGATGCGTCATCCATACATAAATTTTATATACCATTAATGAATAATAATATAGCATATCATCATTAAATTAAACAAAAAATATAGAGAATTTATAAATAAATTCTAACAATTTTTTAAAACATAATTAAACATTAAACTAACTATTATAAATAAATATTAATAACTCTTGAGTTTAAAGGTTTAACATTTAATTATGATTTAATTATATTTAAATAAAATTATTAGTATTTATTTATAGGCCCTCTATTTTTTTATTTAATAATGAGATTACATGTACCGGCAATGCATCAAATATGAGATTACATGAGATTTATGTACCGGCAATGCATCAAATATTTACCCATTGTATAAACGTTATTTATCTATAAATGTCATTACAAATCATAGAAATATTATAATTACATTCATATTTATCTAACTTGGATAGTTTTTCATTTATAATTAATGATAAAAAATATTTATAGACTTGATATTTCTATTCTATACATTGACGCAATGTGATACAACACCTTAAAATTTTTGAAAATTTTAATTAAATATCTCCCACGTGCAGTGTTAAGCAGATTTGAAGACGCAGAGATGAGAGTGATGATTTGAATTCAATGAACAACAGCAGGGGTGGGGGCAGCGAGCAGAGCCAAGGCCAAGCCAGCCAACACTGAACTACAGCTAGCTGTCGATGAGTTTAAAATTTTTCATGCTTCTCTTTTCATCGCTATAAAATCGAGAGGTTAAATTTTATTATTAATCTTTGTACTTAATTAAACTTTTGATTGTAATCAATATACTATAATTTGATCATATTTAGTTTTTATATTTTTTTAAATTTTAAATTTTCAAACTTCATCGTCAAAATGACAATTGTCGAATTTATGAGGTTTTATTATTTTCAAAATTTAACATAATAAATATATTATCATATGTACAAAGTCATACCAGTTTGTACTTTTCATATATTACTCACTAGAAATTCAATTAATAAATTAAAAAATATCATTTACTAAAACGGTAATTTCAAAATTCGAATATGGAATGATTGAACTAAATCTATAGCGACAAAACTAATAATTGGATTTAATTGATAATAAAATTTCAAACTTAAGAAAAATATAGAAATTAATATTAAGCCATTCGAAAAATACAAAAACTAAAATTTAACTGGAATGCGAGTTAAAAAATTATGAATAAAGATTGATTAAAAAACCCTGAAACATGTGGTAACCTTTTAACTCATTCCCGTGTAGAGCTAAAATGTCTGCACCTTTTAACTCATTTACCAATGCTCAAGAAATTTCTGATAACTGCAGTTTTATTATCCTTAAAAGCAACCAAGTTCTACGAGAACATAACTGAACATCACCCTGACAATTTGCTTTTATCAACAGCCCAACTTGTGGAATAAAAAGAAAAAAAACAAATGAAACAATGAAAAACAATCCATAAATGCAGAACCAAAATGAACATACTAATGTAATGAAAAATACGAGGGACTTACTCTAGGTTGCCCTCTGAACTCTGCCACTTTTCGAGAGTATTTCCTTCAGATCATCGCAGCGACTTCGGTGGTAATCTATCCACGTGCAAAGTTGCCTAATGGCCTCCCTCTTCTCCTCTCCTAAGCCTAATATACCTTCATCCTTCTCTTTTATTGCCCTCTCCAACAACTCAACTTTATTCTCCAGTTGCTTCACCGATTTCATCAGATTCTCCTTCTCGTTTTCTTCCTTGTTTGCCTTAATCTGTAGCTTCTCAACTTGTTCCCGTAACGTAGATTCTTTTTCCTTCTGATCTTTCAGTTGCTCGATCATGTTAGTCATTTCATTCATAAGCTGCTTCTTTTCGCTCTTTGTTTCTCCAACCCAATGTTTAGCAATCCTCAGCTCTTTTGATGTTTCTTCAACGCAGTGTTTGTATTTACTATAGCCTGCTTCGAATTTCTGATTGATAGCTTCAAATCCAGTCAAGGTATTACTCACGTTCCCCGAGAAATCAGTGATCATCCTGCGATATGCTTCATTGTTTTCAGACAATATTGTGATCCTTTCTTCAAGCATTCTTTGTTCTTCCATGAACTTGGCTTCTGCTTTTCTGAAACTCTCTTCTTTCTCAGTTAGTAACTGTTCCGTGACTCGGAGTTTTTGGTTTGACAAGCGGAGCTTAACTTCGATTGTGCGGACGTTCTCGACAAAAGTACTTATCTCATCTCCTTTCATTTCTAAGTCTCGTTTCAAGTCTTCGATAATTTGCTCCAAATCAGCTACTGTTTGACCCTTGGAGTGAACGATCTTATCGTGCTCTCCTGCCATTTCTTGCATCTTCCTTTCTGTAACTTCGATAAGCGCTTTGCAGTCCTGAAATGAAGTTTCAAGTTGCTTGTACTCCTCGCTTAGCTTGTTAAATGCATCTTCTTGTTCTTTAAGCATTCTCTGATGATCTGTAATCTGGTTCACTAAATCATTTTTCTCATCTCCTTTTGCTTCCAAATCTCTTTGAAGGTCCTCGACCATTTGCTTCAGCTCCGATTTCTGGTTCTCCATTTCATTCAATCTTTCGGATGACTCTTGTTTCTCTCTCTCAAGCTGCAATTCCAGTTCTGCCTTCTGGCTATGAAGGGATTCCAGCTGCTGCTGCAATGTGTTTACCTCATCCATTAAGCTCTGTACTTGATTTGATGCTTCATCACCTTTAAATGCTAAATTTTCTTCCAACAGAGCCTTCTCAGCTTGCAACGACTCCATCTCCGATAGCAGATTATTTACCTGAGCAGTCAAGTTCTCCACTCCAGATAATGATTCTCTGTTATCATCCTCAAGTTTCTTCGTGAGAATAAAAATTTCTTCTTCTCTCTTTTCTAACATCATCTCGAGTTCTGAAATACGGGATTGGAGTCCTATATTTTGTTCTCCCAGCTGTTCTGCTTCACTTGCTTTGTTCTCTAGCTGCTCCGCCATATCTCTGTTAGTTGTTTGCAATGATTCCAACTCAAGTTCCAAGCTTGTTACATGTGCCTCTAATTCTTTTATCTGAGCAGATGATTGATTCCCATGCATATCATGCAACTCTTTGAGTGTCAAAAGTTCCCTTTCTTTCTCAACTAGTTCCTCCTTTGACTGACTCAATTCAGCCATGAGCTGTTGTATTCTGCCCTGTGCCTGCTGAAACTCATTTGAAACCTCAGAAAGTTTCGAGTTAAGGGATTTATTCTCTTCCACGGCAGCATTAAGACTTTCGCCCAATTCCATAACTTGGTGTTCTGCAGATTCCAATCTTTGATTCACCTCAGCTTCTACCTTTGCAGCAGCGTCCAGTTTATGCCTCAGCTCTTCATTTTCAACCAAAAGTTTTGATTTTTCACTCTCTGATCTTTCAGATTCAAGCTTCAGATTTTCTATGGTTTCCTCTGCTTCTTGAACCTTGCTTAAAGAGGCTAGATAATCTGAATTCAAAGCATCTTTTTCTTCACTTGTAGCTGTCAGCTTCCTTTTCAGGTCAGCAATTTCCAGATTTGCTTCCTCAAGTTCTTGTTTAATGCCGTCAGCTATTTTCTGAAATTCGCTTTCCAATTGTCCATTTTTACTGTTTCTGTCTTTCGAAGAATAATCAGAGTCTGAATCTGAACTTGACGAGGACAAGGCATCTTTTTCTCGTTTTCCATGAACTTTTTTCCTCAGCTCCCCTGTGAGATGATCATATTGTTCATATAGACTTTGGTAGCGTTTGTGGAAATCCTCAATTAACTGGACAAGCGGTTCCTTCTTGGAGTCATTTTCTTCATCTTTGATGAGCTTCAATATTTTTGTCACCTTGTCATCAATTTCTGCAGTGAAGAGAATAAAACATAAACGGAAAATCCTGTTAAATTGAGAGCGGTAGCATTTCAGAACATCCAAAAAAAAAGACATTAAAATGTAGAACAATTACCTATTTTACTTCCTTTAAGCAGTTCATCCTTTTCTGGATCAACATGATGCCCAAAGAAGGACTTCATAGACTCCCTAAAACGATGCTTTCTCATCTTAGTTAGATTACCCAACAAATTTTGCTCAGCAAGTGTGCGTTAAGACAAGGCAAATCTCCATCTTGAGCATAAAATCTGACAAGCAGGATAAAGGTTAATGACGCTCTAAGTTTTCTCATGCCATATCCATTTACTTACACTCAGATACGAATGTTGAACACAATGTTTCAAGAAAAAACAAATAGTCAAAACAACAATTCTCAAGATTTAAACAGTAGACCCTCCTTTAATACTCAAAGAGTCTCGAGTCAGTCCGTCATATTCTATACAGCATGTTCTTTAATAAACAGGGTTAAAATTACTAAATCCCAAAGTATTGCATTGTAAACAGGGTTAATTCCGAACAATCCTGAAAGATCAACAACAAAATCCACCAATATTTTGTTTCCATGATCTCAAATCATTAATGCCTACCTTTTCTATCTTTTTCACCTACTAAGCAAGTGAACATTAAGTTTTCAATAAATGCTAATTCACAAACCTCTCCTACAAAGTTATAGAATGTAAGGTATAATGGTCCAAGAACCAGTACCATACATGGGCCGAAAATGGTTTACTACTGTTGAATTGTCCTGTCCTCATGTTTAATCGTGTGATACTTGACATATGAATTTGATAGTCGATAATTCATATAATACAAATTTCGAAATTGTCTGCTTGAATGAAATTTATATAGAATTAAGATTTGATGCAACGGTATATAATTTTATGTATTGTCAATGAATCACATATTTGCACATCATCTAAAATTTTTAAAAATAAATCCACTTATATTCATTTTTAGATGATGTGTCACTGCATCAAATATAAATCCATTATGTCTTGTTTAATTTAATTTATTTATATTGCGTAATCCTATCATGTCTATCACTATAATCGTTACTCCCTTACCACAGACAACCAATGAAATCAACTATCCTAACACATAAAAACTTCCAAGCAGAAAGAAACAATTGAAATATCAAATCCAAGCTCTTTTTGTTTTTGTTTTTGTTTGGGGTAATCAAGCTCAAAATGACAATCTAAAACCAACAAAAAAGAATTTTCTAATTTTTAAGCATGCTAATAAACAAGACTAATGATTTTAATTATATTATTACAAGAAACAAAAACGTCGTCGTCGTAACCGAATGGATATCTTATCATCAGTATCACCCATTCGTAAATTTGATAAATTGATTTGGAAAAAGAAAAGGTCAGCTGTTCTTCTTTTTTTTTTCGAAACATACGGTAATTCCCAGTCAATTTATCACTCAATTACTCAAAAACCTTTTATAGTATAATATGAAAAAGAGGAAATACTATTGCTAAAATTTAAAAAGGTAATAAACTGTAACTGTAACAAAAAAAAAAAACTCGTTAAAAAATAAACAGTATTATTCACCTGATTCTTCCTCTTCACCTTGTTCTCTCAGTCTTGCTTATGAAGCTTTGATAAGTTTCTACAGAAGCAAATAGATATTTTTTTAGTTCAAATCTAAAGAGAATGAATTTAACATTAATAATCGAATCTAAGATGATGTAAGCAAAAAGTTCAAAAAGTAGAAAAATCTGGAAGATTTTTGAAAAAGGCAAAAAGAAAAAAGTGAGGAAGAAGAAGAACTTCATTTACTTGAATTCAAATTCATGATCTCAAATCATTTTCAATTCTATTTCTTAAAAAAATCAAAACCACGTGGATTTTTGGGAATCTATATACACTAATACAAGAAAATTTTCAACGAGGAAAAGAGAATCCTAAGTTAGATTTATGTTTAAGAAAACGAATGGATGAAAGCTTAATTTATTTTACAAAAATCATGAAAAAAAACACAGATAACTAAAATTGAACTACTAAAGATCAAAGATTTCGATAAAAACTAGAGTTTATGTAATCGAAACAGAAACTACAGTGGTGAAAAATCATTTGATAATCAAAGATTACCTCTGAAGCAGAGCTATAAGGCTTGATTACGAAGAAGAACCAGAAAAAAATCTGAGAAAAGAGAGGCTGTGGGTTGTTTTTTTTTTTTTCCCTCTGAATTGAGAAAAAAAATTAGCAGTGAAAAGGAATAAATGGAGAAAATGAATTTGTTTGTATTAGATTTAGAGAGTGCACTTTCCTGAGCCAGTTTGTAGCTTTAGATTGAATCTTTGGAAATTCTTTTAATAATAATTAATTAACTTACCCTTCCATTTATTATTTATTGCAGTTATACCCTTCTATTCCCTTCAATTTCTCGTCAGAAGAAAACGCGAGATGATTTGATTCCTTTTAATCGGAAAGAAATAATTAAAATTTTCCCGTGCTTTTTGGTGTTTTCAATTTTCGCATTTATTTGAATGTCGTTGACTGATAGTTACCGCAAAAATAAGGATTTTATTAATTATATTACTTATAGTAATAATTTCTTTTGACCCAGAAGCATTTATCATAATTAATACCATAATTTATAATTTTATTAACTATTTTTAAAGAAAATTCACCAATAAAATAAGATGAATATAGAATATAATAAAAAAATTAAAAATTGAATATATAAAAAATATATTCCAATTTTGATGGCCGCAGACCATGGATAAAATAATTACCATATTTTTAATACATTATTTAAATTACATTAGTGTTTTTTCTTTTTGGTGAATAAAATAAGAAATTTTACAATAAGTTAAAAAGGAAAAGTTACCTATAACTGTTAACTATTCTTCTTGTCAAACACCACCCTAAAAATATTCAATTGACCAAATATAAAAATCGATGAATAAGAATAAAACTAGATAAGAATGTAAGAATTTTCTTCTTTTTTTTTTACAAAAATTAATGAATAAAGTAAATAGACTTATTAGATGGAAACAATGTACTGGTGACAGTTCAGACAGTGTTACTTTCCTCTAAAAAAGAATGAATTTAAACATTTGAAAAGAAGAAGAAAAAATCTTAAATTTTAAAAAGTTCATATCTTTGTCTTGATTCTAACAGTCAACTTTGAGACCAATTCCTTGAGATAATCACAGTTGGTACGATGATAATCAATCAACAAACAAAGCTGCCTTATGGCTTCCCTCTTTTCTTCTTCTCGACTCAACAATGTCGCATCTTTTTCTTTATTAATCTTCTCCAATTCTCCCACTTTTTTCTCAAGCACACTCACAGCTTTCAATAGCTTCAACTTTTGTCCTTCTTCTGAATTCGATACCTTGTCATTTTCCCTTTTCTTTTCTGCATTATCTATCAGCTTCGTCAACTCAGTTTCACAAGTAACAAGCTTTTGTTTCAGTTCTTTGTTTTCTTGCTCTAAACTTTCTTTTATGTTCTTGTAATTCTCTTTGTTTTCGTAATGTGTTTTTTCAGCAACCGCGATCCTTAAGCACAGAAGACGGATGTTATCATTGAGTTTCTGGTAGAATTCTTGTGCTAAATTCCCCATCTTTCTTTCTATGTAATTTAACTTGTTTCCTGCAGATAATTGTTTGATAAGCTTTGGGTTACGTTCCATGGTTTTCCTAGTATGTTCTTCTATTTCTTTCATCATTCTCTGTTGGTCTGCAATCTGTAACTCCACTTGGTTTTTCTCCGTCACATGATCCAACTTAACCTCTGTACTCATCTGAGTTGTTTGTTTTTCCCTTTTAGTTTGGCAGTCCTCAAGTCTCCTCTCTCTAAATAGTGCTTCCAGTCCTAGAATTCTTGAATTCAGGTGAGCATTTTCCTCTTTCAATCGATTGATTTCATGAACATTACTCCTCAATTCATCTTTGGATGTAATTTTCTGTTTGCGTAGAGCATCAACCTCCGATTCCAAGTCGATCACCTGCACCTGTAAGCCTTGGTTTTCCTCTTTCAGAGTTTTCACTTGAACCTCTAATTCCGGCTTCATTACATTTCCTCTGGCTTCACATTGTTGGGCACGTAAATAGTCCACTTCCTTTTTCAGATTGCAGACCTGTGCCATTGAATTGTTGATTCTAGATGTTAGGTTCTTTTCATTTTCTTTGAGTTGCTTCATGAGTTTAGTTACTTCATCTCCTTCCTCCCAAACCGGCACATACATTGCGGTATTTGTCTCTCCTTGCTGTTTAGTTTCAGCTGTCTTACCATCAATCCCAACTTCAGAATCTCTTTTAGGCTCATCTTTGTTGATGGTTTCTATTTCTTCTGTTTTACTTGAAGCAGACAGATGACCTGAAGCTAAAGCTTCGCTCTCTTCGGTCTTAGAGGCCAATTGGTGCTTCAAGTCAGCATCTTCTTCATATGCACGATTAAGTTCTTCCTTGATGTTATCTGCCATCCATCTATGGAATCTTCTATCATTATCAAATGTTGTGTCAGTGTCATTTTCTCTATCCGTAGGGGAGTAATATTCTGAGTCTGAGCCAGATGAATAATAGGGATGACTTTCGTTTCCTTTTCCTTTTCCTTTGAGAACTTTCTCTACGGACTCTCGTTTAAGATGTTCATATTGCGCAGAGAGTGACTGGTACTGTCTGTAAAACTCCTCAACATGCCCAATAAGTTCTAGCTCCCTTTTCCTGCTTTTCCTCTTGATGAGCTTCAAGATTCTTTCTACTCTCTTTTCAACATCTGTGAAAAACAGGGAAATTCTGAATCTGATACATCAACATCAAATGAAATATGTATGGAAGAAAATGTTAAAACTCTTACATTATCTTAGTCAAAAGCACCTGAGATCTTACAGCACGGAATCAATACAACAACGAACGCAAATCAGGAGACTTGACAAAAGCAATTGACATTAAACAATGACAAAGAATTACTAATAAGCTGACAGTCATAACTCGTACGATACTAGAAACAGGATAATACTACAAGGCACTGTCAAGTTTTTCTCTAGAGGGCAAAGGTTATAAGCAGATTCCCAAACCTCGATTTTGAGGAAACATAAAAATGGTGAATGCAACACTACAGTTTCAATACAACTACTTGAGGATGACAAAGGGATTTTAACTTTTCACTGACTAGTGCCTAATCTTTAGCCAAAAATGCACATAACTTTGCAGACATGCATCCATTAAGATTTACATTGAGGAACAAAAAGAAAATGTGCCTATATTGGCATGAAATGGATATAGAAGTCTCGACTGCTGAATCCTTATCTCATGTTATCTTTGAATCTACAAAAATAATGTAAGAGGATGATAAAAGGAAGGTAACACGGGGGTATATTACCGAGGGTGCAAAATTTGGTTTTTCAGCCAAACAATGTGTGCATATTTTCGGGTTTTCATCAGCTTTTACAAACCTGGCTTAATCACTTCCACTTGCTCCATTGTTCTGAACTTTTGTGTATCAGGATAACAACCCTTAGAGGTCGTTGTCTGGCTTTTTTGCTTCTTCTCCAATATGAAATTTGCTGCGAACTTAAAGAATGGATCCCCAAGCCAAAAAATGCATGCTCCATCTCAAACACATCAAGCTAAATATCTGAAAATAAAGGTGACATAGCATTAGTAAATTATTTTTCACATTGACACATTCAAACATAACAAAGTCCTAAATCAAGCATATCCTCAAAAACAGCTTGTGCATTCACTATTTTTTTAGATGGTTTACACTTTATCCTTAGTTTTATTCCTCCCTAGCCAATACCAAAAATGTGCATTTCATCATAAGCAAAGTCATAAAAGAAGTAAGCTAATTCATCTTTTACACAAGAACGGTTCACCAGGCATTTAACCAAACTCTTTAAAATTCAAAGTCTGGCAAAATTTTGACCTTGGAAACAAGTAATAAGACATGCCTGTCAAATCCTTCCATGTGCATTCTTGACATATCTGCATTATGAATTCATTAATTAGAACACAACCTAGTCAAAATTCCTAATAGGAGATTGTTATGGGCCGGAAATATCGTTGATTTTGATACATAATCAGATCAAATAGTGCAACAAAAAGCTAAAAAGACAAACCCTTAATTGCCTTCAACACGGTACCGCACATTATATTTGTATCCGACACTCATTATCGGATAATGAGTAACATGTAACGATTATTCTACATAATAGTTGATTTTGACAATAAGACCCACCAAAAAAGAATGGTGGTCCATTGATAAATCAGGATTTCCAAAGATTGGGTAATGGATAAATGGTGGCCAAGGTTTGATACGTCATCTTCAAAGGCAACAACAACCCCCACCCGTTTCTTCACCAATTCAGTTCTGAAATTCAAACACATTGTCTTACTACAAGGAGAAAATATACCAGCTAACATCCAGTTCATTGCCACCCATGGCCTTCAAATAGGTTTTTTAATCACAATATTTAAAATTTAATTATGGGATTAAGCGTTAACACGTCGGTTATGTTCGATAAGGAATGACATTCGCTGAAAGCTACGTAAAATCCAATTCAAAATTCAAAATTCAATCTAACCATTATTTATCTTAGATGAATCGAAAGATCAGAAAATTCAAATTTGACGTATCTAGTTTTTTATTTCTGAATTAAACATGAAATTATTAATTTGAATGATTTTCTTCGTTTTATATTCCATCTTCGTTGACAATCAAACGAAGAAAAAAAAAGAAATTGAATTGAAAGCAAATATTACCTGAAAATCGACGGCGGATTTTCTCTCAGCGGATCAAAAGGGAATGCGAATTGATAAAATGATGGAAAATTAGGAAACATTTTCAGGTGAAAAGAAAAAAGGAAAAATAGTCAAAAAAGTGAAATTATAAAATAGGCTTTCGGTGTTTGTGATGTTTCCGGTCCATGAGAACGGAATTTTGGCGGTTTCTTTTTTATGACACAAATAGCCCTAAAATTTCGATTTCTATATTTCGATGGAATCTCATTTTATCGGCTTGCAAAAATACGCGATAATTTCATTTCATCCTAAACAATAAAAAATAAGTGGCTAAAATTTCAAAACGTAAATGCTACGTGGGTGATGTCCCGCGCTTTGTCTTGTCCTAAATTTTTAATTAATTTTTATATTTTTTAATTAAATTACTCTATGGTATATTTGAAACAGTGAAGCATTAACCTTTAGGTTTTTTTACTCTATTATGATAAATTTATTATTTATTAGGGTAAATTAAACCAACAGTCACTTAATTTTGAGGTAGTTGATAAAACAGTCAATCAAGTTTTAATTTAGTCACTCAATTTTCAAAAAAGAACAAATCAGTCCTTTTAACCATTTTTCGTTACAGACGTAACGAAAAAGTGACATGGCGGTTGACGGATTCCTTGTTGTCATTAACAGTCTAACTGGCCGATTAGCACCAATTTAAATAGCCCATTTTAGCACCAGTTTAGGGTTTAGACAGTAGAAGAAGAAGAAAAAGAAGAAGAAGAAAAAATAGAGATTCTAACCATGATTTCGGTGTGCTATTATGGAAACCTAGCCAAATTTAACACGTCTTGGTCCAATGACAACCCAAGTAGGAGGTTTTTTGGGTGTAAGAAGTTTGGTAGTGGGTTTCGAAAACTATGTCGTTTTTTTCTTAGTTTGATCCACCATTAACGCCCCGTTCACAAATTGTGTTGTTGGGTCTTCTAAAAAAGCGAGGACATTGGAGGATGCAATGAGGAGGGAGAGAAAAATTTGGGTTTTGGTGCTTTTATTTGAAATATTATTGTTGTTTTTTAAACCCTAAACTAACTTATGTGATAGTTGGTGTTGTTGTTGTCATTAGCAATGAAAACCAACTTATGTGGTTACTAGTATTGGGAGAGTATTCATTCATGGTGAGTGGAAGCTAGGGATCCTAAATGTAATGGTCTATAAAGGGTAGAAGTTTGCTTACAAACTTGAAAGTTGAAAGACTAATTGTAATGGAGACTATTCTCACACATTTGTATTTCATTTCATTTCATTTTCTGAATGTTTAATATTCTTTTAAGACTTGAAAGGATATTTGGTTATTATTTTTTATTTTCTTACATTGCATGGATCAATGCTTAAAATGGTAGAAAAGATAAAATAGATGAAAAAAAACACATTGATCAGCATTAAACTTCTTTCATAAATTAAGGCCAAACTATTTACAAAAGGAAAGGCAAATTACTGCCAAATTTACCTACAATTCAATACAATTGAACATATTTGAATTGTAAGTAAATTTACAAAAAAATTCAGTGACCATATGCCTAAGTTTAGATAACAGTGGCAATCATAGGCAAATATACAAAAAATAATCTGCCTAAGTTAAGAAATTAATAGAAATTATAGGTAAATTTACACAAGTTTAAAAAGTTAACAAAACAAACGTCCTGTTCACAATGTCATCATTGGTCTGTCACATATGACTCCTGAGTAGAAGGCATCCATCTAACAGTGGTTGGTTTCCTCTTGAATGGAAGCTTTTCTCTTAGGGCAACATCTTATTGGTGAGTTGGGGTAGTTTGTTGAAGAGTTGGGGCAGTCTCTTGTTGAGTTGGGTTAGCCTGTTGCTGAGTTGGAACAACCACTTGGTTATGGACACCAACTTAGTGTCTTTTGACCTGCATGAACAAGTGAAATCCATCAAACAAATTGCATTTATAAGTAATCTAATGGACCAAAGGTAGATGACTTATTGGAACATTTTGGCCAACTTTCCCTCTACAACTCCTCTTATTGTGGCCTAATTTCTTACATTTATTGCACCTCATTTCCACCTCTCTCTTCGTCAACCTTTCTGTTGTTTCTGGTTCATCAGGTTTTTTTCCTTCTCACCTTAGTAGGTTTGCTAGGTCGCCTTCTTAGTGTAGGAGGAGTATTGACTGCATGTTTGGCATAGACCTCCATTGCTTAGGACCCCTTATTGGCTTTATGAAGTTGGAGTGAATGGTAAGCTGGGTTTTCTTGGTGTACCAAGTTTGTACATAAGTTTTTAGGCATTCATCTTTTAGATGAATGACAGATATTGCATGCATGTAAGGGATGCCAGTGAGATCCCAATTCCTGCAGGAGCAGGAATTCTCAACTAGGTCCACCACATACTGACTGCCTGAACCACACCTAACCTGATATTTGTCCCCATCAACATCTGATCGGCCTCACCAACAATCATGCACAAGGCATAAATATATTAAAAAATGGCAGAATAAAGACATACATGAATTAAAAACATGTGATCAGTCCCATCAGCAATCATACACAAGGTAGAATAAAGGCATAAATATATTAAAAAAATATCTATTTACCTCAGTAAATCTTTGATATTGACATCCAACTTTTTCTTGACCTTTGGACACAAGATTCCTTTAACTTTTTCAACTTCTTTTTCTTTTTGACAATCAGCAACATAATTTTAGTCCTAGTTGTTTCCATCATGGTCAGAATAGGTTTCCCTCTTGCTTCCAATATCACCTACCAGTAAGCAACATAAAGGATTAGTGAGACAAATTCCTTAATGAACTGCATGTCCTTAATGATTAGTAAGTAACATAAATAATAGATGTTTACCTTGTTAAAGCATTCAAAAAGATTATTCATCATGTCAGACTGACTCCTAATTGAGAAGTGGGACCTTAACCAATGTCTAAGGTTCTTTTCCTTCAACCAATCATAAGCATGCTGATTTGTATTTTTCAGTTTAGCCACGACATCCTCAAAGTCCCTTGAAGTGCTTGCTCTAGCAGCTTTCCAAAGCAAATATTTCAATTCCTTTATTCAGAATCCAGCTTTCTTAAATTTGGCATGTAGGTGTTTAACACAGTGTCTTGTTTCTACATTAAGAAACAACATAGATATTGCTTCTAAAAGTCCCTGCAAATAGAACAAAAACAATTTAAAACTTTGACATACCATAAACCCTAAATAGAAACAACATAAAACAAAGTAGACAAAAGGAGTTTTACCTTTTGTTTGTCAGACATGAAAGATATCTAGTATGAGCTCACAATTTCCAAGTCTAATGCGAGCAACTCCAAGAACCAGAGCCATGATGCTTGGTTTTCACTTTCGACATCAACATATGCAATAGGATAGATGTCATTATTTGCATATATCTCAACAACTGCTAGTAGGTAGCCACCAAAGTAACACTTTAAGAAACATCCATCTAAACTTATTATCCTCCTACAACCAACCCTATACCCATCTTTGTATGCCTGCAAACAAAGATACATCCTTTGAAATAACCTGTTATCCATATAATAGATTGTTATTGTTCCCTTATTTTGGGTCCTAACCTCCAACAAATACTCATAAATCTTCTCATATTAATCCTTATAAGCTCCTTCAAGTAATTCCAATGTCATAAGTTTATCCCTCCTACATTTGGTTAGTGAGACAAGGCAAAGGAAATCTCTTTTGACATCTTATTACAATGATGTCAAATAATAATTGGGATTAGTAATGAACTTTTCTTTATAATGTTGATTTATCCAAGCTGAGGTTACATTATGATTTTTATAGACTTTAGAATAAGTATGGTTAGGGATTGAACTCCTAATTTGCCAAGTCTGGTCAGTAGGGTTGTTAAACTAAGCTTTATTTGATAAAAGATTTTGATATCAAATTAAAAGTGTTTTTGAATATAAGTTAAAATTGACAAAATAATTTTTAAATTTGAAGTCTAAGAGATAAAACTTTGAAACAATTTTAAAATCAAGTGCAAATGATTTTAACCAAGTTAAAATGATTTTCAAACAAGTCAAATTTGCTCCAGGACAAAAGTTATCGATACCTTATGGACAGGTATTGATAATTTTGGAAATATCGATACCTTAGAAAAATAGAGACCAAAAAGGCATTTTGTTTAAAGAAACCCTAAAAATGGTATCGATAATTTTTGAAAATAATCGATACCTTTCTTAAAAATGATACAAAAATAGCATTTTGTTTTTCATAAACCCTACGAAGTATCGGTCCGGTATCGATACCTATTTTAGGAAGTATCAATAAAATATTTTTTAAGTATAGATTATTTCATTCTAATGGTCACTGAATTAGCATTTATGACAAAAAAATATCGATACCCTTTTTGGAGGTATCGATACTTGCAGTTGCAAGTGAAATAAATGCTCTGGTTTTACATCCCCAACGGCCATATTAACTTCACCAACAACCTCAACGGTTGGAAACTATTAGAGGGTATAAATACCATCTTTCAAAGTCCTACAACATCTAAGAAATCACTTTCAAGAAAAAATCATCAATTAAACAACCTTAGAGATTAAATTTCGTATTTTTCTTACATACACTTGTGAGTTTTATCTCTATTCTGTTGCTCAAGTGTATCTCATTGTATTTGTGCTTCAATTTGTAAACAATTTTATCTTGTAAGGATTGTTTCTTTGTTTTCTCATTTATGTCTCTTTGAGGGGGTTTGAAACTTAAGATTTAGGCTAATCTTAAGGAGTTGTAAGATTAAACCTTGTCCTCAAAGGTTGAACAAATTAGTGAATTTAGGAAAATTCTTAGTGGTGGAAAGCTAAGGTAGTGGAGTAGGCAATTGGAGCTGAACCACTCTAAATTCTTTGTGTTCATTATTTCATTCTTGCCTTTGCTTTCACCAATTTCTTTAAAGGCCAATTCACTTCCCTCTTGGCATTTTCAGTTTGCTTCATCGAGCTAACAATTGGTATCAAAGCTAGAACTCTAAAGACAATTTTATCACCAAGAAAGAAGATCCTCAAGGTATTCAAGATAAAAACTAAAATTCAAGAAATTTCTTTCATGGCATCGGAGTAAAATTAAACTATATTAGGAGAATGACATTCCACCATGAGGCCTCCACTTTTCAATGGCACCAACTACTCATATTGGAGAATATGAATGAAGCTATTCATCTAAGCCAATGACTAGGAAGTTTGGAGGATAGTTTCTAATGAGTCATCTATTCCAATAAAGAGGGTCGAAGGTGTTATTATCCCAAAGGAAGTGATTGAATGGGATGAAATTGATATCAAGAAGGTGTAATTAAATGCTAAGGCTATGCACACTCTATTTTATGCTATTGGTCCAAATGAGTACAATAAAGTCTCCTTATGTGACAATGCAAAATAAATATGGGATAAGATTGAAGTCACCCATGAAGGGATAAGTAGAGTTAAGGAGTCCAAGATAAGTCTTCTCACCATTGATTATGAATTGTTTAAAGCAAAACTGGAAGAATGAATCAAGGAGATGTCTGATCGCTTCACTCATATCATCAATGGTCTCAAAGCTTTTGGGAAGACATATCCCAACAAGGAGATGGTAAAGAAGATGTTGAATAGTCTCCTAACATCTTGGGAACCTAAAGTGACGGTAATAGAATAGTCAAAGGATCTAACTCACTCTTCCTTGATGAGCTCATTGGTTCCTTGTTGACGTATGAAATAAAGATCAACTACAATGCAAAGGAAATCAAACAAGTTCCAAAGAAAGTGGGAGTTCATTCAAATCAACAACTTGTGAGAAGGATGAAGACTCTAGCAATAATGATGATGATGAAGAGATGCCAATGTTTGCAAAAAGATTCAAGAGGTTCATAAGGTCCAACAAAGGAAGACAATTCCAAAAGAAGGAAGGACTCAAGAATGAATCTACTAAAGAGAAAGACCCCATCATATGCTATGGATGCAAGAAGTTGGGACACATCAAGTTTGAGTGTCCTCAATGGAAGAAAAGAGGGTCAAGCAAACAAAAGCTTAAGGCTCATGTTGCTACTTAGAGTGATGAGGATTCATCGGACAATGAAGATCAAGAAGTAGCCAATCTTTACCTTATGGTCATCGATGATATTAAGGTAACTTCTAACCCATCTACTTTAAATGATTTTTTTTTATGAGTTACAAGATGCCTATGATGAATTAGGTTTGGAATTTGAAGTCATGATGTTAAAACACAAGAAAAATGTTTCAAAATTGAGAAATAAAAATGATTTACTTTTCAAAACCAATCATGAACTTAAAGAGAAAATAGATAAAATGCAAGAAATTTTTAATGACTTTGAAAAGAAAAAATTATACTTGCATAATTTACTTTCAAAAGCTCATGAGGATCATCAAAAGCAACTTGAGTTGCGTAAGAGTGAAAAAGCTCACTCTAACAAATTTTTAGAAAAAGGAGAAAATTCAAAATAAAACTTTGTTAAAAATAGCTTTAATTTCTATAAACATAGAGATCCCAAAAATTTTTACAAGAGAAAAATCATTAAAAGTGTATAGGTCCCTAAAGGACTCATAATTTCTCAAGATAGGAGCTTGATTTCAAAATGAATACCCAAAGGGACTAAATTATAGGAACTAATGTTTATGGACCCAAAAGAATTTGGGCACCAAAAATCAAATCTTAATTCTATGTTTGTAGGAAAAGGAGCATTGGTTTGAGGTGAGTTATTCAAAGAAAAACTTATGGTACATTGATAGTGGATGCTCAAGACACATGATCAGTGACTAGAGTCACTTTATCAATTTGAAGCTAAAAAGTGGAAGAGAAGTTACATTTGGTGACAACTCTACAAAACAAATTGAAGGAATAGACTCTATTAGTAAAAACTCTTCTATCATTATTGAAAATGTCTTGTATGTCAACGGTCTTAAGTATAATCTTCTAAGAATTAGTCAATTATGTGATAAAGGTTTCAATGTCATATTTGAGTCTAAATGTTGTAAAGTTATCGACATTGCTTCTAATAAGATTATGCTTGTAGGACATAGGATGGAAAATATATATATGGTGCATTTAGATGATATGCATAACTCTAGCTTATGCCTCATTGCTAAAAATAAGAATAGCTCTTTGTTATGGCATAGAAAACTAGGACATGCTAGCATGAGCATATTGCATAAATTAGTTAAAAATGACTTAGTAAGAAGATTACCTAAAATTGACTTTGATGTGAATAATGTTTGTGATGCATGTTTTAAGGGTAAACATAAAAGAGTTTCTTTTAAACCTATTAATGATGTATCAACTAGTAGAATTCTTCAACTAATTCACATAGACATTGTCGAAACCATTTTTATTTTGAAAAACGGGGTCAACTTTTAAAATGAAAATTGAGTCGCCACCAATCTTTTTATTTAGGTGTGACCGGATCACCTCATAATTTAATCATTTTAATAAAAATTTAAATTTACTAAAACGATAATTTTTTATCTACACAATCTAGAAAAAACGGGTTCGGGAGTCGATTACGTATGAGGAAGGATTAGCACCCTCGTAATGCCCAAAATTGGTACCTGATTGATTAATTAATGTCTTATTGTCGAAAATTTGAAAATTCGAAAAAGATTAAAAAAATACGATCCCTTTTGTTAAAATCACTTAAAAATAAAAAAGTAGTTTACGTCAACCGAGAAAAAGAATTATATCCTGTTAGTTTGGATATAATCTTGAATCCCGAAACGGGAATATTCACCTAAAATTTTATTTTTTTTGAAATTTTGATTATCTCAGTTTTAGAAAAGAAATCATATTCCGTAAGTTGGAACACGATCCTTTTTAAATTTCCGGGATAATTTTAAAAATATATTCTTTTGAAAAGTGGTTCGCATATTTGGATTTATCGAAAAAATCAGAACCCCGTAAGTTAGGGAACGGCTTCTCGAATTCTAAAAATACGAAATATTATCCTCGATTTTAAATTTTTATTTTTTACAAATTTGAGTAAAAATGCAATATTCGAAAGACCACATGAATAAAATGTTACATAATAAATATGATAACATCAATTTACGAAAATCATATAACGCACTATTTTAACATTAATAAAAAAAAGGGTAATAAGATCAAAGCATGCACATAAAATAACTATACCAACTAAAAAACAAAACAAACAAATAAATAAATAAAATAGAATTCATAAATATTGAAAGGGGAAATAGTTTGTGAACATATTAAAAGTAGAGAATCAAATTAGAACACAACAAAATTTAAATACACAATTTGGCATAAAATATGTAAACAAATAAAATAATGAAAACTATAAAATAATAATAATAAAAATAATAATAGTAATAATAATATTAACGAAGTTCAAGAATAAAAATAAAATAAAATAAAATGAAAACAAGATCCAACATAAAAATCATGGTGAAATAATAAAAATAAAAGAGTAAATAAAAAACATAAAACACAACCCATAACAAGACAATATTAAATTTAAAAGTACAATAGAATAAATAAATAAATAAATAAATGAGTGTTGAGGAAAATAATTTATAAAATTAATTAAGTCAGCATAAGAATAAACTAATTAAAAGACTAAATTGAAATCAGAATAAAATTTGAGGCAAAATTCGTAATAAATTTAAAAATAAAATCGAAATAGGACTGAAATGAAAAGCGCGTGAAGAAAAGGGGGCCTAATAGGAAATAAACCCATTTCCTGGACACGTGTCACTTCCTCAGGGGATTAGCGCTCCAAGGACTAAATTGAAACTTGGAAAAAATATGAGGTCCAATTTAAAAATAAAAGAAAAAGTACGAAAAGGACTAAATTGAAACAGATCGAAAATGCGGAAAACCCAGAAGCATAAATATACCCTTTATTGAAAACACGCGGATCCTCCGGAGCGGGTCGGGTCAACGCGCGGGTCAAGGGTGAAACGACGTCGTTTTAAGCATCAGAAGCCAAGCCTAAAACGACGTCGTTTTGGGGTGTTTATATAAGTAAAAAAAACTTAAAAAACATTTGTAACCTCATTTAAAAAAAACTTTCTCTTCTTTCTCAACTCTTTCTCAACCTCCCCCCTCCGGCCGAAGCTCCAGCACCGGACCATCGTGGCGGCCGCCGGTCATCGGCGACGGCGCCGTCGTCCATGGTGGCCGAAAAAATCAAAAACTCATTTTTTTTGTTTTTTGACTGCCGGACCCAAAAACACCGATTTTCATCAGAATCGGCACTTCCTCCTTAAAAAAGGTACGATTTTTATCCTTTTGCTTTCGATTTCTTAAAAAACAAACAAATAAATAAATAAATAAGCCGAAAAAAAACTACCTTTGAGAAAGACCGGTATTTGACTTGATTTTTCCTGTTTTCTTTTTATTTCTTCGTAAAAAATAATACATAGAATCGGGTCCTTTTATAGCCCGAAATTTTCCTATTTTCTCTACTTTTACACTGTGTTGGTGTTGGTATTGGACTCTCCTAGTCCATTTTGCAGGCAGATGTGGCAGAGGAGGACTGGTTCATAATCGTGCGGCAGCTGGATGCTGTGCTGGAAGCTGTTAGATTTTGTTTGCTATTGGGTTTAGGTTATTTTGGGCTAGGGTTTGCAATAAGTGTTGGGCTAATGACATTTGGGCCATTTTTTTTGTTTATTATTAGGTTATAATTCTGGGCTTTATTTATTTGGTTTTTATATTTTTTTGTATTTGGTTTATTATTTTCTTTGTGTATGCGAGTCCGAGCTAATTGGGCCATTTATAGCTACCCCTCTTTGCTCGTTGTCGTGTAACGGGAACGGAACAAAGTCTAAAGCCCAATTGTGTCTGGTCTTACCGAGCCTCGACTTCTTCAGTGCTTCTCTTCTTTAAGTAGCCTCGTTCTAACCTACTGCATCTTCAGGGGTATAGAAACTGGTATTTTGATCCACTCCACTGTGACGATAGGATTTCTTTCTTCTGTCTGCTCCACTGCAACTTCAGGGGTATAAAATCTGCTTGCTTAGTTTGCTCTGCTGCAACTTTAGGGAGATAAGATTAGATGCGATCTACTCTCTGCAACTTCAGAGAGATAAGATCTGTCACTTTAATCCGCTCCGCTACAACTTTAGGGAAATATGATTATTGGCTTTAATCTGATCCACTGCAACTTCAGGGAGCTAAGATTCGCTTGCTTTAATTTGCCCCACTGTAACTTCAGGGGGATAAGATTCATTTATTCAGTTTGTTCCGCTACAACTTCAGGGAGATAGGATTATTGGCTTTAATCTGCTCCACTGCAACTTCAGGGAGATAAGATTTGCTTATTCAGTCTACTCCGCTGCAACATCAGGGAGATAAGACTTGCTATCTTTAATCCGCTCCACTGCAACTTCAGGGAGATAGGATTTGCTATCTTCAGTCTGCTCCGCTGCAACTTCAGGGAGATAAGACTTGCTATATTCAATCTGCTCCACTGAAACTTCAGGAAGATAGGATTTGTATCTTCAACCAGCCCCACTGAAACTTCAGGTGGATAAGGTTTGCTATCTTCAGTCTGCTCCACTGCAACCTCAGGGAGATAAGACTTGCTATCCTCAATCCGCTCCACTGCAACTTTAAAGAGATAGGATTTGTGGTTTCACCGATCTGTTCTCTGGGGAACATGACCTGTATAATTCATTTTATGAACCTAATTATGCCTAATGATTAGGATGTCACGATCAGAATGAATCAAATGCTCCTAACTAGATATGTATGAATGATATTTGCATGAATGCAGAATGTCATTTTTCGAGAATGATCCTTCTCTATCGCTTAGATTGTCATTGCTTGAAGTTTATTAAGGTTTAGTCACTAACGTGCTACAACGCTTTCTTACTCAGCTAGCATCTCCAAAGAAATACTTTGTCTGATTACCCCTACTAAAAACCTCAAAGTTCTATCCATTGGGATGCAAAATTTGTACCATCTTTTTCCCACTGTAACCCAAGGGTAGAAAAATTTGGCCTTTTCTCAAACCTCCCCTATCGCAGTCTAAGGATAAAGAATGTGAAGTTTTTTGGTCCTTTTCATCATTTGAATGCTTATGCACAAATGAAGAATTCTCTTCTCCAAGAGTAACCTCCTCATATTATTCGGTGATTATTGCTTACTTGTTCATTTAAACTTTGTCACCAACATGACATCTTGTCATTTTGTTCAATCAATATCTTGACAACAAAATTCGAAGGGATAGTCTTAATTTAGACTTTTCCTTCTTAGATTTCCAACCTTTGAACTTGGTGCATTCTAAACAATAGTCTTATTTCAGATTACTGTATTATTTAGAAACTTCTGGAGTAATATGCAAAACCTCTTTTGTGAAAGTTTTATTAGTCTATTAATCATTATTCTAATGCAACATGCTTGCAAAAAGATTGAATAAGAAATGAATTGATGTGGGCATAGCTCGAAATGATTAAATTATCGAAGATGATAAAAAAATAGAAAAGGAATTGATTGAGAACAAGTATCTTGAAACGAAAAAAGTATTCCAAGAACGGCAAAGAATAAAGTATTCCAAGAACTGCAAGTAATATGAAGACCAGCTGCCCCAGATATCACAGCTTGAACTTCTCTTTACAAACTTCTAAGAACCGTTTTGAGTTTGACATGTGTTTAGGAGATCTACAGAACTTTGTCGATGCCCCAAGATGTCGCCTACCCTTTCATGTTGATTCAGGTATAGCAAGATCACTACATGCCCTATTTTGATCAAAATTTGAGCCGCCCTTTTTGGGTTTTCAACTCAAATCCCCTTTGGTCTCAAGGCGCCCTTTGCGGGCGGGTTTTTACCTTGGCCTCTCCTCTTTATTTATTTATTTGTTTGTTTTTTAGACTCAAAGCACCCTTTGCGGGTTTTCACCTTAGTTTCTTTTTAGGATTCAAAGCGCCCTTTTTGGGTTTTCACCTTGATCCCTCCTCCTTTTAGGCAAAGTACCTCTTGACTGCATCTGAGTTTACAGGGTTTGGCAAGTTTTTACCATCAATCTCACTCAAGATTAAATCTCCTCCTAAAAAGGCATTCTTTACAACATATGGGCCTTCCCAATTTGGCATACATTTTCCTCTAAAATCCTTTTGTATAGGAAAGATCTTTTTCAACACTAGGTCCCCCTCGTAGAATTCTCTTGGATGAACCTTTTTGTTGTAGGCCCGCATCAATCACCTTTGATACATCTGACCGTGCTGAATAGCTTTTATCCTTTTTGCCTTTATTAAATTCAACTGATCGTATCGAGATTGGACCCACTCTGCTTCATCCAAATTTAACTCTGCCAATACCCGGAGAGAAGGGATTTCAACCTCAATAGGTAAAACTGATTCCATTCCATAAACTAGAGAGAAAGGTGTTGCCCCAATCGAAGTCCTGATAGACGTCCTATAAGCAAAGAGAGCAAACGGTAATTTCTCATGTCAGTCTTTGTAAGTCTTAGTCATTTTCCCCATAATTTTCTTGATATTTTTATTAGTTGCTTCTACCGCACCATTCATCTTTGGGTGATATGGCGACAAGTTATGATGTTTGATCTTGAATTAACTGCAGACCTCCGCTATTGTGCTATTGTTCAAATTCAGCGCATTATCGGATATGATCCTCTCGGGCATTCCATATCGGCATATGATCTCTTTTTTCAAGAATCTGCTAACTGCTGACTTCGTGGCATTTGCATATGAAGTAGCTTCCGCCCACTTGGTAAAGTAGTCAATAACCACAAAGATGAAACGATGCCCATTAAAAGTTTTCAGTAATATTGACCTAATGACATCCATACCCCACATAGAGAAAGGCCATGGAGAAGTCACAACATGAAGAGGTGAAGGAGGTGCATGTATCTTATCCCCATAAATTTGACATTTATGGCATTTCTTAGCATAATTGATGCAATCTCTTTCCATAGTGGACCAGTAATACCCGAATCTCATGATCTACTTGGCCATTGTGAAACCATTTGCATGTGTTCCGCAGATACACTCATGGACCTCTCCTAGAATTTTTCTAGCTTCCTCTGCATCCACACATCTTAACAGTACCTAATCCCTCCCTTTTTTTGTATAGGATTTCCCCGTCTAGGACATAGTCAATGACTATTCTTCTCAATGCTCTCTTATCATTCTCTATCACCTGATCTGGATACTCACGATTTTTCACATATTGCAATATATTCAGGTACCAAGGATGATCATCTTTTTCCTCTTCCTCAATACTATAGCAATGAGCCGGCGTTTCAGAAATGCTCATTTGAATAAGCTTCATGTCCTCTAGCTTGTTCACTTAGATCATAGAGGCTAGGGTGGCCAACGCGTCAGCCATTTAGTTTTCGTCTCGTGGGAGGTAACAGAAAGTGATGTCATCAAACTCGTCCATTAATTCAAGAACCATCTTTCGATAACTGATCAGTTTAGAGTCTCTTGTTTCCCATTCTCCTTTGAGTCGATAAATCACCAATACGGAATCTCCATACACTTTTAACACTTTGATTTTACGTTCAATAGCTGCACGAATGCCCATAATGCATGCTTCATATTCTTCCATATTGTTCGTGCAATCAAAATCCAATTTGCTAGCAATAGGATAATGATCTTCGCTTGGAGATACCAAGATTGCCCCAATTCCGTTACCCACAGCATTTGAGGCTCCATCAAAGTTTAGCTTCCACCGATGATCTATTTGGGAATTTCCTTCAGTGGTTGCCACATATCAAGTCTTTGTTTGGAAAATCAAAGTTCAAAGGCTCATAATCCTCTAAGGCTCTGCTAGCTAGAAAGTCAGCTATTGCACTTCCTTTCACGACCTTTTGACTCACTTACACTATGTCAAATTCAGAAAGCAAAATCTTCCATCTAGCTATTCTCCCATTCAAAGCAGTTGACTCCATCATATACTTTAAATGATTTAAATTTGAAATTAACCAAGTTGTGTGATACAACATGTATTGTCGTAATCTCCGTGTTGTCCAAACTAAAGCACAACATAATTTCTCAATAAATGAGTACCTCATTTCACAATCAGTGAATTTCTTGCTGAAATAGTATATTGCCCTTTCTTTCCTTCCTACTTCATTATGTTGGCCTAACTTGCACCCCATGGAATTGTCCAACACCGTTAAATACAGTATTAATGGCCTATCTTGACTAGGTGGTGATAGCACTGGAGTATTGGACAAGTACTGTTTAATTTTGTCAAAAGTCCTCCGACATTTCTCATCCCATACACCCCGATTATGTTTCTTTAGAAGATGAAATATGGGGTCACATTTCTTAGTTAGTTGTGAAATGAACCAGGCAATGTAATTCAGTCTTCCTAGAAGACCTTGAACTTCCTTTTGAGTGTGTGGTGGAGGCAAATCTCGTATTACCTTGACTTTGTCTGGGTCGACCTCAATTCCTTTTTCACTAGCTATGAAACCTAGCAATTTCCCTGATCTGGCTCCAAAAGTGTATTTTGTTGGATTAAGCTTGAGTTGGAACTTCCTTAGTCTCAAAAACAATTTTCTCAGAACTTGAACATGCTCCTCTTCAGTTTTGGATTTTGCAATCATATCATCGACATAAACCTCAATTTTCTTGTGCATCATGTCATGAAACAAGGTCACTATGGCTCTTTGATAAGTTGCTCCCGCATTCTTTAATCCAAAGGGCATCACTTTATAACAAAACGTTCCCCACAAAGTGATGAATGTGGTCTTTCCCATATCTTCCGGATGCATCCTTCTTTGATTGTATCCAGAAAAGTCATCCATGAAAGAAAACAGTGAATCACCTGCCGTATTATCCACCAGAGTATCAATATGAGGCAACGAGAAATTGTCTTTTAGACTGGCCTTGTTCAAGTCCCTGTAATCTACACACATTCGCGCCTTCCTATCTTTTTTAGGGACAGGGACAATATTGGCTACCCATTTCGAATATTTGACCTCTTGTAAGAACCCAACATCGAATTACTTTTTGACTTCTTCTTTTATCTTTAACACAATATCGAGCCTCATTCTCCTAAGCTTTTGTTGAACTGGCTTACGATATTTTTTATAGGAAGACGGTGAACCACAATATCAGTGCTTGACCCGGGTATATCCTAGTATGACCATGCGAAGACATCTTTGAATTCACGAAGTAATTCACTGAGGTCTTGTTTCGTCTTTGCGGTAATGTCAATTCTGATCTTTACCTCATTTCCCTCCTCTAGGCTCACCATTTCCAATGATTCCTTGTGAGGTAGAATTTGCTTATCCTCTTGTTCTACCATTCTCAACAAGTCCGGAGATACACCACCGTCTACGTCATCTTTAAAATCATGAGATCCCTCTAAACACCTATCTTGCTCAAAAGGAGATTTTGAGCCTGAAGCAGTGTCATTCATATCATTGATACCCGGGGACCTATGATAGATGCCAAAGAATATATAATGAATTTATGATTTAGAAATAATTCTTTGTAAAATATGATTATGAATAAATAAAAGAATGATGTGGAAGAAAATCCAAATAAAAGAAAGAATAAAAGAATATTGGCTCAAACAAAAATGTATTTTATTAGAATAATGACGTTCAGATACAAGCCCATTTCACTAAGAAATTCCTATCATTTTTAGGCTAAAAATAACAAGAATGTTCTAAACATTACTCTGATAAGCTCTAAAAACTACAGGAATTTCCTCCGCAGTCCAATTGTTCAGCTCACTCCCAGGTTCATAAGGGCGAATCCGTAACAAGGTCCCTTCTTCAGCTGAGCCTATAGCATTGATGTGGACATTTCTCGGCATTTCTTCAATACTTTCCTTTTTGGCCTCCTTCACTCGGGATGAATGAACCCCCCTGATACAAAGGTCTTAGATATGTGGGGAAAAGTCATAGGCTCCCACTTAACTTCATCTCCACTCAAGCGTGCCCTTCTTCTCTCCTGCCTTTTTTCTATTTCCTTTCTCTTCTGTTTTATGTGTGGTCTATAGACTAAGCCAAAACGATCAAACTTGTCTTTCACCATTGGTTCCTCAACTCCTCCTTGAAGATATCTTCCTAATCATTTTCCCGGTAAAGACCCTCTTCCCACCATCAATTGAAGACCCATTTTTGTAATCTTGGATATTTCTGGCACTGGGATTATGCTATCCTCAGTAATAAATGTTGCATTCACGAACTCTAAGGATCGGAATGAACATTCCACTGTCTCATCATTGGTCTCTACATATAGTGCATCATAAGTTATTGATGCAATAATACCCTCTTCGGCATTTATTGTCACCAACCGTCCATCTGATACTAATTTCAACTTCTGATGTAATGATGAAGGTATAGCCCCTGCCGAGTGTATCCAAGGCATTCCCAACAAACAGTTATAGGAAGGCTTGATATCCATTACAAGGAAATCCACCTCATAAGTAGTTAGGCCAATCAGCAATGGTATCTCAATTCTTCCTATAACCTTCCTTTCTGTTCCATCAAATGCCCTCACTATATTCTGACATGTCTTCATATGCGAGCTATCCACACGTAGTCTATTAAGAGTGGATAAGGGCAATACATTCAATGCGGATCCATTATCAATCAAAACTCCTGGCAATGTGTACCCTTTACACCGAGTAGTAATGTGCAGCACCTTAGTGGACCCCATACCCCCAGACGGTATTTCGTCATCATTGAAGAAGATAAAATTATTGGAACTTATATTGTTGACCAACCGATCTAACTTGTTGACAGAAATATCATTAGCCACATATGTTTCATTCAACACCTTCATTAACACACTTCGATGAACCTCAGAACTCAAGAGCAAAGCTAACACAGATATGCGAGCTGGTTGTTTATGCAGTTGTTCCACAACACTGTACTCACTGTGTTTCAAAAATTTCAAAAATTCTTTGGCTTCTTCTTCCTTTATTGGCTCATTAATCAATGGCTTAGATTCAACTGCATTCTTCTTCTTTTGTTTTGCCGTCAAAATTTTCCCTTCTGTCGGTTCTGCTCTGGCATTTATCAAATTGTAGCGCTTCCTACTACGCATATAAGAACCTGCCTCTTGATTTCCTTTTGTAATACTGACAGAATTTTCCCTTCCCAGGATTGTTATATTGCACTCATAATTCCAGGGGACCTTTTTACTGTCATTATATAAGAAATTTGCTGGTTTTTGAATTACGATTTTTGGTGTCACCTATGTCTCTGCCTCGTTAATCTTAGGGCGCGAGATGATAATCACAGGATGATCTACTTTCAAAATCCTCGTTATTGACTCTATGCGCATATGCTTCCTTTTTCCTCCGTTTCTTCATAAAACTCCATTTCTTTATTATCCATCACGCTCTGGACCAGAGATCTGAACTCTTCATATCTTTGGATTTCGTGCCCCACCTCATGATGGAACTCACAATAATTTTTAGTCTATCACCCTTACTCTGAATCCGAAATGATTAACCCTCTTCTTGCCATCTCTTCCCAAACCTGCTTCAAAGGGATTTTCAATTCAACAATATTTGCCTTGACTCTTTTCCCCATATTTTCACTTATCATGTTTGCCCCATTATCAGTATGATTGGGTAACGGATTTTCTATACCAAATGCATCATCTACTTTGACAATGCCCATATTAATAAGCCTTTCAACAAGCTTTTTAAAAGCCGTACAATTTTCTATAGAATGCCCCGTAATTCCAGAATGGTAGTCGCATTGTGCATTCACATCATACCATTTGGGAAACGGAGGTTGTAAAGGGTTTAAGTAAAAAGAGGAAACAACGTGTGCATTGAATAAATTCAGATACAGCTCTTTATATGACATTGGAATTGGTGTAAGCTGGGGCTTCTCAGTACTTTGTCTCATACCAAATTCTTATCTTGATGAGCCCTGTTGATTAGCAACCACCTTTCTTGGCTGATTCACCGTAATCGATTTATTGTATGTATTCTCATTGTTCACATCATTTTCTTTTTTCTTTGAGGCATGCCTTCTGTTATTTTCTCCAGCATCAATTTTTCCGCTCCTAATGGCACTTTCAATCATTTCACCATGCATGACTATGTCAGCAAAGTTTTTTGTGGCACTTCCTAACATATGTGTGATGAATGGGGCTTTCAGTGTATTTATAAAGAGCATTGTCATTTCTCTTTCCAAGAGCGGTGGTTGGACTTGGACAGCAACCTCCTTCCACCTCTGCACGTACTGCTTAAAACTTCATTCGACTTCTTTTCCATATTTTGCAAGGTGATTCTATCAAGAACCATTTCTACTATATGACTGTACTGCTTCATAAAACCCTGTGCCAAATCTCTCCAGGAACCAATCCTGGTATGGCTCAATTGATTGTACCATTTAGACGCTGCCCCTGTGAGGCTATCCTAGAAGCAATGTATTAATAATTGGTCGTTATTGACGTACGCAGTCATTCACCTACAAAACATGGTGATGTGGGCTTCAGGACAACTGGTCCCATTATACTTCTCAAATTCTGGCATCTTGAACTTGTAATGGAGCACCAAATCTGGGACCAAACTTAAATCCTTAGAATCAATCCCACGACATCTCTCAGTGCTTTCTATTTTCTTAAATTTCTCTTCAATCCACTTCCACTTTTCCTCTAATTGCTTTGGAAATTCTTCTTTTGTTTTTTATTTTTCGACCGCCTCATCAAAATCGGGGATAATAGGATTGACAGGGTTATTCTAGGGATTAGAGCCTCATCCAGTTTGGAAATTTATTAGCCTCGTAGCTTCGGCCTGAAACTACTGAGGCCCAATTATGACAGAGGGCTTGCGCGGGTATACCTCAACTTGAGTCTGGACATGTGGATGAGTAAAGCCTGGAGGATAGATAGGTCCATCATCTTCTCCCTCCTTAACATTAGCCATAGGGCCCTTTCCTTTATCTTTTCCCTTAGCCAACAGTTGTGTTAACTGAGTTATCATGTTCCCTTGGGATTCCATCATCTTGTCCATCATATTCTGCTGAATCCTCTCGAGCTGCTCCTGTATTTGCTACTGAAGTTGATCCTGCATTTCTTTTTGGAACTGTTCGAGCCGTTCCAATCTTTGGTCCATATTTTTTTATTTTTCCCGTGTACCGTAACGGTGTTTAATTGACTGGTTGGTTTCCAAGTTAACTGAGGAACGATTTTAATCAATTAGAACCTTTTAATAGTTTTTAATGCATATAATTTAATGCATGAAATGAATGCAAAAAGGCGTCAATTCTAATTCAATTTCATTCAGAAAACTTTATTAGAAAATAAATTTATTTACATAAAATGAACTACAAATAAGGCTTTGCCCTAATACTTAAGACCTTAATCCTCCTAAGTAACGAGGCCAACTTTTGTCCCCGATCTGATTCCAACTCATACTTCACACTCAACATATCAGCCTGTATTGCCAAAGTTTGCAAGTAATCTGTTATCTCTCGAATCTGAACCACAGCTTCTCCCATAATATGATCCCTGTTTCTAACTTGATTTTGAAAGTAATGAAGTTGCTCAGTCTGACGACCCTCATTTGCTTCTAGGTACTCAATTCGGACCTCACAATTTCGCAATGCTGTTTCTAAATCTTCTATTATGTTCTTCATCTCTTCAATCTTGCTTAAACTTGCTTTTAACTCTATTACAGAATTTTGACTTCTATATTGACGAAGAGATCTTTCCAACTCACCCACTCTATTTTTTAGTTCACCTTTTTTCTCTTTGGTTCTCTAAAAAGCTTTCTCCTAATACTTCATTTCGTGCTTGAATCTCTTTGAATTTCCTTTCCCACTTGTCTGACTTGTTTCTTTCTTCTCGAATCTCTTCACGTTGCTGCTCCGAAGTCTTTCCTGGACACGTGTCACTTTCCCAGGGGATTAGCACGCCAGGGACTAAATTGAAAATCAAAAAAATATGAGGTCCAATTTAAAAATAAAAGAAAAAGTACGAAAAGGACTAAATTGAAATAGACCGAAAATGTGGAAGGGCCTGAAGCGCAAATATACCCTTTATTGAAAACACGCGGATCCTCCGGAGCGAGTCGGGTCAACGCGCGGGTCAAGGGTGAAATGACGTTGTTTTAAGCATCAGAAGACAAGCTTAAAACGACGTCGTTTTGGGGTGTTTATATAAGTAAAAAGAACTTAATAAAACATTTGTAACCTCATTTAAAAAAAACTTTCTCTTCTCTCTCAACTCTCTCTCAACCTTCCCCCTCTGGCCGCAGCTCCAGCGGACCAGATCGAATTGCTGTGTCCCTGGTTCCTCTCTGACTACCACTTACATTACTCAATTATCTCGGCGGTCTACCTCGGACTGGCACATTACTCGGTCTGGTATCCTGCACAGTGTTTTGCTCAGCTACCATCGGACACTCTCGAATGAAATGATCTTTTGAACCACACTTGAAGCAAGACCGATCATGGAATCTGCAATCCCCAGGATGCCATTTCCCACAATGCTTGCACTCTGATCTATTTTGTCGAACACTACCAACGCTAGCAACTGAAGTAGCTCGTGAACTCACAGGGGGTCGATCTCGATCATACTTAGGAAACCCTGCAGTAGCTTTAGATTGGCTATGATCCGCTCTGAATTTCCTTGAGGTCGACTGAAATGATTTACTGAATGATCTTTTACGAGAATCTCGAGCTTCATAGTCAGCTTTTCTCTTCTCTTTCCTGAGCTCCTCAGCTTTACAAGCTCGTTCAACAAGTACTACGAACTCTTTATCTCAAGTATACCAACTAACAGTTTAATATCTTCATTCAGCCCATCTTCAAATCTTCTACACATGATAGCTTCAGTTGAAACACACTCTCGAGCATATCTACTAAGTCTCACAAATTTCCGTTCATATTCTGTCACTGTCATACGACCCTGTTTCAGTTCAAGAAATTCCTTATGTTTCTGATCAATAAATCTCTGGCTGATGTATTTCTTACGAAACTCAGTCTGAAAGAATTCCCAGGTCACTCGCTCTTTCAGAACCACCGATACTAGTGTATTCCACCAGTGATATGCAGTGTCCCGTAGCAAGGATATGGCACATTTCAAGCACTCATCAGGGGTGCAAGACAACTCATCAAACACTCGAATAGTATTATCAAGCTAGAATTCAGCTCGCTCCGCATCATCATCATCAGTAGCTCTGAACTCTTCGGCCCCGTGTTTTCAAATTTTGTCAACCGGAGGCTTAAGTAATCTCATCGGATCACTTACTTGGGGTATAACAGGAATCGAAGATGGATTAGTCGGGGGTGGAGGTTGTTGTGTAACCGGATTAGTTCGGACATAATGAGTAAACCAGTCATTCATCATTTGGTAGAAGGCTTGTTTAGCCTCTCCCTCCTGGTTACTCGAGATTGGTCGAGAATCTACTGGCTCTGTCCCTTGCGCGGGAGCAGGCGCTATACTCTCAACATCATCAGCTACGGCTCGTTCGGGATCCATTACTATACGGAAACACATTTTTAGACGTCAGCAGTCATCACACTATCTCGATATAAAAATATGGCATGTATAGCTAGACTCATACACGCTACGCTAGTTCCGAGAATCGACTAAACCGTAGCTCTGATACCAATAAAATGTAACACCCCTAACCCGTCTCCATCGCCGAATCAGGGTTACGAGGCATTACGAAACCAAGCTCACATAAACATAACTTTAATATCTAATTCCAAATGCAAGTCCAATTCATGAACATATATAATCAAATTCAAGCATGGAAGTTAAACTCTTTTCGCATTGCTATTTACACAATAGGATTCAAAATTATCCAAAACATTATCAAGCCTATACATGCCATAAGATCGAGTTCAAATATTTAACAAAATACCAAAAGAAGTCGATAGTGTGATAGGCGGTGCTGATGATCCCCGAGCTCGTAACGCGTCTCTAAAAAAATCTATAAAAACGAATGAACGAAAGCAAACAAAGTAAGCTTTTATAGCTTAGTAAGTCTATAGCATATCTAAAATACATATAAAAGAATCATATAATTCTTTAAGTAAATTTATTGAAATTACAATCATCAAATATGATTACTAATCAAACACTACTTTATTGAGTCATTTTGTTTAAGTCTAAAAGGATGTATATTTATCTAATACACATAAACGGACAAATGTATATACATTATATGCATATAATCAAGTTACTAGCATAATCCTTAACAGCATATACTGATTTCTAGAGTACTTATTGTTCGCACTTCATCGAATCCATTTAAATACAACTATTCAACTACATATATCAAAAGCCAAATTTTTATGCTTATCATCCATAAATGCCGAATGCACATATGCACCTATACCCATCTATGCCGAATGCATAGATACATACACTTATTTTCACCTATGCCGAATGCATACACATAAATATATCCACCTATGCCGAATGCAACATATATATATATATACATATCTATCAATTGCTTAGACCAAATATATGTATATATATATGCTCATCAAGTTAATATGACTAAAATCATGTGATTGAACATTTATGTATACATCGATTTCATATAATCAAAATCATAGAGGTATCAATTGTATATTATCACATGCTTTAAACGGATTCACCGGCATTTAGCCTGCTAGGTTTTAAAACCTGATTCAATACACCGGCTCTTAGCCTGCTAGACTTATAGTCCGAAATGTGTCACCGGCATTAAGCCTGCTAGACTTATAGTCTGAAATGTGTCACCGGCATTAAGCCTGCTAGACTTATAGTCTGAATAATTTCACCGGCATTAAGCCTGCTAGACGTAAAGTCTGAATTATGTCACTAACGATAAACCGAATGATACTGAGCTTTAACAAAAGAATCTCAATTCATAGGAGTTGTATATCATAATGGTATATAGAATTCACATAAAAATTCAGCTCAATAATTTATAAACTATATCCTTAACCCACATCGGTATAAAAAGTTCAGTCATCAAATTCAACTCAATATCTAAATTATACATCCGAATATATATATATATATAACTTAACACATTGAAGCATACTATTAATATCGTACTTTCGAACACATTAAGATAATCCAAGCTAATAATTTCATCTCTTCAACCCCGTTCAAGAACCTTTACAAGAACATACATACCTAATCGAATCTCCCTTTTTCATATATAAGTTTCATACTTAAATTTATCACAAGAACATATACATGCATAGTTGCATAGTCGAACCCCTTATAAACTTGTATAAATGGCATACCTAAGTTCAATACGAGAACATATAGATGTAGATTTGCATAATATATATATAATTCACTCATACTTTTAATTATTTCAACTATCATATTTTTATTATAATTCATCCAAAAACAGCTCATATACTTATTTATATACTGATTTTATGACATTAAATAGCTAATAGACTTACCTCGGATATCAGCAAACACGATCGACTATTCGATTACCTTCGACTTCCCCCGATCCAAATTCGTTTTCTTCGTTCCTTGATCTAAACATAGTCAAATTTAACCTTTTTATTCATCAAAACATTCATTTGAGTCCAACAATACATAAATGGGAAAATTACCATTTTGCCCCTAACATTTTGCACTTTTTGCAATTTAGTCCTTTTTGCACAAAACACAAAATACACAAAATTTGCCCATAACACACAAGGGCCGAATATTCATGGTTCTCATACAAGTCCACACATTGCATTTATTTCACATTTTAGTCCCTCAAAAATTTATTTTCACAATTTAGCCCTAAATACTCAAATTCATCAAAAATACCAATACAAAACATGTTAATCTAAGACATATCTTCCATTATTCATCATCAAACATCCCAAAACACAAATATTCATCAATGGCATAATTCAAAATATTCATCAATTCACAAAATTAAGACATGGGTTTTGAAGTATTCAAAGCAACGATCTCAAAAACGTAAAAATCATCAAAAACCGAAGCAAAACATACCTTAATCAAGCAAAATAAGGGCCGAACCTAGCTTGCTATTCTTTTCTTCTTTTTCTTTTGTATATTCGGCAATGAGAAAGACAACATGCATGGCTTTTTTTTATTTTTAAGTTTTATTATTTTCAATATATTATATCATTGTTATTTTACTTTTATAATTAATATATATATATATATATATATAATATATAATAGCCATCATTGCCGTCCACTACCATTAATATTGGCTAAATTTCAACATGAAACCTCCAAATTATAAAGATAAAAATAATTAAGCACTTTCATACTTAGCCATCAAATTTTTATTTTATGCGATTAAGCCCTTTAATTAAATCGGACACTTAAACAACGAAATTAAAACACGAAAATTTCACACCATCGAATGCACACAAAATAAACACACAAAATAATATTAAAATATTTTTCTGATTCAGATTTGTGGTCCCGAAACCACTATTCTGATTAGGGTCAAAACCGGGTTGTTACAACTCTCCCCCCCTTAGGGATTTTCGTCCCCGAAAATCTTACCGGTGAATAGGTTTGGATAACGCTCCTTCATTGTATCCTCTGACTCCCAAGTTGCTTCTTCAACTCCGTGTTTATGCCACAATACTTTAACTAACGGAATTTTCTTATTTCGTAATTCCTTGATCTCACGAGCCAGAATGCTAATCGGTTCTTCTTCATATGACATATCAGGGTTAATTTCAATCTCCGTCGGACAAATCACATGTGAAGGATCAGATCAGTATCTACGGAGCATCGAAACATGAAATACATTGTGAATCTTTTCTAACTCAGGTGGTAACATCAATCTATAAGCAACCAGTCCGACACGTTCTATAATCTCATACGGTCCAATGAATCTTGGACTCAATTTGCCTTTACGACCGAATCTGAGTACTTTCTTCCACGGTGAGACTTTCAAAAACACTTTATCGCCGATCTGAAATTCTATATCTTTTCTTCTCAAATCCGCATAAGATTTCTGACGATCTGATGCTGATTTCAGGCTGTCCCGAATCACTTTCACTTTCTGTTCGGTCTCTTTAATCAAATCAACCCCGTGTATCCTATTTTCACTGAGCTCGGTCCAATACAGTGGTGTACGACATTTACGACCGTACAAAGCCTCATAAGGTGCCATTTTAATACTAGATTGAAAGCTGTTATTATAAGCAAATTCAATCAAAGGTAAATATCGTTCCCACGTACCTTCAAACTCGAGAATGCAACATCTCAACATGTCCTCAAGTATCTGTATAATTCGCTCCGATTGACCATCTGTTTGCGGATGGAAAGCTGTGCTAAAATGTAGTTTCGTACCTAAAGCATCTTGTAATTTCTTCCAAAACCGCGATGTAAATCTCGGGTCTCTGTCCGAAATAATAGAAATAGGCACTCCGTGCAATTTTACAATCTGAGAAATGTACAATTCAGCAAGTTTATCAAGCGAATAATCAATACGAACCGGAATAAAGTGAACCGATTTTGTCAATCTATCAACAACAACCCAAATTGCATCTTTCTTGCTGGGTGTTAACGGTAAACCGGATACAAAATCTATCGTAACTCTGTCCCATTTCCATTCAGGTATCATGATCGGCTGCAGCAATCCAGAAGGTACCTGATGCTCGGCTTTTACTTGCTGACATATTAAACATTTCGAAACAAAGTCAGAAATGTCTCGTTTCATTCCATGCCACCAATAGTGTTGTTTCAGATCATTATACATTTTCGTGCTACCCGGATGAACAGAAAATCGACTATTATGGGCTTCATTCAAAATCATCTGAATTAACTTTGGATTTTTTCGGAACACATAATCGGTTTCTGAATCTCAAACAATCCTCAGTATCAACTAGAAACTCTGAATCAACATTTAAGTCACACTGAGTTCGTTTTGCAATTAAATCATCATCGGCTTTTTGAGCTTCACAAATCTGTTGAACAAATAACGGTTTTGCTTTCAACTCAGCTACTATCGCACCATCATCAGACATAACCATATGTGCATTCATTGCACGCAAAGCAAACAGTGATTTTCGACTTAGGGCATCAGCAACAACATTAGCCTTTCCCGGATGATAGTCAATCACGAGCTCGTAATCTTTCAACAATTCTAACCATCGACGCTGTCTCAAATTCAGATCTTTCTGAGTCATCAAATATTTCAAGCTTTTATGATCGGAATAAACATGACATCTTTCGCCAAACAGATAGTGACGCCATATTTTTAACGCAAATACAATAGCGGCCAATTCCAGATCATGCGTCGGATAGTTCTTTTCATGCGGCTTTAACTGTCTCGAGGCATAGGCTACAACTTTGCCTTCCTGCATCAATACACAGCCCAAACCATTTAAAGATGCATCACTATAGATAACAAACTCTTTACCCGATTCGGGTTGAACTAGGACTGGAGCTTTGGTTAAAAGAGCTTTCAACTGATCGAAACTTTTCTGGCACTTTTCTGACCACTCAAACTTAACGTCTTTTTGTAGTAGCCTTGTCATCGGGGTCGCAATCATAGAGAACCCTTTCACAAAACGTCTATAATAGCCAGCGAGCCCCAGAAAGCTTCGAACTTCCGAAACATTCCTCGGAGGTTTCCAATCAAGTATAGCTGAAATTTTACTCGGATCAACCCAAATACCCGATGCTGATACAACATGGCCCAGAAAACTGACTTCACGTAACCAGAACTCACATTTACTAAACTTTGCATACAACTGCTTATCTCGCAAAGTTTGTAACACAAGTCTCAGATGTTCAGCATGCTCATTTTCATCTCGAGAGTAGATCAAAATGTCATCAATAAATACTACCACAAACCGATCCAGATACTTCCTAAAGATCCGATTCATCAAATCCATGAAAATAGCAGGTGCATTAGTAAGTCCGAAAGGCATAACAAGAAACTCATAATGTCCGTACCTCGTTCGGAAAGCAGTCTTTGGCACATCAGAGTCTTTAACTCGCAACTGATAGTAGCCTGATCTCAGATCTATCTTTGAAAACACAGTAGCCCCTTTCAACTGATCGAACAAATCATCAATCCATGGTAACGGATACTTATTCTTTATAGTCACTTTATTGAGTTGCCGGTAATCAATGCACATTCTCATCGTTCCGTCTTTCTTTCTCACAAATAGAACTGGTGCACCCCAAGGAGAGAAACTCGGTCGTGCAAAACCTTTATCAGTCAGCTCTTGCAACTGTACTTTCAATTCTTTTAATTCGGTCGGTGCCATACGGTACGGAGCTATCGATATGGGAGTCGTCCCTGGTACTAACTCAATACCAAACTCTACCTCTCGAATAGGTGGCAAACCCGGTAATTCTTCGGGAAACACGTCTGAATACTCACACAGTACTGGTACAGATTCAATCTTCTTTTCGGTCACTTTACTATCAAGAACAAATGCAAGGTAAGCTTCACAACCCCTTCTCACATACTTCTGAGCCGACATCGAGGATATTATTGCTGATAAACCATTCAGATCATTAGATTCGATCCGAATAATCTCATCATTCTGACACCGTAGATCAATAGTTTTCCGTTTGCAGTTTACAATAGCATCATGCAGAGTTAACCAATCCATACCCAGAATTATATCGAACTCGTCGAATGGTAACAACATCAAATCAGCTGGAAAACATAAATCTCGAATCATCAACGGACAATTCTTGCACACTTTGTCAACCAAAACACACCGGCCCAGGGGGTTCGATACTTTAATTACAAACTCAGTAGACTCAACAGGCAAAGTCTTACTGAATACTAAAGTCTCACACACATAAGAATGAGTCGAACCAGGATCAATCAATGCAATAACATTAGTATCATAAAGAGTGAAAGTACCAGTAATAACATCTGGAGAAGAAGCCTCCTCTCGAGCACGGATGGCATAAGCTCTGGCAGGTGCACGGGCCTCAGATCGAATTGCTGTGTCCCTGGTTCCTCTCTGACTACCACTTACATTACTCAATTGTCTCGGCGGTCTACCTCGGACTGGCACATTACTTGGTCTGGTATCTTGCACAGTGTTTTGCTCAGCTACCATCGGACACTCTTGAATGAAATGATCTTTTGAACCACACTTGAAGCAAGACCGATCATGGAATCTGCAATCCCCAGGATGCCATTTCCCACAATGCTTGCACTCTGATCTATTTTGTCGAACACTACCAACGCTAGCAACTGAAGTAGCTCGTGAACTCACAGGGGGTCGATCTCGATCATACTTAGGAAACCCTGCAGTAGCTTTAGATTGGCTATGATCCGCTCTGAATTTCCTTGAGGTCGACTGAAATGATTTACTGAATGATCTTTTACGAGAATCTCGAGCTTCATAGTCAGCTTTTCTCTTCTCTTTCCCGAGCTCCTCAGCTTTACAAGCTCGTTCAACAAGTACTACGAACTCTTTTATCTCAAGTATACCAACTAACAGTTTAATATCTTCATTCAGCCCATCTTCAAATCTTCTACACATGATAGCTTCAGTTGAAACACACTCTCGAGCATATCTACTAAGTCTCACAAATTTCCGTTCATATTCTGTCACTGTCATACGACCCTGTTTCAGTTCAAGAAATTCCTTACGTTTCTGATCAATAAATCTCTGGCTGATGTATTTCTTACGAAACTCAGTCTGAAAGAATTCCCAGGTCACTCGCTCTTTCGGAACCACCGATACTAGTGTATTCCACCAGTGATATGCAGTGTCCCGTAGCAAGGATATGGCACATTTCAAGCACTCATCAGGGGTGCAAGACAACTCATCAAACACTCGAATAGTATTATCAAGCCAGAATTCAGCTCGCTCAGCATCATCATCATCAGTAGCTCTGAACTCTTCGGCCCCGTGTTTTCAAATTTTGTCAACCGGAGGCTTAAGTAATCTCATCGGATCACTTACTTGGGGTATAACAGGAATCGAAGATGGATTAGTCGGGGGTGGAGGTTGTTGTGTAACCGGATTAGTTCGGACATAATGAGTAAACCAGTCATTCATCATTTGGTAGAAGGCTTGTTTAGCCTCTCCCTCCTGGTTACTCGAGATTGGTCGAGAATCTACTGGCTCTGTCCCTTGCGCGGGAGCAGGCGCTATACTCTCAACATCATCAGCTACGGCTCGTTCGGGATCCATTACTATACGGAAACACATTTTTAGACGTCAGCAGTCATCACACTATCTCGATATAAAAATATGGCATGTATAGCTAGACTCATACACGCTACGCTAGTTCCGAGAATCGACTAAACCGTAGCTCTGATACCAATAAAATGTAACACCCCTAACCCGTCTCCGTCGCCGAATCAGGGTTACGAGGCATTACGAAACCAAGCTCACATAAACATAACTTTAATATCTAATTCCAAATGCAAGTCCAATTCATGAACATATATAATCAAATTCAAGCATGGAAGTTAAACTCTTTTCGCATTGCTATTTACACAATAGGATTCAAAATTATCCAAAACATTATCAAGCCTATACATGCCATAAGATCGAGTTCAAATATTTAACAAAATACCAAAAGAAGTCGATAGTGTGATGGGCGGTGCTGATGATCCCCGAGCTCGTAACGCGTCTCTAAAAAAAATCTATAAAAACGAATGAACGAAAGCAAACAAAGTAAGCTTTTATAGCTTAGTAAGTCTACAGCATATCTAAAATACATATAAAAGAATCATATAATTCTTTAAGTAAATTTATTGAAATTACAATCATCAAATATGATTACTAATCAAACACTACTTTATTGAGTCATTTTGTTTAAGTCTAAAAGGATGTATATTTATCTAATACACATAAACGGACAAATGTATATACATTATATGCATATAATCAAGTTACTAGCATAATCCTTAACAGCATATACTGATTTCTAGAGTACTTATTGTTCGCACTTCATCGAATCCATTTAAATACAACTATTCAACTACATATATCAAAAGCCAAATTTTTATGCTTATCATCCATAAATGCCGAATGCACATATGCACCTATACCCATCTATGCCGAATGCATAGATACATACACTTATTTTCACCTATGCCGAATGCATACACATAAATATATCCACCTATGCCGAATGCAACATATATATATATATACATATCTATCAATTGCTTAGACCAAATATATGTATATATATATGCTCATCAAGTTAATATGACTAAAATCATGTGATTGAACATTTATGTATACATCGATTTCATATAATCAAAATCATAGAGGTATCAATTGTATATTATCACATGCTTTAAACGGATTCACCGGCATTTAGCCTGCTAGGTTTTAAAACCTGATTCAATACACCGGCTCTTAGCCTGCTAGACTTATAGTCCGAAATGTGTCACCGGCATTAAGCCTGCTAGACTTATAGTCTGAAATGTGTCACCGGCATTAAGCCTGCTAGACTTATAGTCTGAATAATTTCACCGGCATTAAGCCTGCTAGACGTAAAGTCTGAATTATGTCACTAACGATAAACCGAATGATACTGAGCTTTAACAAAAGAATCTCAATTCATAGGAGTTGTATATCATAATGGTATATAGAATTCACATAAAAATTCAGCTCAATAATTTATAAACTATATCCTTAACCCACATCGGTATAAAAAGTTCAGTCATCAAATTCAACTCAATATCTAAATTATACATCCGAATATATATATATATATATATAACTTAACACATTGAAGCATACTATTAATATCGTACTTTCGAACACATTAAGATAATCCAAGCTAATAATTTCATCTCTTCAACCCCGTTCAAGAACCTTTACAAGAACATACATACCTAATCGAATCTCCCTTTTTCATATATAAGTTTCATACTTAAATTTATCACAAGAACATATACATGCATAGTTGCATAGTCGAACCCCTTATAAACTTGTATAAATGGCATACCTAAGTTCAATACGAGAACATATAGATGTAGATTTGCATAATATATATATAATTCACTCATACTTTTAATTATTTCAACTATCATATTTTTAATTATAATTCATCCAAAAACAGCTCATATACTTATTTATATACTGATTTTATGACATTAAATAGCTAATAGACTTACCTCGGATATCAGCAAACACGATCGACTATTCGATTACCTTCGACTTCCCCCGATCCAAATTCGTTTTCTTCGTTCCTTGATCTAAACATAGTCAAATTTAACCTTTTTATTCATCAAAACATTCATTTGAGTCCAACAATACATAAATGGGAAAATTACCATTTTGCCCCTAACATTTTGCACTTTTTGCAATTTAGTCCTTTTTGCACAAAACACAAAATACACAAAATTTGCCCATAACACACAAGGGCCGAATATTCATGGTTCTCATACAAGTCCACACATTGCATTTATTTCACATTTTAGTCCCTCAAAAATTTATTTTCACAATTTAGCCCTAAATACTCAAATTCATCAAAAATACCAATACAAAACATGTTAATCTAAGACATATCTTCCATTATTCATCATCAAACATCCCAAAACACAAATATTCATCAATGGCATAATTCAAAATATTCATCAATTCACAAAATTAAGACATGGGTTTTGAAGTATTCAAAGCAACGATCTCAAAAACGTAAAAATCATCAAAAACCGAAGCAAAAACATACCTTAATCAAGCAAAATAAGGGCCGAACCTAGCTTGCTATTCTTTTCTTCTTTTTCTTTTGTATATTCGGCAATGAGAAAGACAACATGCATGGCTTTTTTTTTATTTTTAAGTTTTATTATTTTCAATATATTATATCATTGTTATTTTACTTTTATAATTAATATATATATAATATATATAATAGCCATCATTGCCGTCCACTACCATTAATATTGGCTAAATTTCAACATGAAACCTCCAAATTATAAAGATAAAAATAATTAAGCACTTTCATACTTAGCCATCAAATTTTTATTTTATGCGATTAAGCCCTTTAATTAAATCGGACACTTAAACAACGAAATTAAAACACGAAAATTTCACACCATCGAATGCACACAAAATAAACACACAAAATAATATTAAAATATTTTTCTGATTCAGATTTGTGGTCCCGAAACCACTATTCTGATTAGGGTCAAAACCGGGTTGTTACATTGTAGCTTATCTCCGGACTTGTTGAGGATGGTAGAATAAGAGGATAGACAGATCCTACCTCACAAGGAATCATTAGAAATTGTGAGCTTGGTGAATATTAGAATTGACCTGATTGCAAAGACGAAGCAAGACCTTGTTGAGTCACCTCTAGAGTTCAAAGATGTTTCTATATGATCATACCAGGATATGCCCAGTTTAAGCGCTGATAATGAAATCTGCACAACAACACGATGACAAAAATTTACAGTGTGAACGATGCAATGAAAATTCTTTACCGGGGCAATGCCTTTCTTGTTAACTCAGTATAGCTTTGCCCGTTTGAAGTCGAGTTTCCATCTCTTCAAGTTTTGTTGGATTTTATCCTGATTGAAGAGGAGGATCCAAAGTTTTCTATCGTAGTTTCACCCTAGAAGGCTCCATGAAAGAAATCTGATACCAAAAGATCTTTCGCATACGAGATGAAAGTGGAAGATCTTATGTGTAAGACTTTACTGAGAATAAATGATTCTAATCAAAAGAGATACCATGGACTTGCCTAATCCCATGAGTTTAGATCTAATTTTCAAAAAAAAATCAATCAAAAAATCAAAAAAAATCAAAAAAATCAAAAAAATTAAAAAAAATCAAGAAAAAAGGGAAGGGAAATCAAAATCAAAATCAAAATCAAAATCAAAATCAAAATAACAAATGAAATGAAAAAGAAAAAGGAGAGGCCAAGGCGAAAACCCACAAAGGGCACTTTGTGACCAAAGGTGGATTTGAGTTGAAAACCCAAAAAGGGCGACTCAAATTTTGAGTGAAATGGGGCACGAACATCACCATTATCGAGGACTTCTAATGGGTATTGATTCATTTTTGAGATCATTCGAGGCTGTTTCATATGCCAATGCCAGCATATGCCGATATAAAATTCCAAAGAAGATTATATTGGGTAATGCGTTGAGCCTAAACAATAGCACGATAGCTGAGGTCTGAAACCAATTCAGAAGCAGACACAACGATTCGTCATCGAATTGCCTAGAGATGAACATCAGGAAAATTAAAAAATGATTGAGATTTGCAAGGACTGGCATGAGAATTTACCATTTGCCCTCATCGCTTGTCGAACATCTGTACTGGGGCAACACCTCTCTTTTTTGTTTACAGGATTGAGGTAGTTTTACCTATTGAAATCCCCTCTCTCCGGGTATTAGTTGAGCTAGAGTTGGAAGGATCCAATCGCGATGTGATCAGTTGGACCTAAGAAAAGGGTTAAAAGCTGTTCATCAGGGTCGGATGTACCAGAAACAAATGATACGAGCCCATAATAAACAAGGTCGTCTCAGAGAATTCCATGAGAGGGCTGGATGTTGAAAAAGATCCTTCCTCAACGAAAGGATTCTAGAGGGAAATGAATACCAAATCAGGAATGTCTCTATGTTGTAAAGAAGACCTTTTCAGAGGAGCACTAATCTTGAGTAAGATTGCCAGATCGTGTAAACTCAGATTCAGTCAAGAATTACTTCACCTGAAGAAGAAGAAAGGACCAAGGTGAAAACCGGCAAAGGGCACTTTGAGTCAGAAAAAATATGAAAAATGAAAAATGAAAAAGTAAAAAAGGGAGAGGCTAAGGGGAAAACCCGCAAAGGGCACCTTAGGCCAAAGGGGATTTGAGTTGAAAACCCGAAAAAGGCAGCTCAAATTGTGATCAGATTGGGGAATATGATGACCTTGCTATACCTGAATTAACAGGAATGAATATGCGACATATTGGAGCATTGACAGAGTACTGCAGATCTCTTAAACACATGTCAAACTCAGAATGGTCTTCAGAAAGTTTGTACAGAGAAGTTCAAGCTGCTATATCTGGGGCACCCAATTTTCATACTATTTATGTTAAATTTGTTGTTCTTAGAATACTTCATTCTTTTCCAAGATGCACATTCCCAATCAATTTCTTTGTTATCCTTCTTTATCATTTTTGGTAATTTATTCCTTTCGAGCTATGCTCAGAACTAACTTTAATTTTATCCATTGTTATGACCTTTTTGCAAGCATGTTGCATTGGAATAATGATTAATGGACTAATAAAACTTTCACAAGGGAAGTTTTGGATATTACTCTAAAAGTTTCTAAATAATATAGGACCCTGAAACAGGACTATTGTTTAGAACGCACTAGGTTTAAAGGTTGGAAATTTGAAAAGGAAGAGTCTAAATTAAGACTTTCTCTTTGGATTTTGTTGTCAAAACATTGATTGAACAAAGTGGCAAGATGTCGCGTCGGTGATAGGGCTTCAATGAACAAGCAAGCAATAATCACCAAGAAATAAGAGGGGGTTTCCTTGGAGATGAAAATCCTTCATTTGTGCATAGGCATTTGGTATGACACCCTGGGAATGGTGTAAAGGACCAAAGAGTTTCACATTCTATATCCTTGAATTGTGATAGGAAAGAATCGAGAAAAGGCCAGATTTTTCTACCATTGGGTTACAGCGGGAGAAAGATGGTACAAGTTTTGTGTCCCAATGGATTGAACTTTGAAGTTCATAGTGGGGGCAATATGATTAAGTGTTTCTTTGGAGATGCCAGACGAGCAAGAAGGCATTGTAGCACGTCAGTGATAAAGCCTTAATAAACTTCGAACAATGATGACTTAAGCGATAAAGAAAGATCGTTGTCAAAAATGACATTCTGCATTCATGCAAACATCATTTATACATACCTAGTTAGGAGCATTTGACTCTTTCTGATCATGACATCCTAATCACTAGGCATAATTAGGTTCATAAAATGAATTATACAGGTCATGTTCCCCAAAGAACAAACCGGTGAAACTATAAGTCCTAGCTCCCTGAACAGCAGTGGAATAGGCAGAAGATTATGAATACTAGCTCATTGACCAGAAGTGGAATAGGTGGAAGACTGAAAGTCCTAGCTCCCTGAACAATAGTGGAATAGGCGGAAGATTGTAAATCCTAGCTCCCTGACCAGCAGTGGAATAGGTGGAAGACTGAAAGTCCTAGCTCCCTAAACAATAGCGGAATAGGCGGAAGATTGTAAATCCTAGCTCCCTGACCAGCAGTGGAATAGGTGGAAGACTGAAAGTCCTAGCTCCCTGAACAGCAGTGGAATAGGCGGAAGATTGTAAATCCTAGATCCCTGACCAGTAGTGGAATAGGTGGAAGACTATAAGTCCTAGCTCCCTGAACAGCAGTGGAATAGGCAGAAGATTGTAAATCCTAGCTCCCTGACCAGCAGTGGAATAGGTAGAAGACTGTAAGTCCTAGCTTCCTGAACAGTAGTGGAATAGACAGAAGATTGTAAGTCCTAGCTCCCTGAGCAGCAGTGGAGCAGGTTGAAGATAGCAGATCTTGCCTTCCTGCATCGACGGTGAAGCAGATCGAAGACACAAGCCTTGCCTCCCTTGGTTGTAGTGGAGCAGGTTGAAGATAGTAGGTCTTGCCTTCCTGCATCGATAGTGAAGCAGATCGAAGCCAATGGTCCTATCTCCCTGAAGTTTCAGTGGAGTGGATCGAAGCACCAATTCCTATACCTCTGAAGATGCAGTAGGATGGAATGAAGCTACTTGAAGAAGAAGAGCACCAAAGGTCCAAACACGACCGGGCAAAATTGGGCTTTTAGTCTTTGCTCCGTTCCCGTTACACGACAACGAGCAAAGAGGGGCAGCTGTAATAACCAATTTTACCCGGGATTATTAAAACTAAATTAAAATAAAATTCAATGTTTAAAGTCCAAATACATAGGCCCAGTAAACCTAAACCCGATTCTGGGCCCAGCAAACCAACGCAGCCCAAAATGATGGCCCAATTACTATGTGGCTCAACAACTGCAGCAAACCCTAGCAACATTTAGCCTCCAACGCCGCAGTCACTGGGGCCTTCCCTCGCACGCGCGCCTCCATGCCATGCTCCTCCGTACGATCGTACCTGCAGCACACAGACAAAGAAATAACAAAAGAAGAAAAAACAAAATAACATAAAGGAGGACTTTGTATTTGTCTTTTTTTTTCTTCTGTATTTCCAGCTATATAGGCCAAGATTCAAGACCTGTATTTTTTTTGGACGGAGATTTTATAAAGAAAAATACAAAAACAAATAAGGTGATTTCTTCGGCGATCTTTTTTTCTTTCTTTCTTTGAGTTTCTTCGATTCATGTTTTTTCTCTTTTCCTACGCATAAAACGAAAAGAAAAAAGGTAAAGGAGAACTCGCCGTAGTGAACACCGTCGAAATACCTCTTCCTTTCGTCGTAATTGGAATGGAAAAAGGACTGAATGACGGAGGAGAGAAGGGGGGTTGCGGCGCGATTTCGAATGACAAATGGGACTCCGACCTAGGGTTTAAAGTAACCCTTATATAGCCTTGGCAACGACGTCGTTTTAAACCAGTTTTCAATGGTTCAAAAATGACACCGTATTGGCCACCACCCGGTAACCCGCGCGCGACCCGACCCATCCCGTAGGGGATCTGCGCTTTCTGTTAAATGGGTTATTTGCAACCCTGGTTCTCCTACCTTTTCTAATTGTTTTAATTCGGTCCTTTTCATTTTTTTAAATTTCGTTACATAACTTTACATTACTTTCAATTTAATCCATCTATCAATTGAGGAAACATAAGCCCGAAACGGCACCGTTTTCAATGACTTGGCTTGATTGCCTGGATTTGTGGGCTTAATTCCCGCATTAGTCCTTTTAATTTCAAACAGATTTCAAATCGGTCCTTCTATTATTTTTATTCTTAAAATTAGTTGTTTCTTTTTTCCTTATTAACATTTTTTACTGTTTCTTTCTTTAATTTTATTATTATTGCTATTGTCATTTTTTATCACTATTTATTATTGTTATTATTATTATTATATTTGATTATATTTCTAATTGTGTTGTCTTTCCCTTAAATTTGGTTTTGATTTTTGATTTAGTCCCCTTTACATTTTTAATTACTTAACTATTTTTATTATTATGGTTATTATTATTAATGTTACTATAACTATTAATATTATTATTTATATTAGTTTATACGTTTGTTTACCTATGTACAAATATTATTATTTTGTTATTTATATTATTACTTTAAGTTTTGAATTACCATCATGTATTAATAATTAGTTTCATTACGTTTTTTATGTAGTATTATTTTATGTTATAAATAAAATTATATTACCACTTTGGATTTACTATACATTTGTTTTAAAATTTATTGTGTATTATTATTTAATCCAACTATGTATTACTTATTTTAAATTAACACATGTATATTATTGCATATATTTTAAATGTTCTTCTTGCATAATATTTATTGCAAAATTCATCTAAATACTATCATTCTATCTAGTGTTTATTTTCAACTCTATTTTGAGTCTATTTCATATTTAAATATACATTTATATATTATTTTAAAACTTTTGTACGTATAATTTATTCAATTATGATTTCTTCTCTTGTTATTGCTTTTAGTGTATCAAAAAAATTGATTAATAACTCGTTTAATTTTTGAATGTTGTATGATCGAGATTATTGTTGCTATTCTTGTTTGAATTTATCCATTGCTTGTTTACATTATTTGATGAATTATCGTTCACTAGCATGTATCGTAATTTACGAATTATTATTTTGAATAATTTACTAACATTCAATCAGATTACATTTTATTTAAATATCAAAATCGTTTTATTCAAAAGCTTTCAAATAACGCAATACTCGAAATTTGGAATCCTCGAGAGAATGGAGCCCTAACGTATTGGGTTCCAATTTTCCTCGTTAAATCTAAATAATCAAAAATTTTATTCAATCAAAACACATAAACCAAAAACTCATTTTCGGGAATTCGATACGTCGTGTCCTAATGTATTGGATGTGACATGTCATTTTCTCGATATGAAGATTTAAAAAAAATAACAAGGGCTGTATTCAATGCTAGGAATTTTGAGAAATTATGCCCTAACGTATTGGGTTTCAATTTTTCATCTGACTTAAAGCAATTGAATATCCCTTTTTAACTTCACCACAAGAGTTTTGAAAATCAAAAGACAAGCTTATTCTTGAGGACTAAAAATGTCGTGTCCTAATGAATTGGGTGTGACATTTTATTACTCTGAGACGAGAAGGTCTTTATGTTTTTTTAAAAAATTCTTCACAAATTTTTTATATTAGAAATTAAGACCTTAATTAATAAATTCGGTACCAATTTTGGGCGTTACGAGGGTGCTAACCCTTCCTCGTGCGTAACTGACTCCCGAACCTGTTTTCTCAAATTTCCCAGACCGAAATCATTTTCGAGGTGAGCCGATCACACCTCAATAAAAGATCGGTGGCGACTCCCATTTTATTTTTTTAAAGTCAATCCCCGTTTTTTTTAAATCTAAAAAATGGTTTCGACAACATTTTTAAAAATGAACCAAAATGAAAAAGGTTATTCTATCACTAGTATTAGAAGTGACCATGGAACCGAATTTCAAAATCTTGGTTTTGAAATTTTTTGCAACTCAAATGGAATTAGCCATAATTTTTTTCACCTAGAACCCCTCAACAAAATGGAGTTGTTGAGAGGAAAAATAGAACTTTAGAGGAAATGGCTAGAACCATGCTTTGTGAAAATAATTTACCAGAATATTTTTGGGCAAAAGCCACAAACACCGCTTGCTATGTGGTTAATAGACTGATGATTAGGCCTACTTTAAAGAAAACTCCATATGAACTTTTTAAAAACAAAAAGCCTAACATTAGCTATTTTCATCCCTTTTGATGCAAATTTTTATTTAAACAATGGGAAAGATAATCTTAGTAAATTTGATGCAAAAAGTGACAAATGAATTTTTCTTGGTTATTCTTTAAATTCTAAAGCTTATCAAGTCTTTAACAAAAGAACTTTAGTAATAAAAGAGTCTATACATGTTATTTTTTATGATTCTAATCCTCCTTCTAGAAATGATTTTTGTGTTGATGATGATGATGCAGAATTTTTTAATAAAGAGGATCAATCATCAAATGGAAAAATTCAAGAATAAATACAAGATGCTCTAGAAGAACTTTCAATTGAGGAAAATGGAAGTCACTCATCCAAGAGATTTCAACTAAGTGAAAGATGGTATGATTTTGGGAGATCCATCCTAAGAGGTAATTACTAGATCTTTTCTTAGAAATATTTGTAAGTATGTTGCATTTATCTCATGCGTTGAGCCTAAAAATATCAAAGAAGCATTACATGATGAATATTGGATATTGGTCATGCAAGAAAAGTTAAATCAATTTAAAAGAAGTGAGGTATGGACCCTAGTTGATAGACCTGGTGATAAATCTACTATAGGTACTAAATGGCTTTTTAGGAACAAACTAGATGAGAGTGGTAACATAGTGAGGAACAAGGCTAGACTTGTTGCTCAAGGTTACACTCAAGAGGAAGGAATAGATTATGATGAAACATATTCTCCCATACCTAGCATGGAAGCCATTAGAATGCTCTTAGCTTTTGCATGCTTTAATAATTTTAAACTATATCATATGGATATAAAAAGTGCTTTTCTAAATGGTTTTATAAATGAAGAAGTGTATGTTGAACAACCACCTGATTTTGAAGATCTAAAATTTCCAAACCATATTTTCAAACTTTCAAAAGCATTATATGGTTTAAAACAAGCTCCTAGAGCTTGGTATAAAGTATTATCAAATTTTCTTATTGAAAAAGATTTTTATAAAGGGAAGGTTGACACAAGAATTTTTATTAAAAGAAAAAAAAAAGATTTATTAGTAGTTCAAATTTATGTTGATAATATTATTTTTGGTTCTACTAATGATATTCTTTGTCAAGAATTTTATAAGTTAATGCAAGGTGAGTTTGAGATGAGCATGATGGGAGAACTAAATTTCTTCTTGGATTTCTAAATCAAGCAAAAAAAGGAATGTATCTTCATCAATCAAGCTAAGTACACAAGGGACATGCTCAAAAAGTTTGGGATGGACACTTTCAAACCACAAGCTACTCCAATGAGCTCTTCTACAAAGCTTGGCAAAGATGAGGAAGGTAAATGTGTTGATTTAAAATTATATAGGTCAATGATAGGCTTTTTACTTTATCTTACGGCAAGTAGACCCGATATTGTGTTTAGTGTATGCTTGTGTGCTAGATATCAATCTTGTCCGAAGGAATTACATTTACAAGCCCTTAAGAGAATCTTTAAATACCTTAGAGATAATTCAAATTTAGGTCTTTAATACTCTAGAGACTCATCCTTTATCTTGCATGATTACTCGGAAGCGAATTTTGGTGGTTGCAAATTAGATAGGAAAAACACATCTGGTACTTGTCATTTTGTAGGCAACATGCTAATTTCATGGTTTTCAAAGAAACAAAATAGTGTTGCATTGTCCACCACCGACGCAAAATATATTTTTGTTGGTAGTTATTGTGCTCAAATTTTATGGATGAAACAACAACTTAAGGACTATAGAATTGATATAGATATCGTTCCTATCAAGTGTGACAATACTAGTGCTATTTGTCTCACTAAAAATCTCATCCAACATTCTAGGATTAAACACATTGAAATTAGACATCATTTCATTAGAGATCATGTCTAAAAAGATGAAATAGTTCTAGAGTATATAGACACCTTAAACCAATTAGTTGACTTTTTTTGCAAAACCATTAGACAAAGAAAGATTTTGGACACTTAGGGGAGAACTAGGTTTAACAACCTTGCCTTGACTTTGTGTTAAAATCTTCTTGTACTTTATTTGATTATTTTATTGCAAAAAACTTGTTGAGTATAGATTTCATGGCTTTTATATGCAAAAAGGTAAGGGGAGTTTCATGTGAAAAACTGATCTATTTTGACTTATTTTTTAAAAAAACTTAGTCATTTTTTTGACATATTTTTTGCTTTATGCATTCCATGCATTTTACTTGCACTACATTTTTTTTTGTATATGAAATATTTAAGAATAGTTTTGGAGTCATTTTAGGACCTTTAGAAAACAATACAACCTAAAAATCTTGTCTTTGCTATTTTACTGCACCTGGAAACTAGAATGGCAATTTGGTATTGATACCAATTTAAAATTATTGATACTTTTTTAAAAATATCGATACCATAGGGTGTTTTAAATCAAAAACCCAAATTTTTTTTCACCGAAAAACCTCTCAACTTACCTCAATTTTTTTTTTCAAGTTTCTTCATTTTCTCAACAAGTTTTGATCTTTTAACATCTTCAAAACATCATTTGCTCAAGAGTTGTTCAACATTGCTTGAAGGTTTTTCATTTTCAACATTTTTGAGGTAAATATCTAAAACTTTCAACTTGTTGATTTTGACAAATATAGGCTGAAATCATGTTTGTTGATGGTTTATTGGGATATTTTGAACAATATACATTTTGTTTTATTGTAGGAAGTCCCCTATTCTTAAAAGTTTTAGTTTAAATTTTTTCTCAAACCCTAACCCACCAAATTTTTGATAAAATTCCTCAAAGAGATTTTTTTTATTATAGTGTTTTTCTAAGTGGTTAATAGTTAGAATGGCCCCAAAGAAGTGTTATAGGACTAGTGCATCTTCGTCTAATCCATCTAGTGAGTTGAAGTCATATTTTAGCACATGCTTTCAAAACTCACACTCTCGATATCTTTTTAACTCATATTTTGCATCAAAATGTGTATAGGAGGCTAGGAAAGTTGATATAGCCATGTTAGAGGCTATTAGCTTTGCTTATCCCCCTATTTATAAAAATTAGGGGTGGATGGCATTTTTAAGTATTTCTTCACCAACTTATTTAAATCTTGTTTGATCTTTCTTTTCAAATTCCAAACTTGAACATGATGAGTCCGGCAATACCGTTACTACCATCACCTCATTGTTAATAGGAACTCCTATTCGCCTCACTCTTGAAGTGTTTGGCAATTATCTTCACTTGCCTTCCAGAGGTTCCTCTGATGAAAATGGCATTTTGATCCCTCCCTTTTTATCCAGTCCAGATCAGCATCCGAACTCAATCTCCATGATCGTCTCCTCCATTTAATTCTCACTTGGAACCTAAGACTCATAAAAAAGCATGCCAAGCTTTGAAACATCAATTATTGGTCGCTTGATTGTTTTAAATCTGGTAGGCATCGTAACCTTGCACTTATCTTGTTTAATGACATTACAAAAGCTATTGGAAGGGGGATGAATACAAATGCCACTCTTCTTTATGGCATGTATTTGTCATACATTTTTAGGCAATTAGGTATTAGCACCCATGAAGACACCCCCATTACTTATAACCATCTTATTAGTTATGGGGCCCTATATCATTCGAGATATCATTTCAATGATGCCACCAATACCTAGATTAAACATGACCATACGACGGATAATGAATATGACAACGTTGACGCCGCTTTTGATGATGTTCTGGCACCCGAGCTCGTTACTCCACTAACTTTTTCTTCGTATGCTACTCAACCCTCCTCCGAGGTCAATAGTGTTATCTTCGATGATATCCATTCCTTGAGCAACAACATTCGAGGTCTTAAGGAAGATGTTAACTCTTGTCTGTAGACTTTGGAGACGCAAATGACATCTCTCTTAGCCCATTTCTCTTCGACGCCTCCTTTCTCCCCTCACCATGATGATTAGACCAGCTCCAGAACATACATTTCATTTTCATAACATTTGTACCTTTATTTCTACATTTATGCCTATATCTTTTTATTGCTTTCTTTTTATTTTAAGATACATTTTTTTAATTACTCATTCAATTTTATCTATCTTTTGATGAGCTAACTTCTTTTTTCCTTGAGCTTTATGTGTCTTTTGATATAACAAAAAGGGGGAGAAGACAATGTAAATTAAGGTAAATTGATTGATTACTCTTTGATGATAACTAAATGCAAATTTGTGTGATCAATTTTTTTAAAGTAAAAGTGAATGCCAACTTGAATGAAAATTTTCTTTTGGCCTCAAATTTAAAATTGCTTTTATTAAAAGGGAGCAATTATTCAAAAACAAATTTACCAAATGTTTTGTTATATCAAAAACGAGGAGATTGTTAAACTAAGCTTTATTTGATAAAAGATTTTGATATAACAAATTAAAAGTGTTTTTGAGTATAAGTTAAAATTAACAAAATAATTTTTAAATTTGAAGTCTAAGAGACAAAACTTTGAAACAATTTTAAAATCAAATGCAAATGATTTTAACCAAGTTCAAATAATTTTCAAACAAGTCAAATTTGCTCAAAGTCAAAAGATATCGATACCTTATGGACAGGTATCAATAATTTTGGAAATATCGATACCCTTAGAAAAATCGAGACCAAAAGACATTTTGTTTAAAGAAACCCTAAAAATTATATATACCATGTTTCCGAGACCGATACTTTTTGAAAATAATCAATAAATTTCTTAAAAATGATACCAAAATAGCAATATGTTTTTCATAAACCCTACGAAGTATCGATCTGATATCGATACCTATTTCAAAAAGTATCGATAAAATATTTTTTAAGTATCGATTATTTCATTCCAACAGTCACTGAATTAGCATTTATGACAAAAAATATCGATACCTTTTTTGGAGGTATCGATACTCGCAGTTGCAAGTGAAATAAATGCTCTGGTTTTACATCCCCAACGGCCATATTAACTTCACCAACAACCTCAAAGGTTGGAAATCTATTAGGGGGTATAAATACCATCTTTCAAAGTCCTACAACATCTTAGAAATCACTTTCAAGCAAAACTCAGCAATCAAACAACCTTAGAGCTTAAATTTTCATAGTTTTCTTACATACAGTTGTGAGCTTTATCTCTATTATTTTGCTCAAGTGTATCTCATTATATTTGTACTTCAATTTGTATACAATTTTATCTTGTAAGGATTGTTTCTTTATTTACTCATTTGTATATCTTTGAGACGGCTTGAAACTTAAGATTTGGGGTAGAAATCTTAAGGAGTTGAAAGGTTAAACCTTGTCCTCACAGGTTGAACAAATTAGTGAATTTGGCAAAATCCTTAGAGATGGAGAGCTAAGGTAGTGGAGTAGGAAATTGGGGTCGAACCATTCTAAATTCTTTATGTTCATTGTTTCATTCTTGCCTTTGCTTTCACCAATTTTTTTAAAGGCCAATTCACCCCCTCTTGGCATTTTCGATTTTCTTTATTGAGCTAAAAAGGGTCATTAGGGTTTAGTCTAGAGGCCCATATGTACCAAGAACATTTTGAACTGTAGACTACCTTTAACCTTTTTATATCATTTTTTGGAAACTTAATAAAATAATTATTCAGCCTACCATAGTGCTTACCAGCTTCTCTTAGACTGTCTTTGGACCTAAATAACATTCCAACTTGAAGTTTAGGATTTAGAGTTTAGAGTTTAGGAAAAAGAGTCTGGAGACTCGTTAAGAAAAAAATTTCTCAATTCATAATTCTAAGTCTATTTTACCCTTTCCGAAAAACTTTTCAGACTACTGAAAATTTTTTTACCCTAAAATTACCTTTTTTACCCCTATACCAAAATTCCTTCTAAAACCCCATAAAGACCCATTTTTAAACTTTTTGTGAAAAAAATACTAAAATTACCAAAATACCATATCACATTTTTTGTTACCTTTTGAACTGATTCTTCCCACAATCTTCTGAAAAGTTTGAAAATTTTCTTTTAGTCCTTTTAGGAACCCCGTGAGAGGAACTATTAGTGGAAAAAGGCAAGAGTGGTGAGATCATTTGATTGGAAAAAGCTGAATTTGTGTGCAAACACGATTGGAGCGATTTCCTTTGGAGTGACTTGAGAGGATTTGTTTGGTAAGGAACTTTCTATCACTTTTTATTTTTTGTTACTAATCGATTGTTGAATCATGTCACAAGACTATTCTGAGTTGGAATTACAATATTTGTTAAAAGAGATATGAAGTGTCATGCGATCTCAAGCCGAGCAAATTCAGAAAAGAGTAGATCGTATAGAAGCCAGACGTCAAGGAGTCAATCGTCCTATGATTCCTTTAGAAGAGATCCACATCGTGATTCCTATTCGTTGAGGAATGTGAGTCAAAGTACAGCGAACCACAAGTTTGAAGCCTGCCGAGGTAACAAACGAAAAGGCACAACTATATCTTTAAGTGCGCCAAAGTATTTATCCACGAGGTTCAATCACGAAGAGTTGATCGTGCATCATATGTAAATCCTTCCACTCTTACCCAACAAAAATCTTCTCATTCTAATTGTTTCATGTCAACCTCATCTTGTAACAAAAGAATGAGAGAAAAAGAAATTGCAAGAAAATAAAAAAACAAGGGTTGATAATGAAAGAAAATGAGAGAAAATGAAAAGAATTTGATAAGAAAAAAAGAAATGAGAGAAAATGATATCGAAAAAGAAAAAGTGGTTGTGAGAAGAGAAGTTGAAATAAAAAGAGAGCATGAGGAAAAAGAAATTGAAATCGAAAAATAAAAAGAGTGCGAGAGAAAAAAATTTGAGATTGAAGAAATAAAAGAAAGTGTGAGTGATATGAGTGACATTGTTGAAAAAAAAGTGAAGTTAAGAAATAAATGAGTGAAAAGGAGAGAAGTATTTTTATTAACCAACATACGAGTTGTCTTTATGATATCTATTCATTTTAGGTTTTTAAAGAGCCGCTGGAGGAGTTCCAACTTCATTATCTTCCCAACGAAAGGCATTTTCGCATTTGGGAGCAAAAGTACAAATGTTCTTCAAGTGTTGAATGGTAAGGAAGGTAAGGAATCTTTGGTAATTAAGTCAAGACAATCAGTTTCAAATGTTGTTGATAGGACTGCCAATGGTTTTACTTTCAAAGGATCTCTTTACAATAACCTGCCTTGTTGCTATTCATTGAAAGATGTCGATAGCATGTTAAAACGAATTTTTCATTAAATGATTTGTGTTGGTTCAAGTGACATAAAATCGCAAATTGAAGTATCTGTTGATGTTTTTGGTCCAACTAGTTGTTTGTATGATTTGATTGTTTTGAATGATAAAGGATTTTCACGTAGAATATTTAATTTGTTTGATTATAATGGTTATGTAAATTCTTTAAGTCATTGTACGAGATTTTCATGTGAGTTTATGCCTATTCGAATGAAATTCGAGAGGTTGGGTTGTTTGAATGTGCGTATGCCTAAATTTTCTTTGACTAGCATGTGTGGATCATTGGTGAAAGAGAAACTTTTGTTGCTTTCTGGGACAAGTGATCAAAATCGCATTTTAAAACCCGAAGATTGTTGTTCTATATTGTTTGTTTTGCATGATTATGTAAATAATTATCGCATGCTCTATAATTCTACTTTGTTGCCAATGATTAAACTTTTGATTCATATTTGAAAGGTAAGGCCAACTAATATCTTTTATCCCAGCATTGGTTTGTGTGTTCAAATTTTGGAAAGAGTTTCAGAAAATTATTTTGTGCTTAAAGTTCCCAAAGTCATTAAGTTGTTTCGTTCTTATGTAGGTGACAACTTGAAATGGTACCCTTCTAAAGAGGGATGGGTTGCAAATAATCTTCTTTCTTTTCAAACCAAGTGTGATTTTCAGGTTTTTGGAAGCAATGTTGTCGAGCTCATGACCAAAGGGAAACGTGATCGTGAAATATTTTTCGTGAGTAAATGGCCCGACTTGAGGACAAGCCGTCTTCAAGAGGGAGGGTATGATGTGATTCTGGTCACATCATGTTATGACGCATCTCAAAAAAGGACTCGAAGTTGGCCCAAGCTCGAAAAGCCTAAGTGTAAGATGAAACCATTCCAAACCATGCAATTCTTACATGTGGACGATGAGGCCTAATTATTCATTTTTGTGTTGAATTTCACAGCTTTTTATTTATTATATGTTTTGTTATTACATGGTTTGTAATGTGTTTTAAACATGTTTACCACATTTTAATATGTTCTAAAATATTATGTTTTGTTTTATTACATATTACATATTTTGTTTAGTTATGACTACTTCTTACATTTTATTTGTGTCCTAAAAGATGTGATTTAGTTATGTGTTAAGTTCGTGTCAAGTGTGTTTTTTATTTGCATGTGAGTTACTTGTCATGATAAGAGTCCATTTCTTAGTCAAGAGTCTTAGTTGATGGTTAGTTATATATGTGCAGGTGCTTATTCATATGTCTTTAGAGTGACCATTCATATTGTTAAATTCATGCACTTGAGAAGCTCCTAGAATATTCAAGAATCAAGCCTTTAATGTGATGCAGAAACAAAACAAAGGGAAGGTACTCATTAAGTTCAGCCAATGTACCAGCCCATGCATGAATCGAATTGAGAGATGAATTTCCAAGAATCCATGTTGTCCATTCAAGTATTCAAGGGTCATTATGGTGTCATTTAAAAGAGATGCATGTTCCATGCATTTAACAATTGGCCAAGGGGGATTAAAGGAAATTAAAGGCTGCTCCTACAATGAATTGGAAGATTGCTTCCTAGCTAAGGATGCATGCACGAATTTGATGAAGGAATATGTCTAGTTGGTTTACACATGAATGCATTATGTTCATGGATAGAATTTTAATGCTTTGTGTGAACACTTTAATTGTTAGTGTGAACACATCTAGATGCAGAATTTGAATAGGCATTTTTGGCTCTAAAATAGTTTGTAACAATGACGTTTTAAGGGAGACCATTTTAATACAAAAAAAATTTATATGTGAGAACTTCTCTCCAAGGTTCTTAACCGAACTTATTTGAACTTGTCAAACTTCCTTCGAGTTTGTGGCATTCAACATTGACATATTACTTCCTTTACCACCCCAAAGTGTGGTGTTTTCGTTATACCAAGGTTTGAGTGTTTGTCAAAGTTATGAGAGTCGAGTTCGATTATAACTTCGATTCCATAAAATATTCAAGTGCTCTGGGTTGCGGTTTCCATCATCTTTTGAACCTATTTAAGATGATCCTTCATGCACGCAATTTTTTGAACAATCCAAGCTCGGGAAATCGCATCAGTTGCTCATGTCATTGTCTAGGTTGAACTCAACCCAATTTTGGCCATCTGAGTCAGATTCATGTGCACTATTTAACCTCCCAGAATCATCACTATCACACAATTCCCTTACTTTTATATCATCTATTTTTAAACCTTCTAGATTAACCCTAATCCTATTAGACACATCACTATCAAACACATCAAAACCAGACATTTCTTCCTCACTCTCATTAAATTCATCATCAATTAAACATGCCAAAAAAATTAACATCAATAAAGCCAGACAATAACCAAACAATTTAATACAACATATGCAATGACAAACAATAACCAATACAAAAACAATTTAATACAAACACATCCATTTCTACCATGCACATGGCAGAAAATAACCGAACACTTTAACCCTAAACCTAGGCAATGGCAGACAATAACCAATTCAATATAGAAGCTAAAGAACAAATTTAATCCAAAACAGTATCATGCACATGGCAGACAATAACCAAACAATAATCACAGACTTTAATCCAATTCATATTTGAAACTAGGAACAGATTTTTTGACAATAACCAAACAATAACCAAACTTGATACTGTTAGTCATAAAAATAGGAACAGATTTGTCTCTTTCCTAAGGCAATTAGTTTGCCAATGGCAGACAATAAGTTACAAAAATCCAAACATGAAATTCAGTTTTATACAAACAATAAGCATATTTCAATCAACATTTAAAATACTCATAAATCATATTTGAATAGTTATATGACATACACGGTATCATGCATATGGCAAACCATACACAGTATCTACCATTAACTTTACTAACCAAACCTTAAACCTCATGTGAATAACAAATTAAATCAAAATTTTTCATGCACGTTAATAACAAATGAAATCAAAATCTAGCATAAACCCCATGTGAATGCAACATTTTTCAAATTTTAAATCTAGAAAACTCTAAACCCAAATCCCCCTAAATCCAAAAAATCAAAAAACAAATATAGAAACTTACCCTTTATAGTGGATGTAACAACGTTGGCTGCTTCTCTTCTATTCTTCTATTAACCATTGTGGCTGAAAACCAAAAACACTGATAGGTTTCCCTTTTCTCTTCTTTTCCCCCCAAACAAAAAATACCAATCGATTTATAACCCTTAACCTTGTTAATCAATTTTTGAATAGATTTTCTAACCCTAAACCAACATTATTAATCAATTTTTGAATTGATTTGTAACCAACACCCTGCTTTTGAATTTCTTTTCCTCCCTTTAATCATAATCAATTTGTTTTTTTTTTACCCTAAACCAATCCACTTATTCAAATTTTTCCCTAAAACCATGTAAAGTTTGACCCTTCGACTGCTTCACCAACATGGCAAGTTAACCGGCCATATTAGCTAGTTAACTTGCCACATCAGCGGTTCTATTAAGACAGTAATGAAAAATATTAATAAGTGACTGATTTGTCACTTTTTTGATAATGTTAGTAACTGTTTTGTTATTTTTTGAAAGTAGAGTGATTGAATTGAAACCTGAGTGACTGTTTTGTTAGCTACTTCAAAGTGAGTGACTATTGGTGTAATTTACCCTATTTATTAATATAAGTAAAAAGTTATTTTTCCAAAAACATATTTTTATTTTTTATTCGATGAAGATTCATTGACAACTAAGTTTTTCATATTGCGTTAGTAATTATATTAATGATTACTATCATCTTGACACTTTTTAGTGTCGAGTAGACCAGATTAAGGGTTGGGTTCGAGTCGATTCGATGTAAAATTTTAAGTCATTTTTTCAGCTTGGGTCAAGCTCGAAAAATGGATCTAAATTTTGCCCAAGCCCGATCTAAATAAAAAAATGTTAAGCCCGAGCCCGACCTGACCGTATTATTTTTTTAGATTATTTTTTATATAAAAATAAAGTTAAAAAATATAATACATCAAATACATTAAAAATATTAAAATAAATTTTTCCCAAAAAATTGAAAATATATTAAAAAAATATTTATACTTAAATAAAACTAACATGGTTGCAACTTAGCAAGAAAATGCCTCTAAAATAGTAGCAAAATTAACAATAAAACAAGAGGTATACAACATTGAAATAATAACAGCAAAATAGTAGCAATATAGTAGTGAAATGGTAGCAAAACAACAATATAACAGTAGCAAAACAACAACATAACAATAGTAAACAACAACAAAAATAGTCAAATTCGAGTAAGGCCCGGGCCAAAAAAATTTGCCCGAGGCCTGACCTATTTAGAAAATAGACCTTAATTTTTGTCCAAGCCCATTTTTCAAACCTATATTTTTCCCAAATCCTCTCACTTTTCGGACGGGCCTGGACGGATGGCTCAACCCATGATCAAGTCTAGCGTCGAGTTTCTTATAAAATATTTAAAATTTAAATGATGAAAATATAATTTTATCTTACTATTGAAGATAACATTTAATCCTAAACTTGACAATCATTGATACTGAATTGTAAAAAGTAATTTTTTTAAAAATGAATAATATAATATGAAAGTATTTTAACGAAAATTTAAATGGACCTCGACACTCTTGGGTAAGGATGTCAAAACTCGAACCGCCCGATGGATTCTAAATCGATCATTTCAAAATGGAACAATTTTTTTTCTTTTGAAAGGTGGATGCAAGGCAGAGTGAGGTGGATTTTTTTTCTTTTGGATAGTGGGTATGGAGGTTATGGTAATTGTTTGCCCCACCCCGACCCACTCCATTGTATGAAATTACTATTATTTTCTTGTATATATAAACTATTAAATTGGTAAAAATGTAATAACATAATATAGAAAAATTCATATATTTTATGTTTAAATATTTTTTGATTTATTTTGAAGAATTATGTTTAAATATTTACTTGAATTTAAAAAGATTGACAATATTAAAGAAGAGTAGTAAAAATTAAATTGAAGCAGAGGAGGGTGGGGTCAGGCAATGTGAAACGAGATGGATGTATCTAATACCAATGAATGTGGTAATGGTTTTCAAGACTATACATCTATAGTGGAGTAAGGCGGGTGGTGGAGCAGAGTGTGTCAACTATGGAGTGGTGGTGGATTTAGCAATATTCACCCTCACCTCACTCTTTTATCATCCCTACCCATGGGTGTCAAGTTCCATTTAAAAACGTTAGTAGACTCCTAATTTTAAAACCTATAAATAAGCAATAGACTTTTTAGTTTTTCACACAAAAAAAAAACCTTCTTCTACATTCTACTGTAACCTATATAATTAAGTATCTCAAAATTCTAATTTCCAAGTATACCGTAATGATTGTCCACTTATTGAGATCTGAACAAGGACATGTTGCCAAAAATACAACTTTGAAGTATTCTCTTGTGGCTCCAACATGTAGTAACATGGGTTTAGATTTGTCTAACAATAGAATCATTAATTTATTAATATAAGTTGGTTTCTATCACGCTAGTTGAATGTGGAAGTTACTTTCATGCCATCACTCATATCTAATATGATTAAACGATAAAAAGACCCATACATTTTATCTTCTCAATTGCAAAGTGACAATAACACTGGAAGATGTAGCATTGTTGATGAAGCTTTTAATGGACTAGTGTCCTGTAATGAGAAATTTTGAGCACAATCTACAGGAGGTCTTTTATCGAGCCTTCAAAACCTACATCAACCTTAAGTTCTATTTTTAAGGGCATTGGATTAAGATGACATGGTTAAAGACTCATTTCAAGCATCTCTTAGAAAATCCAAAACTCGATGATATTGTTTTTCGTTCTAGAGCACATATTCTTTTATTGATAGAAGGTGTGCAAATACCAGAAAATTTTAGCAATCTAGTTCATACCATGTACCTCTCTCATTGTTATCAAATTTCTAAATGACTGGATTATATAGTTGAGGGTTTGTCGTTGTGGCATGTCTATACAAGACACTGTGCAAGGCATATAGAGTGCGGGATGATGAAGTAAATGGTTGTCTTATGATATTATAATTTTAGGGGAGATATTGACATCATAGATTGCACCATACCTTACGAACCTCTCAGTTTCCCTCTAGTTATGCAAGGTATGTAGAGTTGGGTGATATTTACTTTCTAATCCGACCATAAAGAAGTTTTTTTTTCAAAACTTAGAATTTCTATTTTAGGCCAGGCTAGAGGATGTCTTTGTACTCAGTTGATGCTTCAACGCTTCTAAAAAGTTTGTTTTCATATAAAGATTTGAAAAAAAAAGGTAGGTTCTTTTTTTGTTAAAATTAGTTCATTACTTAACAAGGGATTGGAGCTAGAATATGGTGGAAGAAAAATATTTTATAGGCATTTAGCTGGTGTTTTAGTTTAAGATTCAATATAAAAAAACGTAAGATGTCTAGTTTTCTTATTCAATGCATGTACTACCACTTGATGCCACTGAATTTTTTAATTTATAGTTTAGGGAAATGGGTTAAGGCTTTTTGTAGAAGGAGAAACTTTTGGTGGGTTACTTCCAATACAACAGCACTTTTACAAAGTTGCCCATTTTTGGCAAAAAAAAATTATACCTAGTGGCTTAGTCATGTAGATTTATAGCTTTTCACTTGTGCACGTAGCTATGCAAACAATAAAATATCACTAAGTAGTCAAATGTTAGGGATCATAGAAGCGGGTTAATGAAGTAATGGAATCTAAGCTTTAAGGTTTGTGAGCACGGTAACATGGTACATCGATCTCTATGTTTATATTTGCATATTAGACAAACATGTCCACGAAAAAGGATAATGAAATACGAAGTCAAATGTTAGGAATTAGAGAAATAGGTTAAGTTTGTAGTCACATGAGTGAACTTTTGACAACAAATATGTTTATAGATTTAAAGTTTGCGTAAATGAACTTATGAATATAATTTTTGACATCCTAAAATTAATCAAACAATGTGATTCATGATCGTCAATGTAACAGCCTAATTATTCAGTGGTGTCGGAAACAGTGGTTTTGAGGCCACCAAATCCGTCGCGTAAGTTTGTAAATATTATTATTTAATATTTACGAGTCAAATATGGTTTTAAAAAGGTTTTTAAATTGGTAATTTATGTTTTATAATGATTTATTAGGTTAAGTGGTTTTAGAAAGTGAGGTATCCAGACATCGTTTCTATAAACCGAGCCATAAATATTTTTATAAATATTTACGGAGTGTCATTAAAGTGATATTAAAGTTTCGTTGAAATATTTTAACGTTTAAATAGTTAATTAATTAAAAAGGACTAAATTGAAAAATGTGTAAAACTTATTAATTATAATATTTAAGTGATTAAATGGTTTGATTAATAAATGAGGGAGGACTTAAGAAATAATTATACCAAAATTAAAAAGATGAGGCAGCATATTAAGGAAAAACAAAAAAAATAAAATGATTCAATGGCAAAATTGTAATTTATTTGAAATAAAAAACAGCAATAAGAGTAGAGGTGATCATGGGTTGGACGGCTCGGCCCGGCTCGACGCCCCCCGAAATATGGGAGGGTTTGAGTAAAAATATAGGCCTGAAATATGGGTTTGGTCTAAACGGGCCGAGCCTTGAGCAAAACTTTTATGTCCCAAGCCCGCCCGGCTCGGCCCGGCCCGGCCCGAGTATATAATAAATATATATTTTTTAAAATACATTTCCCCATTTCCCATTTCCCTAAGCTCGTGCACTGATCAAAATCCCTAAGCCCTTCCCTCATCCCTTTTTTTCCCCAATTCGAAAATCCACCTCCACCGATCCACCATTCCACCTCCGGTCCTCCACGGCTCCACCCATTTCCAGAATCAGAGGTTAGAGCGGTGCTTCTACGTCTTCTAATTTTGAATTTCAAAGGTGAGATTGATGCTGTTAACATTGTTAAGTTGTTAACCCTAGTTTATTCGACATGTAGTTTTTTACTTTTTACTTTTTTATTTTTGGACTGATGAACTGATTGAACTCTGTTATATTAATATGACCAATAGGGTGCTTTGATTTTCTGCCTATAATTCATAAATTGATGTTGTTTGGATCGTTTATCCTGATAAAGGAGGAATCTTTTTGGGTGGTTAGGGTCAGGGTTTGGGATGTTTTGGTAATTGCTGGGGAAGGATTGATATTTTGATAAGATGATATATGGTGGTTTTCTAATTCTGGTTTTAAGACACTGGATCTTCGGGGGGAATTAAATCTGGAATTTTGGAATCTGTATTCTGGATTCAATGTTCACCTTTTGAATTAGCATTGGTTTACATCTTTCACGGATGCTTAGTAAAACCCATTTTCCATGACTTACTAATCTTGTATCTGCCATGTAATCTGTGTAACAGCCCAATTTTGACCCTAATCAGACAAAGTGGTTTTGGGACCACAAATCCGAGTTAGACTAATATTTTAAAATTATTTTTGGCATTTACAACATGTGAATTACTATGTGTAAAAATTTCGTAAGAAAATTTGATCATTTGAGTGATCAATTTGATAAAATGGGCTTAATCGCGTAAAATAAAAAAATTAGGGATAAAATTTAAAAGCACCCAATTGTTGTTGTCTTTTAAAATGGGAGGATTTAAGAAGAAATTAGCCCATAAATTAGATAGTGGGCGGCATATTACATTAGTGACCTTAGTATATGTGTTTTATAAATTTATATTAATAAGGTTAATTTGGTCATTTGGTAAATTGAACTTTATAATTAAAATTAAGTTAAAATTTCCTATTCATTCATCTTTTCCAAGCCGAATATTAGCTAGGAAGAACTCAACCATGGCTTTTAGGGTTTCGACAATTGTTTAGCTTGATTAAGGTATGTTTTGGTCTTGGTTTTTGATGATTTTTACGTTTTTGTGATCATTGCTTCGTGTTCTATCTAGCCCATGCTTTAATTTTAGAATTTAATAGTTATTTTTAGATATGTCATTGATGAATGCTTGAGATTTTTGTTAGTTGATGATGAAATATGAAAGATAGGTGAAAGATTAACATGTTTTATCTTTGCATTTTTGGTGAAATTGAGTAATTAGGGCTAAATTGTGAAATTAAATTTTTAGGGGGCTAAAATGTGAAATAAATGAAATGTTTGGACTTGTATGAGTACTAGGAATATTCAGCCCTTATATTGTGTGGGCAAATTTTGTGTATTTTGTGTTTTATGCAATAGGGACTAAATTGTAAAAAGTGTAAATGTCAGGGGCAAATTGGTAATTTGCCTATTTATGTGTTTTTGGACTAAATTGAATGTAATTATATTTAAACTAGCTCATTTTGAATATATTTAGATCAAGAACCGAAGAAATCAGAGTTAAATCAGGGAAAAGCTAAAGTTGTCGATTAATCGTCTGGTTTTGACTTTTCACCGTCCGAGGTAAGTCTATTAGCTATTTAATTTTATTAAAATATTTTATATGTATGAATTTCAATTATAATTATGTTGAGTTAAAATTAAAAGTATAAAATTGAATGGAAAGTATGAAAATTATGTAAATATATGTGTTAGGTTCGAATGAGTATGAAAATACATATATATATACATCAATGACCTTGTAAATAATTTAGGTAAGGAACTTTACAGGTATGTGGTACATTCGAACCTAGATATGTAAATATGTGAATAAAGTTTGAAGTCAATTAATGTTGTTTGTTATATATGTTTACATTATGTTCGAATGAATATATAAAGATATATATATTAGTATCAAATATTTGTATAAGTTGGATGGAATAAGCATGTATATATATGAATAAATACTTGTATTGTGTATAAATATGCCACTATATTTATATATATGTGTGTGTATTAGTTTCGAATATGTATGCGTATAATGTATAAAGGTACAAGTCCTTGTTTCGAAATTAAGTATAGAATTATATAAATATATTTGTTAGATTCGAAATTATATATGTATTTATATATAAATCTTGATTTGAATTAATTATGGATTTATTTATGTATTTTATAAATTCGAATATGTATATATATGTACATGTATAATTTCTTGTGTCGAAGTTAGGTTGGAATTATATATGTACATATGAGGTCAAATGTATATGTATATATATGTGTAAGATTTGTATTGAATCAAACGTATGAAATGGTTAGCTTAGTTTATTATAATATATTCAAATGTTAAATGTATATTATTTAAGTATAATATAAGTTGAATATTATGATAGTAATATTAGAAATCTATATTATAAAGATATATAAATATACGTATTCGATTGAATCATTGAAATGGTAAGTTGGAATTGATGATCGAGCTTATTATATATCCATGTGTATCAAAGAATATGAGTTATGAATCTTAAGTTGAATCTTTATGCAGGGATTTTGTATACATATATAGTTCGAAAAATGAACTATATCTTATGTAAATTGATTGTTCAGGCTCAGTGCCTAGTAGGCTTATTGCCGATGAAATCATTCAGACTTTACGTCTAGCAGGCTAAATGCCGGTGAAACAATTCAAACTATAAGTCTAGCAGGCTTAAAGCCGGTGTACTGAATCAAGTTTTAACCTAGCAGGCTAAGTGTCGGTGAATTTGTTAGATTATGTGTGTACATGCACTTGATATGTCTATGATTTTTTTTAATTATAGGAAATTGATGAAACATAATTATTCAGTTCTTACATGTTTGGTGAGTATATACAAACATTCGGGTTTTGCATTGGTTAAATATAGTTGTATGCATTCGGTATATGCATTTAACAAAGGCATATATATAAATATGGTATATGCGATTGTTGAATTTATAAAATGCATATGGTAATATGCGGTTGTTAAATATACATACAGTGAGCCTATGTGTTTAATAATTATTTATGTATGAAATTGAGAGTTAAATATAAATGTATTCATTTATAAGTATACGAAAAAAATAGTATGTATACATATTCGATTATATGTATCAGCAATGTGTTTGGGTATAATTTCTAATGAGTATATATGTATATAAACAGATTTGAATTGTGTTTGAAATATATAAACATGATCGATTTTATGCACATGTTAAGTACATATGTGCATTCGGATGTATGCATGGGACAAATGTGTATATACATTCGGTTTTAATTGTTGATTTATGTATGCATTTTTCTATAAGAATTGGTTAATATATATGGTGTTTACAAATTCACTAAGGCTGTGTTTGTTTACCTGTAAAACATTTTACGGAAAATATTTTCCTCCGTTTCCACTGTTTGTTTGGTGGAAAATGAACTCCCATTGTAAAAGCTTTTCCAAAACACGGGAAAAGAACTCTTCATTTTAGGAAAATGTCTTACCGTTTATCATTTGGTAAGACATTTTCCAAAGTTTTTCTCTTCAGCAGTAAATGTAACCAAAAGCCTCTTCCCCTTCCCCCTTCCTTCCCACCCTGATTTAGTGGTTGCCGCCAGCCAGCAATGGTTCCCAACACCAACCGCCGGCATTCATCTTTGATTTTCCTCTTTTTCGCCTTTTGTTGTCGAAAACTACACTGCACCAATCGACGATGGCGTTCATCTTCCTCTCTCGAAGGTATGGATGAAAAGGAAGAAATATGTGGTTGTTTTTTAGAAGCAACATGTTGTTTTGGCCCAATTGGTTGCTGGTTAATCCCTCTTTTAAATTTTTTATGGTTTTTGTTATTTACCGTTTCATCTTCCTTGAACTGTGTAAGTTGGATTTTTATTGGTGGTAATGAAATAATTCAGATATGGTAATGGTGGTAGTGGCCGAGACACAACTAATGAGCAAAAATTCAAAGTCTTTAAGTTCACACATTATTTATTCAAATGGGATTAGTGGGAATGTCTTGTAGTCGTTCCCATTCTGTTAAACCTCAATCTAGAACATTTGATTCTGCATCTATGGAGTGGTTCAAAGAGACTATATCAATCTATTTGGTATATTTGGATATTAATCCTCATGTGTCATAATAATTTTCATTTTCTTCCTCAGGGAAAGATAACTTTTGCCTCATTCATGTTAGCCTAATTCCTGATCTGCTTACATGTCGCTTAGCTTAGGTACACTGCCTCCTGTGTACTTCTTGTGGTAGGTGATTTTTCATTAGAATCGTTTGGGGAATTGCATCATTGCATTTTATCTTTCTGGAGTATTATTGTGCTGGCTCATTGTAGCACTTTTAGGCATTTTTATTAGTTTTTAAATGTGTTGGCATGAACCTATGTAATCATTATCATCTTTGTGGGGTGCAGCATTATGTTGGCACTTTACTTGCATAAGTTTTGCTACAAACTGCTGTTGAACTTGTCATATAAAACTTGGCATTGTATATGTAGCATTCATATCATAGAAATATTTTGTGAACAATTGTATTTTCTCAGCTTTAGCCCTTGGGTTTCCTTGTGTTTTCTCCTATCTTACTAGATATCCTTTTGATTTTTTTGTTTTCTTGATCTGAGCTTTGTCCTAAATTGATGGTAAATACACCCTTTTGGTTGGTGACTTACAGCCATTATTGGATAATACAAAGATGAAACTTTCACAATTTTGTCACGTTGAGGTCAATTTGATTGCAAAATTTGGTTTGTATTCTTTTGAGTTAGTTTGGTCATCTTTACTAAGGATTGTGTTTATCCTTCTGGTTCTTCACAGGCTACGAACATCCTAAATATTCATTATGTTCCCAACATTTGGCATATTCCTCTCTCACTTAGAGTATGTTCTATAGCAGTTCTTCCATTTGTCTGGAACTTAAAGATTCCTAGTCTCATTCTTTTATTTTCTTTTTGATGATGTTACATATTGTATATTGCTTCAGAACCAAAATGCGCATCATTCAATTCTAAAACAACTCAATTTTCTTGATTTAGTTTTTGGTTCAACATTTCATCATCCCTCTTTCTCTAAGTATCATCAGATAACTAAGTTTGTTATAAATTTTACTTTGTTATGGCTTAACTCTTTACTACACAATGCGGCTGGCCTAGGCAATCAATTTGGATTGAGGTACTAATTGCAGGAAGTTTTGATCAGTTTTACTAAAAGCTATAAAGTTCTGTTTTAGCATTGCCACACCTCTAGATTTAGAAGCTTGGACCAGGAGAGCAGAAATAATGAAGTGTTGTGATAAGGTTAAGAAATATGATAAGGTTAATAACTCATGGAGTGTTGTGAAGAGACTACTTGTGAGGGCGGACTCTTCCTACGGTTGGGGGCTGGCATTTAAAGCATGCGGAAACAGTTTACTAGTAATAGGAGCTGGAGATCATGGAGGGCATGATGATGGAGTAATTGTTCTGCATTCTTGGAATCCAGATGAGGGAAACTGGGATGATCAAGAGCGGAATATGCTTGCTGTCAAGGCACGGGCAGGTACTTTTGTGTATAATTGTGCGGTAATGGGCTGTTAATGAGAGTTGCCGCATCTTTAGTGCAAACATCGACATCTGGAAGACCAAGATAAATGATCATCTGTTATAATTTTTATTGTCTCCGTATCATTAATTTTATTGTTCTTTTTCCCATTTTATGATTCAGAAGAATAATTGACCTCGAATCAATTTCTTAAAGTTATCAACTGATTGTGTTGATCCCTCTATTGCAAGCATTAACCTCATACCAAGTAATGACTGGTTCCATTTATCTTGTACTTTGGCATTGAATTCATTTCTCGTAATTGTTTTTATGCTGAGCGTAATTTCATCAGGAGATCACTACAATTGATTCACTACTAATTAGTAAATTTTAGAAGTAGTTTACAATGCTTTTATATTTTAATAATTGAGTATTATTATATTTTTAATTTGATTTATTTATTTATAAATAAATCATTGCAATATATGTAAAAATAATTTAAAATATAAAAAATTATTAATATATATTAATATATATAAAAACAACTTTTTTGGAAAATATTTTCAGGAAATCTGCCAAACAGCAGAAAATAATTTACACAGATTCAATCAAACACCAGAAAATATTTTCTAGTAAATCATTTTACAGAAAAGTAAAACATTTTCCAGAAATTATTTTACGGAAAACATTTTACTGGCAATCAAACGAACCCTAAGTGTGCCAGGAAATTTTATAATTTTTTTATATATTTTTTTGTTATGCTATAGCCTTACTAAGCTATAAATGCTTACTTCGTTTGTTTATGTCTTTCTGTTTTATAGTTTTAAAGATCAAGTTTCAAGCTCGGGGATAGTCAGCAAGTTCATCACCTTATCTATTGTCTCGGTATTTTTAAGTGTTTAAATTTTAACTATGGCGTGTACAGGCTAGATAAATGCTTTGAAGGTCGTACTTTGTTATTTTGCATATGAATTTAATAGCCATACGAAAATGATTTATTTCCTTATGGATTTGTTGGATTGTAATGTCTTTATTTGTTTTGAATGATCTAAGTAAAGCTTATAGTATGTTATATATATTATTAAATTAAGTTTGTTAAATTTTAAATATTTATTTATACACCATGTATATGCTTTGATTTTTAAATGGTTGGGTTTTATTCAGTAATGCCTCTTAACCTTAATGAGGCGACAGATTCAGGTTAGGGGTGTTACATTTGATTGGTATCAGAGTTACGGTTTAGTCGGTTCTAGGACTAACGTTGCGCGTGTGAGTCTAACTGTACATGCCATATTTTATATTCCGATAGTGTGATGACTTCTGACATCTGAAAATATGTTTTCGTATAGTCATGGATCCCAATCAAGCTATGGCTGATGATGTTGAGAGTATAGCACCTATTCCCGCGCAAAGGGCAGAACCGGTAGATTCTAGACCAACATCAAGTAACCAGGAAGGAGAGTCTAAACAAGTTTTTTTTTCAAATGATGAACGACTAGTTTACTCCATATATCCATACAAATTCGGCTGCGCAACAACCTCCATCCCTGACTAATCTATCTTCGATACTTGTGATACCTCCAATGATTGATCCGATGAGGTTAAGTAAGCCCCCTGTTGATAAAATTAGAAAATATAAGGCCAAAGAGTTCAGGGCTACAGTTAATGATAATGCTAAGCGGGCTGAATTTTGGCTCGAAAACACTATCCGTGTATTTGAAGAACTGTCATGTACACCCGACGAGTGTTTGAAATGTGCCATATCATTGTTACGTGATTCTACCTATCATTGGTGGAACACTTTAGTGTCAGTCATACCGAAAGAGCGTGTCACCTGGGAATTCTTTCAGACTGAGTTCCGCAAGAAATATATCAGTCAGAGATTCATTGATCAGAAACGTAAAGAATTTCTTGAACTTAAATAAGGTCGTATGACTGTCACTGAATATGAGCGGGAATTTGTGCGACTTAGTAGATATGCTCGAGAGTGTATGTCAACCGAAGCTATTATGTGTAAGAGCTTTGAATATGGGCTGAATGAAGACATTAAACTGTTAGTTGGAAAACTTGAGATAAAAGAGTTTGTGATACTTGTTGAACAAGCTTGCAAAGCCGAAGAGCTCGGGAAAGAGAAGAAAAAAGCTGACTTTGTAGCTGGAGATTTTCGTAAAAGAACATTCAGTAAATCGCTCCAGTCTACCTCAAAGAAATTCAGAGAGGATCATAGCCGATCTAAAGCTACTGCAGGCTTTTCTAGACGAGATTGAGATCGACCTCCTGTGAGTTCACGAGCCACTTCAGTTGCTAGTGTTGGCAATGTTCGACAGAATAGATCAGAGTGCAAGCATTGTGGTAAATGGCATCCTAGAGATTGTAGATTGCATGATCGGTCTTGTTTTAAGTGTGGATCGAAGGATCATTTTATTCGGGAGTGCCCGATGATAGCCGAGCAAAACACTGCTCAGAGTACGAGATCGAGTAATATGTCAGTGCGAGGTAGACCACCCAGACCTACATGCAATGTAAGTGGCAGTCAGAGAGGGACAAAAGATACGGCAGTTCGATCTAAGGCTCGTGCACCTGCCAGAGCATACGCTATACGCACTTGTGAGGAGGCTTCTTCCCCAGATGTCATTACTGGTACTTTCACTCTTTATGATAATAATGCTATTGCATTAATTGATCCTGGTTCGACTCATTCATATGTGTGCGAGACTTTAGTATCCAGTAAGACTTTGCTTGTTGAGTCAACTGAGTTTGTGATTTGAGTATCAAACTGTAACAGCCCGATTTCGACTCTAATCGGACATAGTGGTTTCGGGACCACAAGTCTGAGTCAAAAAATAATTTAATCTTATTTTGTGTGTTTATTTTGTGTGCATTTGATTGTGTGAAATTTTCGTGTTTTAATTTCGTCGTTTAAGCGTCCGATTTAATAAAAGGGCTTAATCACGTAAAATGAAAATTTAGGGGTTAATTATAAAAGCACCTAATTGTTGATGTCTTTTTAAATGGGAGGATTTATGATGCAATAAGATCATAAAGTAGATAGTGGGTGGCATATGACATAATTGACCTTAATATATATGTTATATATATTTATTATAATAAGGTTAATTTAGTCAATTGTTAAATTAAACATTATAATCAAAATAAATGATGAAAAGATGAATGTTTTCATCTTTTCTTAGCCAAATTCATGCAAAAAAAAAGAAGCCAAGCAATATTCGGCCATTTTGAAGCTTGATTTAGGTTAGTTCTTTCTTCGGTTTTTGATAATTTTTACGTTTTTGAGATCGTTACTTCGAATACTATCCGACCCATGTTTGAATTTTTTATTTTGATGAATATTTTGAGTTGTTCCATTGATGAATATTTGTGTTATGTGATGTTTGATGATGAATAATGAAAGATATATTTTAGATTAAAATGTTTTGTATTGGAATTTTTAGTGAAATTGAGTAAATAGGGCTAAATTGTGAAATTAAATTTTTGGGGGACTAGAATGTGAAATAAATGCAATGTGTGGACTTGTATGAGAACCATGAATATTCGGCCCTTGTGTGGTATGGGCAAATTTTGTGTAAATTGTGTTTTATGCAATAGGGAGTAAATTGCAAAAAGTGTAAATATTAGGGGCAAAATAGTAATTTGCCAAATTATGTGTTTTTGGACTAAATTGAATGTGTTAATAAATAAATTATCTCATTTTGAATATATTTAGATCGAGAACCAAAGAAATTGGAGTTAGATCGGGGAAAAGCCAAATTATTCAAATAATCGTCCGACTTCGATTTTCCATCATCCGAGGTAAGTCATGTTATCAAATCAATATATATATAAGTATATTTATTTTATAATTAATGAGCTATAACTAAAAGTATAAAATTGATGTTAGTTTATGTGTGAATCTTATACATATATATATGATGTTCGAATAGGTATGTATATAAAAGTATAAATTTTTGGATTCAATTAAAAGTTCAGATGTTATGGTTGTGTTTATATAATGTACGAATATATATATGTAGGTAATATATATATATTTAAATTCTTGATCTTAATTGAAGTATGAATGTTATATAAGTTCATAAAAGATTCGAATATATTAAGGTATATACATGTATAATTTTTTGGTTTTTAATCAAAGGCATATATATATAAAATATATTTATATATATGTGGATCGAACAAGCACGCATATACATGTATGATACCTTATATGGAGTTGAGCATGAAATTAGGGATGTATATATTAGATTCGAATATGAATGAGTATACAAGTATAAATTCATGTTTTGATTATAAGTATGTAATTATATATGTATATGATAGACTCAAATATATATAAATGTATTCGGTTGAATCATTGAATTATCAAGTTTGAAATTGGTGATTTGAATTAGGTTATAAACCTAGCAGGCTAAGTGCCGGTGATCTAAATCAGGCTATAAGCCTAGCAAGCTAAGTGCCGGTGATCTGAATCAGGCTATAAGCCTAGCAGGCTAAGTGCTGGTGATCTGAATCAGGCTATAAGCCTAGTAGGCTAAGTGCCGGTGATATGAATCAGGTTATAAACCTAGCAGGCTAAGTGCCGGTGATCTGAATATGTTAAATTAAGTGATTATATGCATTTGATATATATATAAATATATAAATGATTTTGGTTTATTTTAACTTAATGAGGGAATAATTATCAGTATATATATATATGAATTTTTGCTTAGGACTTACTAAGCTTTAATAGCTTAATGTGTGTTTGTATTTGTTTACCTCTGTTTTATAGATTTTGGAGTCGCATTACGAGCTCGGGGATCGTCAGCATAGTCTATCACACTATCGACCGTCTTTGGTATTTTATATATTTTGAATTCGAACCTATGGCATGTATAGTCTAGTTAATATGTTTAATTTTGGGATATGTGAATATGAGCCATGCGAAAATGGCTTACTCATTTTGATTAAGCTTGGTTTTATATTTTTGATCTATTTGGTATATATATAATGTTTAAGCTTATGCAAATTTCGGTTATTTATATGGAAGTGTGATGTGTTTAGTATATTTGTTAATAGTTCTATAAAATAGTTATATTTAAGCCTATTTCGAAAATAATATGTGTATTATATGTATATGACGTATTGTGTATATACTGCCCAATTTTTTTTGTGTATAAGAGCTGTCCAAACAGGGTAGATTACTTAATTTTGTAATATGTAGTATAATTAGTAAATTGAAATGAAACAAATGCTTGGATAAATGTTTGATTTATGATATCATATTTTGATCGGTAATGCCTCGTAACTCTAATCCGGCGACGGACACGGGTCGAGGTGTTACACAAACCCCCTAGGCCGATGTGTTTTGGTTGACAAAGTGTGTAAGAATTGTCCGTTGATGATTCGAGATTCGTATTTTTTGGTTGATTTGATGTTGTTGCCATTCGACGAGTTTGATATTATTCTGGGTATGGACTGGTTGACTTTACACGATGCTGTGGTTAGCTGCAAAAGAAAGACTATTGCTTTAAGATGCCAGAATGACGAGATTATTTGGATTGAATCTAATGATCTGAATGGTTTATCGGCAGTGATATCCTCGATGTTGGCTCATAAGTATGTAAGAAAAGTTTTTGAAGCTTACTTTGCATATGTTCTTGATAGTAAAGTGACTGAAAAGAAGATTGAATCCGTACCAGTTGTGTGTGAGTATTCGGATGTGTTTCCCGAAGAATTGTCGGGTTTGCCACCTATTCGAGAGGTAAAGTTTGGTATTGAGTTAGTACCGGGGACGACTCCGATTTCGATAGCTCCATACCATATGGCACTGACTGAATTAAAAAAGTTGAAAGCACAGTTGCAAGAGTTGACAGATAGAGGTTTCGCACAACCGAGTTTCTCTCCTTGGGGTACGCCAGTTCTATTTGTGAAAAAGAAAGATGGAACGATGAGAATGTGCATTGATTACCAGCAGCTCAATAAGGTGACTATAAAGAATAAATATCCATTACCGCGAATAAATGATTTGTTCGATCAGTTGAAAAGGGCTGCTCTGTTTTGAAAGATAGATTTGAGATCAGGCTATTATCAGCTGCAGGTTAAAGACTCTGATGTGCCAAAGACTGCTTTTAGAACGAGGTACGGACATTACGAGTTCCTGGTTTTTCCTTTTGGACTTAAAAATGCACCTGCTGTTTTCATGGATTTGATGAATCGGATCTTCAGATAGTATCTGGATTGGTTTGTGGTAGTATTCATAGATGACATTCTGATCTACTCTCGTCATGAAACTGAGCATGCTAAACATCTGAGACTTGTGTTACAAACTTTGCGAGATAAGCAGTTGTATGAAAAGTTTAGTAAATGTGAGTTCTGGTTACGTGAAGTCAGTTTTCTGGGTCATGTTGTATCAGCATCGGGTATTCGGGTTGATTCGAGTAAAATTTCAGCTATACTTGATTGGAAACCTTTGAGAAATGCCTCTGAATTTCGAAGTTTTTTGGGACTCGCTGGTTACTATAGACGGTTCGTGAAAGGTTTTTCTATGATTGCGACTCTGATGACGAATCTGTTACAGAAAGATGTTAAATTTTAGTGGTCAAAAAAGTGTCAGAAAAGCTTCGAAAAGTTGAAAGCTTTGTTGAATGAAGCTCCAGTATTAATCCAACTAGAATCGGGAAAAGAATTTGTTATTTACAGTGATGCATCTTTAAATGGTCTGGGTTGTGTATTGATGCAGGAAGGTTAGGTCATAGCTTATGCTTCGAGACAGCTAAAACCGCACGAAAAGAATTATCCGACACATGATTTGGAGTTGGCAGCTATTGTATTTGCATTGAAGATATGGCACCATTATTTGTTCGGTGAAAAATGTCATGTTTATTCTTATCACAAAAAGCTAAAATATTTGATGACTCAGAAGGATCTGAATTTGAGACAGCGACAGTGGTTAGAGTTGCTAAAAGATTACGAGCTTGTCATTGATTATCATCCAGGAAAAGCTAATGTTGTCGCTGATGCTTTAAGTCAAAAATCACTGTTTGCTTTGCGTGCATTGAACGCTCATATAGCTATGTCTGATGATGGTACGATAATAGCTGAGTCGAAAGGAAAACCACTATTTGTTCAACAGATTTGTGAAGCTCAGAAAGCCGATGAGGAATTAATTGCAAAACGGGCTCAGTGTGACTTAAACGTTGATTTAGAGTTTCATGTTGATTTAGATTGCTTGAGGTACAAAAACCGATTATGTGTTTCGAAAAATTTAGAGTTAATTCAGATGATCTTGAATGAAGCTCATAATAGTCGATTATCCATTCACCCGGGTAGCATGAAAATGTATAATGATCTAAAACAGCACTATTGGTGGCGCGGTATGGAATGAGACATTTCTAACTTTGTTTTGAAATGTTTAATTTGTCAGCAAGTAAAAGCTAAACATCAGGTACCTTCTGGGTTGCTTCAACCGATCATGATACCTGAATGGAAATGAGACAAAGTCACGATGGATTTTGTATCTGGTTTACCGTTGACACCGAGCAAGAAAGATGTTATTTGGGTTGTTGTGGATAGATTGACTAAATTGGCACATTTTCTTTCAGTTCGAACAGATTATTCACTTGATAAGCTAGCTGAGATATACGTTTCACATATTTTGAGATTGCATGGTGTACCTATTTCTATAGTTTCAGACAGAGACCCGAGATTCACATCGTGGTTTGGAAGAAACTGCAAGATGCTTTCGGGATGAAACTACACTTTAGCATAGCTTTTCATCCCCAAACAGATGGTCAGTCCGAACGAATTATTCAGATACTTGAGGATATGTTGAGATGTTGCATTCTCGAGTTTGAAGGTACATGAGAATAATATTTGTCTTTGATTGAATTTGCATATAATAATAGTTTTCAGTCTAGCATCAAAATGGCACCTTACGAGGCTTTATACGATCGTAAATATCGTACACCATTGTATTGGACCGAGCTTAGCGAGGATAAGATACACGGGGTTAATTTGATTAAAGAAACTGAGCAGAAAGTGAAAGTGATTCGGGATAGTTTGAAGGTAGCATCGGATCGTCAAAAATCATATACAGATTTGAAAAGAAAAGATATAGAGTTTCAAATTGGGGACAAAGTGTTTTTGAAAGTCTCGCCGTGGAAGAAAATACTCAAACTCAGTCGTAAAGGTAAATTAAGTCCAAGATTCATTGGACCTTATGAGATTATTGAGCATATCGGGCCGGTTGCTTATAGATTGTTGTTGCCACCTGAGTTAGAAAAGATTCACAATGTATTCCATGTTTCGATGCTTCATAGATACTGATCTGATCCTTCACATGTGATTAATCCGTCAGAGGTTGAGATTAAATCTGATATGTCATACGAAGAATAACCGATTAATATTTTGGCTCGTGAAGTTAAAGAGTTACGAAACAAGAGAATTCCGTTAGTTAAAGTACTGTGACATAAACATAGAGTCGAAGAAGCAACTTGAGAGCTAGAGGATGTAATGAAAGAACGTTATCCAAACCTATTCACCGATAAGATTTTCGGGGACGAAAATCTCTAAGGGGGGAGAGTTGTAACACTCTAATTTTGACCCTAATCGGACAAAGTGGTTTCGGGACCACAAATCCGAGTCAAAAAATATTTTAAAATTATTTTTGGCATTTACAATATGTGAATTACTATGTGTGAAAATTTCGTAACAAAATTTGATCGTTTGAGTGATCAATTTGATAAAAAGGGCTTAATCGCGTTAAATTAAAAAAATTAGGGGTCAAATTTAAAAGCACCCAATTGTTGTTGTCTTTTAAAATGGGAGGAGTTAAGAAGAAATTAGCCCATAAATTAGATAGCGGGCAGCATATTACATTAGTGACCTTAGTATATGTGTTTTATAAATTTATATTAATAAGGTTAATTTGGTCATTTGGTAAATTAAACTTTATAATTAAAATTAAGTTAAAATTTCCCATTCATTCATCTTTTCCAAGCCGAATATTAGCTAGGAAGAACTCAACTATGGCTTTTAGGGTTTCAGCAATTGTTTAGCTTGATTAAGGTATGTTTTGGTCTCGATTTTTGATGATTTTTACGTTTTTGTGATCGTTGCTTTGTGTTCTATCTAGCCCAAACTTTAATTTTAGAATTTAATAGTGATTTTGAGATATTATATTCATGAATGCTTGAGGTTTTTGTTAGTTGATGATAAAATATGAAAGATAGGTGAAAGATTAACATGTTTTGTCTTTGAATTTTTGGTGAAATTGAGTAATTAGGGTTAAATTGTGAAATTAAATTTTTGGGGGACTAAAATGTGAAATAAATGAAATGTGTGGACTTGTATGAGTACTAGGAATATTCGGCTCTTATATTGTGTGGGCAAATTTTGTGTATTTTGTGTTTTATGCAATAGTAAACCTGTCCATGGGCCGGGTTCGGGAAAAAATTTTCGGCCCGCTTCCTACGCCAGGGCCCGTCCCGGCCCGAAATATGGGCCTGAAATTTTGCCCAGGCCCTGCCCGAAAAAAAAATCATAAGCCCGAGCCCAGCCCGGCCAGGCCCATTTTTAAAATAAACATTAAAAAATTATTTTAAAAATAAAAAAAATAAAAAATCATTTTAAAAGTATTTTAAAATTAAAATGGGCATGTCTCCTGACTGTGTGAGTCACACAGCCATGTAACCCCTGCAGCTTTGAAAATTTCTAATGTTTCTTGAAAAATTCTTTGAGTACCCCATTTAGTCCCTACTTGTTCCTAATATGTATTTTGGGCCCCGATGGCTCGTATAAGGGACAATATGTTTGATTTCAATTGGTTTTCGACATGATTGTTATATTATACGAAATATCTGTTTAATTGTTCTGTAAACTCCGGTAATGCTTCGTAACTCTGTTTCAGCGATAGATACGGGTTAGGGGTGTTATAGTTAAAGATCTCTCGGATTCATGCCTCACTTGATTGTTCTGAATCCATGCATAGTTGCTTCAATATATACTTCTCATAATATAATTGCACAGAAGAATATGCAACAACAAATAATCGGTTAAAGCATTCCATGCATTGTGAAATTTCTTTCTTTTCCTTTTCATCATCACTTTCATCATCGTTGGAATTGTCAACCATACTCATCACCTATGAACAAATTTTATATCCAAAATCAAACATAAGGAACCATTGATAAAACTATATTACACATAAATAAATAGAACATAAATTCAATATCCAAAAACCAAGCATAAACAACTATTGATAAAAGTAGTTTAACATTGTTGTTTAGTCACATTGTAGATATCTCAAGACCCTAGAAGACTAGAAAATTTTCAACTCTCCTCCATTTTTGTCTTAAGCCACAAAGCTCTAATCTTGGGATTAATTGATAAAAATATAATTCGCTTGTCCTTATTGAGTAATAATTTTAGTGAGAAAAAGTATAGCGGACTAGATTCTAGAACTTCCTCCGACATGTTATCAAGAAGTTTGACTACTTGTGGAATACCATATGGATTCATAACAGGAGTCAAACTACATGTGTCTTGACTCATATTGTCAACTGCATTGCATAATTTTTCAATTTGACTAGACAATCTTAAAACCCTTCCAATTTGCTTTAAGGATTTCTTCATTCCAATTTTAAAATGTTAAGTGGATATTTAAGACGTTTTTCTTTTTTGACTGTTTCCATCAATATGAACATCATTAAAAATGTGAACATCATTTCTCGCATTTTCTTCCTCATTCTCTTCAGGTATGTCATTGTTAACATCCTCAAAAAATTCATTACAGAATGTACCAGAAGATGGTGACCATGCTTTATCACCGGTTGCAATTACCACCATGAACATCTAGTCCAACTTCCCTTCATATTCAAGATCAATGTCTGATGTTCTAAATTTTTTAGCTTCAGGCACAACCTACATATAAATTGGTAGCTTAATAAGAAATTATCAATAACCTCATAAATAAGAAAAAAAAACAAAAATGTTAAGAATTATTAATGTACCTTTAGCCTACTTTCCCACCAATCATTCGATGCATCAACGGTTCTTTTTATAGAATTCCACCCTAGACCAGTATCTTCAACTTTAAGTTTCTTCCAAGCCTTTCATTCTTTTTTCAAGGCATTCCACCTATTTTTAAGTTGCCTATTTTTAAGTTGTCTTTGTGAATAAGCCTTACTTGTTTCTTTCTCGAAGTTGGTCATTATTTTTAGCCATCCATCTTTTGTGAAAAGAGTACCAGGTCTATTGCCTTTCAATATCTCTTTAATACAAATCCCACAAAATATTTTTGTCAATCTCTTATCCACATTGCTTTGACCTTTTCATCATTAACTTCAACCACTGAAGTACTCATCTATTATGCATAAGAACATATTTGTTTCAGCCAGTAAAGCTAACAATCAAATCATAGATGGAGACCAAAACCATTTAACTCTCAAAGAGAAAGTAGGAAAGGAAAAAGAAAAAGAAAATAATATAAAAAAAACATACCTTGAAGGAACAAAGATCAAAAGATGTATCTTTGAAGAAGAAAGGTAAGTCCTCTTCCACTACTACTTCACAAATCAGATTCTATTAAAAAAAATGCTGATACTTTTGTTGTATTTCAATCTACCATAAAATCAAATCTAAGTTAGGGTACCATTATACAAATATGACTCCACAAAAATACATTCAAAATGGCCCTGAAAATGCTGGCAATTTATATATAAATCTGCATCACAAAAATTGAATCCAAGTTTTGTACTGTATTTCACACTCACATATATGTAAGGGTTGCCTCGGACAGCAAACATGCAACAGCAATTTTACAAAATTTCACTTGCACAATACATATAATTTGTCTTTACTTTGGACAGCATTACACTCATTTAAATCAGTATTTTTAATGGACATTAACTTATTTAATTTGTCCTACGTAACAGAAATATTCAACATCAAACATGGCATTGATCGTCCAAATTAAAACTTCCAGGCACCATAATTTTCGCAACATTTAACCCAACCAATTTACTCTTTCAGACATCTCTAAACTAACCTTTAAACAGCATTAAAATACCATTCGGACACCATTAATTCCAGTCTTAAAAAAGTTTCCAAACATTTAAAACAACCAAATTAATACTTTTCAGACATCATTTTAATTAAGTAGCCTTAAACAAACATTCTACTACTGCCATTAATCCTCTATTAACAGCAGTATACAGACGTCATAAATACCATCTAAGGCAACCAAATTTATTTATTTTCAGACATCATTTTAACTAACTTTTAAGTAGCCTTAATCACACATTCGGCCAGCTTAATAATGAAACAAAATCAAGAAAATAAACATCAGATGTGTTATAGACAAGCAAATCTGTTATAAAAAAAAAATCAGATGTGCATGTAGTCCTAAAATAACAAACCCATAAATTATTATACCAAAATAACCGACACCCATCACTCAGAACATCAATTACCTTTAAAATGATCTACTTTTCAATTAATTGAAAAGAATAACAAACCTGTTGAACTGTTTGGTTCCAGAGAAACAGTAAGAAACAAGAAGGAAAATCAAAACTCCTTGAACGAGATGCATGTGCAATAGAGTTTTGGCATTCTTTTTCTATTTTCTGTGGATACAATCTAGCAACAGAATCAATGCCATTAAGATATTTCTCAGCAACCAAATAGAAAACCCAAGAAAATCAAAGGAGAAAGAGAAGGCAGGTAAAAAGAGCTTAACCTGAAACGGGGAAAAAAACGAGAAAATTAAATGGGGAGTTGAAATGATAAGATGAGATTAGGGGAGGAGAGAGAGAGAGCAGCAAAAACCCTCGTCAACATTGAAATTCCTAAAAAAAGTAGATCTTAAGAAGATTCTAGAAAAGGAAAAAGAAAGCATATCTTGAAGAAGAAGGGCAAGTCCTCACAGATAATTTTTAGAAAATTGAAGAAGGGAGAACTGGAGGGAAAAAAAGAATGGAAAGTACTGTTGAATGAGGGATAAAAAAGTGTTTTTGAGTGAAGAAAAATTAAAAATTTTAACTTTTTTATTTGGCCAAGAATACTTTTAAAAAGCCAAAAATCTCACAAAAAAATTTATTTGTTTAGCATAACTTTTCTCTCCAAAGTAATACTAAACCAGCCCTAAGTATCACACCTACAAAGAAAAGTAGTGTATCTTTGTGTTATTTGTTAGGGATAATGGTATGAATAGCTTTAAACTTTGATAAAAATTTCAATTTGATACTTATACATAAAAAATATTGATTTTAGTATTAAAGATTGATTTCAAACATGTTCTGATGTTAAATGAGTAAGCTAATCTATTTAAATAACATTAAATTAAAATAATTAAGTAAGATAAATTATTTAAATAATTAAAAATCAAATCATTATAGATTAAGAACACAAACACATAATTTTTTTTCTTTAAATTGAATCCTGATAATAAATTAAGCACAGAATTAAATAATTAATGCATGATTTAAAAACAACATAAGATAAAATAAAACAAATACAAACAAATAGAGTACAAAAATTAAATTTTAAATTAAAAAAATACAAACACGTACAATGTATTTTAATCTGAAAAATGACACATAATTTCTTTTTTCTCCCTTCTCATGACGTCCACGGGCCATAAAAAAAAGGACAAGTGTCAAAAGCTCAAGGCATTATATGTAGAGTAAATTTATAAATTCTCCTTTTATATGTAATTATAGATAACTACATCCTAAACCAAATATATATCATTTTTTAAATTATACTTAGTGGAGTTTTAAAACTCAATTAACGGCCTAAATTTTATTCTCAAACTAAAAATTAGCATTATATTTTTTATAAAACATATGTTTTATAACGCAATTTCTTTAAAAAAAACAATCACCAATAGAGCTACTCCTATTCAACTATCCATCTTCCACTTTCGCATTTGATAATGCTGTGTTGCTCTCCTAGACTCGAAAATAATCACATCACACCATAAATAATTTGATTTATTTGTGGGTCAGGCTTAGCCTCGTTGACGGTAGTTTAGTTTGAAAGTCCATTCGAAAGGTAAAAGAGTTTGGATAAAAATATAGATTTTGAAAAAATAAATTTAAGCAAAAAAATAGAATATGTTTAGAAAATGAGTCGAGTGTCGGGTAATATTTTTTTGGCCCAGGCCCGACTTAAATTTGCCAAATCAAACCCAAACCTATTAATTAGGGCTAAATTTTTATAAGGGTTTAAACTGAACCCGACTCGACCGACAACTCTAATCTAGCTCATATAAAGTATTTACGTATTCGTTTTCTTTGCTAAAGTGTGATCTATGTTTAATTTTGTGAAATATTCTTTTTTTTAGGTGGGATGCAACCCCCCTCCCCCCTACGAGGTTTAACTAGTATTGAACCCTTTAATATCTAAACATCTAACTATAGAAAAGCCTTGGATTGGAATAAGAACGAAGAAATGACAAAAATGGTGATGAATGGTTCTAGGGACGACGTTGAAGAAATGAAATGGGTTGAGTGTGAATGAACCACATTGAACTTTTGGTTAGGTTTTATTTTATGTACTCTTTTTTATTTTGTATTTTAGGTTGGGTTTAGGTTTTGTTTGGGCCTTTATGTAATGGGTTAGGTTTTTGAACCTTCTTACATGGGTTTTGTAGCAATAGGCTTGATATTAAAAATAGAATTTTTTGAGTTTCTGAAAAAGATGATGAAACAGTATAAATGGAGTTTTTTTAGCCATGGAATTGATTTTTTTTCTTTGAGAAAAGGTTTAGGTACTGAATCAGCAGGGGAAAGTTAAATACAACAGACAAGGTTAAGCCTACTGGTCGTGACCCAACACAATGCTTTGGGATTTTTCTTTTAACTGTTGGGGGTAAATGATTTAAAATCCCAATTATTTTATTGGGATATTAGATATAGATGAGTATATAATAATACTTTGTTATCTTTAAAGTTTAATGACATGACATTATTTTATTGGTGCCTAAAAACAATAATTTTTAGAATGATCCTAATATAATTGGGAATAACTTAAATTATGATGATCCTAAAAACTAAGGTTTTTAGGCACTAATAAAATTTTACCACATCATCAAATTTTATAGATATAAAACTATTATTATACACTAATCCATAGAGAAATTATTTTATAGGCTCTTCCCACCACATAATTCATGATCCCTTTCTGATTATTTAATAACATTTTAACAATTTTTTCCCTGTTATTGACACAAAATTTTGGTACTTTTTTACCCTAAATCTCAAACCCCAAACCCTAAACTCAAACATCAAACCTATAACCATTAACTCAAACTCTAAACCCCAAATTCGTAACCCATAAGTGATGAGAGCACAACCACATCATGTTATGATGCAATTCGATGACATCGAGGTTGGCCCAAGCACGAGGGACTCAAGTGCAAAATGAAACATCTCGCAGGCCTGATTGATTATTGGGACAATGTTTTTAAGCACTTTTTAATTTAATAAAGTTTTATTTAAATTAATAAGTTTGCATATTTTAATTTTGACTTGCATTATTGATAACAAGTTAATTTGCATGACTTTTTGTGCTTAATTCGGTTAATTTTTGAATTGATCCCTGTTGAATTAGTGCTTTTATGTTTTAATCTTGTCAGGGATGCCATTGGGACTCTAAGAGTAAAAAATGAGCAGAAAAGGACCAAATTGAAACACAATCAATAAAGTGAAGCCAAATAAAAAATGTGGAAAAAAAGCCAATGACTCATTAGATTCTTTTGATGCTGTAAAAGCCAAAAATAGAAAAAAAATTTAATTTTAACTTTTATTTAATTTTAATTATATGTTAAAGTGGTTAAAACCAAAATTAGTAAATATCATGTATATAAATAGGGCTTTAATGTACTTAGGAAAGACACATTACATTTTACATTTAATTTTACATTTTGATTTTCATTTGGAATTAAAGAGCCATTATTCTTTTTCTTTCAAATTTGGGCGTGAGTAGCAGTCTGCTACTTCCATTCTTATTTCTTTATTCTTTCAAAATTTGTTTAATTACATTTTAAATCCCTGTCTTTCCCATTCTTTACCATCATCATCAAATCACCTTTCAAAATCTACAAAGCATGAAAAATTTCATGCTTCACTAAATTCCATCTTAGCTTTAGGTCGGTGTTCTTTCTGGTCGGGAATCATGAGATACGTATTCGTGCAAAAAATCCTTCCAATCGGTATTCACATTTTCCCTAAGTATCGGGATTGACAACTCATCTTTTAAAGTTAACTCGATTTCAAGTCAAAAAAGTGCACGTTGGGTTGGAGTCATGTTTGCTAAAAGTTGGAGAAACGAGTCGGCCATACTGTATTCGGATCTCCGAGAAAAACTCAAGGAAGAAGTGATCGGGTTTAAACGACCCACGCAGTTGAGGTAGTTAATTCGAGTTAGGTTCTTCAGAGTACAAGGCTGTCGGAATCTTGAATCGAGAACAGGTGTATCTCGGTCAGATAATCAGTAAGGGCTGGTTTGCAGGTCGTACCGGGACCAGTTACGAGAGGAAGAATTGGTGGTTAGGACATTCTTAACTGCTATAACTAGCTTATCGTTCGGAGAAAGAGATTAATTTTTGAGGATTTATTCTTAATCTGGAATCTACCGAGTCTAGGGCTAAGGCTTATTACCTCTGTATATAAAAAATCTGAATTTATTTCTCGATTTAAATTTAATTTCTAATTTATTTAATTATTTATTTATGCTTTTTCAATTATTTAGTTCTAAACATTTCAAAAACCCCTGATTTATTTGTTTATTTTTTGCAGGTCCGTTTGGAGTCGTGAGCACGACTTTTCCCACGAATTTCGACACGACAAACATTCTGTTCACAAGTTAAAGGCGGAAGTTGATTATAACATCCAGTCCCTGTGGACTCGACTCTACTACCACTCTTTACTACTATTTAGAGTTATTTTGCAGGAATTATTTTTGGTGGTTTCGACACCCATCAAATTTTGGCGCTGTTGTCGAGGACTGGAGATATTTTTCTATTTTTTGTTCGTTTACCTTATGACCTAATAAGAACCGAAAACTCTAGAGTTTGAACCAGAAATTGAGAAATTGGATCGACAACTGCAGAAAGAAGCCATTCGATGCGGTAAATGGCTAAATCCCAGATTTGAAACTGTATCATACACCGGGAAAATTTTCCGGTTTGACGAACCAGACGTGATGGCCGAACAAACTATAAGTCAGCTCGCAGCGGCACCGGATGAACAACAACCCTTATGTATAACCTATCCAGCAGGAGGAACGCCGTTCGAGTTAAAGTCGAGTTTGATTTATTTACTACCCACTTTTCGTGGATTACAAAATGAAAATTCGCACACCCATCTCAAAGAATTCCATATGGTGTGCACAAGCATGAAGCCTTAAGGAGTAACCGAAAACTAAATCAAACTTCGTGCTTTTTCTTTCTCATTAGCCGACTCTACTAGAGAGCGTCTATTTTATTTACCTTTGGGATCTGTCAACACATGGCCTGACATGTCTCGTTTGTTTCTTGACAGGTTCTTCCCTGCAACTCGAGCAATCGAACTAAGGAGAGACATCATGGGAATCCGTCAAAAAGAGACTGAATCGCTTTACGATTATTGGGAGCGATACAAAAAGTTGTATGCAAGTTGTCCACAACATGGACTGACTGAACAATCATTCTTGCAGCATTTTTATGAGGGATTGCTCCCAATGGAAATGAAAATGATAGATGTTGTAAGTGGAGGGGAACTTGTTAATATGACGCCTCAGAGGGCTGGAGAGTTGATTGCAACCATGGCTGCTAACTCTCAACAATTCCGACCGGCCACAGAACCCACAAGACAGGTTTATGGGTTAAGTTCTCTATCTCTAGAAGATAAAATTGATAAGCTGACTAACATTGTTCAAACTTTGCTTACAGATAAAACGGGCTCAGCACAGTTGTGCGAAATTTGTGCTAAACCAGATCATCCGACTAACTTATGTTCGATTTTACATGAGGATTCGATAGAACAAGCAAATGTTGTCAAGAACTTTCCAGGACCACCCCATAGGCAATATGACCCCTACTCGAACTTGTATAATATGAGGTGGAAAGATTTCTCGAATTTAAGTTATGGGTTGAATACTCGGTTCAATCAATCGTACCAAAAAAGGCCTCCTCCGAATCAATAGTTACCACCCCCAAAGTCATCTTTGGAAGCCATAGTGAAAGGCTAGTCAATAGTACTGAGAAGTTTCAACAAAAAAACTAACATACATTTGTAGGAGTTAGATAGGCAAGTGAGCAAGCTTGTGCTCACGGTTAGTCGTTTGGAATCCCAAGGTAAGTTTCCGTTCCAAACTGAGCCTAATCTTTGACACAATGTAAGTGTTATGACGTTGAGGAGTAGAAAGGTGTTGGAACTCGTACCTGGCACGAGTCGTGCCCATGACGCTAGTCGAGATAAGGAGAAACTTGACACAGAGGCTCTAGTAGAGTCAGCACCACAAAAATCATTTACAGTACCACCTCTATTTCCTGGAAGACTTGTCCAATGCAATAAGGAGCGAGAAGAGAAAGAAATCCTCGACACCTTGTGAAAGGCAGAAATCAATGTACCTCTTTTTGATGCGATTAAGTAGATTCCACGATATGCAAAATTCTTAAAAGAATTATGCACGAGTAAGAGAAAGCTCCTAGGCAATGAAAAGGTAACTGTCGGAGAAAATGTCTCTTCCGTTCTACAAAGGATAATACCACCCAAATGTAATGACCAAGGTATGTTTTCCATATCTTGCAAATTAGGTAGTGTCGGTATTAAAAATACTATGTGTGACTTAGGCGCGTCAATTAATGTTATGTCTTTGTCAATTTATAAACTACTTAATGCGGGTCTTTTGAAGGAAACAGGTGTAATTATTCAACTTGCAGATATATCTGTAGTGCATCCGGAAGGAGTACTGGAGGATGTTCTTGTTAAGGTAAACGAACTGATATTTCCTGCAAACTTCTACATTATCAACATGGAGGATGACAACTCGGCCAATTCGTCTGACATACTTCTTGGGAGACCATTCTTGAGTATTGCACGAACAAAAATTGATGTTTAGAGTGGAACACTCACCATGGAATTTGACGGTGAAGTGGTTGGGTTTAATGTTTATGAGGATATGGGGCATCCCAATGATAAGTTACAAATTGTGCCTTGCAGGAATGTAGATCTTGATTTAAGCAAGAGAAATTATCGATGATCCAAAAACCAATACGTGAAGCTGTCATGAAAGCCTGGAAATTAGAACTCAATCCATTTCTAGAACGTAAAAGTATTCCAACAAAGAAAAATGTAAAGATGAACAGAGAAGTTCAAAGACGCCTCAATCCACTAATGATAAGGGAATTCGGGAAAGGCTTCAAGGATAGTGGGAAAGGGTCGAAACCTTTCTGCAAGAACATCCAAGTGCACAAGATAGAAAAATTAATTCTCAATAAGCCAAACGGCTAACATTTAAAGTCGTCAAGCTAATGACGTTAAACAAAAACACTTTTTGAGAGGTAACCCAAATTTATTTTTAATTTATTAAATTTTTTGAATTTCAGGTTGATACGAGTCTCCAAGGCCCAACCCAAGAACGCGATGGGCTCAAATTACCACAAGGCCCAATAACGAGAGTAAAGGCCCGAAAAATGCGTTCCAAACTAAATGGGACCATTCAAGAGTTTGTTAGCAAGGCCTTAGATGCGTATGCGAAAGAACAAGAAAATTAAGATTCACTTTCTTGTTTTCAAGAAAATCAAGAAACCGAATCTTGGCCCAATTTTGCTGTTTGGAGCGATTTCAAGAATCGAGAAAATCAAGATTTCAAATCTTGAAAATCTTGGTCCAAGAAACCGAATCTTGCAGCCAAAGTGCATTGGATCTCTGTTACGAGCGTCAACGACCCAATTTTGGTAGAAGATGGATCACGAGCCCAAATTCTTGAAGGTGATGCCCAATAAGCAAATTCCAGCCCAATCAAGAAATTCATACATACTTAGTTGAAAATCAGGCCAAAAATGTCAAAGGGCCCAATTTGTAGAACGTTTTAATTGTTAATTTAATTTTTAGGCTCTAGGAATAGGATATGTTAAATTCGGCCCAAAACAGCCCATTTAAAGTGTTTGGCCGAAATTCTCTTATTATTTTATTAATTAGGGTTAATTTTTAAGTTTTATAATAAGATTAGGATTAGTTTGTGGCCTATATAAGTGATGGCCGACCACCCCTTGTACTCATTACTCAATACATTAAAATTTCAGTTTTGATAAAGTGCAGAATTTTCTTTGGGGTTTTCTCCAAGAATTCTCTCTTGAGCTTTCTTTAGAAGTTGTTTTAGCAATCTTGTGATTGTGGGAGCCATCTTCAACCTTCTTCTTACCATTGATATTCTTTGGAGGGGAGATTAGAGCCGTTTGAAAGGATTTGTGAAATCTTTCGGGATTTCAAGGATTCTTAAGACTTTTCTTTAATTTTTACTGTTCAATTTATTTTCTTTAATTCTGCTTGTGCCGATTCTTCTTCTAATTCTTTTGCTGTTCTTGTTTGTGTTTCAGCCTTGATTAAACTCCAAGAACTCTTCGTTTAATTGATCTCTTGTTGGCAGCTCTTAAATCGATTCAAGTTTTCCCCAATTTCTAGGGTTTTGCCGATTGTTATTTCCACGTGTTGGGTGAAATTCGGATGCTGGAATTTGGGCATTCTTGGCCGAATCAATTTGTTGGCCGATTCGCATTCTTTCTATACTTCCGATTTCGTTTGAGTCATCTATTCTATTTCTTTGTTTCTTGCTGCTCTTTTAATTGAATTTGGGGATTTAAATTCAAATCTGATTCGGTTTAATCTTAATCTTTGTTTGTGTTTTCAGATCTCTTCGTCTAGGGCCTTTCATAGGAGTTTCTAGTATCTTGGCAACTCGATCTTGGTCCGCGCGCAACCCCCTATCAGGTTAATTTGGATTAAAAATAAAATGAATAATAACCAGATTTTTATTTAATCAGGTTAATGTGTTATTTTCAGGTGCGTAATGGAGGTTGACAATTTTCCCAAATCAGATACTGATGGTGGCATAGGCACGTCGTGCTAAATGCTGACAATTATTTCCCAACGCCGACAACATCGTGAGAAACACATGGAGAGTATTCTTAACCTTTCTCTTTGCTTGTTTTTTGGGTTACTAAACTTTATTGCATATAAAACATGCTTAAGGACAAGCATAGAGTAAGTAGGGGGGATTGAAAATTATAAGTATGCATGGATGATTGATTGATTTTTGCTACATGTTTCTCTTTTGCATATGTTCAATCTTATGCTAGATTTATTCGATAATTTATTTGACATTGTGCCTCTAATCTCATTACTTAGTCAATTTGGACAATTGGGTAATTTTTGATTTAAAGTGTTCAAGTACCTAGATTAGTCGACATTTGTGTTTTAAGGTTGATATATGTAACTAGGTTTTTCATATAAATTGATTGTTTGGAAAAAATATTTGCTTGTACATAAATAAATAAATAAAATGAAAAATAAATAAATAAAGGCTCAAGTTATGAGTGAAAGTTTCGAAAACGTGACCGAATTTAGTAACTGGGGTAAGGTGCTTGGGTTGTCATTTCATCTCGCATAAAAAGGTTCGAGTGACAAATTGAGAGCTTACAAACATTCCGCTAACCGAACCTAAAAAAAAGACTGTTTAAATTGAGTAACCAAGATAGGGTGCTTGAGTTGTCATCCTAGTTCACGTAAAAAGGTTTGACCGTGTCTAAAATTTTTTATTACTACGTGATTAATTAATAATACCTTGCAAATTTTGGATTCAAACTCAATTTAGTGAAATGATTTAGTTCACATATTTCAGTTTTATGACACTTGTTGATCAAACTATATATTCTGAGCATTTATTTATTTTTGCCTATGTTGTTTGTATTGATTATGGATGCGGAAAAGAGGCTCGATTTTTAATAATTTGTAGAATAATTTCTAATGTTTGAAAGTCCAATATGCTTGAGGACAAGCATCAGCTAAGTAGGGGGAATTTGATAACACGTTAATTTGCAAGACTTTTTGTGCTTAATTCGATTAATTTTTGAATTTATCCCTGTTGAATTAGTGCTTTTATGTTTTTATCTTGTTAGGGATGCAATTGGGACTCTAAGAGTAAAAAATGAACAGAAAAGGACCAAATTGAAACACAATCAATAAAGTGAGGCCAAATAAAAAATCTGGAAAAAAAGCCAAGGACTCATTAGATTCTTTTGACGCTGTAAAAGCCAAAAATAGAAAAAAAATTAATTTTAATTTTTATTTAATTTTAATTATATGTTAAAGTGGTTAAAACCAAAATTAGTAAATATCATGTATATAAATAGGGCTTTAATGTACTTAAGAAAGACACAATACATTTTACATTTAATTTTACATTTTGATTTTCATTTGGAATTAAAGAGCCATTATTCTTTTTCTTCCAAATTTGGGCGTGAGTAGCATTCTGCTACTTCCATTCTTATTTCTTTATTCTTTCAAAATTTGTTTAATTACATTTTAAATCCTTGTCTTTCCCATTCTTTACCATCATCATCAAATCACCTTTCAAAATTTACAAAGTATGAAAAATTTCATGCTTCACTAAATTCCATCTTAGCTTTAGGTCAGTGTTCTTTTCGGTTGGGAATCATGAGATACGTATTCGTGCAAAAAATCCTTCCAATCGGTATTCACATTTTTCCTAAGTATCGGGATTGACAACTCATCCTTTAAAGTTAACTCGATTTCAAGTCAAAAAAGTGCACGTTGGGTTGGAGTCATGTTTGCTAACAGTTGGAGAAACGAGTCGGCCATGCTGTATTCGGATCTCCAAGAAAAACTCAAGGAAAAAGTGATCGGGTTTAAACGACCCATGCAGTTGAGGTAGTTAATTCGAGTTAGATTCTTCAGAGCACAAGGCTGCTAGAATCTTGAATTGGGAACACGTGTATCTTGGTTAGATAATTGGTAAAGATTGGTTTACAGGTTGTACCGGGACCAACTACGAGAGGAAGAATTGATGGTTAGGACGTTCTTAACTGCTATAACCAGCTTACCATTCGGAGGAGAAGATTAATTTTCGAGGATCGATTCTTAATCCTGAATCTACCAAGTCTAGGGCTAAGGCTTATTATCTCTGTTAACAAAAAAATCTGAATTTATTTCCCGATTTAAATTTAATTTCTAATTTAATTAATTATTTATTTATGTTGTTTCAATTATTTAGTTCCTAAACATTTCAAAACCCCCTGATTTATTTGTTTATTTTTTGCAGGTCTGTTTGGAGTCGTGGGCACGACTTTTCTCATGACTTTCGACACAACAAACATTTTGTTCACAAGTTAAACGCAGAAGTTGATTATAACATCCAGTCTCTGTGGACTCGACCCTACTACCACTATTTACTAGTATTTAGAGTTATTTTGTAGGAATTATTTTTGCTGGTTTTGACGCCCATCAATTATGTGTGTTCTGCATTTAATAAAGTTATGCATTATGTAACTTTCATGTTAGTTACGTATGCATCATAAATAATGACATGCATTATGTAACTCTCATGTTAGTTAAGATTGTATCATAAATTATGTCATGCATTATGTAACTCCCATATTAGTTAAAGTTTGCATCTTTTAATGAAGTCATGCATTAGTAACTTATTTGTTCATTTAGTTTACATCTTAATTAAATCATGCATTTAAGCATCTTTGTTGTTTGAGTTAGTTTATATTAAGTGTGTTATTTAATTTGGCTGTTACTTTTTAATGCATAAGTTATAGTTTATTTATTTTCATAAATAAATACGTGTGTCTCTAGTTAATAGACAAGTTGAATAAGAATATGAAAAGTTTGCAATGTTTAATGTTTCTTAAATAAATTAATTGTATATTCAAATTGTTTGTTGTAGGAAAGTCCAAAAGGTTGGTAACATATTTTAAAGCTATAATAGGGTTGTTCGTTTTCCAAGAAGAATCAAATGTTGTCACATTCAAATTGGTTGTTTAGTTTTGGCATAAAAGAGTGTGCATTTTAGTTACTTAATTGCTGGTGCATAAAGGAACGTTTTTGGTGGATAATGAAGCACTTAAAGCTCATTATGGTGGTTGTTTAAATGGTGATTTTTCATATGACTAAAGACTTTTCAAATTGGGCAGTTTCAAAGCTTTAAAAAAGAACATTAAGGAGGTTGTTAATAGATTAAAAGGAGAATCTTCAAGTGATCAGTTTTTGGAGTCTTTATCCTTCATTATGACACCATTATAAGAGGATGTTACACAAGCTTTATGATTTGGTTTCACGGGAGCTGAAGGGACATCAACTAAGCACATCATTAAGGAATAGAGTCATGTATTTTCATCCACACCAGAATCAAATGAAGAGACATGACCATTAGCTTTCTTACATGAGTTACAAACAAAATTAAATCTTGTAATAACCTTATAGTCATAATAGTGCCTATAAATAGTTTGTAAGAGGACATTGTTTTGGTTAGACTATGATGAATGAATTTGCACATTGTGAGAATTTTTCTCTTGAGTTCTTTAGAACACACAATCTGAACTTATAAAGGCTCTGTGCTTTGTGGCATTCTTCTTCATTTCTTATACCTTCAGTTCTTGTTTTTTTTTCCATAAACAACGGGTCGATGTTTGTTCGATTCTAATTCTTGTTTCAATTGTTTGTCGTATAAAAAACAGGTCACGTTCTTTAACGCTGGTTCTTTTCTCGTACAAGCCTTTGTTTTCGAGATTCTTATTTTTATTTCTTTAGCAACAAGTACCTTTTTGGAAATGGTTTGGCACTCAAGTGACTTATAATTCTAAACCGATTACGAGCTCACATCAATAACACCAAACCCTTGAACATTGAACCTCGAACCCCAACCCCTTAAACCCTGAACCTAAACATTGAACTTCAAAATCAAAATCCGAACTCGAACCCTGAACCTTAAATCTCGAATCCAAACCCTAAACCAAAAGGGTTCGGGGTTCAGTATTTGAGTTCAAGATTCTGAGTTCGGGGTTTATGGTAAAATAATTACCACAATTATATATCAATAACATGGAAAAAATTGAACAAAAAATACTATTTTTTAAATTGGTTGCACGAAAATAAAAAAAAACTTATGGGGGGAAAACAAAATGATTAAAATTTGTTAAAGAAGTAAAGATGTTTGTTTATAATTTAAAAAATTAATTATTTAAAGTAATTTAATTAAAATTAAATTAAGTTGGAGAAGACATTAGATATAAATGAGTGTATAATAATATTTTGTTATCTTTAAAATTTAATGACGTGACACTATTTTATTGGTGCCTAAAAATTATAATTTTTTAGGATGATCCTAATATAATTTATTCCCTTTTAATATTTACACTTTTATTCAATTTCACACATATTCTCTTATTTGGAAGTTGAAACAATTTGACATAATATTATTTTATTTTATATGTCACTCTAATAGATAATTTAAATTTTTGAAAATTTTAAAAAGAATTCCAAAATTTATGAAAAAAATCTTCAAATTAAAAAGAAACATAAAATGAGAGATTATAGGGTCATTTTCCAATAATGACAATGCCATTTTCAAACATGATAAAAACAAGAAAAAAAGATAATAATGAAAAATATATTTACAGAAATTATAACCGAATATATTAGCAAATCAATAAACCTTTTTAAAAAAATATATAAATTAATACACTGTTTTTTAAGTATTACTTTATGGCCTAATATTTAATATATATAGGTAATATTATTATTTTTTATTCCACAATTAACTTTAAAAAATTAGCATTTGTCATTATAAAAAATATTTTTTATACTCTATAAGACACTTTATTAATCCCTAATTCTATTTGTAGAGTTTAAAACTTCACTGACAATGTACTAATTAATTTCTTTTACTTTATTAATCATTGCATCTCAATGACATTTTTATAGATTTTATAAAACTACATATCCCTTTAGAATGTGTTTAAAAATTAATAATAACATAAAAAAAAGTAAAATTTTGAGGATAATTATTTTATTCACTACTAGTGGAATAAAAAAACTCGACAAGAGATCTAAAATGATGGCAGATATTTTTTTAATTAATTAATTATTATTTTATTATACCCTAAAAGCAAATGACATTAACTCACACTCGCTTGTGGAGTTTTTTACTCCATTGACAATGTATAGGATAATTATCTAAATTTTATTTTTTTTAAGTTGAAAAAATAAAATTTCCCGAGGATTTGATCTCTAATGCAATAGACAAACCAAGGTAAAATTACTATGAAGGTCCTGTACTAAGAGTCAGATTGTATTTTATCCCTTCTACTTACAAAATGAGTAAATTAATCATTGTACATTAGATCAAAGAACAATTTGGTCCTTTTTTTTATTAAAAATTTCATCCATTTCTGCCATTAAAAATTTGTCTCTATACATCAATATGAGGTACACGTGTCACTATCTAGTTATTTAAACAACCACGCCATTTTTTAACAATATAAATAGATAAAATTTTGGATAAACTATACAAATGGTCACCCAACTATGCTTGTGTTCCTGTTCTGGTCACTCAACTTTAAAAAAAATTCAATTTAGGCACTAATGTTTGAACTTGTTCCTATTTTGGTTACCCGCCATTGAATTGATAACGAAAAGCTTTTTTTAATTGGTATAATAACACATTTAGTCCTCAATATTACATATTCTATCAATTTGATCTTAATTCTAAATAATTCAATAAATTTAACCCTTCATATTTATAAATTTTATCAATTTGATCCTCAAACTTCCTAACCAAAACTTTCAACTTTTAAAATAGAGGCATTCCACATCTATTAATTTTTTTATTTATGGTTGAAATTATCTAAATCGGTACATATCCCTTTTTGTTTATATTTTTAAGAAGTTGGTGTTAGAAATTAACTAAACACCATTAAAAATAATAGAAAATACAAATATTAAAATATAATATATATAATAAATTTATATAAATAGTTAAATACTTTTGAAAAATAATTTTTGACTTTGACTAGCATAATTTTAGTTTTAAATTAATTTGGTAAATGATTTGACACTAAATCATATTACTATTAGTGATACGTGTTGCTTATTGTGGATTTAAAAATTAAAAATAAATAGAACACATAATAATCTTATAATCAATTTATAACATTAAATAAAGTTATTATCAATGTCATAAAAGAAAATTCAATTAATTCTTTCACATTTTTTTCTTATGAAACATTAAATATTCATAATTTTTTCTTATACAATTATTCACTGAACAATTGAAATTTTCAAAGTTATATTTTTTTAACTCTGGATTTAATTTTCAATTTCACAGATCAACTTCGAGGATTATTTCTATGTACCTTAAAGACCTGGCAGTTTTCGTAATAGAAGAGACATTTGGCGATAAGCCTATGCTTGCTTGGAAAGATCATCATAAATGATTAAGGTGTGTCGTTCACGATACATAAAATATTCAGCCAAAGCAGCTCCTGTATAAGGAGCGAGGTATTGTAATGTAGCTGGGGAATCTGCCGTTTCAGCTACCACAATGGTGTACTCCATCGCTCCCCTTTCTTGGAAAGTGGTCACTACCTGAGCCACAGAAGATGCTTTTTGACTAATAGCTACATAAACACATATTACATTTTGTCCTTGCTGTTTGAGAATCGCATCCGTAAAAATGAGTAATAACCCCCAGTAGAGACTGGTACGATTCAATTCAACATTTTGTTTGTTCGAGTTTGATTGTGTCATAGCTCTATAATTAATTCAAATTAGGTTTATCGTTGGAAGAACTACATTGCTGATATTGACCCCAAAAAAGAAACGATAGGTACAGCTAGTCCGTGAACAACCAACTATTGCACTATAAAAATTGGATAGGTTCGATCTATGGTCATTGGGTCCTCCTAAAAAGATCTACTAAATTCATTGAGTTGTTCCAAAGAATCAAAACAGCCAATTATTAATGGAATTCCTTGTCGGCTCTCTGTAAAATACTCGTTTGGACGAAGGCTTCCAAACACATCATAAGCTAAACCTGTGCTGACGAATAACCAACCCACGATGAATAGGGAAGGTATAGAAATATCATACTGTTAACAATAAGAGTAAATGTAAAGTGGTTTTTTTAAAGGTTTTTCTATTTTCTTTAGCTAAAATTGTATCGGTTAAAGGGTTAAAAAAATTATCTTTAGAAGAAAACTAATGCAAAAAGAGAAAAAAAGAGAAAAAAAAATTCAGGATAAACTCATTGGTATCAAGAATTGGCTTGGAAAACGGCTTGTTAGTACTTAGTGGAGAGAAGGCTTTTATTTATTTATTTATTTAATCTTTTTGGGTTTTGTGATTTTATAGATGTGGAATGCCTTTGTTTTAAAATATAAAAACTTTGGATAGGAAGTTTGAGGATCAAATTGATAGAATTTGTAAATGTGAAGGGTTAAATTTATTAAATTATTTAGAATTAGGATCAAATTGATAGAATATGTAAGTATTGAGTACTAAATGCATCATTATACCAATTGAAAAAAAATCTTTTTGTTATCAATTTACAGCATGTGATAAAAACAATAACGAATTAAAACGTCAATGCTTAAATTCAAAATTTTTAAAGTTAGGTGACCAAAACAAGAATACATGCATAGTTGAGTAACTATTTGTGTAGTTTACCCTAAATTTTTTAACACGAAAGATTAATTTAAATTTAATGTATAAAGATTAATTTACCCAGATAACATCATACATTTTCATATTCAGGTAACCCATTTAAAACTAGATAATAGATATAACACCTATTCTTTGTCCAGTAGTGAAAATAATTATACTATGGCAATATGCATGGATCAATCCAATTTGTGCACATCATTTTCGTCTCTTCTTTCACATTTTTTTCTTAATTTAAAGAGTTTTTATTTTAATAATTATTGGAAATTATGATTTTTAATTTTAATTAATTATTGATATATCATATAAAACAAAATAGTGCGAAAGATTAAGACCAATTTACTTAAAATAAAAGAATAGAGACCCAATCAAATAAAAGTGTAAAAGAATGGAGGGCTAAAGTTCGTATTATGCCAAAATAAGTATTTAACAGCTAGCGTAATAAAGGGACTTCTATGTAAGTTTTACCCAGAAAACTTGTAGTGCGCCATATTTGGTTTCCAGTATGGGCTAAGTACAACCTACCCAAGTATTTAGCCTCAGTAGGGCACCAAAAAAAGGACAAATTCCTGAAAGTCTTTTCCCTTTCTGCTTCTTCTTCACGACGCTTTGTATCCCTTTTTCTTTGTTTTGTTTTCAATTTCACAAATAATGGCTATTAAGAATGAAATTATTACTTCGACAGATTTGGGTGACAACGAAATTGGGAATATCAGTACTTGGAGCATTCCCAAAATGATTTCTCTTGTAAAATCCACTTTTCGTTCCAACGATTTCGCCATGGTAGAAAGGGAATTATTGGCGAGAGAGCAGAAATCAAAGCTGGAAATCGAGTCACTGAAACAGGCAAAGGATTCATTTTCCTACAAATTCGAAGAAGAGAGGTTGGAAAAAATGGGTTTTGCGGATGATCTGAGGAAATGCAAGAAAGAATGGGAGGATATGAGGGGTGAGGTTTCGAAGTTGCGGGAAGAAAATATGGTTTTGAGGGAAAGAGGAAAGTCTGCTGAGGAAAGGTGTAATAGATTGTCGGAGGAAGTGAAGGGCATGTATGAGAAACAACACGAAATTATAAATTTGAGAAGCAAGAATTGCGAGCTTGAAAATGAGAAAGCCAAAGCTGAATCTGAGTTGGAAATACTGAGGAAGAGATTCGAGGAGTTGGATAAGAGGGTTTTGTGTTTAGAGACTGGTTTTAATACTCTACAAGATGAAGATGATTCCAAGAGCAACAATAGGAATGGGGGAGAAATTGGGGTTTCCGAAAATGGGGGGCTAAAACCAATTGAAGCTAACGGTTATTCACCAAATGCTGGTAAAAATTCAACATTCTTGAACCTTTTTTTTTATTTTGTTTTCGTGTTTATATTGTTGTTTGGTTGGTTAAATTCATGCTGGAGTTGCTATTTAAGATTGCTATGCATATGAAGATTTCAGTATCATTTCAGGTTATGGATTGATGGTGATATTTTTTAGGGTCGGATCCTCAACAAGTCCCAGGGCTTTTTTTTTTTTTTTTGTTTAGGGTTGGATTCTCAAAAGGTCTAGTATTCTGTCTCGGGGTTCTATGCTCCGTTTTAGCCTCGAGCTTTTGCCCTGTCCATGAACGGGGCATGGAGACGCCACATGCTGGTGCCAAGAGTCACAAACAGTGCCTGAACAGGCGAACCAGGAGAAACTTGAGAGTTTTATGGTGGGGTTTGAATTCATTCCCTATAGCATATTGGCATTTATGGGTAAGATGAGTACCACTGGGACAAAACTTTGGGGTTAAAATGGAATATAGGTGCTCCAAGAATATAATACCGGACTTGTTGAGGGTCCAACCGTCAATAATGCTCTGTATCAAATAATAAATACTGATACTTGTATAGCAGGATAAGCAATTTGCTCTAAAGGTTAGGTTCTATTGCAGGAAATTCCAAACATTTAACCTTTTTTTTACGTACCAATGTGTACTTCATTCACCATGCTTCATGAGAAAATTAGTTCTGCATGTATAGATCATAGAATGTATATACAACTAGCTGGAGTTTGATTCGGGTGTCAAAAAATCGAAATACATATTCTAAGTGCTTATGCTAAATGTATATCTATGACTTACCTGTTGTGGCACTTGTAAAGTGTTTTCCCCCTTTAATATCTGTCGGTTTAACTTATTCTTCCTGAAATTTTGCATGCCAGGGAGTGGGAGACCTCCATCTCAAAACGTTGTTGAGATTGTTGATATCGATAGTGATGATGATTGTGCACCAGTACAAAATCCGAGTGTGGAAACTGTGACTCCAACTCTCAAAAGAAAACAAACTTCAACTACAGATGTAGGTGATGGTGAAAATGGTGATAACGATGCATTATCCGAGAAGTTAAAGATGAGGAAACGTCAAGAGCCTGTTTGCAGGCCTAATGATTGTCCACTTAATCATTGCTCAACGACAACAATTGTTTCTGATTTCAATGAGGTTAACAGAGGTTCTGCCACACCAAGGGAAGATGTTACGGATTCAGTACAGCCTGAACATCGAACGGAGTCTGAGCATAAGTCTGGGGATCTTATCAACGGCTTTCCTTTGGCTGGGCTTTGTTTCTCCGAGGAAAGTTCTGTTTCCTCTGATACCGACTCTGATGATGACAGTGATGGATTTATTTCCATCAACCATTCTCAGCTTGCACCAGAGGTTCAGAAGGAAAACAAAAATTAGCCACTGGAAATGGATGGCTACTTTCTGTTTTTAGATATGAGAACCTAACAAGAAGTTTGTCACATTGTGCCAATTGACAATTTATCTCCGGTGCACACAGGTATTGCTACAGAAGCTATTCCAATATCTCCTCTGCCTTTTCTTCTTTATGTTCATTTTAGTAAAGGTGATGATGAGATAGTTTCGCTTGATAGCTTGAATATGGGTTCTCATTGAAACTAGTTACATGCATAAGAACCATTATAAAGAAAGAAAGAAAGAGAGATGTAGAGTGGAGTAGAGGTTGATTCTTGATTTTTTCTAACATTAAGTTTGATGATTCATGTCTAGATTTGAACCTTTGTACTCTTCTTTATGATAACATGACATAATATTTCCTTTTGGCATGAAATGTAACATCAAATCTGTTGTTTGCTTTCCTTAAACTTTTGCTGCTATAACTTGTCAATCCCATGCACATCAGCTCCAGGGATATTACTCTGGCAATGGCGGATACACAGTGTGGAAGATCTTGTTCATTATATCGAACTAGCTATTCAACACTGTTAGCAATTTTTTGAGATATGACCAAAGAAAGGATACTTTATTGTTATAATTGTGGCATGACCAAACCAATATTTGTTGTTTTAACACGAGCAACATTGTTGTTTACCTTTTGTTTCTGCTTTTATAAATATATGCGTGCCTTATCTTTCACATATATACATGCCTTACCTTTCTCATTTGTGATGACTTGAACAAGATATTGGACCTAAAACTAAAGTGTGGATAATAATGTGAGCAAGCTTATGTCACTTTGGATAATGATTTAATATGATTTGCATCATAAGTTACTCATATTTGGTATAGGTCAAAATCAAATATTTATTCATTACTTTTGCTTAATTCCATTTTTATCTTCTTTTTGGTTGGATGCGTCAAAGTTGCCATCATCCAAGGGTACAAGGTAGCTGCAATGGTTTCTACTGTAACATTGTTGAATGGTTTGTGATTTTAGATTGGATTCATGGTTTTTGGGTCTTGTCATTGTCTTCCAATCCCCTAAAAGAATATTTAAAGTAGGGGGAAAAAGAAGAGAAAGCATGCTTAAGAAACATTAATTAAAAAAAATAAAAGGGATAAATTTAAAATAAAAAAAACAAAGGTCGCTTTTTTTAAGGTGCTTAAAGTACAATTACAATTTATTAATAATTACATGTCAGGATCGACTATAACCAAAATCAATTCAATTTAAAGTATATAATGAATTGAAAATCAAAATATATTTGAAACTAGATTAAAATAAATTTGGACATAACTTTCACATTATGAAACTTGAACTCAGAATAATATAAGCAGAATGCACATATAGCATTTGTGCATGGTCTTAGCACATTAACTTTGCTAATACAACCAATACATATTTAGCAAAATATGATTAAATTTCAAATGCGCAAACCTCAAGAAAAGAAATTGATCTATCAACTTTTGAACGGTCTATCATTATTTAGTTTGGTTTTTAATTTTTTCATATTAACTTTTTATTTTCGTTTTTTAAATTTATTTTGACAAAATAAATTTTGTTTTACGTCTTTTAAATATTATTTGGTAAGTAGAATTTTTTTTTATAACTATTTCTAAAAAACAATTTGTCAAGAAAAAAATTATCAACAAATTTTTTATAATATTTTTATATAAAATTTCTAAGTTTTTTTACTTTTTAAATATAAAATATTTATTTTTACATCATAAAATAAAATAAATTATAAATTAAATAAAAATATCATTTGATTCAATTTGAGTAACCGAACGTTATATAAAAAAAAATTTTAAGGGCATAACAAAATTTATAAAGAATAAAAACTTATGGGAAGTGTATGTTAAAAAGTGCACAACAAAATTCCTCCCAATGGCTGCCTAGCCATGCCTTGGTATTTCCCAATTCCCATGCGTGGTACAGTATTATTGAGTACCGAAAAGAATTATGTTATTATGTGGGTAATTTTTCATATAAAATTTAGATAAATATTTGTGACATTTGAATTTAAAATATTATGATTTTAATAATTCAATTTTACCAGTTCAACTAAAAATATATATATTTACTTGATAAATTAATTATTTTAAAAAATTGTTATATAAATTTTCTATTTACATCGTATGTGTGCCATAATTTAGTTACTATAAATTGAGGGTGTGTTAGCTCACTTAAGTGGGCGGAGAGTTGAGAAAATGGATAAATTAGGAAGAAATAAGAAAGCAAGTGAGACTAAGTGGAGGTGAAGGCTTGAGGATGTAGTGGAGGGGAATACATCCCTCATTCATCATTCTTCAATGTATTTATAGGGGGGGAGATCTCGTGTCCAAAAATGCCACATCATGGACAAGTCCAAGACATGATGATTGTGCCATCAACCAAGTGGGAAGGCTGTTGCATGTGGGTTGCCATGGAGTGTGGTATTGTTTTGACATTCTCCTTTTTGATATAGCACAAATTTGTTACACTTAGTGATTCTATGGTGGTCTCCTCCTGGAGATAATGTGTTTCTATTAAAAGCGGATGACTTGGAGGACAAGATGCCTGTATGGTTGGTCACTATTGATACAAGATGGGGGACTGCCTAGGTGGTTTTCAGATGAGAAACTAACCAAGTTGTGCGACGCGGAGCGGATGCCATGTGTCTATGCCGGGTAGGGGTATAAGAAATCTACACTACTATTATTTAAGTATTTAATCGAGTTGATGTCACTCATTACTCGGATTCCAAACTCAATTATGAAATGACAAAAAAATCATAATCTTTAGAAAATAAGTAAGAAGATATTTTTTTTACATGGCGGGGTAACCGGACAGTAAGAAACCATCCGAAACATGTGATTCGGTTCCATCCCAGAAAATTATCTACACCTCTCTTTCATACCAGTTACGGTTTCCACCCCCACCCTTCACTTCATATAAATACCATCTCCTTCCTCTTCTCACCTTCATTTCACTATTATCATCATTATTTTCCCCAAACAAGCCCTTCCCCCACCAAAAAAAAAAAAAACACTCTCTAGTTTATTACCTCTCTCTCTGCGAGGCTCTTCTGAGCCATTGCATGAGATTGATTATCTTTAAACACAAAAAAATCTAAAGCTTTTATTCACACCGGCAGAGAGAGAGAGAGAAAGAGAGATCAAGCATTTTATATACAAATAGTTTTTAAAAGCGAAAGGAAGAATAATGGCAGTAGTTCCCATGGGTTGTTTAGTCGTTGTATTCGTTTCTATTGTTTGCTGTGCTATTATCACCTTGCCTTCTTCCATTCAAGCCCAGTCCTCTTCCCCAACAAGCGACGGTAACTTCTTTTTTATATATATATCAATTGCCTTTTTTTTTATGTTTGAATATTTAGTGACTTTTTTTAATGAAAAACAACAACAGGAGGGAATTCGATAGACCAAGGGATTGCATGCATGTTGATGGTGGTAGCATTGTTGCTCACTTACCTCATTCATGCTGCTGATTTCTGCTTTAGCTTTTGAGCTTCCAATTGGAAAAATAGGGTTTTGGACATGTGATGGGATGATGAAGCTGGCTTCTTTATTTTATTTTATTTTAGTTAAAGCTAAGGGTTTTTTTTTTGAGGGTTGATGTTTCTTTCTTCAATCTGATTTGAGGTCTAAATGATTTGTAAATAAGAGCATTATGTGATTTTAGTCGAAAATTATTTTGTTCGAGCTTGATAATCTCATTAGCTTGTCGATTTTTTTTTCAGTGTTATCAATATTCAATCTACGTTCATTTTTCTATATAAAATAAAGGTGGGGATGAGGAAATACAATTCAAATCCGTGTTAAATGGATGTTTGACAAAAGTTTTAACCATCGTTCTATATAAATCAAGATCAATCCAAATGATTTCCTAAATCAGATTAATTGTGAGTTAATTATCGAATAATATTTGAAGTATTATTTGTACATAAATTTTATGTACTATTAGAGAATAATAATGTAGCATCTTATTATTAAAAAATAAAAAATTATGGGAGATTTATAAATAAATATATTAATAAATTAATTTAAATATAATTAAATAATAATGAATAGTAACTATTATAACTAAATATTAATAAATTTCAAATTTAATGTTTATGATTTTGAGTTTAGAGTTTAAGATTTACTATTTAGGGTATTAGTATTTATTTATAATTAATTATTAGTTAATAATGTTTAAATAAAGTTATTTTTATTTTTATATTTCCTTTTCTAATTTTTATTTTATTCAATGATGAAAGTGAGAAAGAGCTGTCTCGACTTATGGCTTAACTATCTTAAAATTTCTCATTTTTTTTGTTTAAAAAGAAAACATTAAAGTAAAACAGAAACAACTTATCTGTTTTGTCTTGTCATAAAGTTGGGAGCCTCAACCACCACAATATCATAACTATAAAACAATAACTAACGACAACCAGAAATAATTGGAGATGAACAAAAGGCAGAAAGGGAAAGAAGAAAAGTGAGTAGTCAGAGAAAGAGGGAGAGAAGAAACTGAAAAGAAAATGGGAGAGGGGAACGTGAGAAAATTTTGGCCTCTTTAAAAAATAAAAATAATTAAAATAAATAAAAATAAATGAATAAGTAAGTATTTAGACTTTAAAAAAACAATCTAAATAAAAAAAATAGTCCCTCAAAACATACCTGAGAACTCAAACCCGGGACCCAAAGGTACACTAACACACAACCAACCACCAGACCAGCAGGCCCATTTTAACATAAAACACAACAACAAACCCAATTGTCCGATCTAGATGCTAACCCTACCTACAAATCTCAAAACTTCTAACCCCAAATTACGGGGTGTTACAAAATCAATTTTTAACAAGAGTAATAAATATAAATCAATAAATCAATCCTCTTTTGATTCATGTGAAATATAATTTTTTCCTCATTTACAATCTCAATATGAGATCCATTATAAATATATTTTAAAACCAATAGATTAACCATCACAATAAATTAATATATCAGCTCTTCGGGAGCTTTTGACTAATTTTGTACTACCCAATATTGGAATAATATTGGTTTATATTCTCTTTTGTGTTCACTTTGAGGAATGCAATAGATTTACTAGGATGAACTTATAAACGTCCCAAAAAATTCTTTATTTCATAATCACCATCGCAAACAAGCGTGGATTTCAAATCAAAATCTATCTATTCATGTTTGTTATGATTAGTTTCTGTTAGGGATCGACCCAATTAAGCAACAAGTAACAAAAATAGCGGAATAAATTGAGAAATTGAACACACAAATTTAACGTGGAAAAACTCCTCCAAAGAGGATAAAAAACCACGAGCAAAGATAATTTTACTATAATGGCAAAAGAATGAAGAGTACAAAAGATGGAGATAGAAACTAAACCCCAAAAACCCCGAAAATAAAGAACCCTCAAAACGTAAACACAAAATTCTCTAAAGTGTTATGAGTTCTAATCTCTAATGGTGTATTTACTAAGGTTGTAAAAGAGCCTATTTATAGGCTAAATTCATATGTCAAATAATAATAAAATAATCTAAACTAATCAGTGTTTGACTGAAATAAATAAATAGAATTTAACTAAAAGATTATCTCTTAAATTTGACTGAAAATAGGAGTCATACTTAACAAATCTCCACCTTGACTCATATTTCCACAACGCCATCTTTGCCAAAGCCTGCCACGAGCCTATCTTGAACTATGCATGGAATTAACTGAGTCGAATCTGTGCTTAGAAACTGGAAGATTTCTAGCCTTCAACTTGTACATTGCCAAATCAAAACTAACTCGGGTCTAATTTTCACGAACACAGTGCCGTAACTTTTCAAAACATGCATCCAAAAGAGAACCTCTCTTCAACGAAACGGTCATACATTTTTCCCTCCTATGACCAAGTTGCCTCTGCTCCAAACGAGTTGACTTCGACTCTGTAACGGACGAGGGACGTCCAATTTCACCGGTCACTGTAGAACCTTCCAGAATATAAAGACTGCCTGTTCTTTTACCTTTTAACAAAACAAGAGCTCCACGAGATACTTTAATGCCGCTTGACTCGATGTTGATTCTGCATCCTTTCAAGTCTAAAATACTCAAGGAGATAGGATTCTTTCGTAAATCAGGTACATACCTGACATCTGAGAGTGTCCTAATCGTCCCATTGTGTATCATAATTTTAACAGTACCAATACCAATTACCTTACTAGATGAATCATTTCCCATGCACAGAACTCCACCTTCAACCGAACTATATGTGGAGAACCATTCTCTATTGGGACACATATGGAAAGAACATCCCGAATCTAGGATCCACTCGGACGTGAGCTTGCAGTTATTGCTCGTTGACACTAACAAGAAATTATCACCGCTTTCATCGGCCAAATTAGCACCAGCTACATCTTCCTCGTTACTCTTAGCAGCTCTTTTATTTCACAATTTATAACAATCTGCTTTGACGTGACCTAACTTTTTACAATAGCGACACCTTTTGTCTCGTTTCTTTGATGCTACCAAAACGGAAGCTTGCCTATCTGCCTTGCTATCCAAATGAAGCTCATTGTCGAGTTTGTCTCTACTCAACAAATGACCCTTCACATCTTCGAACGAGATTTTGTCTCTGCCATAAATCAAGGTCTCTCTGAAAGACTTGTATGAAGGGGGTAAAAAGCACAATAATAGCATAGCTTGATCTTCATTATCAATATGAACCTCAACGTTCTTTAAATCATTTAAAAGAGTAATGAATTGACTGATGTGATCTCTAAGAAGCTCACATTCGTTCATGCAAAACGTAAATAGACGTTATTTTAACGCTAAACGGTTAGCCAAAGACTTAGTCGCATAAAGAGTTTCTAACCTTTTCCACAAGGCGGATGAGGCCTTCTCCATCAATACCTCCTGCAATACCGTATTCGCGAGGCACAACTGGATTGCAGACAAGGCCTTTTCATCAAGCTCTTCCCATTCTGTTTTATTTAGATTCTCAGGCTTTTTCCAGGTAACAACCTTTTTCAAACCGGATTGAACTAGAATTGCCATCATTCAAACTTGCCACAGATTGAAATTTGTCTCACCATCGAAATTCTCAATTTCAAACCTTGTTGTTGCCATATCTGAATAGGCTGATCTATGAAAATTGAACTAGCCCTGATACCACTTGTTAGGGATTGACCCGATTAAGCAACAAGTAACAAAAATAGCAGAATAAATTGAGAAATTGAACACACAAATTTAACGTGGAAAAACTCCTCCAAAGAGGATAAAAAACCACGGGCAAAGATAATTTTACTATAATGGCAAAAGAATGAAGAGTACAAAAGATAGAGATAGAAACTAAACCCTGAAAAACCCGAAAATAAAGAACCCTCAAAACGTAAACACAAAATTCTCTAAATGTGTTATGAGTTCTAATCTCTAATGGGTGTATTTACTAAGGTTGTAAAAGAGCCTATTTATAGGCTAAATTCATATGTCAAATAATAATAAAATAATCTAAACTAATCAGTGTTTGACTGAAATAAATAAATAGAGTTTAACTAAAAGATTATTTCTTAAATTTGACTGAAAATAGGAGTCATACTTAACAGTTTCCAATTATAATAAACATGATATAATAAATAAATCATAGTAAAATATACCTACGATACTTTAACATCATCATTGTCACCTTGGCTATTATCACGAGCACTATTACAAGTACTAAAATAACTATGCTTTCATAAGAACATACAACATATAACTTATAGAATATTATGATGCTCTAATAAATTATTCATACTTTATAATTCAATCTAAAATGTATAATCCAATCATTCATCAATAATAATAAAAAATTCTCTTTAAAGGGGACCAATATCACAAAGACTTATATTTTGCGTCGACAATTAATATATATTTAAACAATCATTTAGAAAAATATTATAAAGTTTTATTAGTAAACCTTATGAACTTATCGATATTTAATAATATAACTTAATAATTTGATCAGACTTAAAACAAATAATAATAATAATCATACCGTAAAAAAAATGAAGCTCCTTACCAATTTAAATTGTGCTCTATAAATCCAAAATCCATGCTGAGATCAAATTTTTTTCACCATCCAAAGATACAGGTTGCAGTGTCCATCTTGGTGTTGAGCCTCTTATTGTATATTCAAACCTTCCATTCGGAGTAATACTCTTTTACCAACTTTAGTAAGAAGTAAAACAAGTTAATTAAAATAATCTCAAATTAATTTAACTTAATTGAAAATTAATCTAGATATAAAATACTAAATAGATAAAATCTTCTTGCAAAGAGTTGCAAACACTAGTAGGCGAAAGGCAGCGAATAATGGAGAATCAAGGAAGTAAGCGCTCAATTTGAATAGCAACCAGAACAATAAATAGCCATTTGAAGAAGCAAAAGAGCCAACGAAATAGAAAAATAAGAGTAATTTTAGTTGTCGGAGGCTAAATTTTGGTATTATGGATGAGGTTGAAAAATAAGAAATACAATAAAAAATTTACATTTATTTGAATTCGAATTATGATACCAAATTTAATATATGAAAAATTATTGAAAAAATGAATATTTTTTACGATTATATGGATTTGAATCAATGTAGATTCATTTAAGTTAAAAACCCTTATTTCCATCATTTCCACTTTTACAAAATATTGATGAAAATAACTTTTTTTTATTATTTTTTTAACTTTTCACTTTTTTTATGTAAAAAAAATCAATTTAAAAATTTTCAACTAAGTTGATTTTCTTTAATGTTTTAAAATTTTTAAGAAAATGAAAACAAAAATAGCATCTATTTTTTAAAACCAACTTCATTTTTACTAAGTCATTGGTTTAAAGTATACTTGTTCATGGCTGGGCCAAAAGATTCGCTTAAAAAGTGGGAGAGTCTGGAAAAAATATAGGCAAAAAAAATGAGTTTGGGCAAAAAAAGAAAAAAAAACTATTGTTTTGTTACTATTTTGCTGTTATTTTCTTATTGTTTTCTCATTATTTTTTTGTCATTTCACTATTATGTTATTATTATTCAGATATTGTATAACTCTTGTTTAATTGTAAATTTTGCTACTATTTTAGAGGAATTTTCTTGTTAAATTGCACCTATCTTAGTGTTATTTAAGTAAAAAGACTTTTAATTTATTTTCAATTTGTTGGGAAATATTTGTTTTAATGTTTTTAGTATTTTTGATACATTATATTTTTAAATTTTTTATATAAAAAAATATTAATACGGGCGGGCCGAACCCGAGTTTTAGCATTTTTATTCGGACTGAGCTTGGGCAAAATTTTAGGCCAATTTTTTGGGCCGGGTGTAACAGCCCGTTTTTCAGTAGTGTTAGAAACAGTGATTTCAAAATCACAATTCTGACGAGTGATTCCGTAAATATAATTAATTAATATTTACGAGACAAATCTAGTAATATAGTGAATTTTGATTTGATAAATTTTTTTAATTTGACAGATAATTAAATTACAAGTGGTTTGTCCCTAAAGTAGTTTTGAAAAATGAGGTATCAAGACCTTATTTCTATAAACCAATCCCGTAAATATTTAATAAAAGAGGATTGAAGTTGGTTCGAAAAATTTTGTTAATTAAATAGTTAATTAAGAAAAAATGATTAAATTGTAAAAGACGTAAAATTTAATCGCTATTGATTTATATTAGTTAAAATGCATAATTAATGTTTGTTTAAGGATTAAAGTGGCAATTTACCACCATTTGAATGTGGGTGGACGGTCATTGCTTGTTATTTGTTAAATTATATGTTATTTTAATGTTAAATTAAATTTAATAATTAAGTTAAAATATAAGTAAATAAAAACAAAAGGGTAAAAGCCTTTATCAGCCTCTTTTCTCCCTTTCTCCACCGTTTCTCCGTTGGATAGAAAACCAAACTTTCGGTCAAGCTTGATCTTCAAATTAGTAAGCAATTTTAATATATATATATTGTAATTTTTATGTTTTTGAAATCATTACAACTAGGTCTAATTAATTCGTATCTTCGATTTCAAAACTGTTAAAGATTGTAAAACTTGTCATTGATGAATCTTAGATGTTTTTTTTTATAAAGAATGGTAGATTTGGAAGCTATGAATTGTTTTAAGGACTACTTTATAAAGTGATTTTTGTTAATTTTGAACTTAAGGACTAAATTGTTAATATCTTAAAATTGATATGTAATTTCTAAATTTTTTTATAATAGATGGCTGTAATTGAATGTATTTGAAATTGATTTAAAGTTTGATGTTCAAATTTGGAAGTTATGATAAGTTTGATTTTTGGAAGTAAATTGAATAAAATGTAAAAGTTTAGGGAAATTGTGTAAAATAAAATTAAAAGATTAAAAACATGAATTTGAGTAGTATTATGATATTTTATATTGATATTTTGAATCTTAAATATTATTTAGATCAAGTTATTGACTTAGGCGAAAAAGAAAAATTAATGAATAGTCCTTGATATCTAAACTGCTACAGTTTTGTTAGGTAAGTTCATACTACTTTCTAAGTTTATAATTTGATATTAAATGGTGTTAAGCTTATGGAAATAAATTGGATTTCTGAAATATTTCTAATGGAATGAGTAAAAGTATCATATACAATGTTTTTGAAAGATTTTCGTTTATGACCGAGTTCCAGCATTTGTTGCGAACTCGGATATACATGTGACACAAATTTAGTCTAGACTGGTAATTTATTGTCATTTTAAAGGTTTAGCCTGGACTGGTAACCTTCATGTATACATAGCCCTAAGCAGGCTATATTTCCTTTGTGTTGTCATTGGTTTAGCCCGAACAGGTAACATGACATATATATCTCTCTACCAGATTAACTCATATGAGTTTTAACTGTTTTCTGGACTTGTATATTGAATTCTTTTACAAAGTTCCATTGGAAAACTACCGAATATAAAGTGTTAAATGGTTTTATAATATTAACATAATTTGAATTATGAGTAATTGTATTTATTGATTACTGACTTGAAGTTGTTGATTTATGTTGTGATAAGGTTTTTACTTGAATGGTTCTATGCAATTAGCAATTAAATGTGCATGGTAAGTTAGTGAAGTGAAATGTATGAACCTACTAAGTATGTCTTATACTTATTTTTGTTATTATTTTCTGTAGATTTTGAATATGTGAAGTGTGTCGATCGGATCATCGGAGCTCACACCTAGCATCATCTAACATAAGTAGTTTTTGAAGTCTTGAAATGTGGTTAATTGTGACATGCATATAGGATGCTCATTTTGCAAATGTTTAGGCATGTTTTAGTACTTTGGTTGTAAATATACTCTTGTGCAAAGTTAGTACATATATATAAGGCATGTTTAACATTTTAGTAATGTGTATTTGAGGTATGTTTAATGGTATTTATGGATGATTATTTGGTAACAAATTTGGTATGCTTATTGATAGTTAGATTGTTTGAATGGATGAGTTGAATTGATTGATAAATGTTGTTTTGTATGTGGTACCAATGATGGCATATTGGTTAGGCACTTAGGTTGAGATGTTTTAATATGTTTTAGGCTTGATTATATGTGTTTTGAAAGCATGTTTATGGCTGATTTGGTTTTGGCTTGGTACCTAAAGAATTGGTGTTGTTTTACATTGTTGTGGAAGCTATTTTAGGTGCACATGGCCTGGAACACAGGCTGTCACACAGTTGTATGCCACACACGGTCATACCACATGGCCATGTGTCATTTTGATTTTAACTTTAGGATTGTACATACGATCTTAGAGAGTTACACTGTAATGCCCTAAAAATATGAGTATTGATTTGTTAAATTATGTCAATAAAATTAGCATTTATTTTTATGGTTTGGGGCCTTTAGTGTGTGTTGAGGTCTTGAGATCGAGTCCTTGCATGAGGAAATTAAATTTATTTTTGATAGTTCTTAGTGAGCTTTTCAGATTGGTGGTGTTGGATTGGGTTTGAAACTCTTGGGAAAAGATGGTAAGTTAGCAGGATATGGTTGGTTAAAAGTCAGTTTATTTTAGAAGTGTAGTGGTTTAATAATAGTAAGAGGTTATTTTTTTATATAATTGATTTTATTATTTTCCCCAAAATATGTTTCCACTTTATCACGTTAGTTGCTCCATCTTTCCTATTTTCTTTATTTGTTTTTCACGTCGTTTCTCGTATCCTTTAATTGCAAATCTGTTCCTTTCTTTCTTGTTTGGTTTTTTTCAATTTTGTTTTTCTCCTTCATTCCTAGTGGGGTTAGTTCGTTTGCCTATTCTTTTTTTTTCTCCATTTTGGGCTGTTTTTATTTCTTGAGGCATTAGTTCATATTTCATTGACTGTAAAACTATGGGTAAGGTATTTATGTTCAATATTTTATGTGTTACTTGTAGTTGTGTTGGGCGTTGGGTTTACATTAAATCGGTATAGTGGGTATTGTTAATAATTCTGATGTGTTTTTATTAGGAGTAGTACAGGAGGTAGTAGGCGACCCTCCAGCGATTTAAGTATTGGGTGATTGTTGTTGCGTTCCTGGGTAAGTTAATATTGTGGTTTGGGGGCTGTTGCTTGCTGAAAATAGATTCAATTTGTGTTGAATTCTTACGAGTTGAGTTTGGTAAATTATTTCAATGGGTGTTTATTTGACGCGTTTAGGTTCTGAATTCTCGTGAGTGATTTCGCATCAAAATTGAACCAGTTGTGTAACGAGAAATCTAAAAATTAGTGAACAGTGAAAGCAAAAAATCTGCACAGTCGACGCCACACGGTCGTGTGACAGGCCATGTACTAGATCGTGTGTGACACACGGTCTAGGCTATTTAGGCCGTGTGGGCCACATGGGAGTGTGTAAGGCCGTGTGGGCCCGAAATTTTAAATTTTTCCCTAGGGTCGTACACATCGTTCTGATCGATCGTAGGCTTTCCGTGGGATTGTCATGTGATCAAATAGACTATAAAGTATGAAATTTGGTTATCTGTTAGTATAAATTATGATATTTGTTCATATATTTAGATGTTATGTGATAAGTAAACTCCATAATAGATTGTGAGTAACCTAAAAAATGCTATGTATGTTCTGAATCTGTTATGTTATGCATGTATACTGTAAACATGTCTGATTTCTGTTATATTCTATATTTGTATTTGGGGTGGTTTGCTATATGGAGGAAGTGTTTATGTAAATGGCGATAACTCACCTACTAAACTAGCAGCTCAGCTGCAAATATTCTGTAAAGTGTCATGCAGACACTAGATGGTATGTAGGGTTGGATGGGTGCTTCATACCCTATATGGTGTAGTAGGATGGTGGGGTTGATGTGTAGCGGATGGAGGATAGGATTATATGTTTGTATCTGTAGTGCTTTAAAATGTTCTGATTCTGTTATTTTAAATCAGTTTGTTTAAAATGTATGTTACACGCTTAGTTTCGAAAACTCACTTTTTGTTTGTATGTCACTTCCAGGTAATCCTCAGACTTAGGAGGGTCAGTGCGACGGGAGCTCAGGTTTAACAATGTTTACAAAAATTTAAATTTGTTTAAATCAGGTTTGAGAGTTTTGTAATTTTGGACACTTTGGACTATTTTGGTTTTTGAACTTTATTTCCGATTTCTGCATGATAATTGTTACTTTTGATCAAAAATATCGATTTCCCTGCAAAACAATCGATTCTTGAAACAACAAACTAGGTTTTCAAAAAATACAATGATCAAAGAATTTTTGCTAAAAAAGTATACAAATTTAGAAAAGTAAAAAAATAGCGCTTTCACTTAAACAACTAAGTAAGATATGTTTTCAAATAATCCGGGTTTTCAAGTAACAAAGAAGTTACGACAAATTCCAAAATATACAAATCAAGATTTTCAACCGTTTTACGTAACATCTCCAGATTAGGCCATAATGTCTAGGTTAGGTTTGGGGTGTTATACATACAACCTGGCGACACGGTCATGTGATTTTATTTTGAGTACTTACAAAGGTGGACACACGGGCTGAGACACAACTGTGTGACCCGTATTTTGAATTGTACATGGTTTGGCTAGATGGCCATGTTTCTAAGCCACACGGTTTGGGCTTTGTCACACGGCCTAGCCACGCGACCGTGTGACCCTTGTTCCCAAAATTTTCAAGTTTTTTTCCATATATTTCTATTTTGATTCAAATTAGTCCCTGATTGTTCCTAAACTATTTTTAGGGCATCGTAAGCTCGTTTTAAGGCCCGTAAATGTGTTTATGCTATGAATGAAATGTAGATTCGAATGTTTTTATTTAAATTAAAAAATGAATGGTCTAATGATGGAAATTATTTTGATATGTGTCGTAATACTCTGTAACTCTAATTCGGTGACAAAAAACATTTAAAGAAAAAACATTTTCATTGTTTAAAGAAAAAACATTTTCATTGGCCTAAAATCTTAGTTAACATCAATTCTAAGGTTCAAACTTAAATAACTCAATCTCCCTTCACTTGATAAAAAAACACAAATTTTAAAATAATTAAAATATTATTATAATGATGTTTTTATATTATAACTAGTATGTGTACTCCTATGATGTATGCATTCATCTTTGTATTTATTTGAATATGTTATATTAAACCACTTAATTTTTGTAAAAGATTTCCTTGTTTGAAAATAAAAGCAATTTCAAAATGAAAGAAACTGTGATTATAATTTTATATATAAGAATGTTTATTTTTTTAATGTAAACATGTTTTTTGTAAAATTAAATGGATTTGTTCTATTATGAATGATATAAATTATGAAAAATAGTATTTATTAAAAATTCAAATTCAATACAGACGTGGAATTAAAGTGATTCCATTGTTTAGAAGTAGGGGTGAGTATTTGATCGAGTCGAATCGAATTGGGTAAAAAAATTCAAGTTAGTCGAGTTGACGAATCCTATTTTAGCAATCTAACACAATTTGAATTTTTTTCGAATTGAATCGAATCGAGTCAAAAAATTTCGAGTCAAGTCGAGTCGAGTTAATGAATCTTATTATTTATACTCAATGTTGCATTTACATGAACCGATTATTTAACTAGTAGACGAAGTACAAGATTATTTAACTACATAAACAATATAATGGTTTTGCCTAACTTAATGAGTAAACATTTATCAAAACGATATGGTTTTGCCTTTTAACTTAATGGTTGACTTTTAACTTTAGAAAAGGTAAACGTAGTTTTGCCTTTTCTTATTAAGATTTTCGGATAACTCGAATTGTGTAATTCATATTCAAATTAAACCGAAAAACTTAATTTTTTATTTGAGTTGATCCGAATAACTTGATTAACTCAAATAACTCAAACTATTTAATTCAAAATTTGAATTTTTTATTGAGTTTTTCAAATTGAAACGAATTTTGCTCACCCTTATTGAGAAGTAATAAAGAAAATATGTATATAAGAACTACTAAGAAATATTCTCAATCTTCTTTTGTTTTGCTTATTGATTTCTATTGTAAAAATTCGGTCTAGAAACTGTCTTTGTTGCAAGTAAATTAAAATTTTCTAAAAAATAAGCAGTTATGTCATTTATTGCAATAAACCTTTTACGATATTCATACATGTGTTTTGGAATTCACGGTATAAGTAATTTCGCAACTTCCAACCAATACAACCTTCTTCGTTATTTTCGAAATTTTTCTTGTTTAGATTATGAGCTCTAATTCATGAATCAGTGTACATAATAAAAAATTTATTGATGTTCCAATGGGGAAAATCAATATTTTCCTATGGGCTAGAAATCGAAAGTAAACTTTCTCAAAGTTAGAATTTATTTGAAGAATAAATCTTGCTAAATTGTAACAGACTGTCGATGCTTAGTATCATATATTTTGACCAAGCTCATGGTCTCTATTTATAAAGAAAATCACTAGAGTCTTAGTCGCACAAGAATTAATAAAATCATATAATTATAATAGAAAATATGTAGTCATACTAGGACTACACATGGTGGGCGACACCACTCCCTATTGGGACTAGGGTTTGTCACCCATAATGTATTAGATGGGCTTGTTGGGTTCATCTCTTACTCATAGCAAGAAAATATATTCACTGCGGATTGTGATATTTGCGATCTATTTATCTAATTCATCATTTTCATTTATTCATTTCATCAATTTAAACGCAAAGCATACAAGGTTGTATAAAGCTAGTGAAGGAACCAATTGGACATATATAATAGGCCTCAAATAATTTGTAATTATGTTTCGAGTCTTCGTTTATAAATTACAACATTATTTAATCATGGAGTCATTCCACTAATATATCATGACTGAGCTCTCCCTATTATATAACATTAGGAAAGCAACTATCGAGTGTTCGTCTAATGACTTTGTCATAAGTGTGTTACCCTCATAAGATATTCTTAATCTTTATGGGTTAAATCTATTCACCCAACACGATCTTAATTTATCTCATAGTAACCATTACATCTTCCCTCATGAATAAGTCAATTACTAACAAATGACCCATGATTGTAATATCCCGTTTTTTAGTGGTAACAAAACAGTGGTTTCGAGACCACAATTCTGATTTGTGAAGTTTATTTTTTATAATTTAATTATAATTTACAGGGTTGCATTGGATTCGTGTTAACTTTTGGTGATGAAATTTTAACGTTTAGATAGCTAATTAAATAAAAAGGATTAATTTGTGAAAGATGCAAAACTTAGTAATTATTGAATTGTAATGATTTGATAGTTTAATTATCAAAAGTGAAGGGACTTAAGTAGTAATTAGATCATAGAGAAGTTAGATGGACGGTTAAGGACAATTAAGTTGTCATTTTGTATTTTTTTACATATGATAAAATTGTAATTAAGTAATAATAAGATAAATAAGAATAACAGTATTTATATCATCTTCTCTATGTTCTTCCATCGAATTTTGGAAGGGAAAACACCATTGAAGTGCTTAAGGAGGTTCGACCATAGTTCTTCTTGCATGTGAGTTCTTTTTGAGTTTATTCATAGTAATTTTATGTTTTTGAGATAGTTGCAACTAGGTCTAGCTAACCTGTGCCTTCATTTTGAAAATTTTCAAAGATTCTAGATGTTTCCATTGATGAACCCTTGTTATTTTGGATGTTAATTGATGGAGTTGAAGTGTTAGTTGTTTATTTTTATTAGTTTACTAATTGATTTCTTTGATAACTTTAGTAAATGGAGTAAATTGATTAAATATTTAAAATTTCATGGAAATTGGGTGCTTAATGATTAATGGTGTATTGACCTAGCTTAGAATGATATTCGGTTAGCTTTGGAAAGTTGTGAAAATTTGTTAATTTGGAAATTTTGGGTATAGGGACTAAATTGTAAAAAAATGTAAAAGTTTAGGAAAAATGTGTAAGTAATGAAAAATTAAAGGTCATATACATTGAATGGAATGTGAATTGTGAATGAGATTAATATATTGTATTTAAGTATTTTATAGATCAAGACTTGAATAAAAAAGACAATAAACGAGGAAAAGGGAAAATTACAGAATAGTCCCTGCGTATTAACTAAATTGAATTTTAGGTAATTTCGTAGTATTTCAATATTTAAATGAAATTTACTTGTGTTTAATATTTTTGTTCTCTAGTTAATTTATTTATATATATGTGTGAATTTACTTCGGTACCCCTGAATCCACATACGTGCCCCTGTTTGTACTTCGGTACCCCTGAATGTACATACGTGCCCCTGTTTGTACTTCAGTACCCTGAGTGTATATATGTGCCTCTGTTTGTACTTCAATAATCCTTAATGTATTATAATGTTCTAACATTTCACCATTTGTGCCCTTGTAGCTTTAAGTAATTACTTAATATGTGAAATGAGTTTAATAAAATTTAGAGTAGATGCTATATTATGTCTTTACTAAGCTAAGTAAGCTTACGGGTTTTCTTGGGTTGTTTTGTAGATATTCATTGCTGACTTTTTGGAAGGATTAATCAACCAGCTCACACTATCCATCTAATTCGGTAGTTTTTGCATCTTATTTTTGCGTAGTGGCATGTATATATAGATGAATATATGAGTTTTGTGAATGTTGATAGATGTAGTTAAAGAGTGAGATTTGTGGTTTTATTAGAGAGCATTTTGTAATAATGGAACAAGTATATATAATGTATGAATGAATACCATGATGTGTAGTTGTTGAATAATTTAGTTTAGAATCTTGGTGTGATGCTTTATTTTGTAATGACACATATAGAGAGGTCTTTTGATTGCTTTATGTTAGCCTATCTAAATGTATTGGTATATGTTTTAGTTTAAAGCTTTGTTGTTTAAGTGGTTAAATACTAGTTCAAATATAGCAAAATTTGGAATGAATGTGAGTGATGAATGTTTAATGCTTGGTAAATTTTGGAAAATATAAAATGTGGTACCAATGAGGGTACATTGGTTAGGCACTTAAGTTGATTGGTTTGGCATGTTTTGGGCATGTTTAATTGTGTTTTGGAATAGGTTAAATGGTTAGTAATTGGGTTGTTTAGTGTTCAAGTAAGCATGATTTGGTAAACTTGATGTTTAAGATTCATTATGGTGTACATGGCCTAGGGCACGGGTGGCCACACGGCCGTGTGCCACATATGGTTTGAGACATGGTTTGCGACACGACTGTGTGTATTAGTCAGTTAGTCACACGGCCTGACACACGGGCTGCGACACGGCCGTGTGTATCAAGTTAGCGAGTTACATGACCTAGCACACGATCAGCTACACAGTCGTGTGTATTTAGTCAGAGAGTTACATGGGTGGAGACATGGTCTGGGACACGGCCGTGTGTCCCAACTTCGAATGCCCACACGGTTTGGGCTATGTCACACAGCCTAGACACGCGGCTGTGTGTCCCCTGCATCTCAAATTTTCATGTTTTCTCAAAAGTTTCTGATTTGTCTCAATTTGATCTCTGATTGTTTTTATGAAAATTTAGGGCCCTGTAAACCCTAATAAAGGCCCATGTGTATATTTATTCTATGATATGATATATTCTTATAAATTAATTGAATACTTGAAACAAAATTAAGATAAAATGTTTGTTTGTTTCTATAACATCCAAATCCTTAATCTGGCAATAGAGACGGGATAGGGGTGTTACAGTGACTATATTACTTTTCCATCTATCATGTAATGCCAATGAAGGAATATCATTTACTCTTTATCAGGCTATGAATTCCACTATTGTAAGTGAAGCTAGGTCATGCAGAAGTTGCATACCTAACGTATCGACTTTCGGTTATTTTACCAATTGAACTCAAGCTTTTAATACTTTAAAATATACGAGTCAGCCACACATAGTCGATCACTTAGAATGGAAATAAGCCATACTATGATGGTCACAAATGAATAAATTCATAAACAAATCTAGGACTTATTTTACTTGGGTCATATTCGATGTATTGTCAGTCCAAACAATCATACTTATGTCTTTATCTTTTAGGACTCAGTCACTCAACTACCCAATACAAGGTATCTCCCATGTTGACTTGTTAGATAATATAATAGTCCTTAAATCGATTTTTTCAATTTCGATTTATTAGTATATGGCCCATTTAGATTCCCTACTAATAAAGTTGTTATCTCGCATTATGATTCGGCCATATAATGCAACTTAATATTAGTTAAACATTATTCTTTGCGTGCAAAACTCGTTGGGGACAAATATAAATAATATCAATGTGGATGATGACTTTTTATTTACCCAATCAGTTTTAATAATTACAAGTAAATTATAACAAAAAAACTACACTAAGGGTACTAGATCCCAACAATTTCATGTTATAATACAATATATAGTTTTAAGGGTAAAATAAACCCAAGGTCACTAAAATATTAGTAATTTTATGTTTCAGTCACTCAACTTTGAAAAGTTACAAAATGATCACTAAATTATTTGAAAGTTTTCATTTAAGTTACTAAACTATTCGAAAGTTTTTATTTAAAATTTTGAAATTAATTGACTAAAATGCAAACTTACTACTAATTTAATCACCTTAAGTGTAGTATACCCATTTAAAAAAACGATACATAAAATATTATAAGAGCATATAATAAAAGTTGTAGAAAAAAACAATCAAAACAATGTTGGACCATGATGTCGGCCTTCAAGGAAAAATGACAAGTTTTCATGTTTATACTAGGCCTCCCCTGCGGGTTAAACCAATGGTGGACCATGATTCAATGAAGGCTTAATGAAAAATTTGGCTATTAACATTTACATGTTTTGTTAAAATGACATTAATTGTATTTTTTAACTTTTTTTTAGCCATAAACATTTGTTCTTTTTTTTAATTTACTTTTTTAACCGATTTGATAAAAGTACCATTAAAAACGTTAATGGGGATGATGTGGAATTTCATATGGGGATGGCGTCTTTGGCTTTTAAGAACTAAAAACAGTCTCTTTAAATTTTCAACCCAACCCATGAAGTAATATGTTCTATAAAGATATTTGAATTTGATTATCGTCTTTATTTTTTTCATTATTATTATACGAGCAGACAAATAACTTATTTTCATTATTTAACCCATTTTCGATACATTTGACTAACCTATATTTCACTCCATTATAAGTTTTTCTCTTAGACAATTGGCCCAATGGGCATTTGAATTTAAAAATTGGACCTGAGATCGTAAATTGTGCCCGGGAGCTCAAAATTGAGACTAAGACCCAAAAACTAGTCGAACCAATCTTGGTATGTGAAATTGGGTTGAGGTTCCAACCAGTGGCTAGACCAGATCGGTCGAGCCATCATTGGCCCGGATCGAACCGGCAACAACCGAACCAGCTCGAGGTGCTGATGGCTGCAATAGCGACATTTCGGTGGTCGAAAAATGGTTGGTGATGGTGGGTCTTCGGTGGTTGAGTGTGGAAGAATTACACTTTTACTGGAGTCTACCAGAGAATTTGATTTCAGATTAACTATTCCAAAAATAATATTATTTTAGTAGATTTAATATTAAATTAAATTTAATACTTATCTTAATAGTATTTTATTAATTTAATATTAATATGATTATCTTAATATTAAATTTAATTTAATGTTTATCTTGTAGATACATATTCTATTAATTTAATAAGATTTAATATTAAATTTAATCTAATATTTATCTCGATAAGTATTATATTAATTTAATATTAAAATGATTAAGTTTAATCATAGTTAAACTCTCTAAACTCTCCGTATATAAAAAAAGCCTTGGGTCATTACTTCACACACTTGAATTCAAGATAAAAGTTGTATAGAGAAATTTCTCTAAAAAAAATATTTCAGAAAATTTCTAGAGCTATTTTTCTTATTTATAACTTGGCCCAAAAGTTTAAAAAAATTGTGAAATTACTCCACTGGTAATTTTTGTTAAAAAGTTTTTGATTCGAAGTGAGTCCACACTCATAGACATGAGCTTGAGGATAACGGAGAAGACTACATGATCGAAGCGTTCATCCTAGATGAATAAAAAAGGTACAATTTTGATTAAGTGTTTATTACTTTGGATATCACAACCAAGTTCTTGTTTTGGAATTTTTTTAAAACTTTGGCTTGTCCCTAAATTTATTTTCCTTTGCGTTTTCTAAGCCCAATTTCCAACAACACTCGATTTCCCTTGAACCCCCAAATTAAGAACATTAGATGTTAAATTGAAAAAGATCGTAAGCTGGCAGTCTCTATTGAAAAATCAGAAAAAGATAGTAACTGAAAGTGGACAGGGTTGAGAACCAAGTCTGGTTCAGTTGGATTAGAACTAGCCAGTTCCTTAGTGGGGGACAAAATAATTATGGATGAATGATTCTTATACGGTGGGAAACCACACATGAAGGACTATAAATAGTGAAAATGAATTCTCGAGGAGGATTCAACTCCATTCTGTTTCATTTTCTTCCCTTCTTCATCTTCTTCCTTGGTCGCTCTGAGGAAGCCATGATTAAAGAAAGCTCTGCATGGAGTGATGATCGTGAGGTTTAAGTCAGAAAAGTGGAGATTTCAGTAAGTTGGTTAGGTTCTTAGTTCTTTTGTAAATGTAGGAATTAAGAGAATGAAGATAATGGTTTCTAGAACCATTTTAATGGTTCTGCATATTTCTGGAAAACTGATGTTTGAGCTAAAAATATTGAGTTCAACCTATGATTTTGGTTAGGGTTTATTGTTATAAGTATCAAAAACTGGGTCGATTTTCAAAATTTTAATTTTCCGCTGTGTAAGAAAATCGTTTTCAATGAAAACTTTATTTTTCCAACACTTGTACTCTTGATTCGATGGATTGGCTCCTACCTGACTGTATTTTTTTAATCATCATATCCTTCAACATTAATTTTACCTTGGTTTAGTTAATAGAGTCAGGATCTTTAGCACTCTGATTGGCAAGTTTGTTGAACAAAAATAGAGAGTAGTAAAGTAAAAGAGATAGGGAGTAGAATAAAACATGAAAGCATATAAAAGATACAAGCAATTGGTTAGTTTTGAGTGTTTTTGTTGCTATAATGGGATAGTTATATGGGAAGTATATGGTCTTCTGTTGATTGACGAAGTTGTTTACGTTTTCTAAAGATGTTGGCGATTTTGAAGATGAATCAAACCTTTTGGTGATAATTTCTTTTTCTTTTAAACTCTTATTCAATTTGGTTTGTATAATTGAGACGTCGATACTTATTTGATGATGATGAGGTGACATTGTTAAATTGATGAAGAACTATGACGATATTATGCTATGATGATGATTTACTTTGATGCACTTTACCTTATCTAATGCTTACTTAATTCTAATTTAGTATTTTGATTGTTGGTGCGAATTCTAGCCATAGCATTGATAGTTAAAATTACATTATGTACTAAAGTAAACTATGTAGAGTCAGGAATGTGTTGAGGGGGAGCTATTGATTAGAATGATTAGTTTCCTATATTGTTTGATTTTTTTCTCAAGATTGTTGAGGCAAAATGTGCTGAGAGTTGCTGAGTGGCACCTGGTAGTGCCAACTACAGATTGCCCCTAAAGTCGTTAAATACTCGCCTTATTTGGTTTGGCAATTTAATGAAGGAAATCATTGGATCTAGTTATATGTTATTGAATTGAAGATTTTTGGTCTATCTATGATAACCAATCATTGGCTTTTGGAGATTGGATTGGATTCGAGTGAATCAAATCAACCCTTGGAATGTGGAGGATCGATTAAGATTATGCTACTATTTTGGAAGTCATATTTTTGATTGATTGCTCTTTGATTAATGTGATTATATTAGCTATTTTGAAGGAGTTACTTTGTATTCACTTAGATTTTATGTTAGCAAATCGAATGGAATAAATGTGGAGAGGCTTGTATAGGTGATGTATGAGAGCTTATTGAGTGCATTCAATTTTTTTCATTAAAGAGCATTTTTGTAAGACGTAGGGAAACCGAACTGTGTAAACAAACCTCTTGTTATTTTTGTTTTGTTTACACGGATTTTTTAGTGTAAATCCATAATGGCCACTATAATCTGACACTTATATTACAGTTTTGCATTTCACCAAATAAACAACTTGAGATAGTGGAAACACGAAAATTTATGTGTTTTTACATGCCATTTTTAACTTAAAATCATGCTATTTCGGTTAAATTCTTGTCGAAAAATAATTAAATATTATAAAATAATTAAATTATGTTTAAAATATGAACATGATGAATTTTAATTAATTTTATAGTTAATTTTGATTAATTTTGACTATTTTTGATAGATTCGCACAAAGGGAGAAAATTGGCTCGATAGACAATGCTCGAAGAATAAAATCGAGAAGCAATTTGAAGCATCGAGGCAAATTTATTTCTAGCCTAAGATGGTCCAAAAATGTGTGTTAATTTATAATATAATTAAATTTAATTTATTCCCAATTTAATTTGGGCTAAATAAATTATTATTAATTAATTATGGAAAAAAGGGTCCAATTGAACTGCATTGGTTGAACCGAATCTAGTGAACCGAACCAGCCACCAATTGGGCTGCCCAAAACCGTCCATATGCTGACCCAAATCAGCATTTTAGCTGACTAAATAAGCTTGAAAGAAGCCCTTGAAGAACTTTCAACCCTACATTCAAACCCCTCAAAAAAAATGTGGCTTTTTGGATTTTCCCCAGTCTATTTTTAGCAAAGTTGAATCTCTCAACTTTGCCATGTGTGTGGCCAGCCAAGGGGGGTATCTTTGGCTAATGAAATTCGTTATTTTTAGCATCCACAATCAGCTATAAAAGCACCCCTTGTTGATCATTCAACTCATCCCTCACACTCTCATTCTCTCTTCTACTCTCTCACTTTCTCTCAACTTTTCCTTCCCATTTTCCCTTTTGTTCAAGTGCCGATTTCTTCTATTGGGAAAGAGGTCCTCATCAGCATTTTTTGAGCAGAAATTAAAGTGTTCGTAAGCCACCTTGATAGCCGAGGACAACAGAGAACAAAGAACGGAGAAATCAGTCAAGCCACGGAGAAACACCGAATTTTCTTCTTGTTCCCTATCTCTTTAAATTTCATTGTTGTTTTGAGAAACATGTTTATGAATATTTATGCTATTGAAATGGTTATTTTAATCAATCTAGCTTGAATTTAATCTGTGTTGGGTTGATTATATTTTGCCTGCTTGAATTATTGAAATTGTGTTTGTGCTGTTATAAGCCTTGGTAAGATGCTTGATTAAGTAAAATCATGCCTAAGTTATTCTTGCAATATTGATTGTTAGATAAATAATGAATTAATTATTAAATTGTATTGAAATTGTAATTAATCGACACAATACTTAATCGGTGCATGTTTATTCTTCTAAGGTAGCTGAAGTTAATTTAGCATTGTATTTGGCGATACATATGCCTTGCATAACTTGCAAGATTATTGTGATTAAACTGTTTCAAGGTAGAAATACTCTGTTACCTCACTTGATCTTTTATATGCTTGTGAAGATTGATTAATTGCTTGGATTGACATTGAAAAATATTCAAGAGATTGATTAATTTAATATGTATGTATGAGCAGTAGTTAGCAAATTACCGAGTTGTCGTGAATTTGTTCGTAGCAGTATAAACATAAGTTTAATAATTCTAAGTTAAAGGAATGTAATTAATCCAACACAATTATATCATCTTGATTAAACCTTATTTGAAATCGTGAATTAGAACCTTTTTATTTTTAATTTTTTTTACTTAGTTTTTAATCATCTTTAAACCAAAATATTTTCCATCACAAAAGTGTTTTAACGTTAGTTTCATAAATATTCCTTTTTAAGTCCCTGTAGGTACGATAACTCAACATTTACTTGCCATTTTATTACTTGTTGTGATTGTGTACACTTGCACATTTTCGTCGTTCCAGGTAGCAACAAAAACTTTTGAATAATTCAATGACTATTTTGTAACTTTTTAAAATTAAGTTGCCAAAACATAGATTTACTAATAGCTCATAGTTTACCTTTTTTTAAAAAATATATAAAATTTTATTAAAGCATATAATAATAGCAGTAGAGAAAAACAATCAAAACAATATTGGATCATGATGCAGATCTTCATGGCGAAAATGACTATGCCTCTTGATGTATGTCTTCATGTTTATTCTAGGCCTCCTATGAGGATTAAACCAATGTTGGACCATGATGCTATAAACTATAATAAGCTTTTATATTATTGTAGCTAGAAAATTTGTGGCTAGACTCATCATTTAAACAATCTTAAAAGATAATCACTTTTTTACAAAATAATAACTTTAAGAAAACAAATGAATTTTTATTTTTGAAAATGTAGATACTTTCATATAGTTTTTTTTATGTAAATTCTTTTTTAAGTTAAAATTTATTAATAATAAAATCAAACAGAATGAGTCAAAAGCTAAACGTGAAAGTTACAAGCAAACAACACCTAAGCAAACCTCTTAACAACAGATAAAAATGGTAAAGTTATTATAAAACAATCAAATTAAAGAACACTTAAGCATATTTAATAATGAATGGAGGGTTTTAACTCATTACTTTCATAAATGTTTAAAGGTTATAGACATCCATTTAATGTATCTACAATACTCCCCCTTGGATGTCTTTTAAAAAAAAATGTTCTCATTAAAACCTTTATTAGGAAAAACCCTGTGGGACAAAAACCTAATGAAGGAAAAAGAGTACACAATCTCCTATTACAAGTTGCCTCGTTAAAAACCTTTACCAGGAATACTCAGTAGGACAAAACCTTAGTTAAAGGAAAAGAGTGCTAAATTATCACTAGAACGAATTTGTTGAACTTATATATCACCTTTCTTCTCAAAATCATGAGTGAAGAATAATTTTGGTGAAATATGTTTCGTTTTGTCACCTTTGATATAACCACCCTTTAATTGAGCTATACATGTTGCATTATCTTTGTATAAGATAGTTGGCATCTTTTCCTGTAAAGGAAAATTATATAACTTTTGGATATTTTGGGTTAATATCCTTAGCCAAACACACTCTCGGCTTGCCTCATGTATTGTAATTATTTCAGCATGATTTGAAGAGGCAGCAACTAATGTCTGCTTTGTCGAACGTCATGATATGCCAGTACCTCCACATATAAATAAATATCCTGTTTGAGATCGACCTTTATGTGGATCCGATAAATATCCAACATTAGCATAGTCAACTAATAGGGATTTTGAATCATTTGAATAAAATAACCCCATATCAATGGTCCCTCTGAGATATATAAATACATGTTTAATTTCATTCCAATGTCTACGTGTCGGAGAAGAACTAAATCTTGCTAACAATTTTATAGCAAAAGCTATATCAGGTCTTGTGTTGTTTGCAAGATATATCAATGCTCCTATGACACTTAGATATGGTACTTCAAGACCAAGAAACTCTTCATCATTCACGCAAGGACGGAATTGATCTTTATTCACATCTAACGATTGTACAAACATCGGGGGTACTCAATGGATGTGCTTTATCCATATAAAATTTCTTTAAGATCTTTTCGTATAAGTTGACTGATGGACATGAATTCCATCTTTTAAATACTTGATCTGCAAGCCAAGATAAAACTATGGTTTTCCAAGATCTTTCATCTAAAATTCTTTCTTTAAATAATTTACTGCATTTTGAAACTCTTCAGGAGTTCCAATAATATTTAGATCATCAACATAAATAGCAATTATCACAAAATTTGATCCAGGCCTTTTTATAAAAACACATGGGTAAATTGGATAATTTTTATAACCTTCTTTTAACAAATATTCACTAAGGCGATTGTACCATATACATCCAGATTGTTTTAATCCATATAAACTTTTATTTAATATGATTGAGCAATTTTCCCAGGAAAATCTATATCCTTTAGGGATTTTCATATAAATTTCACTATCAAGTGTACCATACAAATAGACTGTAGCAACATCCATTAGATGCAAGTCAAGTTTTTCACGTACTACTAGACTAATAAGATATCTAAACGTGATTGCATTTACCACAGGATAATATGTCTCTTCATAATCAATGTTGAGTCTTTGCGAAAATATTTGTGCTACAAGTCGTGCTTTATATGTTACGACTTCATATTTCTCATTTCGTTTTCACACAAATATCCATTTATATCCTACCGGCTTTACATATTTAGGTGTTTGGACTATATGTCCGAAAACCTCACGTTTAGAAAGTGAATATAATTTTGCTTGAATTGTGTCTTTCTATTTTGGCCAATCTTTTCTATTTCTACATTCCTCAATAGATTTAGGCTCAGGATCCTCATTTTATTTTTCTATTTCAATAGCAACATTATAAGCAAAATTGTTGTTGACAACTATATTTTTTCGATTCTATTTTTTTCCTGAAGTAACATAACTTATTGAGATCTCTTCGTTATCACCATTTTCAAGTACTTGAACCTCTTCTGGGGTTTTTTGATTAGTTATATCTTTATCCTCTTCTTCGGCACTTGCCTCCACAATATTATCATCTTGAATAATTTCTCAATTCCTTTTATGAGGATTTTTATCTTTGGAATCGATTGGCCTTCCACGCTTCAGCCGTGGATTATTTTCTTTTGCACTAACAATTTGCCTTATTGGGATATCAATTCGTATTGGAGCATTTTTAGTTGGTCTGTGAGATTTTGTAATTCTCTTTAGGTCAGTAAATGAATTTGACAGTTGATTGGCGATGTTTTGCAAATGTATGATCCTTTGAACTTCTTGTTCACATTTGCTTGTGCTAGGATCTAATTGAGATAATGATGATCCATTCCATGTAATTTCTTTTACTAGATGTATTTTCTCTCCTCCTAATGTTGGGAATGTTGTTTCATTAAAATGACAATAAATAAATCGTACAGTAAATAAATCACCAGTTAATGGTTCAACATATTTAATTATAGAAGAAGATTCATAACCAACATATATTCCCAACCTCCTTTGAGGACCCATCTTTATGCGTTGTAGTGGAGCAGTTGGAACATATACTGCACATCTTAAAATTCTAAGGTGGGAAATATTTGGCTCTTGACCAAAAACCAATTGTAATGGGGAGTACTTATTATAACTTGTTGGCCTTAAGCGCACAAGTGCTGCTGCATGCAAAATAGGATATCACCAAGCTGTAACTGGGAGTCTTTTTCTCATAAGCAATGGCCAAGCTATTAGTTGGAGGCATTTGATAAACGATTCAGCTAAATCATTTTGTGTGTGAACATGAGCTACAGAATGTTCAACTTTTATCCCAATTGACATACAATAATCATTAAAAGCTTGGGATGTAAACTCACCAGCATTATCAAGACAAATAGTTTTGATTGCATAATCTAGAAATTGTGCTCTTCATCAAATTATTTAAGCAAGTAGTCTCACAAATGTTAGGTTGCAAGTCGATAATAAACACACATGTGACCACCTACTAGATGCATCTATCAATACCATAAAATATTTGAATGGTCCACATATATCACCTTGAATACATTATAGAAATACGGGAGAGTCAATCCCAACTTTAGCTGGTGATGGTCTAATAATCAATTTTCATTGAGAACAAGCAACACAAGATAAATCCTTAAATTTAAGAATCTTTTGGTTCTCTAATGGGTGTCCAATTGAATTCTCGATGATTCTTCGATTCATAATAGATCTGTGATGGCCTAATCGGTCATGCCAAATAGTAAAAGTATGTGGTTCTACAAATTTCTGATTTGAAGTAACATGTGACTCAATTGCACTAATATGTGTATAATATAAACCTGATGAAAAAGCATGTAACCTTTCCAAAGCATATTTTTTTCCACATTCAACGTTTGTAATATATAGATATTCAATATTTTTCTCATTCATAGTCTCAATATGATATCCATTTAGACGAATATCTTTAAAACTCAATAAATTTCTTTAAGACTTAATGGAATATAAAACATCATCAATGACAAATTTTGTACATTTAAGTAATAATATAATAGCTCTTCTAGAGCCTTCAATAAGTTTTAAACTACCCGATATTGTATTAACATGAGCATTACTTATTGTCAAATGAGAAAAATATTTTTTATCTTTGAGTATTGTATGTGTTGTAGCACTATTTGCAAGACACGTATCTCCATTGATTTTGGGTTCATCGAAATTTTTTTAAATATTCATATTCTTCATAAAAATAAACAAAATATAATATGAGAAACATTGCAAATATTTATTAAATATATCAATTACTTTTTATACAAGAAAATAAAGCATACTTAAAACAACATAAAAATGTCAAAATAACAACAATTTTTCTAATGATTCTTAAAAAAATCTGCCACATCTGGGTGAGTTATATTATTAAGGTCATTAAGTTTATCACCCTCTTAGGCATGGTCAGTTTTAGTATTATAGTGAATATCTTCATCTTTTTCCTCCATTTCATCATTTTGGGATATAAAATTTGTCTACATATTTTTTCTCTTCTTTTTAATGGATACTTGATAAAGTTTCACTAAATGCTCAAACGTACGACAGGTACGTGACCAATTCCCCTTTATACCACATCGGTAGCATATATTCTCAACAATCTTTGAAGGATTCTTTTGACCACTTCTTTCTTGTCTTTCATTGTTATTCTTTTTCTGGTGGTTAGAAGTATCATTGTTATGACCACCATGATAACGATTACTAGTACGTCCACGACCACAACCGCGACCACTATATTTTCTATTTTCATAATTATTGTGTACTGCTACATTCATTTCAGGGAATGGTGCAAAACCAGTGGGACGAATTCCATGATTTTTCATCAATAGCTCATTATTTTGCTCAGCCATCAAAAGGCATGAAATCAATTTAGAATACCTTTTAAAACCTTTTTCACGGTACTACTGCTGTAGGAGCACATTAGTAGTATGAAAGGTTGAAAATGTTTTCTCTAACAAGTCCTCATCAGTTATGTTTTCTCCACATAATTTTAGTAGAGAACTAATTTTGAAAAGTTTTGAATTGTATTCACTTACAGTCTTAAAATCTTGCAGTCGTAAGTGCATCCAAACAATGAGCTTTAGGGAGTATCACCGTTTCCTGATGGTCAAATAGTTCTTTCAAATTTTTCCACAACTCAAGAGGGTCTTTCACAGTGAGATATTCCACTTTTAATCTTCATGTAGATGATAATGAATGAAAATCATTGCTTTTTCCTTGTCTTGATTAGATGCTTCTTTATCTGCTAATATAGTATTTTCTAAACCTTTAGCATCTAGGTGAATTTCAGCATCTAACACCCACGACAAATAATTCTTACTTGAGATGTCTAAGGCCGCAAATTCAAGTTTAGCCAGATTTGACATTATAATCACTTGAATCAAAATAAAAAATATTAGTAAAATAATAAGCATTCTAAATCGTAAAATAATTCAATTATATATACCAAATTTGCTAAATAATAATATGTATGTCAAATATTGGCATAGAGAGGAATAGTCATAATAATAACTTAAATTACATTAATTGAAATTTCTTTTAGTAAAAAAACATGTATATATAATTATCAATATTAGATTTGAGTTGTAAAATAAATGCGCAAATGTTACCCAAAGCAAATATTTTATCTAGAAAATAAAATAAAAGAATTATGAAAATACGTATACCGTATATAGTTTAACGGGAGTTATACGGGCAAATTATATAAAGTCGAAATGATGTGAATTTCACTATGAACTTGTAGAAGCTCGTGCTGATAACGTGTTATAAAACACTCAAATAAAACAACACTTGAAGTAAACAGAGAATTTTCTCATATCTTCTTTTCATTTACAAAAGAGTTCTATATATAAGCCATTGACATTCAATACATCATAAATAAATGAAGCTTATTTAACTGCTTCATTAACACGAACATTAAACATCTTTAATAATGAATGGGGGATTCAACTCATTACTTTTATAAATGTTTAAAGGTTATAAACATTCAATGCAACATTAATAAATGAAGCTTATTTAACTTCTTCATTAACACGTGCATTAAGCATCTTTAATAACGAATGGGAAGTTTTAACTCATTGCTTTCATAAATTTTTAAAGATGATAGAGATTCATTTAATGTATTTACAACAAAAGTAACATTCTCAAAATACCCGATATTCACACCGCTTCAACACTTATCCAATCAATACGCGAATTGCAAAAATACGACACATCAAGATCAAGCTTCCACTATTCATATAGTATTTTAAAAATTTTATAATATACATTATTAGAATACAATTGTTTTATAAGGTTTAAAAAATTTTAAAAATTATTATTTAATATTTTTAAATTTATTTTGACATTGTTAATTAATTTTAAAAATTATTAAATAATTAAATATATTTTAATTAATATACATAAGCCTTGCATAGGAGTAAAAAACTAGTTTAATAAATAATATAGTATATATTTTTAAGGGTAAAATATACTTAGTGTTACTAAACTGTTAGTAAGTTATGTTTCAGTCACTTAATTTTAAAATGTTATAATATGGTCACCAAACTCTTCAAAGGTTTTTATTTAAATTACTGAACTATTCAAAAGTTTTTATTCAAGTCATTTGGCAGTTTTAAAAAAAAAATTCTACTAGTGAGCTCTAAGTGACGATTTGATGATGGATATAATATATCAGTACCTGTCAGTGAGTAGAACATATCTTAGATCTAAGTAGATTCGACAGTTAGTGTCGGAAATTAGAGAAGAAAATTGCTTGGATTTTGGTTCATAGATTCATTACATTCGAAGCTATGTCATGAAATGAAAATTGAATTGTAGAAGAAAAGCTTCCGATTAGTACAAGCGATATGAATAGAGAAAGTCAAACTATAGTAATACTAACAACTTAATTAAATAAAATTTTTTGAATAGTTCAGTAAATTCTATATTTTTTTAAATTAAATGACTAAAATGTAAATCTACTAATAATTCAATAACTTTAAATATAATATAATTATTCTAAAAAAACATACATAAAATATAATAATAACCGTAAAGAAAAACATTTAAAATAGTGTTGGAGCATGATAGTGGTGTTGATGACGACAATGACTACGCCTCTTGTTGCAGATCTTCATGTTTAAATCAGGTCTCCGGATTAAAGTAGTGTTGGACCATAATGTTATGAACTGTTTTAAAAAAAAAAATCAAAAACAGTAATGGTGGACCCGGATGTGGGGAATTGGGGTTTGGGGGCACGTCCCCACCCACTTACACTTAACGAGGACATGGATGACCGTTAAGCTGACATAACGTGTACGGCCATGATTGATCTTCATAGTATGACCTGCAGAATAACAAACTCCGCTTTGCTTTTGAGTGTTTTTCCTTTTATTTAAAGTCTTGAAATTTCGAGCCACCCCCTTCACCAAAATACTAACGCACGAAGTACCTTTTCTTTTTTTATTTAAGTTGAAAAGAAAAAGATATTTTTGGTTTTTTCATGTTTGCTTTTGTTTTTCCTCTCTCTTTTCCTCAGATTTTTTGTAATGAAATCAATGCTCAACACGTGATTGTGGTTTTTTTTTAACTATTAATGTTTTCTTTTCTTTTAAATCTTGTTTTTTCTATTTATTTAAAATTTCAAAATTTTTAAAACAATAGTTACAATTATTTATAATTCTTTTTTAATTAAAAAATAAATGTGTTATAACACGCTTCAACTCATATCTTTTTGCATTGGTAATAATATGGATGTCAATCGAGTTAAGACTAGATCTGTCCATGGACCGGACCACTCGATCTGCCTAAAAAGTGAGGGATTGAATAAAAATATTTGCTCGAAAAATAGGCTTGCACAAAAAATGATACTTATTTAGAAAATGGAACCAGGCCTCAAGTAAGATTTTTTGGCTCGGGCTCGACTCGACCCAAATTTGAAAAAAAAAACTATTATTTTGTTGTTATTTCATTATCATGTTGCTACTATTTTGTTGTTATTATTAGATATTATATAACTTTTGTTTTATTATTAACTTTACTATTATTTTAGAGGTATTTACTTGTTAAGTTGTACCTATCTTAATGTTATTTAAGTATAATTTTTTTAATTTATTTTCAATTTATTGGGAAACATTCATTTTAATTTTTTAGTGTTTTTGATGTATTATTTTTTTTATTTTCATATAAAAACAATATAAAAAAATTCAATACGGGCGAGTAGGGTTGGCTTGGGTTTTAGTATTTTTATTCGAGTCAAGATTTGGTAAAATTTTAGGCCCATATATTGGGTTGGGCCTACAATTTTATTAGGGTTCGGTCCAACCCATGGACACCTTTAGCTAAAACTCAATTAGCAAATTTTCAGATTCTTTTAAATTTTAATATGGATGGACTGGGTTGAGCCTGAATTTTAGTATTTTTATCTGAGTCAGGCCTATCAAACGTGCCTAAAATTTTATTAGGACCCGACCTATCCCATGAACACCTTTAGCTAAGATGCAATTAGGAAATTTTAAGATTCTTTTAAATTTTATTTAATTTAATTATTATATATAAGGTATATGTTTTATTTTAAAATGATTTATCCACACTTTCAAAAGACAAATGATCCCTCCACGTGTTTATTCTGAAATTGTTTTTAGGTATGTATGATGTACTCCACACATTAGAATAAAAAATAAAAAATAAAAAAAATATTTTGAAAATTACAATTATTCTAATTAATTAACTAAACTAAATATAAAAGAATTTGAAACTTCAACGTCTTATTATTAAGTGAAGATGTGATATATATTTAAAGAATGAATCTAGACGATGTTAAATTTTATATGAGTAGAGTTTTATTTTTAAATTATGTATATAAATATCTAAATTTGATATTTTTAGATATTGTTTCAGACCTATTGCTGATACTAAGTAATAGTGTAAAATTTGTATCCATTTTTCATGATATTATGCATGGATCACATACATTATGGTGAATTCTTCAGAAAAAAATTGTGTTTTCCACAATGGAATCTAATAAGTGAGATTTGTTAGAACCGTAAATAATATTTAATATAAAATTAGAACTATAAACCAGGATCTGTCATGCCAAATCATCAAGAATAAATCAAGAACAAAACTAGATGCGGAAGCGTACCTGAATTCATCGACTTCTTGAAATCTACGGATCTTGGGGTTTTGTTCTTCCAAATTAACAAATAAGTAATCTAGAGAAGGTGGCTCTCTCTTTTCTAAAGATGGGATATTAGAAAAGTTGTCTTATATGTAATTTGGGGACCATAACCTTAATATATAATTTTGGCACATTAACCCTAATTTCTAATCAACCCATCATCAATTAGAAATTAGTTACTAAAGTATCTATACATATTTGACTCATACTTTATTTAATAATTAAAGCCCAATAAATCTTAACCAAATTAGATCACTTTTAATTTGGGCTAACCTATTATGATAGTAAATAATATGTAATTACCTTTATTGTAACATCCCAAAACTCGGCCTAGAAGTTTTGACAGAATCTTGGAGGTTACATTGGCCACCAAAAGTGGCGGAAACAAAAACTTTAATTCAAACCAAGAAAACCTTTTTGTTCATTATGTTTGAAACAATATTAAAACGGCGTCAAATATTTAGAAATAAAATCCACAGTTTCTAAAGTTCAGTCTAAATAACACCTTACGAAAGTCTAGCGTAAAAACTTGTACACAGTTTATATAACCATTTTATAAATCGACTTAAAATTAAACGTATAAAACTTGTGAGATTTTACTTAAATCGAATCAAACCATATCTTTCTGAGACCTCTGGTATACCGAGTCCAACTCCAAAATACAGAAAGTACCTAAAAGGAAAAACACTACAAAGATGAGCTACGCGAGCTCAGTGTGAGTCCTAAACATGAACAGATGGCAAAAGACGGAGTGACACAATAAATACTTCAGACAAGCATATGTATAAAAATATCGCTTACGAAAGTCTCAATCGGTATGTCAAATACAATATCAAACCACAGAAATGATGTTCCAATCATACGCAATAATCAAACATATTACATGACATTAACTATATTGTCAATAACCAGAAGTTCACACAAACAAACAAAATGTTCTGACAAACAGACATATATTCAGATGCGAACGGATGCACAACTCAAAATCTCACCCCACCAACCAAACACCACTTCGTCCATCCAGCACACCACATAAGGGCTATGGTAGGCCCCGTCCACCATGCATACCACATAGAACCATAATAGGTTCGTCCACCTTACACACCACAAGGAACTATGCCACTTGAGTAACTGTATATATATACGTATAGGATAGTGTGGTAAACTGCTATACAAAAGTATCGCAGTTAAAATTGCTAATTCTGTCTTCCTTCTTTTCATAGCTAGATCCCAAAATTTTCATGCTATGCAACAATGAGCACATTTTTGCAGACAACGTACGAAAACAGACATTAACATTTCCAGCTGAACGATTCAGATTTGATTACACTTGTATTCTAATATTCAATTATGAAATAAATCCATACCTATTCATCACATAAATGAGAAATAAAATTAAAGCCTATAAACGCACATATATACATGATCCAAACTAAATCGAGTCCAAAACACACTTATTGAGGCTTGACTAAGGGTTAGATTACACAGAAACATAAAATAGATAGTTTATGACTCCAAACAAAAATTCTACAAAATAGGGCCACATGGCCGTGTGCCCCGACCGTGTGGAAGTGCCCAGGCCGTGTGGGGGTCTACATGCCCATGTGAAGGCCACACACGCCCGTGTGAGCAGCCCGTGTAACTCACTGTCCAAAAATGCCAAAAATAAAGAGCAGCGGTGACACGGCCGTGTGGAGATCTCACATGCCCGTATGGGTACACATGCCCGTGTGGCCAGTCCATGTGGAACCAAAGACCACCGAAAAACCCTAATTTCATAATTACACATGGCTGTATGGACCGCCCGTGAGCGGCACACTCCCGTGTGGTCATAAAACCACACCGAAACAACCTGAAAATCATGTTTTTGATGTCGAAACGATCCCTAGCCATTGGTAACCTAGAATTATGCCAAAACATACATAATTTTATGCAATCCTGAAACAATATGATACTTCAAATAACCAATTTAATAAACACACAAGACATTATCGAATTTCATCGCAATTCGATATCGAAGTTTAACTGTCTCAGAACACACACTTTAGAGCGCGATATCAAGTAGCAAAGATCAATCGATTTGCCCTCACCAACTGTTCAGAAACCTCAGTTTCACACAAAAACTTAAACTATAAGAACTCCCATTAACAAAAAATAGAAACAGAAGCAATTCTATCATAAACCCTCATGAACAAAACTCACCCGCTTCACCTCCGATAAAACGAAACACACAAGGATGATTAGTCTTGACAGACAACACGTAACGTGTGTAAAATGGAAGAAGAAAGAAATCAAAAGAACTAAAATTTGGGGAAAGAATCGACAAATAACAGAGGGAAAAAAAGGAAAAATATGAGAAAAGAAATGGGAAAAGAACATCAAACTAAAAAAAAAACTCCTCTTTCAAATTTTAAAAGTAATTCTTTAAAAATTAAAAGGCAAAACCAAAATAAATTAATTCCTCAAAACACACATGAGAACTCAAACTTGGAACCCAAAGGCGAACTAATACACAACCAACCACCTAACCAGCAGGCCTATTCTGACATTAAAACGTGAAACTAAACCCAAACATTGAACCCCCTCACTGACCCTAACCACAAACCTCAAAACTTCTAACCCCAGATTCCGCGATGTTACATTTATTATATATGTGATGCCCATATTTTCCAACAATCTTCTACTTGGACCACATATATATACTAATTTATCTATAATTACATGTCATTATATAACCTTATTAGCTCAAAACTTTACTATCATATTCAAAAAGTATTCCAAATAATCTTATCCATTAATTATGTTAACATAGAACCAAGGTGACTTTCGTTACATATATTGTAACTAAATCCATCTATGATCACATATATTAACACAACCAAATGACATAGATCAAGTATGGATGTGTAGCATAGAAATTACATGTAATATGATCCAAACATATCTATTTCCAACTGGTTCTCCTTAACTTTAGTGAGATCAAACTTTACCAAAATTAGAGTGTGAATAAACCAAATAAACTTTATTTCTGTAAAAAATAAACTTAATAGCTGTAAACTAAAAATGTGTATATAACATAAAAGCATTTAAAAGTACAAACTCCCACTAAAACCAAATATCCTTAAATGACATTACACCCATATGAGCAGTGTGCTCTTATAAAACCTTAGTTATAATCCCTTAGTAAGCGGGTTTGCAATCATGGAGTTTGTATTAATATGCTTTATAGGCACCTAACCACTCTAAACTTTTACTTTAATAACTAGGAACTTAGGGTGGGTTTGGATAGGTGATTGGGTACGTGCGGTGCGTTTAGTTTACTTTTTGTCTCACGCTACAGTATCGCTACAGTGTCTAATCTCACCGCCACCGCTGTTTTTACACTAACCGCAGGTAAACGCACCGCCCATCCAAACTCACCCTTAAAGTCTATGTGCTTTGACTTTGATGTGCTCCTGTTGCTATTGGAATAAAAGACTACAATTTGTTTTCACAATTTTCACATTAGTGACAAAATCTTGTATCCATATTCCATCAAAATTGAAGTTTGTATACCTAATGATCTCTAACTGATCAAATCTCTGATATGTGAGCATATAATCTTTTGTTCTTTGAAAATACCTTATAATCATCTTGGATGCTATTCAATGGTCCAAGCTAGGGTTACTTAAATTGTAACACCCCTTACCCAAGACCGTTGCCGGAGTTGAGCATGAGGCATTACTTGACTTAACTTAAAAGTTCGGGGTATAAAATTTTACTTTTGAAATTAATTTCACTATTCACAACAAAGCTGTCCACCTGCGTAGCAGTTACTAAATTAATTATAACTCAAGCTACGAAACTCAAAATTTAGATCCGTAAATTTTCCCTAAAACTATACTCATATATATTTTTACCATAAATTTTTCAGAATTTTTGGTTTAGCCAATTGGTACAGTTTATTAGTTAAAGTCTCCCCTATTTCACTAATCGACTGTCTTGAACTCTCGACACTAAAATTTAATTATCTCATTGTACAGACTTCATATGGTGTTCTCATTTGTTTCTACAGAAATTAGACTCAATAAGAAATCTAGAAATTTAAATTAAAACTCATAACTATTTTTTTACAATTTTTTATGATTTTCCAAAGTCAGAACAGGGGATTCCGAAAACCACTTTGACCTTGTCTAACTAAAATGCAAATATCTCAGAATATATAGGTCCTTTGTCTACACCGTTATTTTTATATGAAAATAGACTCAATAATATTTAATTCTATATCTCATCCACCCTCTAATTCATTTTATACTACCCTTGGTGATTTTTCAAAATTATGTTACTATTGTTGTCTCAAAACTAATTCACTACCAATTTTTACTTTTTCATGATTTCTATGCACAATTTATCACCTAGACATTTATAACAACAAACACCTTCATACTTAACCATTTTAATAACTATTCATCATCAAATATTTACATATCATCTTTTGGTCATATCATAAGAATATACAATCGAAATGACCAAGTCCCTATACATGACATAGCTCAAAACATTTATCATCTTAAAATACTGAGTTGTGGTGGTTGATAGTGTGAATGCTCTCCGACATCTTCAAGATCCCGACTATGCTTGATAATACTATATGAAAGAAAAAGAAATAAAAGAAGTAAGCATAAAGCTTAGTAAGTTTTCACGTAAATAAATAACAACATTTAACACAAATAATGATATGCAAGTATCATGTCCTTAAGTTTCCTCTTTACTTACTCTCATTTACTTGTTTATTCACTTACCTATTTAGATAAGTTAAGATTATAACTTACTCTTCTCTTGCTGAAATATTGGTTCTCACTAATATCATAACATATTCTTAACTCTTATAACTCACCTGAAGTTGCTAATTATACTTTTACTTGAACTTCCATAGAACATAATATGTTTTCTAGCCCGTTGAGCCACATTGGAATAATAAGGATACTTGGGTCTCATATCTGATAATAATATGCCAAAGCCATGTCCCAGACATGGTCTTACATAGGATGTTTCCTATACTACCAATGTCATATCCCAGATATGGTCTTACATGGGAGTTCTCATATTGGTGCCCATGTCATGTCCCAGACATGGTCTTACGGAGGACCTCTCATCTTGGTGCCAACGCCATGTCCCAGACATGGTCTTACATGGGACTTCTCATAATCTCAATGATGTCAATGCCATGTCCCAGACATGGTCTTACATGGGATCTCTTTACCCAAATGTCATGACATTTGTATCCAATACATTCCTAATGTTTCAACAGGGATTTTATCACTGATTCTCTGTCATCTCATATTTAAGTCAACATTAAATAATTTCCTGAAATAAATACATAATTTCTGGAAAAATAGCAGCATTAATAATAATTATTGAAATATTGCATTTATTTACCGTAAACTTACATCGGTACAAAAATGTGATCAAATCTAACACTTTAGTCCTCAATCTTTTTCTTTCCTCGGCCTAGCTCCGGATTTCATTTTTCTTGATCTATAATAGCAAATTTAGCTTATTTAATATTCAAATTCATCAAAACAGTCCTTGACTCAATTTTGGCAAAATTATAGTTTTACCCCTAAACTTTTGCATATTTACACTTTTGCCTCAAATCTCGAAAATTAAACTTCGTCTCTTATTCTTATGTTTTATAACATGCTGAACATTTTTTCCTTCTATGACAACATCAAATTCTTACTCTAACACTTACTTATGAACATTAGGTATTTTTGCCGATTATGTCAATATACTCGTTTTCACTTAAAATCGACTAGCAAAAGTTGTTTAACATAATTTCTAACTTCATATTCAATCATAAAAACATCAAAATAAACATATTTCACCTATGGGTATTTTTCCAAATATAAACCCTAGGTTAAATTATTGCTAGAATAAGCTAAATTAAGCTACCGGGATTCCAAAAACGTAAAGAACATTAAAAACGGGACTTGAAATCACTTACTATGAGCTTGAGAAAGTGAAGAAACCCTAGCTATGGCTTCTTTCAAATTTCAGCAGTAAGCAAAAATGATGAACACAAAATTTTCACATCTTTTTCCCTTTTAATTCTATTTATTTACTAAATGACTAAAATGCCCTTACTTAAAAAAAATCCTATTTCACTTATCTCTTGTCCATTTTTGTCCATCACTAATTAATGGTCTAATTACCATATAAGGACCCCTAATTTATAGTTCCATAGCAATTAAATACCTTTAACATATAAAACTCAACTTTTGCACTTTTTACAATTTAGTCCTTTTGACTAAATTGAGTGCCCAAACGTCAAAATTTTTGAACAAAATTTTCACAAAATATTTCCGTGAAATTGTAGGCCATAAAAATAGAGTAAAAATAAATTTTTCTTCATCGGATTTGTGGTCCCGAAACCACTATTTCGACTAGGCCCTAAATCGGGATGTTACATAAATATCTGTTTAACATCCCAACAGTGTACACAATATTCCAATGTATACAAACCAGAATATACATTAGACTTCCCACTGCTAAAATGTAAAAAATTCTTATGTATTTCTGTAATCTTAAAATCATTCTTAGGTCATTGATTGAGACTATTCTTATCATTGACGAGCAGTATGTCATTAACATATAAAACCAAATATAGAACATTACTCCCCTTAAACTTATAGTATATACAATTATCGACCAAATTCATCTCTAAGCTGCATGAGATAATCATTTGGTAAAATTTGTAATACTATTGACGAGAAGTCTGCTAAATCCTAAAGATGAAGTTATTTAAGTTGGAAATCATTAATTTCGCATCATCAGACACAAAGTTTTCTAGTTGCACCATATAAATGAATGGTCAATGTTACCATTGAGAAACTCAATATTCATCTGATGCAGCTTAAGGTCAAAATATTCCATTAAAGCCATTATAATCCTTTCTCTAGTGGACCTTTTAATAACATTCATTCTTGAGGTTATTGAGTTTGTTTTTCTGGAACAATTACCTCATCTTGAATAGGGAGTTGTTCAACATTGTCTTGTTGAGGTTCTAGATTCACTTCTTGATCAATGATAGGTATGAAAACCTGAACATCGTTAAAAGTGATAGTAGGAACTGAGTTAGAATCAAATCCCCCCTCAAAAGTAATGTCTCTAACCTTATTTCTCCCTCAAAACTTAATATCCTTAAAAAATGTTGCAATTCTCGTCTAAAAAATATTCTTAATTGTGGGGATCATAAAACTCATAGCCCCTAGATTGCTCAGAATTTCCTTGACCTTTATACTTTATAGACATCAAAGAACTCAAAAGTGATGTCATCTCAACCTTATCGTTTTTAGCAAAATATTTCTCAATTTCATCAAGAAAACATTAGCCTGAGTAATCTCTTTAGATCTTGTGCCCCTAAATGTTTTTTGATTGTTGTGGTTCATGATAATTAAATCATGTGATTTGAACGATCCCACCTCTCAAAATCCCTTTTAACATAAGGGGTGCAATCCGCAATGAAAGGTGCGGGTTGTTCTTCGCTTAGTGCAAGGACTATGTCCATACAGCCAAGCATTATAAATGTCTTTTCCATTTCTTAAAATTAGTCTCATTAAACATGGGTATAGAATTTATATTGGCAGATGTTGTGGCAGCTAAAGATAAACTAGTTGAATCCAGAACAAAATAGATAAAAACAAGCTCACATCAATATTCATAAGTAAACAATAAATTCAAAATAATGGATAATCTCATCTCAAGATACCAAACACAACATTAATATCAAGTCTTTAGACAATAATATTAACAGTAAGTGGTACTCTTGTTGTAGTAATCAAACATTGACAATAAATTATGTCAAACAATGAATTAATCTTTAGACTAACATATTGCCACATGTAAAACTGAATAATCGTCACATGTTTATTACCACAGTTGCACATGTAATATTATTAACCTTCTTTTGGGCTGATCAATATTAACGTAGCTTAAGTTACATACATACAACCTTTTATATTTTAAAACAAAATAATTTCAATAACAAAAATCACTTTGGAAACTTTTTATTTCAATTAAGTTATTTTAATATATATATAAACATACCAATATTCAAATTTAAAATTTACCCAATAGTCAAAGGTCAAAACAATTTTTGATTGCTTTATAGACTCCAAAATAATCCAAAATAAGGTTGTCTTAATAATGCAATAAAAAATTGAAAACCTTAATCTTTGACTTTTTTTGTTCCAAAACCATATATATCAAAACCAAACAAAAATAATGTAGTTAACAAGCACATGTATTCATAATTTTGGCTTAGACAAAAACACCAAAGCAATTCACGCATATACATGTATTCATAATCAAATAGAAAAACTTACCCTAAATATACTATGTAAATTCAAAGTTGTATTTATGATTAAACAGAGATTCACATGAATACTTGAAAAATATTTTTAAGCAAATAAATCTCAAAAATAGAATCATAATAATTAGTATATCCCACAATTCAAACTATAAATCATATCATCAAAATCTAACCAAATATTGTAGAACCTAACTTAAAACCAAGCATTTCAAACATATATCATGATTAACATCAATTTGCATCAAAACCTAATTTCATCATAATTAAACCATAAAAATATAACCCTGATTGACTTGTCTTTCATATCCCAAGTAAATCCAAATCCAAAATATATGCTTAAACTGAATAGTATGAAAAGAATAAGCACATAAACTCATAATAAATATTAATAGACTAATATTATTCCCACAGTCAAGCCAAAAACAACTAAAACCTTAAACGTGCCATTAACAAAACTTTTACAATAAATTTAAATATTCTATTTATCCTAAAGTTGTAATAACTAAAAAATAAATAAAGACTGAGGGTACAGAGCAAACGAAATATATATTCCTTAATAGCATAAAAATCAATAGCCAAATCAGCCTTTATGTGTGTTCTGCAGTCTTTTGTTTTTTTAACAATAATAACTTTTGCGACATCAATGAAAGAAGAAAAAAAAAACAATAGCCAAATACATGCATAAATCAAGAACTAGTCTTTAATATTTCACAGAATCGCATATTCAAATATTAATCCAACCTATATTTATAACATAAACTTAAAGGGTTTCTATCAATATTTTCAACATGTAAAATTGATGGAATATTTAACGAATATTAAGAACCAAAATATTTATTAATCAATACACCAAATCAACATTTTAAATCCTTAAAATTTTAAAACAAATCGAAACCCTAAAAATTTTGACATAAATCCAAAAGATTTGGCATGTATGATAAAAAAACTAAATCTAAATATTAAATCCATAAAATTTAAAAAACAAGTAAACCCAAAAATAATAGAGAATCAATTTGTTCTCAATAATTCAACATGATAAGACTCTGATACCACTTGTTAGAACAGTAAATAATATCTAATATCAAATTAGAATTGTAAATCAGGATCTGTCAGGTCAAATCTTCAAGAATAAATCAAGAACAAAACTAGATGCGGAAGCGTACCTGAATTCATTGATTTCTTGAAATCTACGGATCTTGGGGTTTTGATATTCTCAATTAACACATAAGTAATCTAGATAAAATGACTCTCTCTTTTCTGAAGATGTGATATTAGAAAAGTTATCTTGTATGTAATTTAAGGACCATAACCCTAATATATAATTTTAGTACATTAGCCCTAATTTTTAATCAGCCCATCATCCATTAGAAATTAGTTACTAGAGTATGTATACATATTTGACTCATACTTTATTTAATAATTAAAGCCCAATAAACCTTAACCAAATTAGATCACTTTTAATTTGGACTAACTTATTATGATAGTAAATAATATGTAATTACCTTTATTTTATATGTGATATTTATATTTTCCAACAAGATTTCAAGTAAGTGATTACATAATTTTCTTTAGTCCGAAGAAATAATTCATCGAAATAATGAGTCACCATTGATATCGACACATTTGAGATCGTCAAATGTTTAGGAGTTCCTCTATTCAATCATTTTCCTTCTTCTTGTTGCTGGATATCTCGTTCATATACATTTTCTCTTTGTTTCCCGATCCTATAGTGAGTTACAGATAGAGTTCGAAAAGGTCAAATCTTTTATGATTCCATAATACACAATTGAGTTGTGAAAACTTCTTGATAGGTATCCTATATGTAAACTGAATTCTTTCCGGTTAAAGAATCTCTTTCTAGTTACTTTGGAACAATTAGGAGATTCTCTAGAAGAAATACAAGATTAGTTCAGTTTGATTTAATATTCATAGCTGTGCATATGCTCAACCATATCTAACCACACCAAATAACATAAAATTTTAATTAGTTTTAGAGATTCATATAAACAACGTAAAATTATGAGTTCAGGAGAAGTTATGAACAATTTTAAATATTGTGTTAAAAAAGTAGATATAATTATAATATTTAATTAAAAAAATTATAAATAAAAATAAAAATTATGAATTAAATAAGAAAAGCATAACAAAGTGAAATGATGGAGTGATTAGTCATTTTCAGAATTTAAGAAAGAAGTGACATGACAAGATTAAAAGTTTTGATAAATTTATATTTTGTGGTATGTTAAATGAAATATGATCATGCAATGTGTATGATGTTGAGGGCCCTAAAACAATAAAAGCATCAGAAGACAATGACCTATGATCTAAAACACTTTTAATGCCTTTCATCAATTGGGAGCTAAACAACAAACCAAAATCCCAGTTGTACGCCTCACTCTAAATATTTGTCTTTGCTCTATCTAATTTCCCCAAATATCACACAATTTTATTGCCTTTGGAGTTTATGCTTAAATTTTATTTTTGGGTTAAAATTTTATCTTTTTTAAAGGAACTAAATAGAATTTTTTTTCATATTTTGAGAGCCAAAGTGAAATTTTATTATAAATCAACTTATAATTTTTGAATGGATTAAACATAAAATTTCTATTGGGGGACCTCTATCTGCCTTTCTAGCATCGTCTTTGTGTGTAATACCATATCAACTAGCTATTTTCACATAATACTCACAAAAAAAACGACATCATTTTAGTTAATGGAGTTAATGTTTATCATTTGAGTCCAAATTGAAATTTGAAAATTGAAAAGTATAAATACTAGAAATAACGAAATTGGAGAATAAAATATTGGACTTAAGAATGATTTAAGTTAACGGATTTAATTACTACATTTTGAATCAAGACTGAAATTTTAAAATTCGAATAACAAAAAAAACTGAAATTTTAAAATTCGAATAACAAAAAAAAGTAAAATTAATCAAATTATAGTATGAGAGTAAATCGATATGATTGAATTAATTATCAAATAAATATAAAAAAAAGTATTTTAGAATGAGGACAGTCTTCATTTAATGAATCTTTTAACTCTATTTGGAAGAGTAGTATGAAACATTAGATAATTAATATGGTGTTGGATTTAGCATTGGGGGATTGTGCAAAGCCAGAACACAGGTTTTCCTTTTTGCTGCTGCAATGGCTCAGTTGTAACATGACAAAAATCTTGCAACATTTGCACTCTCCTCCAGCTAATTTATGGGACCACACAAATTTGATACATTTCAAAATCATCCAAAAATTGTTTCAATTTCCCCAGACTCAATCATTTTGCTTTCGATATTTTCAGTGGTGTATTTGTTTGGATTAATTAATATAGCAAAATGCATGGGTTTTGATTTGCAATGAAACCCATATTTATTTGCCCATAACCTTTGCAAAAGATGGTCTAAATTGAGAGGATTGATAAACTGGAAAGAAAAGAAAAGAAAAACCCACATCATCAACCTATGGAAATATTTGGCCCAAAAATGATGAAAAGCTTTGATTTGCTAAATTTCACCCACAGACAAACACTAAGTTGAAAAGGGACCCCGAAACTGAAATGGCCTAGTGGCCGCCTCACACGCCAGTCGCCAGTCCCCACTGCCTCATCATTCTATTTTTCTTAAATTATTTGATTTCTTTTGTTTCAGTATATTTTAAATTTTAAAATTACAATTTTGAGTCCTTAAATTCATTAAGTATATTATTTTTAAATTGAATAAAAATATCTTGTACTATAAGTTTAATTATATTTTACTTTTTCTATTAAAAATTGATAAATTAATCGATTATAATTTCACAAATTTTTTTAATTTATCCCAAGTGTAAAGCCACCTCTTTGTCCCCTTTGATTTTCCTTTCCAAGAGTGAAGTGGTCAAAATTTGTAGTGAAGGAGGTGAAAATGAAGCTTCACCATATCTTGTCCAAGTTTCATTTGTTCTTGGAAACTAGAAATGACATTAAAAAAGGTTACGTTCTTTGGGCAATATCAATGGTAGTGCTAGCGTTTGGTCTGTTCAAAGGCATATTTGATGTTTTTCAGTGTACTTTCTTAGTATTACTAAACATACACATTTATATTAGAAGAGTGAAAGCTAACATCAATGTATCATCCCATTATTGATTTTCACTTTGGAAAGGTAAAAGAATAAAAAAAAAAAAACTACGTTTTCTCCTAAGGTAAATTTTCTTACGTTTCTATTTGTTTTTAGTTTGAGTACAAATAATCAGAATTAATCAATATAATATACAATTTAGATCTATAATTGGAATATATTTAAAATGAATTCAAATAAAAAATCAGACTAAACACCTGTAAATAATTTACACATGATGTGGGACTTGAATATAGAGTCTCAAACCTACTAGTGACTTGTTAGGTTTTTACTTTGGTTAAAATATGTTTCAAGCTCTTGTACTCCTTCTATATTTAGAAGTTAGCCCCCTAATTTTATTTTAAAGAATGTAGTTCATTTACTTTTTGAATTTAAAAATGCAAATCATATTATTAACACTATTAAAATTCTTATGTTAAATTTAGGTTTATTGTAACGCCATGTTTGGTACATGGCTATGGGTTGAGTATTTTACTATTTTCAAATGTGATATCAATGAATTTAATAGAATTTTTTTAAGGCATTAGTAATTGAATATGAATTTTGAATTCTAAAAAATATAGAGACTAGATTCTTGGAAGTAAAAATAGAGAGATTAAATTCCAAATATATGAAATGTACAAAGACTTGAAATATATTTTAACATTTTACTTATTATCGCATGGGATAAGTATAGGGTGCAATAGGAAGGAAATTACCTAATTATCCTTGAATATATATTATCTTTTACATGTTCAATTGAGTTGATGTCACCCATTAATCAATTCCAGTTTAGTTGAAAAATTATCAAAAGTTCATTCTTTCTACAAAGTAATAAATATTACTATGAGGGTGATTTTGTCTTCTTTATTTTATTTTATTTTATTTTTCATATAAAAGCTAAAAAAATATACACATAATAAAATTTGAACCTAAAATCTTAATTAGTTTCCTAAATCAATAATCTAGTTAACTCACTAGGTTGTACTATAGGATTGCAACACTAATTTTCTTCTTAATCATGTTTACTCAGTTAATACATCAAATTGATACATCCACCACATCTATACTATATATAACGTGTTTAACTGAATTTGTGTTATAAGTCAAGTTGACACCAACTCAATTAGAAGAATGCTCAAAATCCATTTTTAATAAAATAATATATTTATCTTTTACTATTTTTATATGAAATATTTAAATAAAACAACTAAAAACTAAATCTCGATTTATTTATAATCACTTTATTTGTCTTACCTTTTAATTCAACTATTGGTTATTTTTTTTATAAATATAATTTTAGTACTACATTTTTCATTCACTCATATTCTAAAATCTGAGTTTTCGTTTAAATTAAAATATTTAATAGTGTAATAACTTTTTAAAGTAAAACATATTTGACCCGTTACACATCACGTGTGACCTTCAGTTCATTAAGAATTTAAGTTCTAGAACATTTATTGTAGTATTACCCAAAAAGAAAAAACCTTCCAATATGTTCCACTCACGTGCAGCAACATGTGCCTTCGTAAAAACAACAAGAACAACGAAAAAACATAAATGACAGCCCTCTCAGACAAGGAAACACGTAGCCTAACTAGTCCGTCACCGTTACTGTGACGGAGATGTTTAATTACTCTCATTAGCAATTAATAAAAAACATAAAAATTATCTGAGAAATAAAATAAATTAAAAAACACACACGGTATTTTCAGTTCCCGCCGATACAAAACTTACCGTAAAACCGGCATTACACGAGGGGTAAAGAAGGAAAAGAACAATAAAAAAAAACACTGTCAAAAGGCTAACGGAGGATCCGACCCGAACAAATCCCCGATGTCTTGGAAATGATCATCTACATGTGGCCAGCTCGAGAAGGTACCAAACCCGAATTCGAAATCCCCACCCGAACTCAAATACCAGTAACCAAAATCATCTTTCAAAAACCCTTCGTGTAAACTTGTATGATCGTCGAACAAACTCGGCACCGAACTGAATATGTCGCCGGGGAACAAGGATGAATGTTCGGAGAAATCCGATAAGTTTTCTCCCGATATGCAGCAAGAATCGTCGGGGACGTCTCGAGGTCGGTTTCTGGTTTCGCGCGATTTTTCGAAGCTTTGAGAATCGACTTCGTCGATGGAAAGCGAAGGGCAACGGAGAACGGAAGTCGGAGAGCAAAGGTAACTGTTGTGTGATTCTTCGCCGGAGTTGTAATCGGAGCTGGATAACTGTTTTTGGCTGATGTTTTCGTCTTTCATCGGAGGAGTTGTAAAGTTGGTGAGCGCGTCCTGTCCACGTAGCTGAATAGCCGCTTTGTCGTAAACCATTGCTGCTTCTTCGGCGGTGTTATAGGTACCTAACCATAACCGCACACGTCTTAACGGATCTCTTATCTCCGCTGCCCATTTTCCCCAAGGTCGTTGCCTTACCCCTCTAAACTTCTTCCCCGCCGGTACTTTCGCCGCCGCTTTAACTTTTAACTTCTCCGCCGCCGGCTTTTTTCGAACACACCTCGACTCTGTGGGATTTGTTGACTCAATGGTAATCTCGTTGACGAACTTCTTGACTCTGTTCCTCGAACGACGTCGTATCATTCGTGTTTCTTCTTCATCGTCGCTAGAAGAATCAGTAGCATCAGCATCAGTAACTGAAATTCGTACAATTCGAGGCTTCATTTCTGGCTTATTCTCGACTCTTCCATTTACCAATGGCGAAAGGAGCTTAGTTTCATTGCGATGCTCAGTGTATTTGATTAAAGAAACTGAACAAGGATCCATTTTTTCTGGGTTTTTCTGGTTTTTTTTTTGTGGTGTTAAGTAAGAGTATGAAGTGAGATAAAAAGGAAGATCAAAAGGAAAGAGATTCCTTTGAGCTTTGAGAGTCGAGACACGAGGAGAATAAAGGGAAAGCTGAAGAACTAAAAGAAAGAAAGAAAGAACAACCACGTTAAAGAGAAGCTTGAAACGAAGAGAAATCCACCATTAATCTCTTCATCAAAAAGTTCATCAAACGACGAGAAAACCAAGAGTGAGCCAAAAAAGACGAAATTTTTGTAAGCAAAAAAGTTGCAGAGCTTAAAAAAAAAAGGGGATAGCAAACGCAAGCAAATGGCTTTTGTGGAAAAAGAGATAGAGAATAAATATCTCTCTCAGAAAAAAAAAAGAACAGTGCTGTTCACAGTCACTTAACTAAGAGCATAAATTAGCTATTTTTTGGTAACTTTGGAATCTAAGTCTTAAAAGAAATAAAGAACCCAACTTGATTTTTGAGGATACTTGGTCCAGAAAAGTAAAAAGAAAGAAGAAATGTTATGGAGAGGGACCAGAAAATTTGATAAGAAAGAAGAGTGAAGCAGAGCTGAAATATGAAAACAGAGTATTCAACTTGTCTCTATATATATTCCACTAATCAAGTTGGGTTTTTTAATTGAAGGTAACTCATTTTGATTATATAAGTTAAACAAAAGAGAATTTTTTGCAGACAATTATATAATAATCGTGGGTTCATTTGCCGTTTTGTTTGATTTTCGGGTTTGGATTATTTCTCAACTATTAGTGTTTAGACAGATATGTATGGTGTAATCCAGTTTGTTGATATTGATGAAAATTTTTGTAATTATTTCTCCCAAAGGTTAATGAAAACACTACGAATAACAACAATGACCAGTCATAATAATGGTTACGTCTTAACTTAATCATCATTAGCTATTAAATTTTGTATTCCAAACTGGCCGTTCACGTTTCAATTGTAATACCGCTTTTATTAACTTCTTCAAATTCATCTTTAATAGTCTTAGCTCAGTTAGTATTGATATTATTATTAATATAAGAGAATAAGAGTTCAAATGCGGTCAACCACTTTTATTCTCCTATTTAAAAGGATTATAAATAATTCTAAACACTTTGTATAAAAATAATTATTTCGAAATCTACTTAAAGAATAATTGTGTTCTTCAAATTGATTTTTCCAAAAATTAATTGAAAATTTGTATTGTAATGAAATTTGATGGAAGTACCTATTGAAGCCATAATTGATGTATGAAATATACGTTTCTTTGAATAGATGAAAAGGAAGTAGCATGCCTAACTACACACATTTTTTGAATTTTCAAATAAGCAATTAAGTGTTGAAGATATTTTATGCCATTTTTCAAGATAATTTTTCACTCGAGGGAAAAAAATATTATAAAACATTCAAATGTCTGAATACTAATTATCCATCAAATTTCAAACAGTATTCTTCAAGATTTTTCTCTTCTTCTTTTTTTTTTCTTCTAATTTGGCCCCTTGTTTCCTTTTATGATTGTTAGGTTTCTTTTTCGACTGTCTCTATCGATGTCAACTCTAAAGCTCTATGAATCTAATAGCTAGATTAATACCGGCGTCCTTAGGTTTTCTTCGTTTTTCATGTTAGGGTTCATGGTGGCTTTTGACACTTTGTTTAGAGCCTGACTGCGACATCCGACATGGCATTCCATACTCAAGGTGTACATGTCGAAGGTGCAATGATGTTGCCTAACCTTATGTTACTTGCTGCTCTCTCTCTCTCTCTCTCTCTCTCTCTCTCCCCTCCTATTGGTGGTAGGTGCTAGAGTTGTTCATGGGTCGGACACCTAGCTTGATCTACTCGAAAAATAAGAGGTTCTGGGTAAAAATATAAGCTCGAAAAATAGGCTAGGGCAAAAAAAAGGCCTGCTTAGAAAATGGGTCAAGCCTCAGGTAACGTTTTTTGCCCAGCCTCAGACCGAATTTACAATTAAAAACCGCCAACTGTTTTGCTGCTATTTTCCCACTTTTTGCCACCATTTCACTATTATGTTACTATTATTGTGTTGTTAATGTTTGAATATTATATAACACTAGTTTTATCGTTAATTTTACTACTATTTTAGAGACATTTGCTTGTTAAGTTGCATTTATCTTAGTGTTATTTAAGTATAAATATTTTTTTAAATTTATTTTCAATTTGTTACGAAACATTTATTTTAATATTTTTAGTGTATTTGGTGTATTATATTTTTTAATTTTTATATAAAAATTAAATTTAAAAAATTAATATAGATGGTCAAGCCCGGATTTTAGCATTTTTATTCGGACCAGACTTGGACAAAAATTTAGGCCCATTTTTTTGGACTAGCTCGGGCTAAAATTTTGTTAGGGCCCAACCTGAACCCGACCCATGTACAACTCTTGTAACATCCCGGTTCTGGCGGATACAAGGTTTGGCGCATAGCTCTAAGGTAGTATGATTGGTGGAGTAGGCTCCGTCCGAGTGCATCTTTCAGCGTATAGAGCGGGCGTGTATAGTTTTGTGGTTAAGTTAATAAAGATTCCTTGTCAAGTGGCTATGATAGTTAGAATAAGATTAGCGACCAAGTAAAATTGATACCAAGAATATGAGTTCAATTCAGGGATAGTACACCATTTAATTGTGGCATTATGGAAGTTAAGTTGCTAGGTAAGCTGGTTAGGAACAAATTGAATGTGAACCAGAATAGTTAAAAGAATACTCAATTAGGTTTCTCGGAAGTTGTAGACTTTTGATAAGACAATTCATTAATGATGTGACATTTATCAAGTTCCAATAAGAACTTATATTATAATAATAGATATTCAAATTTAGGAAAGGGGAGTTTTCTTCTTCTTTCTTCTAAGACAAGGTTATCTGAGGCTTAAGGAACCGAAGGTATTTCTCTAAGCTGAAGTTGAGATTCTGAATTTTATAAGTGATTGCTCCATGTTAAAGGAAGTTTTATGACTCTACATGTTATGCTATGGAAGAGTAGGTCTGTAAGAATGCATGAACAGTAAGATAAAGAATTAATGCTTAGTATAAGGCTTATTTGGGTTTGTGATGATGGTAAAAGTCACGAATGAGTTTTAATAGTGTTCTTCTGATTTATAAGCAGTGGTTGCTACAATTCCTTGTTGGGTTTAGAGTTCAAGTTGCTGCTCATGGTTGTCAGGTGACTCCTTAAACTAACTCCTGCATGTATATTGTTTATGCTAGATATTTTTGTAGAAATCGAATAAACTATGAAACCGACTTCAGAAAAGTATAATATGAATTTTTGCTGGGTCTTGCATGTGTAGTCTACATTGAATCTGACAAGTTAAGTATGTGATAAGTATTTTGATCATGAAGTATGATTGTATGAGCATGAATGGAATGTATGTGATAAGATATGAGTTAGTCGGGTGTTGTTAATGGATTAAAGTGTGAAGTTTTAATAGTATCAATGCATGAAGTGTCGGTCAAATAAGTCTGTGTCTGTTCACCATGGTGGAGTCTAAAGAGGTCCGTCATGACTTTAAACATGATATTTGAAAAGAAAAGTCCATGGCATTTTCTGAAAGGAACTAAAGGACGGTGATCTCCCAATTGGATTCTTTGCGTGTCTCAAGACAATGATGAGCAAACCTCACGTAATATGAGTTTAGGAAAATGGATATCATAAACATGTCAAGAAAGAAAAGCCTTTGTGGCGTAACATGAAAGAAAAGCCTTTATGGCGGAATATGAAAGGAATGACTTTGCGGCGAACTCCGTAAGGAACGCTTTCATGGCGCACTTTTAAGAATCATCCTTGTGGCGAACAATGAATCAATAGCCCATGCCACAAACTCTAACGTGACAGCCTTCGTGGCGACCGGCATACATAGCGGAGTTTGAAAGCAATGCCCTTGTGGCGTATCCTAGTAAGGCTCGTAATGTCGTAACCTAAAAGAATGATTCTTGGCAGATTTTGTATTAAATTACTTTGGCACGTTTAGCATGGCTTGTAAGCATAATCAGAAAGATCAATAAGGCACACTGTCTCTATAGGCTACGACAAAGTGCTATACAAGACCATGATTTGAATGTGAATAAAAAAGTGATGGGTAAGCTTAAAAGAAACGTATTCTGAATAAGGATTTTCTAGCTGTATATTAGAAGGAATGTACTTGTTACGTACATGTGATCAAACATAGTTTGTGGAACGATGGCTTAAAATTACGTATACAAGAGTAATGGTGATTTGGTCATATGGACCTTTGTAAAGGAAAACGAGTAAAGACTTATGAAAGATCAGATTGAAAGGGGTAAGTGGCGTATCGAAGATGTTGATGGATAAGAATTGAACTCTGAGTAAGGTATGGTGCCTGACGTGTAAATGAGAATAGAAATTGAGGGATTATTCGCTTGTGATTGAATAGAAGGTTCAAAACAATATGATCATCTGAATAAGTTACCAATTGAGATGTGCAGATAAGGCATAGGTAAATGATGTTTTCCTCACTAAGTTCTTATGAACTTATATGAGTATATGTTTTGTTACATGCGAATTGATATGAGTCTGCGCCAGGAGGGACGATGCTAGGCCTACGCCTAAGAAGTGATGTATTAGGCTATTATGCATACAGAGCAAGTTGGCGGCGTGTTCAAAGACTATAATACTCCTGAGAAATTCACTTGGGGTATTTGTAATAAATTAGGGTTTCAATTTGGATATCATTGTAGTTTAATTACATCATGTTGTATCTGTATTTACTTAATGTACTTACTTATGTATTTTAGTTTGAAATTTTTAATGAAGTTGTAATTATTTATAAATTGTATAAGTAGATTAAACTTGTGTCTATAATTGTGTGGTAATGTCCAAGATCTGGATCCGATTAATCGGATTGGGTTGAAGGTGTTACAACTCTAGTAGGCGTTAAGGTCGAATTCCAAGGTTCCTAATGGTTTGGGCTAAGGCTCTAGTTAGCCCATTCTACTTGGGCTTCTTGTAGTATTGTTTTATTTCTTAATGGAATTTGAATTTTGAAGAAAAGAAAATTGTTTAGGGAATAGTATGTATTGTTATGAGTTTGTGTCAAGTGTATATATTTAAAAAATCATATATGTAAAGAATTATCCTTCATTTTCATTTTATAGTTTATAAAATTAACTGTTTCAAAGTTTATGACTACTCTTTTCAATAACGTTATTTTCAAAATTTGAACTTAGATCTCCCTTAAGGTAGGGTTTGGTGCTTTTCTATGTTATGGTTCCAATGGAATGTGATTACTTGAAATGTGATTACTAGAAATGTGGTTTTTGGGAAAGTTATTTTGTAACGTTTAGTATACATTGGAAAGTATTGATTAAAATCCTTAGAAAGTTGCATTTTCACGTTTGGTTTATTAAATGCGTTCATGGGAATGTAATGATAATTTACAAATTTACCCTTATTAAATAAAAATAACATTAATGTATTTAATATTTTACAATAAACTTTATTAGTAAAAAATATTTAATAATAATAGTTTAATTGCTAATTTTTAAAATCATTATTTTAATTTATAATGCTAGTTGAACTTACTTTCACCTTAAATCAAAATAAAATAAGGTTAAATTTGTCTTTAATATCTTTTTAACTTTTCAACCTACACGAGAAAGTAACTTTCCCACTTTTATCATGAGAATTATATTGTCATATTTATAAGAAAATAACTTCCAATAGAAAGTTAGATTTCAAATAAAGTAAAAAAAAACATATGAAACGTTAACATAATTTTCCAATTGATTAAATTTTCAAATAATTATCACTTTCCATCGTATCTAAGAGTGTAACATGACTTCATCACCTTCCCATTGTATTCAATACTTGAAGATTTATATTAATAACTATTATTTTGAAAGTGGTTTTGAGATCCCACAATTCGAAGAGATGAAAAAACGAGAAAGGCACATCAGACAAACAAAACAAAAGCACAAATAAAAGCTAGCTGTTGCTTTCTCGGATATTGCCCCATCTTCACTTAAAAACCCCTAATTAATACAAAACAATTCACTTAAAAACATGCAAACAAGTACATCATATTGGACAAAATCCTTGGGGAGGCTTTGGCTCCAAAATCCATATAATTATTATAACATTAATTACCATACTTTACTACATGGTTTGTTGAAAATTAAAAATAAATTCGTTATATTTATGAAAATTTTTATACATGATTACTTCTTTAATATAAACTTAGTCATTTTCCATCATGTAATGATTGTCATATTTGTGAGCTTGATTTACATATCATGTAAATATATTTTGTGGGATCTAAAATTATGAGAAGTAGTTAATAAGGTGGAAGGCAGAAGTCAAAGGAGCATCATCCCCTAGATTGCAAAATTAGCTTTGAGCCCACAAACTTGAGAGAAATAGCATATTGCTTGTTTTGGATTCATTTGAGATTTCCATATTCCATTTCATCTTTTATAGTCATATTCAGACAAATTAAAGCTCTTAAACCTAGATATTAATTATTTGTTCATCATAATGTTTATGAAACACACCCCCCCCTCTCTCTCACTCTCTCTCTCTATTGTTCACAAACAAAATGACAGAGAAGTAAACCAGAATACACTAAACATCGATTTTGAAAATCAATAATAATAAACCAATTAAATATATATCTCAACGAATAATTTGGGATACTACAAATATTATTTTTTATATTAATATGCATATAAAATACACATACACAAATATTTGTTTTATGGTGATATCTTGGGAAAAAAATAATTTTTTAGATAAATAAATTAATATTATATGTAAATAATTGCTTTAGAACAAATTCTTTGAATATATTAAAAAAATTCAAGTTTCACTATTTTTAAAAACTTTTCAATATGGTTTTAGAAGGTCAGCATAGAGATTTTAATGTTGATAATGACTCATCTTATGTCAAAAGCTTATCTTTTAAAAATTTTAATATAATGAATCCGTTTACTAGCCTGATAGTCAAGGTGTTCATTGTCTCAAGTGTAATCTGGATTTAAATCGCACTAGTTGCGTTGCTGTTAGGGCTTTGTCCTCCTCTTATAATTCACTAAAAAAAATTTAATATAATACTACATATAATGTGGTTGATTGAGTTTGTGTCAATAAAATTACTTAAAAATCGTTATTAAAATATATATTCAATGGTATTTATGTTTTACTCTTTTATATTAAATGTAAATAAAATAATAAAAACCCAAATATTTAGGATTTTAACTTAATATTAAAAAAGGTTAAATTGTAAGTATTTTAACATTTTATTCATGATTGACTTATTGAATAAATTTTTGTAAAACATATTTTTTACTCCTATTCAGATGGTGAGTATGATATAACTTAACAAATCATTACAAATTTTATAAGAAAAAAGAAGTGGCGCTTAGGAATTTGTGGTGATCATTTAAGGCCTTAACGAACCGTATGGGTAGCGTCTCGCAAATCTAAGACAAGGAATGACCGGTTCCAATGCTATGGGTCCCGCTAAGCCATATAACCTTGCTCGCTGTTTTCCTATCTAGCTATTGACACGTGTACCTGGTAATGTCTCAGCTTACGTGGATTCCATACAATAACATAGACAAGCAGCCCTGTTCCTGGAAATAGTCCATGGATGTCTGACGTGGATTTTACTTGGAATGTGAGCTTTCAAATTGCCTAAAATTCAGGGTTTATATAAAAGGGATTGTAAGCAAATTTTTATTGGAGATGAAGAAAAGTTGTAAGAAATAGATAAAGATCCTACGTGATACTATTACTACATAGTACCATCCAAAAGTTAATACGAAAATTACATGAATCATTAATATTTTAACTATTTTATGTGAATTATTAGTAATTTTTCTTTAAAATACATAATGCAATTACAAATTAACTCTTCTAATAGGATAATATTTTTTCCTAGGTTTTATGCAACCACATAATTAATTTTATACTTGAAACGGTGAAATATGGTTTGTGAAAAGTTGGATTTTCTCAATTTTAATGTTATTAAAAGTATGATTAAAGCTTGATAAAGGCTGATGAAAAAGAAAGGAAAAAAGTGAAAATTAGGTAACCCCAAGATTACTTTAATTTTTTAAGTAGTACCTTCATTATTAATAATAAAATAAACTTCAAAGCAAATGAAACTTTAATTGTGTTGATAAAAGCTAAGGTCTTGAGATTTTAAATGTCCACATTTGATTTGATTTTTATTCTATGAAAATTTAGTGACGTCGATTTTGTTGAGTAATATTTTTCTTGACCCCTATTGATAGGGTATTCAGGTATTTATACATGTTACTAGTAAATTACAGCTCATGATGAGGCCCCACTATTTTGTCTTAACTCTACTGCCTCCAGTATTGACATTCTCTGTGAACTCCAGGCTTGTTGGCACGTGTCTACAAAGCACGCGGTCCTTTCTGCTTCTGGGACTGGCGTGCTGGGTGAGCTTCGTACCTACTGGACACGTGTCTGGGTGGCCTGTGGAGCACGTGGCACTTCCTGCAAGTTCCTTGGATACATGCGAAGTGAGATTGCGACCTTCCCTAGGTCCCTGCGAGCTGGGTTTGTAACCTTATCTCGCGAGTTGTACCTGCGATCCCGCCCTATGAACTTGCGCAGGGTTCTTGCGAGCTGGGTCTATAGCCTTGCCTTGCGATCTGGTTCGCCTTGTCGTCCTCTCATGGTCGGGTCATGGGTCGAAGGTTCGGATATGGCATTTTGGGCGAGCTCCGTATCTATTGGACACACGTCTGAGTGGCCTATGGAGCACATGGCACTTCCTGCGAGTTCCTTGGGCACGTGCGAAGTGAGACTGCGACCTTCCCTAGGTCCCCGTGAGCTGGGTCTGTAACCTTATCTTGTGAGCTGGTTCTGCAAGCTGTACTTGCTATCTTGCTGTATGAGCTTGTGCAGGGTTCCTGTGAGCTGGGTCTATAGCCTTGCCTTATGATCTGGTTCGCCTTATCGTCCTTTCGTGATCGGGTCAAGGGTCGGAGGTTCGAATCTTTTCTAAAATTCGAATTTCAAGTTATTGACGTATAACATATTTGTTAGTTTAAGTTAAACTAGGAGGTATATACAATTGAAGATTGTAAATGGAATTTATATATGAGTGTAAAACATCAGTAATTTAATGTTAAAGTCTAATTTCTAGAAATTAGAAATATACTAATAATAAGGAGGAGGAAGAAGAGGAGATATATACATCAAGCGAATTTGAAGATTATAAATGGGATATATATATATTAGTGTAAAATGTTAAAATCTAATTTCTAAAAATTAGAAAACATATATCATCTTAAAACATTAAATGTTAATTAAATTAATCATTTAATTTGGTAATAGATCGAATTATTCCATTAATTTAACTTTAAAACATGGGTTAATAATATCTGGTAAAATAGGTTTAAGTCCACAAGCCCACTCATGCTTATTTCAGCATGTAATAATCCGAATCTAAGAAAATTCAAGTTCGAGAAAAATTTAAATCTAGACCCCAAGACTGATCCAAGATCAAGCCCGAGATAGGTCAAATCTAAAATTTGAAAAAGGCTGAATTTATGAAAATATATTTTAAATATTATATAATTATATTAAAAATTTACAAATAACAATGCATCTTTAGGTTAATTTATAAATTAAAATAAATGTTTAAAACACTAAATATGAATATAAAATAATTTTTAATGTAATTATTATATATAAAATAATATTCAAATTTAAAAAATTTAAATTTTGGGATTATATAAAATATATATAATGTTGCAATATATTAATTTAATGATATGAAAATTAAATTAAGCTTAAAGGACTCACCTATCGAATTTGTTAAAATTTTAGTTAATAAAAAATCATACCTATATTGACTCATTGTACCCATAACTCATATGAAAAATCAACACAAAAACCTTTTAAACTATTTTTTTCTTGTTTATTTGAAACATTTTAATGAATGTCAGCTTGAATTATAAAACTGATCAACATGACTTTTGTGTTTATTTTTAGCATATTCCAAAAACTCTATAGCAAGGGAAAATTGGGTATATAGGGGCACATGGCATGGATAAAATTTAGATAATTTTTATTCTATTTTATAAAATTTTGACATTTTATAACCTTTTATGATTTTTGTAGTTTGTTAGAAATTTTTATTAATTATTGATAATTTTTATAATTTTTTGATAATTTTAATTTCATAATGCATTACAACTTTTTATAATTTTTTTTTGCAATATATTGAACTACATCTAAGATGTCTAGGTTTAGTCTAGATGTGTATTTTTACTATATATTTTTTTTATAATTTTAGTTTTTTAATATATGGTACGTGGAATGTCACGTCAGTATACTTGTCTAGGTGGCATGCCATGTGTTAGTTTCTCATTAATTTTGTCAACCGCATAAGCATTTGTTAACAGTTAAACCAATCAATGATAGTTTTCATTATCTGAAGGCCCTAGATGATTTTGTTTTGATCATTGAGAGCTAAATTAAGTGCACTCTTAAAAGCTTAATTTTTTAATGTTTTACTTTTTTTTACCCTTAAGCCTATATATAAAAACACTTTTTCAATATTTAAAATTTAATAATAAAATAAAAAGTCTTCAAATGTAGCTTAATAATATAATAAATAATAACACATAATTTTTAATTTAAAAGTGTTTTCAAACTCGTGCCTTATATATGTGTGTATATTCTAGATAATAATCCAAATAAATAAAATTTATATACATATCATATAACCGTAGTATATTGCATAAAAATAAAAAAAAATATTACTTACACGTTCACATATAGATAATTTTCTGTGTACAACTGTGATTCGAATCTAAGTTATTCTTAGAAAATGTGAACACCCGACTAATAAGTCGTCTATATAAAAAGTAATTTTTAATGATGTTATATGCAATATTTCTATTAAAATAAAACATCTATATAAAAAAGCAAATTTATATTATATTATCATCATATAAAAATAAAATGAATTATTACATTTGACTACACTAAAATTATTTAAATTTGTTTAAGTCTATCTGACTTAACCCGACTCGGTGGAGAAAATTCAAACTCAAAAAAATTAAACTCGAGAACGTGAAAATATTTGAGCCCAAACTTATTTGAAACTGAAAATAATCTAAACCGTACCCGCCTTGAGTCAATCGTTTGAGACCTTGAAAAGATGGTTAAAAGTGTGATCCTAATTAGTCCATAATGAAATAAAAAGACAAAAAAACAAAAAAGATTTCAATTATTGCAATGATTAAATAGAATGTACCCAAAATCATGATTAGAGAATCATTTAGAACTTTTTTAGATACTGCTTCCACCTCAGCAGATGCCACGTCATCCAAAAATGAGATTTCCTTTTTGGTCCATAAGAATTTTATCTTCTTAAGTGTAAGTAACAGAGTGTGATTAAGACATTAATTTTAGGGTTTCCGTGTCGTTTGCACGTGACTTTTGCTTATAGTTTTTAATATGATTTTTTGTTTTCAACTGCAATTAGATCCAAAGAATTTTAGCATTGACCCAATCCTGGTCCTACACGTGTTTTAAAAAACATTTATTTGTTTTCCAAATTAATTTTGCTATTGTTTTTGGGTAAATTTTAGATTTAGTCTTGCATTTTATTTAAATTATGTTGTGGTCCTGAATTTAAAACAGTTACAATATTATCACTAATGTTATCGATTTGTTACCTTTTTATCACTAAACCATTAATTGTCATTAACGGTATAACGAAAATCTGACATGTTAGATTATATTATCATTTCAGACGAAAATTTGAAGTCAAATTGTAGTACTAGTCTCTATACCATTTTTTTTCAATTTTTGAGCAATTTAATAAATATTCAAGCTCTTTATTTATTATTAATATCATATTAATTTAATTAATTAGAGGGAAAATAATCATAATATTTTCACTTAATTATTTTAATTAGTACATATTGATTTTTATCATTTATCTATTAATTAATTTAAATTAATTTAGAGAAAAATAATTTATGACATAGTATGCGATGTTATCATTTCCACTTATGATAATTTTGACTTGGCATGTGGGGCTTAATAATTGGTCAAAATAATTTCTTTGTCTATAAATAATCCCTCAAGACTTGATCACGTACACAAATTTTTTTAGTGTAACAAGTGAACTAGTATTGGAATTTGATTTGATTTTGATGTTTTGCACTGCTTTACATTAGCACTGTACACATAAATTTAAAGTTGAAAGTTGCCTTGGAAATTTGGAGTCAATTTTATTGATAACTTTGAAAGAAAAGTTACAATCATTAGATTTCTTTACAAGGAAAACTCATTTGATTCTTCTCTCCAGTTTGACTTTAAACCAAGGTGATACATGCATGGATGGGCCGAAAATTATTAAATTCCAATCATCAAAATTGCCAAATTTCAAGCTTGGGAAATCAACATACTTGCGACAAATTTTTGGATAGAATCCTGGCATTTTTGGGTTGAGATGTCTTCATGGAATTTTAAGATCTATCTCTTAGCTTCTAAACACATTTTGAATCACTCAATTTTGAGTTTGGGAGCTCAAGTTATGACCGTTTTAGTGAAAACTGCGCGAGTAGAATTTTTGAACAAGATTATTACAAAAATTACGAATTTCAGGCTTTTAATTTGAGTTTAAGTCATTTTGAGTTTGGGTTTTAGGCTTAATTTTTATTGTTTATGAGCCCAATATTATATTTATCAGCTTTTATTATTTTGTTCTGAATTTTTGATAATTATTAAGTATTTTAAGTTATTTAGGAGCTTTATGTTAACAAGAAAGTTTAGTTTAAAACTACTTCTTTTTTAGATTAAATTAGAGTTCTAATATACTTAAGAGTTTTATTTAGATTTATTTAGCTAGCCTATATATAGGCTTTTGCATTGTACGCAAAGGATACAGTTTATTGTTATTCTATTTCTTTTTTGAGTTAATAAATTCTCTCTGATTTTTTCTTTTAAGAAATTCTCTTGAGTTTCTTTTAAAAGAGTTTTAACAATCTGTTTAGATTGTGGGAATCATCTTCAATTTTTTTCTTGTCAAGGTTTCTATCTTGGAGGATAAATTAGAGCCGCTTGAAGGGGATTGTGGATTCTTTGTGTTTCCGAGGCTTCTTAGGACTTCTACACGCCACGTTCTATCTTTCCATTTATCTTCTTTGTTCGCTTCCTTATTATTCTAATATTTGATTTATTATTTTATTTTAGTTATTTATTTTAATGTTTTATCTGACTTGGATTCAATTTTGTTTCAGGTTTTGTCAAAATCCAAGTTTCATTCTGAACGTCTAGAGCCATAATTCAAATCCTCGACTTTGACAAACTTTATGATCCGCTTCTAGATTCATCCGTCTCATTCTTTATCATTTGGTATCAGATTTGGGCGTTTTAGGTGTTCTTTTTATTTTTATAAACTGATTTCTAAAAAACAACTTCAAAACAATTTTTTTTACCTTGATAGTTTTCTGAAAAAAAATATTTTTCAGTGGGTAAACAATTTTCAAACGATCTAAAATTTTACATATTATTTCTTGGCACTATTTTAGAATATAAAAAATATTTTTCACAAAAAAAGTGATTGAAAAAGTATAAAAAATATGAAAAAATAAAAAAATTCTGTGGGTTGAATTTTGTGCTAAAACTTAACAAATCAGATCTACATTATTTGTGGAGGCTTCAAATTAAATTTCATGATTTTTGGAAATCAGGAACACCTCGAACAAAGTTTGTCAAGTTGCTTTGCAATTTTTCGGGCTTTCAAGTTTGAACAATTTTTATTGACCCTTAGCCTTAGGTTTTCATTTGTTTTTTTATTTTTTATTGTTCCTTTATGCATTCTAACACTTTATTGTTTCGTGTGTTAGTAGGTTAAAGCTCGTTGCACATTCATTCTTCCGTGCAATAGAATTCTTTGATGTTTAGCCAATTTTGTTAGTTTGATTCTAATACATTCTGATTGATTGATATCGACACTTTTTAAAAGACTCACAAGATTAATTATTACCTCATTAAGAATTTGATTTTTATTTCTGAGTGCATAATAGTGAGATTTGCTTAATTTTTCTTTTCTTGAGTGTTGTGTTCTTTTTAGGCTTTCATAATGATTCGCAATACTATGATTGAGAAGTTGAGAAGGGATCAAGAGGTTCAAAATGCTCGAGATCAGCAATATGACACTATTCTAGACACAATCAACAAAAAAATAGAACGTCTAAGTACAAAAATTGAGTGTCGGAATTGTATCTGAGGATAAAATTGACCAGCCTCATCTTCGTGCAAATAATACTCGACGTGTCTCTCATGAAAATGATGAGACTTTGGTTAAAAATGACCGTTGGCAACATTTTTTAGCTAAACCAAAGTTCAACATTCCACCATTTCGATAGAAGTATGATCCCGAAGCTTATTGTGAGTGGGAATAAAAAATTGAACTTATATTTCGTTACTATAAATGCCGGGAAGAGGATAAAGTCCAATTGGCGACCCTTGGATTTTCAGATTATGCGTAGAGTTGGTGGATTCAACTTGGAATTGATCGTCAAAGTGAAAGGGTAACTGAAACATGGGACGAATTAAAGCAAGTGATGCAAAAGCGTTACGTTCCTTCTCATTACTATAGAGAGGTCTCAATGAGACTTCAACGCATTGTTCAAGGTAATTGATTTGTTGATGAGTACTTTAAGGAGATGGAGATACTTATGTAAAGAACAAATGTACAAGAAGATGACAAGACTACCATGGTGCGGTTCGTAAATGGTTTGAATGTTTCAATAGCCAGTGCTCTTAATCTTCAAACCTACATTGATCTTGAGGATGTGGTACACAAGGCCATTGAGATTGAGCAATAGTTGCAACATCAATCTCGTCCATTTGGCGCATCACACTATTATCGAGGTACAAGTTCTAATTCTACTTTCAAGAATTTGAAACCTTTTTATGCTACTAATAAATGTCTACCAAAATGTGATGAGACTAAACCTTTTGAGTGGAAAAGTGGAGTTCTTATAAAATATTCTTCTACATCTTCTAAGCAGCCCAATTCTATTAAATTTTCACCAAAACAACAAAGAGCTCATGATATTGAATGTTTTATGTGCAAAGGGCGTGGACACTATAGTTGTGATTGTGCCAACACGAGATTTTCGTTGATAGAAAACGATCATAAGGGTTTCTAATATCCAATTAAATATCTAACTAGAAAAAATGTAAGTATGACTTTGTACCTTTTGTTGACTCTTACTTTAGTGGAAAAGAGATTTGTGATGACGAACTTTGTGAACCAAAAAAAGATGATAATGAGAATTTCTTCCTCAAATCTATGGAGTTAGATGAGATAGAAACGTCATGTTCTCCTATTGAGATAAATTGTACTGAATTGAATATTCATAATACTTGTGATGGGGATATGGGAAATAAGGAAAAATCATGTGCAAAGACAGAAAGAAAAGAAACCTTTAGTGATAAAAGTTTACTTAATGGTCCAAATTTGGTGAGTGAAAATCCATATAAGTTAAAATTGGAGAGTTCTCAAGTGGAAAAAGAAAATAAAGAGTAAGAAAATGCCCATACAAAAATGAGGAGTGATTTTGTTTTAACTAACCCTAACTCAAATTTGTTTAGTGGTGTTTCATTATTATAGGACTTCAAGGATCCATTGACAGACTTTCAATTATATTACTCTACCATCGATAGATGATTTTACTTGTAGGAAAAGGTAAGTTGAATATTGATAATTCCCCATAAGTGCTACAAGGTAAAGAATGCAAGGTAACAATAGAAATTAATTTAAGAAGGCATACCTTGAATGTTTTTGATAAGTATGCTACATATTTTGTTTGTCAAATATTTCCTTACAACATGTTTTCTCGTTGGTCAAATTTCATTAAACCTTGGTCTGAAAGTTCAATTGATTTTATGGGTTTATCTACCTTTGTAAAGGTTAAAAATAGCAATTTTGTTGCATAAAATAGATTTTTTTATAGAATTTCATATATTTCCTCTTGCAACAAAATTTTCTATCTTGACCTTTAACGATGAATTTTTACATAATAATATTAATTTTTTTATTTTTATAATTATGTGAAATTCTTAACTTATCATTGGAAATTATTATGGATGACCATGCATATTTAAAAAAAGTTACAGGTTTTTTTTACTTGAACACTCATATCCGTAATATTTATTTGTTTAGTGTTGATGGTTTGTTTTTTAAGGAGAGATACTTGATCCATGCTGATTTGGGAGATCAAAATCATATCTTTGATCCTAGAAATAGTTTTGGTGCACAAGAAGGCTTAGGTAAGTATTTGTTTCATTTTATTTTCATTTATTCTAATCACTTTTCTTTTTGTTTAGCTAAAGATTCGGGAACGAATCTTTTTGAGGAAGGGGGAATGATGCGAGTGTTAAGGCACAATTTTAGACCCATGAATGTGATGGGCTTACACTACCTCAAGGCCCAACAACAATGTCAAAGGCTAAGCAAATCAAATCAGGATTCGATCAAAGACAAGATTCGAGGATGAATCTTTTCGAGGAAAGGGGGAATGATACATGCACTGATGGGGTGAAAATTATTAAATTCCAATCGCCATAATTGCCAATTTTCAAGCTTGGGAAATCAACATACTTGCGACAAATTTTTAGATAGAATCCTAGCATTTCTGGGTTAAGATGTCTTCATGGAATTTGAAGATCTATCTCTTATCTTCGAAACACATTTTGAATACTCAATTTCGAGTTTGAGAGCTCAAGTTATGACCGTTTTAGTGAAAACTGCACGAGTAGAATTTCTGAACAAGATTATGACGGAAATTTCGAATTTCAGGCTTTTAATTTGAGTTTAAATCATATTGGGTTTGGGCTTTAGGCTTAATTTTTATTATTTATGAGCCAAATATTGTATTTATCAGCTTTTATTATTTTATTCTGAATTTTTGATAATTATTAAGTATTTTAAGTTATTTAGGAGTTTTATGTTAACAAGAAAGTTTAGTTTAAAACTAAATCTTTTTTAGATTAAATTAGAGTTCTAATATACTTAAGAGTTTTATTTAGATTTATTTAGCTAGCCTATATACAGGCCTTTGCATTGTACGCAATGGATACAATTCATAATTATTCTATTTCTCTTTTGAGTTAGTAAATTCTCTCTGAGTTTTTCTTTTAAGAATTTCTCTTGAGTTTCTTTTAGAAGAGTTTTAACAATATTTTTAGATTGTGGGGATCCTCTTCAAACTTATTCTTGCCAAGGTTTCTATATTGGAGGTGAAATTAGAGCCGCTTGAAGGGTTTTAACAATCTTTGTATTTTCGAGGCTTCTTAGGACTTCTACACGCCACATTCTATCTTTGCATTTATCTTCTTTATTCGCTTCCTTATTATTCTAATATTTGATTTATTATTTTATTTTAGTTATTTATTTTAATTGTTTTATCTGACTTGGATTCAATTTCGTTTCAAGTTGTGTCAAAATCCAAGTTTCATTCTGAACGTCTAGAGCCATAAGTCAAAACCTCGACTTTAACAAACTTTACGATCTGCTTCTGGATTCATTTGTCTCATTCTTTATCACAAGGGTTGTTTGACTTTATCTTGGATGGATGTTGATTGCTTCAAATGTCGTGTCAACTTGCTCTTGAAACAAGTTTGGACTTCCTTTCTTCAATTAGAACAGATCGAAAGTCAACTTTCTTCAGAAATAACTTTTGACTTCTCCATGGTTGAACTGGATTTGAAAGCGACTTTTCTTTAGAATTCATGTAGCGTTCTTCAGAATTTCTTCAAGCTTTTCAGTTTCTTCAGTGATTTTCTAGGCTTCTTGAACTTGTGAATCTCTAGAATGACTTGGGTGATCGCCAATTACATGAATAAAAGATAATTCTTGTAGAATTTAATTGTTCCATTTAGTTGTTCTGCAAGAATTTAAACTCTTTTATTTATTATTTATCTATTATTAATTTAATTAGTTATGGATAAAATAAACATTTGATATTATCACTTAATTATTTTATTTTTAGTTAGTGATAATATAAAAATTATTGTTTACCTTTTAATCAAATTAACTTAATTAGAGAAAAATATTTATGAAATAGACATGATGTCATCATTTTTTACTCATGGTAACTTTGGCTTTAACCTATGTTAATTTTGGCTTGACTCGTGGCGCTCTATAGTTGGTCCAAAAATTCCATCGTCTACAAACATCCTATTGAAAAGATCTATCCTTATGTAACTCTACACATGATAAAAGATAAATAAATAGATTTTTTTTATTAATGTGTGTGTATCAACATCTCACATAGAGTTAGCATAATAGAAGTTTTATCAATGTGACTAGGTGTGTGCAAAATTCGGGTAAAACCGAAAAAATTTGTTTAACTGACCGAATTCGGTTAATTGATCGAATTTAATTAATCGGTCGATTAACATAATTAATTCGTCAGGAGTCAGTTAATAACTTTTTGGGTTTTCGGTTAACGGTTAATTTGGTTCAAAACTAGTCGGTTAACCAAATTTGTCGGTTTAATGGAAAAAATTAATAAATAAAATTATAATATAGAAATAGCCCACTATCCACCCAGACTCAATCCATTATAAACCTAATATAAACTCAATCCAATATATATAGACCCAAGTACGCAACTCAACCCAATCCTAAAAACTACAAATAATTTAATAAATAAAAATAAAAATTCCAAAACTAAAACTAAAACTAAAAGTCTAAAACTAAAAATCACGACAGAAATAAGAAATCCCTAAGTAAGACCCTAACCCTCAAAATTCAAAATTCCTAATTTGAAATATTCCAAAATCTCTCTATTGTCACTGCCAGTAACCTTTGTGAACCGTCCAATGTCCACCAGTCACACTGTCCAGCGTCTACTAGGTCACCATCACTGCCGAGTTAAAGTAGGCTTTTCCTCTCATTCTTGTAGTTGTTGTCAAGTTTGTAGGTCTTTGCTTCTTAGCAGTGTTCTTCTTTCTCATCCATATCTGCTTTAGCGGCCATTGTCGGGAGATAAATTTTGGCAAGGAATTTGCTTCTTAAGTGGTGCCTGAATGTAGGGGATGAGAAAGATGGAATAGATAATAATTTGGGGTAAAAATTGGTGAAATTAGAACATGATAGAAAAATTGATTTAAACACGATTTCCAGGTCCAATTAAGTTGCGTTGTGAATGATAAGAGGTGAAATTAGAACACACTCACACAGGCTAAATGTGGATATAATTAACGGGCCTACTTAAGAAGAACATATCTCTTGGGTTACATTGTTATTTTGACCCAATAAAAAGATTTGCTTTACATATGCTTTTTGTTATGTTATATCGAATTGGTGTTGCAGTTTCAATTAAATTATCAAATTATAAAATGTAAAATCTTTTTATAATATCCAGTTCAAACACATACCTAGATATGCTATTATCTTAGCACATAATTTGGCCATTGATTGCCTAAAAAATGAAAGGGAGAGTTACCTAAGTGGAAGTGTGCCGATGGTTGTTGATGATGGATTATGGGGACAAAGAAGGAGGGAATAGAAGATGAGATAGGGTTTGGGGAGAAGAAAAAAATAGTAAATAGGATGGTTTATGGAAGGCTGCTAGTTTTGGGAATTAGTATTGACAAGTTTTGAGGGTGGGATATTTTCTAAAGAGTGTCTGCCAGTTAATTTTTTGACCGAAGGAGTGCTTTTGGTGTTTCATGTTTTTTGTTAGTTTATTTGTTTCTGCTTTATGAATTTTGTTTTATTTTTGGATTGGTTTATTTTTTTGGTTTATTTTGGATTGGGCTTTGTACTCTTGTCTATTTTGTGGGTTAACAGCTTAACATTGCTATTGCTTTTGTTTTGGTTTTATAATTTATGATTTATGAAATCTTAAGGAGATTTAAACAAAAAAACAACATAACATTCACTCCTCAATTTTACTATTTCAATGGAAATCATATTAAATTTATTACATAATTATTTTTACCCACAAGTATATTATAATCTATACTTTTATATCCCACAATCATATTAAATTTGAAATGTCTTCTTTTTCTATTTTATTTTAATTTTATATTATTTTTATTTTTATATATAATAGATGCTTGTTAGTCTAGTAGGCAAGGAAAAAACATACTTTCTTAACACTCGTCTATAATTTGAATGTGATTTCAAAGGATTTTTTATATATGAATGATGCTTTTTTATATATGATTTGAATGTGATTTCAAGGGATTTTTTTCCCTCACCTACATAAATTTAACACTCGTCTATAAATAGTGTTAATCCAATTAAAATTGATTTATGTATGATTTTATGCATAAACAAGCCAAATTAAATGAAGGAAAATAAGCCAAACAAAATATGTAATAGTATATGTTGAACTCAACATCAAAAGACAAACAATATTTTATTTCTCTAAAACTCAACATCAAAATATGTTTAATATTATAAATGTATTTAATTTATTATATAATCTTTTTCTTGCAGTATGTCCATCGAACCAACATCTATTGAGGGTAGTATTACACCTCCTACTTCGATAGATTTTAAAAATTCGGGAGTTGAAGCTTCAAGCCAAACAAAGGGGACTACTGGGAAAAGAAAAGCCACTCCTCAAAGGTCAAACGTTTGGTCACACTTCACTAAGATTATTAATAATGAGGGTGCAAGTAAGGCTAAATGTAATTATTGTGAAAATGAATTTTGTTGTGATATGAAAAAAAAAAGGTGCAGGGTCATTGAAATATCATATTGATTTATGTAAGAAAAATCTAAGTAATGTTGTTGACACTAGCCAATGATAACTAGTTTTACCTAGAAAGGGAGTTGAAGGGAGGGGGGAAGAGCATCTTTCAACTTGGAGATTTGATCAAGAAGTATGTAGGAAAGGATTAGCACAAATGATTGTGATTGATGAATTACCTTGCAAGTTTGTTGAAAGTGAAGGCTTTAAGAAATTTATGTTCGTGGCATGCCCTAGGTTTCTTATTCCTTAATGAACTACATGACTAGGGATGTTTATCTATTGTATTTAGATGAAAGGGTCAAGATAAAACATCTTTTAAGAAGTTCTTGTTCTAGAGTTTGCTTAACCACTAACACATAAACTTCTTTGCAAAGAATTAATTATTTGTGTATCACTGCTCACTTTATTGATAACAATTGGAAATTGAATAAAAAGATTTTAAAATTTTGTCCAATTTCTAGTCATAAGGGTGAGTCCATTGGGATGGTGATTGAGAAATGCTTGTTGAATTGGGGGATTGATAAGTTGTTTACTATTACTATTGATAATGCAAGTTCAAATGATGTTGCTATTGGTTATTTAAGAAAGAAATTTAACGCTCGAGGGGGTTTAGTTCAAAATGGTAAATATCTTCACATGAGATACATGGCACACATTGTGAATTTGATTGTTTTTGAAGGCTTAAAGGAATTGAATAAATCTGTTGAACGTGTTAGGGGTCTGTTAGATATGTGAGACAATCTCCAGCTAGATTACAAAAGTTTAATGAGTGTGTTGTGGTGGAAAAGATAGAGTGCAAGAAGATGTTGTGTCTTGATTTTTGTACTAGTTGAAACTCGACCTAGTTGAAACTTTGAGAGAGCTTTTGAGAGATTTGAGGAGCAAGATACAAACTTGAGGCCTGAACTTGAAATGGGAGAGAGTTGGTCTAGTGTGGATGATTGGGCCCGTGTTAGAAACTTGAGGGATTTCTTGGAACTCTTTTATGAAGTCACTATGCGTATATCTGACACTTCATTTGTCAAGTCCAATAATTTTTTTGACTAGCTTTCTGAAATTGATATTCTTTTACGAGATGCTCAGTTAAATATTAATGTTGATTTCAATATCATGGCCATCAAGATAAAAGAGAAGTATGATAAGTATTGGGGTGATATTGATAAGATGAATTTTCTTATGTTTGTTGCTTGTGTTTTAGATCTTAGACAAAAATTAAAGTATCTTGAATTTGCACCTAGTGAAATGATGCAAAAATTGAAGGAATCTTTGTATGAATTATTTGATTAGTATAAGCCTCCACTTCATAGTACTCGTAGCCAATCGAGAGTGCCAACACATGTTTCTCTCGGTGAACCACAACAAAAAATGAAAAGGCGATTGCAAACTTTGTATATAAAGCGTGAGTTGAAAAATGGTGGTGAGGATAAAATATCTGAATTGGATAAATATCTAGTTGAGGCTAATGAGGATTTTGTTGAAGATTTTGATATTTTATTGTGGTGGAAAGTGAATAGCTCTAGATTTTCCATTCTTTCAAAAATAGCTAGAGATGTGTTAGTTATACTGGTTTCTATAGTTGCTTCAGAGTCTGCATTTAGCACCGGGGGGCATGTGCTTGATTAATATAGGAGTTCTTTAACTTGTAAAATTGTACACATAAAAAAGATTGAAGAAAAAATTCAAGAGCTTGACAAGATTGAAATGGTATATTTATTGTTTTATTTTAATAGCTTCAATTTTTTTACCATATCACTCTTACTTATTTAATCAATTCAATGTTTAGACTTTTCTTGGAATGCATCAGAGTCTACCCTAAATTTATGAGCTTTCGTGAGTTGAATGGTATGCTTACTATCTTATTCTTGTTAACTTACAATCTATTCATCTGTTTATATTATTTGATTTTTTTAAATGCATATATTTCTATTATATGCTCATTTTTTTCACATATTTTTTTGTAGGTATAATGCAAATGGAGATCTTTTGGAGATAAGAATTGGATACAAATGGAGAATATTAAAAACTTATATTTCAATTATGTGTTAATTTTAAGACTTATGTAGTGTTTTTAATTATGTAGTGATTCAATACGTTAATTCGGTTAATACTTTAATTTGGGTAATTTGGTTAATTTTTATACTTTTTTTAACCAAAAATAAAAAAAACATATAATTTTCAATTAATTTGGTTAACCAACTGAATTAACCAAAAAATTTCGTTCGGTTAATTTTTTTTGAAAAAAAATTTCAATTCGGTTAATGGTTAAGGGTTTTAAAGGGTCGGTTAATTAGGTTAATGGTATTTCGGGTAGGTTAATTGATTGAACACCCCTAAATGTGACTAGAGTCTAACCATGATTGTTCTAATATCTTGGTAACAAACAATTGCCCCCAGTCCCTTGGAAATTGATTGTCTAGCTTGAGCTTGGACAGGTGTAATAGGATTGAAAGAGTCAAATGGTATGGTTCAACTCGTCATATTGTATTGAAAAGTCATAGTAGTTGATGCCAATGATGGTTTTACTTCTTCAACCTTAATTTTCCCTTTTCTTTATGGAGTTGCATGATTGTCTTTCAAAATGAAGCATTTCTTAAGAGGATGGTCAATCAAGCAGTGGTATTTGCAATAGTTGGGGTCATGTACTCGATCGACTTCTTCAGGTTACTTCATTTTGGAAACCAAGTCAACTTAGCTTTTAAAAGAACTTCAAGCATGCTTGGAACACCAACATCAAGTAAGAAATACTTTTTTTTGGCCTCTCCTTAAGTATGACTCTTACTGTACCTTTGACATAAGAAGAAATAGGTTTCACATTCACAGTCATATCTTGATTAATATCTTCATTATCAACTAAAATTTTGCCCTCATTATGTTTTGCTTTCTCAGGATGTTCTTGATATGCAGTAGTTGTCATACTTAACTCCATGTCATGAACTCAAGTAGCTAATTCTTCAAAGGATTTCGGCTTGATGCCTTAGATAATGTAATGCAGGCCCCAATTTATTCCTTGTATGTAAATGTTGATGGTAGAGAATTTTGACAATTTCTCTGTGCATTCTAGACTTAGACTCCTCCAACGATGGATGTAATCGTTAATTAGTTCGCCTTACTACTATTGTGGGGTTGTGAGCTCAATCATGCTGATAATGTGATGAGTGCTATAGAATTGATTGAGAAATTATTGCTAAAGTTCTTCCCAGTTGTTAATCATTCTAGGCTTAAGATTAGTGTACCAATTGAAGGTATTTCCTTTCAATGATTGAATGAACTGTTTCAACATGAGATCTTCATTAGCGCCAAGGCTATTACATATTTCCACGAAGTGCCTAACATGCTGGCATAGATTTCCTTTGCCATCAAGTTATTATAACTTTTGAGGTTGATAATTTTCAGGCATATTCAAATGATCAATCCTCTAAGTACTTTCAGAAAAAGTACTTTTAATTGAGTTAGTACAACTATTTCAAACAAATTCCATGTTTAATGTGACACGAACCATATGGAGAATCATTTAAGGACAATAAAAGTTACATGAAAATTATATGTAGAATTTGAGATAATAGATTTTTATGGAATGATATATTAAAGTTGCATTATACTTGTTATTCTAATTTTGTATGATTTCAAACAGGAACACTTGAAGTATGAACAAATTTTGAACAAAAAAAATTGATCTTTATGATTAGATGGCTTTGATTGTTGGAAAAGATATGGCAATAGAAAGTTTTGCTAAAATATCTTTTGATATAGATTTGAAGGATGCTAAGCTTCTATGAAATTTGAGATTGGAGAAAGCAAAAAGGTTACAACAAAAGTTTCTTCATCTATTGGAGGATCAAATCGTAAAAGAAAAACTGTCTAAAAAAGTGTTGGTGGTGATAACATTCATATTATGACAAAGAAATTGGGTTAGATTGTTGATGCCTTTAACAAGTTAATTGAGGATAAATTTATCCTAACATACATTTCAAAAAGTGTCGATCAAGGGATTTGATGGGGGATCTATTTCTAATGCTTTGGATTATCTCATGGAACATAAGCAACAAGCCAAAGCTTTCTAAGCTAAGTTCACTAACTGAGGATAATTTGGCTTCAAAAGTTCTTTCAAAGTTAAATAACTTTAGTTGTATCTGAAAGATGTATTTGCTCGGGAATTAGGATTAGTCCCCTTTTGTATTGACTATATAATCTTGCCTTGTTGCACTCATTTGTATTGGTTATATGCTTTTAGGATTTTCCCTAAGCTTTTAGGATTTGTTCATTGGATAGGTTAAATTCAATTGTGACTGAGTAGTGCATCTAAATTGAAAAGAGGCATTCATTGGGGGACTTATACGGGATCATTATGGTAATTGGCCCACAGGGTTTAGTGGGTAATTGGGATTGTGTTTTGTGTTGTAAATAGAACTTCATGCTATTAAAGAGGGTCTATCGGTTGCATGGTCTGTTGGTTTTCAACAAGTTTATTTTGTGAGTGATTGTATTGATGTTGTAGAATTGATCAACTATTTTCACAAGTCTCTAGTGTGTTGGCGGTGGTTAATAACATAAAGGAAATACGTAACCGACAATGGTCCGTGTAGGCTAGACAAATGCGATGAGAAACAAACCAAGTTGCAGATGTGATGGCGAAGTTGGCTGTTGTAGGTTGGTATGAAGTGATTCATTTTAATTTACATCTGAGCCTGGTTATTTCCACTATTAGAAATGATCATTTTCCATCCTTGTGATAGGCTTGCTTTATGTTTAAGTTTGCTTAGGGTGTAACCCTCTTTATTTTACCAAAAAAGAAGAGAATTGAAAGATCTAATTGAGATGTTTCATTACTCAATAAAAACATCAAAAAGATGCCTAAAAATCAATATGATGAAAATCCAAGCAAAGATGCCTAGAAAATTGCCATAAAGTTGAAAAAAAAATACTTAAATTCATTAAGGGCAATTTTAACTTTTCTACCCTTAATTGAATTTTAACCTATAAATTGACATTCTCAATATCAAAATTAGACTTAGTTGCATACAATATAATTTTTATTTTGGGTTTTATTTTCAAAAAGAGTTGAACTCTTTTTCTAGTCAAATACATTTCAAATCTTTTATTTTTCAAGTTTGTACGATTTATTTTATTTTTTCTTCTTTATCTAAAAAAATATTTTTATTTTTTCTTTATTTATTGGTATTTACATATTTTCTGTCATAATTACAAATATTCGAGTTTGTTGAATATAGGTATCATATTTAATAGCTTAGAACATTTGTTTTGTCAATTAGAATTGTTAATTCGTAATTGTTTAATTATTCTAATGCTTGTGACAGATAGCATGGTTGAGTATGTTGGCATATGCAATTTATTATTACATAGGTATGTAACCTAATCTAAATAAATTCACTTGTGCATATTTTTGGATAGAATTGGATCTCTAGTTTTTCTTACTATTATTAATAAATTAAAGTTTAATTGTTTCATTATGGGGTTTGTTGATGTGAAAATAGAACGTCGGTAATGACAATATATCGCAAAAGAAAAGAGAAATAAAAATAAAGAACATACAAATTTTTACGTGGAAACCCTTTTGGGAAAAAAACCACGAGCAGAGGAGAAGAAAATTCACTATGTCAAATTCAAATGATTACAAGAGGAGTTTCGACTACATCTATTTATAGGTTGAAAAAACCTAATTCTAATCAAAGTCAAATATATTATGCTAATATATGCTAAATATATTATACTCATAAATACTAAATCTTCTAGAAAGAAGATATATTTTGTTTAACTTGACTTGCAAGCAATCTCTTAGAATTTGGGTCACACAACTCTAACAATCTCCACCTTGACACGAATTCTCAACGAACAAGTTTTTCACCTTTTTCATAAAACCCCTTAAGGGTTTAACTTCAAAAATGAACACCAACCAAGTCTAAGCAATGTTCAAACTTGGTTATAGGAAGTGACTTAGTCATCATATCTACAGGGTTTTCATGAGTGCTAATTTTGCTCACAACAATATCACCAGGAACAATAATATCACGAACAAATTGATACTGAACATCAATGTGTTTTGTTCTCTCATGAAACATTTGATCTTTTGTAAGGAAGATGGCAGTTTGACTGTCACAAAATACTGTACTGATTTGAAGGTCTTCATTGAGTTCACTAACGAGTCCCTGCAACCAAATAGCTCCTTTACAAGCCTCAATAATCGTCATGTACTCAACTTCAGTGGTAGACAAAGCGACTGTAGTTTGCAAAGTGGCTTTCCAACTGATTACACAACCTTCGATTGTAAAGACATAACTTGTGAGAGATCTTCTTCTGTCAAGGTCTCTAGCAAAATCAGCATCAACATACCCAATGACTCCATCTCTAGTTCTTCCCAATTGTAAGCAAACATCAGTAGTACCTCGTAAGTATCTTAAAATCCACTGAAGTGCTTTCCAATGTTCTTTACCAGGATTCGCCATGTATTTGCTAACTGCGCGAGCTACATATGATAAATTTGGACGTGAATAAACCATAGCATACATGAGAGATCCCACTGCACTAGAGTATGAAACATGTGACATGTACTCAATCTCATCATCTGATTGTGGAGACAAAGCTGATGGAAGCTTGAAATTGGCTGCTAAAGGAGTACTAACAGGCTTAGCACTTTGCATATTGAACCTGCAAAGAACATTCCCAATGTACCCCTTCTAACTTAGGTACAATTTACTTGTTTTTCTATCTCTGAGAATCTTCATACCAAGTATCTTCTTTGCTGGTCTCGATTCTTTCATCTCAAATTCTTCACTTAGTTAGGCTTTGACCTTTCTTATCTCTCCTTTATCTTTTATTGCTATCAACAGGTCATGAACATAAAGGAGTGGATACACAAAAGAACCATCACTATTTTTCTTAAAGTAAACACAACTGTTAAAACTACTTTTGAAATCATGAGAAGTCATAAAGGAATCAAACCTCTTGTACCACTGTCTTGGTGACTGTTTCAAACTGTAAAGGGACTTTTTCAGCAAGCAAACATAGTCCTATTTTTCTGAGACTGTAAAACCCTCTGGTTGTTGCATGTAAATATCCTCCTCAAGTTTTCCATGCAAAAATGCATTTTTTACATCTAACTGCTCAAGCTCCAAATCATGCATGGCCACAATACCAAGTAAAGCTTGAATCGAACTAAGCTTCACAACTGGGGAGAACACATCTGTGAAGTCCACTCCTGAAATTTGATTGTAACCCTTTGCAACAAGCCTTGCTTTATATCTGGGTTCTTCAACTCCTGGAGTTCCTTCGTTCTTTTTAAACACCCATTTATAACGAACAACCTTTTTACCCTTAGGAAGTTTCACAAGATCCCATGTCCTGTTTTTGTGGAGTGATTCCATCTCCTCTTGCATAGCAAATATCCACTTTTCTGAGTCTTCACAGCTAACCGCCTCAGAATAATTAGATGGCTCTTGGTTTGCATCTATATCTTCAACCACATTTAAAGCATAAGCAATGAGATCAGCCTCGACATACTTCTTTAGAGGTTTAATTTTTCTTCTAGTTCTGTTTTTGGTGATAAAGTATTGTGGTGAAGAAGTAATTCTATTCTAAATTTTTGTACTGGCTTGAGGAGTCGACTTTGTTGTAGATTCTGGATTAATCTGATGCTCCACCTGTTTTTTATTTTCTTTATTAGAAGAGTCTTTAAGAGATAAATTAGGTAGCATAGAAGTTTCATCAAAAACAACATCTCTGCTAATCACAACTTTTCTATTTTCAGGACACCATAACTTATACCATTTCATACCAGCTTTATAACCAAGAAAAACACATTTAATGGATCTCGGTTCAAATTTTCCATTATCAACATGAGCATATGTAGGACACCCCAAGATCTTTAAATCAGAATAGTCAGTAGGATTACTAGACCATACCTATTGTAGAGTCTTTTTCTCAATGGAAATGGATGGAGATAAGTTAATCAAAAAACATGCAATAGAGGCTGCTTCAGCCCAAAACGACTTTGGTAAGTTGGCATTTGACAACATACATCGAACCTTCTCCATGATCGTTCTGTTCATTTGTTCTGCAACGCCATTTTGCTGTGGCATATGACGAATTGTCAAGTGTCTCGCGATCCCTTCTGACTTGCACAGTTTATTAAACTCATCAGAACAAAACTCTAAGCCATTGCCTTTGCGGAGGTATTTTATTTGTTTTCCCGTCTATTTTTCTATCATAGTTTTTCAAAACTTAAATGCGAAAAACACATCACTTTTTTTCTTCAGGAAAAATGCCAAAACTTTTCTGGAAAAACCATCAATAAAAGTTAGCATATAATTAGCTCCACGTCTTGAAGGTACTCTGGATGGCCTCCACAGATCATAATGAATATAATCCAACGTTCTCTTCATGTTATGGATTCCTTTAGTGAATCAAACTTTCTTTTGCTTCCCAAAAATACAGTACTCACAGAACTTTAGTTTGCAAATTCCAAGAAGTCCACTTTAGCTCAATTTTGCCATGCCATTCTCACTCATATGCCCTAGGCGCATATGCAAAATTTTAGTAATATCATCATCTGACAAGGAAGAGGAAGTGATAGCTGCATCACCAGTAACAATTGAACCCTGCAAAACATATAACTTGACAGTCTTTCTCTACCCTTTCATCACAACGAAGGAACCTTTGGAAATCTTCAAAACCTCACTTTCAACTGTGTATATGTACCCTTTTGAATCAAGAGTACTCAACGAAATTAAATTTCTCTTCAATTTTGGAACATGTCGCACGTCACTAAGTGTTCTGACAGCTCCGTCAAACATCTTAACTTTAATTGTTCCAACACTTGCAACTTTACACGAAACATTATTTCCCATCAAAATAACACTTTCAGACACTGTTTCGTGATTTGTAAACCAATCCCGATTGGGACTCATGTAGAAGGTGCAGCCCAAATCAAGGATCCACTCCTTGCTCACTTTAGAACTGTTGACAGAAGTGACTAGAAGTTCACCATCGCTGTAGTCTTCTACAACATTAGCTTCACCAAAATTTTTTGGTTGTTTTCCTTTTTGATTCATAGCTCCTTTTGATCTTGTTCTATAGCTTATAGCACTTAGATTTAATGTGCCATTTCTTCTTGCAGAAGTTACAAGTTTTACCTCTATTTGAAGACTTTAATCTACCCTTAGATTTACCGTGAGGATTCCATTCCTGTGTCCTTCCACGATCATCATTAGTATTCCGTTCTTGTCTCCCACGAAAAATGAGACTCTCTCCCTTAGAATCGAGTTTAACCACAAGATGCTTCATCTTATCATACGAGGTCAAAGAATCATAAACCTCATTAATTGTGAGAGACTCGCGGCTATATAAAATCGTATCTCTAAAGGTTGAATAAGACGGGGACAACGAATAAAGTAGAACCAACCCTAGATCTTCCTTATTATTCTAAACCTCCATGACTTCCAGGTTTGAGAGATTTCTTTAAACACTGTTAAGTGTTCGTGCACAGACGCACCTTCTTCCAAATGATGAACATAAAGACACTACTTCATATGCAACTTGCTGGTTAGAGTTTTCGACATACATATTTGTTCCAGCCTCTTACATAATGCAGCGATGGTCTTCTCCTTCATCACATCTTGCAAAATTCGTTAGACAAATGCAAATGTAATTGTGTTAACGCCTTTCGATCTTTACGCTTATTCTCTTCATTTGTTAATGTCGAAGGCATCTTATCTATCATTAGAAAGGTATCCTTTAAATCCATCTACGCAAGAGCTGCTTGCATCTTAATCTGCCACAATGCAAATCTGGTGTTGCGATCCAACAGCAGGATTTCATACTTCAAAGACGCCATTACTGTGATCAAGATGAACAACCCGGAAGATTGAATACCAATTTGTGAAAATAGAATGTCGGTAATGAAAATATATCATAAAGAAAAGAGAAATACAAATAAAGAATAGATAGATTTTTACGTGGAAACCCTTTCGGGAAAAAAAACCACGGGCAGAGGAGAAGAAAATTCACTATGTCAAATTCGAATGATTACAAGAGGAGTTTCGACTACATCTATTTATAGGTTAAAAAACCTAATTCTAATTAAAGTCAAATATATTATGCTAATAAATACTAAATATATTATACTCATAAATACTAAATCTTCTAGAAAGAAATATTTTGTTTAACTTGACTTGTACGCAATCTCTTAGAATTTGGGTCACACAACTCTAATAGTTGATAAGAGAAATAATTTCAAGAAACTTTATTTTGATTATTGCAAAGGTAAGGATAATTTTATTGTTATGTGTAACGTTAATAAATATAACCAATTTATTATGTTTTTAAATTTTCTTTTGTCAAAATTGAGATTTCACCTTTGGTTATATTTTCATTATATTGATTTCTCAAGCATTATTTTTAATTTTTCTCTTGTCAAATTCTATTTTATTTTTTAATCACAATATTGACTATTATTAAGTCAAGATCTAAAGAACATTTGGGTGCCACAAGTTCTATCTCTTGCCATGTTGAGGCTACAGAATTTTTGAACTGATCTTCCTCTCACTATGTTGATGAAGATTTAAAGTTTGGAATGGATCCTTCCCTCATCAGGTTGAAGTTGCAAAGGTTCTTCCCATTATGTTGATGTTGCAAAGTTCGGAACGAATCCACATTGGTCATCATGGATGCTGCATACTTCATCCCTCTCCATATGTATGTTGAAAAGTTTGAAACAGATCTGTCTCATTCATCATAAATGTTGCTTGCCTAACCATTTTGTTGGTAGAAAAATTGAAACTGATCTCCACCTCGCCATGTTGGTGTTGGAAAAGTCAGAATTGATTTGAAGTCTAAAAAAATACTCCTTTTGGTCTTTGAAATGCACCATGATTAACCTTAAAAAGGAAACACAAAAGTAAAAAATTGGAGAGAATTCTCAATGAGAAAAAGTGAAATGGCAACTCATAGTTTGAGAATGTTCTTAGTAATTTGGTGCCAACTTGAATGCTCTTTTGTTTCTGTTTTGACAATGAGAGCAACTTCAATATGAAGGTTATTGTAGATTCTCTTTAAAATCAAGGACTTGATAGAGGACTAAATTTAACAACACCAATTATTGATCTCTCTTAGCTCCTGAATTAAAAAAAAACCAATGAAAGGAGAATATCAACCAAGGATGATGGAAAAATTAGAAGGTCGAGCATTGCTTTTATAAGCAAAGAAAGATGAATTCGACATGAATTAAGACTTTTAATTGATTGAGGATTTTAATCAATTAAGAGTTTTAGTTATAATTGAGTGTTGAGAATCTGACAATGAATAGGCATTTAACAAGGACAAGAACATTCGTGGTCATGGGTTGAAATACCTAATGGAAGACGGCTTTATAATCCTAATTGAACTAAAAAGTATGATTTAATGAGGGATTGGCTTCTTATGGTTTCTATGGGGGGTTTATGTGAATTATAAAAAAAGTTTGCACGCAAAAGAATAACATGGTGATCGGAGAGAGTATCCATTTTCATCTTGAAACTTCAATTGCAAAGCTACAATTAAATTGTGATGATAAATTAAAATTAAAACTTCAATACCAAGTCACTTGTTACACTTCAAAAAATCATGTACATGATCAGGTTTTGAGGGTGCATTTGTAGATAAAGAAAATTTTAGACCAATTATAATACTTCGCATATCAAGTCGAAATTGTCATAGACTAAGTCAAATTATCATGGGTGAAAATTATGACATCATATTTATGTCATAATTATTTTTTTTCTAATTAATTTAAATTAATTAAGAGATAAATGATAAAAGGTTATATTACCCTAATTAAAAATATAATAAATAAGTGATGATTATTTTATCTCTAATTAATTGAATTAATAAAAGACAAATAATAAATAAATTAGTTTAAATTCTTGTAAAACAATCAAATAAAGAAGTTAAATTTTACACAAAGGTTTAGAAGTCTAGAAGTTCCTTGAAGAAACTGAAGAACTTGAAGAAATTCTGACAAACCCTATACCAGTTTTGAAGAAAAGTCTCCTTCCAATTCAATTCAACCAAGGAGAGAAAGTGAAAAGTCGTTTTTTTGAAGAAATCTATCTTTTGATCCAGTTCAATGGAAGAAGGGAGATAAAACCCGTTTCAAGAGCAAGTCACCACGACAGTTGAAGCAAACTCAACCATCCAAGATCAAGTCGAGACGACCCTTGGATCCAAACTTTCTCCAAACCCATTTTCAAGATCAAGTCTTGATGACCCTTGAAGCAAACTACTTCCTTCACCCTTGGATCGAAGCTCCATCAAAGAGAAGAATCAAAGGAATTTTCCTTATAATCAAGAAACCTAAAGATTGTAATTTTTTTCTACAGTTCATCAATAAAATTTGACACCAAATTTTCAAATCAACTTTTGACTCAAGATTTGCGTGTGTAGTATAATAAGGCAAGACTATGCAATACTCTTGGTTCGTTTGAGTCTTTCTAGTAAACTTGTGCCTTATAATTTCCCTAGTGTCCCTTTTTTGAACAATTTATATCGTTTTCTTTATTTTTCACATACGTTATATTTTTTGTTTTGATTTAGCCTGGTCGAAAGTAAGCTTGAATGCTTAACTTTTCTCAGCCCTTAATTTTGTTTGTTTTAGGTACTTATGCTTAATGGATTATTCATTTTTCTTGCTTAAAGTATTTATTACGATAGGTAAAGGCATTAAGGTGGAAATTTTGGTGAGAAGTGATAAAACATGAAATTTTAGTTTTATTTATAATTTTTGTTTGCTTTGATTCAATTATTAAAAAATCGAGAAAAAATAAAAAGACAAAAAAATTTTGAAGAAAATAAATGAAAAAAGTGAAAAAGAGAAGTCAAGAAAATATTAAAAAAAGGGATAAAAAGTGCTTGCAGTTCAAGTCATTATCAAGAGAAAAGTGCTTAATTTTTTTTTTGCTATTTATTCTAGTTAGTTTATTCTAGTTATTTTCTTTAGTTTAGGCTTTATTCTTGAGTGATTTCGAGTAATAAAAAGGACTAAATTACTTAAAAATGTCAAAAAAATAATATTACCAAAATAAGCCATTTCCTCGAAAATTTATGAGAATAGGCTGATTTTACAAAAATGCCCAATTAAAAGCTTTCTCAATAGATTTGTAGAAAAATGTTTTGGCGTTTTCAATTGATTGGCAGAAAAAGGCTTCCAATTAGAAGCGCTTTTGGTCACATCAACATCAAAAGTGGTAGCACTAATATTTTTAGGTGAAAATAAAGTGTCACCTTTTAATGTGGAAATAAAACTAAAAAAACAGGTCTTTATATAGACCCAAAGTCTTATTTCCCTTATTTTCTTAAGCGATGTGAGATATGGGTCTACTTACTCTTTTATCAATCCTTTCTTAAGCAATTTATTCTTAGACAATGTGGTATTACTTACTCTTTTATCAATCTTTTCTCATGTTTGGTGTTGTGAATAAAGGGAGAGAGAAATGTGAAAATGTATGTGAGAGATACATTATTAAATAATAATTCAATTCAATTCAATTTTTTAATATTATTAAAAATGTCATGTATCAACTTTTAATTGGTTGAAATAATTTTTCTAACAAATATAATAGTATAGGCCATAATAGTTATGAAATTATAGTTTAGATCGTTTTTTGACAAAAAAAAATCTAACCAAAATATATATAATTTGAGGGTTGTATGTTCCAATTTTTATTTTATAAAACAATAATTTAAAAATATTATTTAAAAGATAATAATAATAAAAGAAACCAAACAAACATGGCTATCAGTGATAATTACAAGATCATATGATACTTTTTCATCACTGTGCACACAAATACTAGAATTCCAAAGTTGCTTATGAATTAAGTGAAATAAACTCAACAAAAATAATTAAAAATAAATAAAATTTCAATATAAAACAAAAATACAACACTCCGAATGTATAAAAATTTCATGATAAAAAAAATATAATATAGTGTAGCATTTAATCTTATGTTGTTAATTAAAAGAGTAAGTAATTCCACATTGTCTAAGAACAAACTGCAAATGGATTATGAGTCTATATACACCCATATCCCACATTGCTTAAGAAAACAAGGGAAATGAGACTTTGGGTCTATATAAAGACCTGTTTTGTAAGTTTTATTTTCACATTAATTGGCGGTACAAGGAAATAAAAAAATTATTGGTGTTGTCGCTTTTAGTGCTGATGTGGTAAAAAATGATTCCAGCTAGAAGCATTTTCGTAAAATTAGCCTATTCACATAAATTTTCCACAAAATGGCCTATTATGGTATTTTGTTTTTTTTTGCAATTTTGAATAACTCAAGTAAAAAAGTGTGTAAAAAATGGAGTTGAAAATGTGGTGAGCAAAAAAAAAAATATTTTAGGTCATGTTTCTCCATAAAAGAGATAATAGCTAGTAGACAAAAAATCACGACTACTCGTATTGATTATTGTTTATTAATGCTTAATGTATAGATAATATTTTACATGTGTAATTCCACACGAGCACAAAGTTCCATTGTTTTTAATGCTAATTGTTCATGTAAATTTTCTAGGATAATTATGTCATGTATAGCATCCTTAACTTTTATTGCATTCATGCTTTGCAACCTCATTCGTTGTTATGTTGCTTTCTGCAACTTCCTTAGTAATTTAATTATTTGTTTGAATTATGTGCATAGTTGCATGTGTACATATTGTTGTGTGCTTTGTTTAGATTTTTAATTATGTTATGCTTGGCTACAAGCATTGTAACAGCCTGTCCGGTGTAAACCGTATCGATATATTGTTTAGTGTATAGTCAATTAAGCCAAGGGTAGAAAAATAGATAGACTGGTGATTTGTCCATTAAATGATTAGGTGGTGTATTGCGTGGATTCAACAATACGCCCAAATGAGGAACGCCTTGCTGGAATTTGCCATTTGGTAGACTCTAGCTTTTGGTAGACTCTTTTTTGAGACAATTCGCTAACCCCAGATACTTTGGGCGAACTTGTTAGTTCGCATATTAATAGACTGATTTTTCGTGTTTTAGCATGAAAATGATGGCTCAACCAGTATCGTCAGAGTTTTTGTTGAGACCTAATTGGAATTGAATTAAAGTACTATAGATGACAGCTTGATGTGTTTAGATAGCGGAATGACTTTTTTAGTTGGCTTATTTTAGTGTACAAGCAACGTTTCACAACTTACTAGGCTGATTAGTTGTAGTAGCTGGGTTTGGTAGAAAAAATTGTCTATAAAATTCATGTATTTCTTTGATTATAGGAAGAAAAAAAATCAGTTTTTCTTTCATTCCTAACTAACACGTTTGTGAGCAAGCTCTTAAGTTCTCTATTCTTCGTTAGAGAAGGCGAGAAAGGTTTCCAATAGCTAGTCATGACTCCATTGTTAAGTACCAGCTTACTGGTAATTTCTAGCAAACCCTTTGGTCATTATTGAGGGGGATTTACATTTTTGCATTAGTGAATGTATAGATTTTTAGAACTAGTTCAAAATGAATGAGACTTCCTGATTATGGGTTGCATGCAACTGATTCATGCATGCATGATTAAATTTTAGTAGATAAATGGTCTGATGGTTATAATTGTTTCTTATTTAGCTTAAAAGGCTAGTGAAGGTCCAAGTAAATGGTTTGATGGTTATAATTGCATGCGTGAGTATGACCATTTGTAACTCCTCAGCATTTGGGCCTATAAGTATTGAGCCTTGAGCAAGGGAACAGTTAGGAAGCTAAGCATAAAAGTTTATGTGAGCTGGGAATTGACAAAAAAGTATGTTTGTTTTAGTGGATAAGGGTCCAGAGAAGAGTTGGAAAAGTCCCGGGCTCGAACTTAGGCTTTAGCTAAAATTTTGGTTTTAAGTGGAGAAAACCTTGGATGCTTGGTGTAGGCCTTTTAGATTGTTGTGTTCAAAAATGTCATAAGGAAGCTTGTGGTCTAGTGGTTGTTGCGTTATTAAGGTTGCAAGGGAGCTTGGGTTCAAGTCTTGGCTCTTGCAATTGATTTTGGTTTTCTTTTAAAGGAACCTAGACTTTAACCTTTAGACCTTTTTATTAATTGAAGTTAAAGTGTGGCACAAGGAGCTTGATGGCCTAGTGGTAAGTGGTGCGTTATTGATTCTAAGGGACTTGAGTTTGAGTCATGTTATGCATAAAGGAGTATTTATTTTGCTTCTTTTTCTATGTGAGAAGCATAATTTGATTGAAATACTGCTGAGTAGAAAAGAGTTTGTAGTCTTTGGCGAGGTTTGTGGAGAGAAAAGGGGGATTTGGATACGGGTTCGGTTGGTTGTTGTTGTGGAGAAATTATTGGAGGAAATCAAGGCTATGTAAGGAGAAAGGGAGAGTTGTGCCGTATAGGGACATTAGGCACTCTTGAATTCAGTTTTTGGGATGTTTTTCTCTCAGAATTAGGTTGGTTTGTGCGAGGGAACTTATTTTTGGTCATATTTTTGTTACTTTTCTCTGTTTTTTTTGGTTTTGGGAGGCTGAATAGGCTATAGACCCTTTCGGGTATTATTTTTTTTCCTTTTTATTTGTTTTCTGCTTGACTGAATATTTTTGTTTAATTCCCTTTTCCAATCGGGTTTCCCCTTCTGGCTGATTACTGCATTTTCTCTCCCTTTCAACACTTTCAGGTTTTGGCTCTTGTTTTCTCAACATTCGGTCACCTTTTCTCTTCTTTGCCAAATTTGTGTGTTTCCTTTTTTCTCAAACGATTCCCTCTTGGAAAATTGCTCTTGTTCTTTGTCTCTCTCAATCGAATCTTAGTAGTTCATCTCCCTTTGTTCTGTTACTGATTATGTTCTCTCTTCTCTCTCCTGCATTCAGTTTAGTCTTGGTTTAAGGGATTCTCTGCTCCTACATTCCGTACTCTCTCCATTCCTGTTTTTGATTCGGCAAGTAATCTCTGTTAATCGGTAAGTCTCTCGGTTCCTTTCAGTTCTCTCTTTTACTGTTTAAGCCAAAAGGTCCGATTATTTGCTACCGATTCTTCTCTTTTCTCCTATGTGTATATTCTTTTGGGTTCTAGAACTTCCGATGGGTAAAGAGGGTGCTAGTAGTAAAGTGATAGCAAAGGTACCGACTGAGTTTGAACGCGTAGCCTTTACTCCCAAGTTTAAGCGGCGTAAGGCGTCGGCTCTTTGGGATTTTTCGCCAGGTTGTAGAAGTGTGGCTGCACCAATCTCTGGAACTAGTGGGCAACCATAACCGACTGATCTAGACAAAGGAAAGGTAATCAGTTGGACAAGTATTTTCGGTAGAGGCTATTTTTGATAAAGGGTTGGTTTGGGATTGTATGTTTAGGAATCCTAATGTTTGGATGACTAACAATATGATTTGATGGAAATAGGCTTTGGAGCACGTGGACGATTTGTACATTTTGCAATCAGGTGTGTAACTGTACACTGTAGATCATTACTATTGTAAAGCCGAGAAGCCAGAAATACGACGATTGAGGCCACATGGGCGTGCGAACGCTCGCGTGGTGAGCCGAGCCCACAAATATGGGCATCAGACTGTAGAGGCCACCACGAGCATTCTCGTGCCCTTGGATCGTTATGGGCCTCCTCGGGCTAAAATGGGCCGTGTGGGCATAATAGGCTCGTGGGTCCCACATAGATAAAAGCTACAAAAAGTGGCAGGAATTGGTTTGGGCTATGTAGTTCACATAGTCGTGTTTGAATTTGGGCCAAATGGGCCACACGAGCGTGTGGGCCCACTTGGGCCGAATATTGGCCTTTGGGCCCATTTACACTATTTTGACCATGTGGATTATCTGTGTCGCTTGAGGCGATTGTAGACCTTTTAGAAGGTCGTTATTGGTACTGAAACCCTAAAATAGGTATAATGACCATAATACCCGCATAGGATAAAATGACCGTAATACCCCTGTAGGGTAAAATAACCATAATACCCTCATAGGGTAAAATGACCGTAATACCCCTATAGGGTAAAATGACCGTAATACCCCTGTAGGGTAAAATGACCGTAATACCCCTATAGGGTAAATGACCGTAATGCCCTTGTAGGGTAAAATGACCGTAATGCCCTTGTAGGGTAAAATGACCGTAAGACCCTTGTAAGGTAAAATGATCATAATACCCCTGTAGGGTAAATTGACTGTAATACCCTTGTAGGGTAAAATAACCGTAATACCCCTGTAGGGTAAAATGACCGTAATGCCCTTATAGGGTAAAATACCCGTAATACCCCTGTAAGGTAAAATGGCCGTAATGCCCCTATAGGGTAAAATGACCATAATACCCATGTAGGGTAAAATGACCATAATACCCCTATAATGTAAAATGACTATAATGCCCCTGGAGGATAAATGACTATTTTGCCCCTCGAGGTTAAATGATTGATTTGTTTGTGGTTAAATGACTGATTTGTCTGTGATTTGAATGACTGATTCTGAGCATGGCATTCTGCATACACGACATACTACATGGGGTTGGGATACTGTTATGGAGGAAGTACTGTACTGGTGGCTTGGCCACATATATTATTATTGGCAGCTTTACTGCGGTACTGCTGTTGGCAGCTTTGCTGCGATGCTACTGATGGCTTTTTATCGATCATATTACTGTTGCTGATAGCTTTGTGCCGGTCATATTACCGTTACTGATGGTTGTGTACCGATATATCACTGCTACTAATGGCTTTGTGCCAATCATATTACTGTACTTATGGCTTGTAGCCATTCTGTTTATAGCTTATAGCTATCCTATTTACGACTCTTAGCCATTTTGACTATTGGCAACTATGTTGCGATATTGGTGTGAGGGCTGGGTGGGTCGACTCTGTCCCCACATGGTGTGTTGGGTTGGTACGGGTGGTGTGTTGGCTGGATTGGGATGGGTTTGCATACTTGCGCCATATTGATACTGTATCGGGCTTAGGCCCACACTGTTTCTGTATTGCGCTAAGGCCCACACTGTACTGTTACTATTAAAGGGCTCTGGCTTAGACTGATTCTATTCTGTATGCCGACTGTTTGATAAGGGATTACACACTGAGTTTTCAAAAACTCACCCTTCGGTCTAACTGTGCAGGTAATCCCCAGATTTAGGCAATTCGGTGCTACGAGAGACTTGGAGGTGGCCACACAACTGCTACTGTTTAAATTTGCTTCTATTTTTATAAAATTTTATGCTGGGTTTTATTTTTGTAATACGGCCTCTAAAATTTCTGGATTTTAAATTCGGGATGTTATTAATTGTGATTCTTATCTGCTAGATGTAAAACCCAATTTTCCAAAATAATAACTATTTTCAAATGCTACGTTTCCACAACTGATTCTTATTTAAATATCACATTTTCGTAAATCATTTATTTTAAATTAAGCTTGCGCAACAATAAGGTTTTGAAGGTAACAACTTTTCTTTAATAAACCTAGATCGAAGATAAACAAATGCAAAATGAGGTTTTGTATTTGAAATTTCAAGAAGGGTTTTCAATGAAAACATGATTTTCGAAAAACACTTCAATGTGACATGCCAGATTTGGCCATAACGTCTAGGCCAGGTTTGGGGTGGTACACCATTTTTTATGTAAAAACAACCTCATTGTTTCATGATCCCAGTACCAAACAATTTGTGATAAGTGAAAATGTGAATAGGATATTTGTTTGTGATGCCTGTGGAAGGGGAAGCTATATTGCAAACCGAACTGGCAGATCACGGCTCGACCTTACGAGAGAACACATGTTCAACTTAATAAGGATGTTATGAGGAGTTATGGTGGAATCTGAATATGAAAATGAATATGGCTTATATGTGATTCTGATTTTTGAAACATGGCTCTGAGGGTAGCACAAGGACCGGTCATTGGTAAACATGCATGATTGAATGTGTCAACCTAGGTACTATATGTGTTATGTTTAAATTGGCGTATTGTGTCTATATAATAGAGTCTTATGAAAATGTCTATTTTTCTTTTCTTTTCTTTTCCTACGGGTATTGATGCTTGTTTATTATTGGTATTCTTATAAATTATCTGTCTATTTTGAAACTCACTAAGTTCAATTGAACTTACTCCATCACTTTTCCTTCTCAGGCATTTTGATAGTAGAAGAATAATCAGTTGAAAGGGACAATATCAGAGCCGCGTATGCAAGTGAGCTACTTGTTATTTTTGTATCATGCATGGCTATTTTGGCAGGTGCTGTATAGATTTGTTTTACATTCAACTTATGTAATTATCTTCGTCGTTTGCACTGTTTCTATTTTAAAAAGAATTTCCGCTTTTCCTTGAAAGTGTACGCCTAACTTCGTTGAGTTGTTGTTTATGAATTTATCATTTATATGTATAGGACATAGTTAGGGCAGTGGATTGATAATAGATTGTTCTTTTATAATCTATATTATTTTCTTTAAAGATGCATTACAAAATGAAAGAAACATAATGGTTTTTAACTAAAAGAGAAATCTTCATAACTGTTTTCTAAAAATTTAAGCCAAAAAGTTTGAATCCGTCGGTAATGCCCCAGTCTATTGCCGGTCTGTCTGGCTGAATGTTATACGTCATATTTTCGTAACGGGTTAAGGGGTGCTACAAGCATAGTTCAAGTGTAGGGGAATTTTATATGTTGTATAAACTTTAATTAATTTATGAATTTTCCCTTTGGGTTATGTGATTTAAGTGCTTAATTATTTGATTTTGACTTATATTTAAAACTTTCATAGAATAGGTGGAAGAATTGAGCCAAAAAACATTGAAGGTTAAGTTTGGTAAGTCTTTATGATTTGATCTTAAACTTGACCTTAATTAGTGTTTTGACCATATCTTGAGCTACAAATTTTTGATTTGGGCCTATAATCGAGCTATTTTATCACTCGAAGCCTAAAAACATCACAAATATATTAAAAAACGACCATAAAGTTAGTGGCAAAAAATTGCAATAAACCTAAAGAAAACTGCTTCAATTCATCAAGGAGAATTTTATCTTTTCAACCTTTATGCAAATTATATAGCCTATAATTCTTAGGATCAAAATTAGGCTTAGTTGTATACAATATTATTTTTTGTTTTTTGTTTTCTTTTCAACATAAGTTGCTAAATTCTTTTTCTAGTTAAAGAAATTTCATAAGTTTTTATTCTTTAAATTGTGAGATCTAATTTATTTATTTTATTCTCTCTTTATTCCTTGGTATTTATGTTTGATTTTAATTATAAATATTCAAGTTTGTTGAATATAGGTATTATATTCGATTGTTGAGAATATTTGCATTTTCATTTAGAATTATTAAATCTATAATTGTTTATATTGGGGATCGACCCATATAAACAGCAAACAAGAAAAAAAAGAGAAAAAGAAAATTTAGCGCACAAATATTTATCTGGAAAAATCCACAATTAAGAGGATAAAAACCACGGGCAAAGTAGGCTTCACTAAATGAGCAAATAATCTGAAAGAGTAAAAAATGAAGATAACCAAAAACAAAAAACCCTAAACCCCAAAAATAAAGCTATCTAATTAAAACACAATTCTCTTAAAGCTCTCTCAAAACTCTCTTAATATTCTTATAATCTTAATGTGATGAAGATATCAATTCTAGGATTACTAAGGCCCTTTTATAACCTAAAATTCGTGTGAATATATGACTAAAATATTCCTAGAATAATCAAAGTTCAACTGGGAAAAAATAGCAGAGTTTAACTAGGAGAAGAAACTCGATTTTGTAGGTAACATGCCGCCACGTCGTGACATCGTTCACCGGCTCGTCAGAATGTCACATGTCACTTTTTCGAGATGTTAGTTTCTTCTCACCAGGATGTCGTGTGTCACGTCGTCTGGATGTTAACTCTTCCTTGTCATGACGTCAACTCTGTTTCGTCCAAAATGCAATGCACAATCCACAAATCTCCATATTGACTCATATTTCCACAACGCCCTCTTTGTCAAGCCTCGTTAGAGGCCTAACTTGATTTTGAAGGATACCTAACCAAGTTCGAGCAGTGCTTGAACTGTTGAACCTTGCAGAGTATACATACCTTTCTTGCTCATATGACCAAATCCATATGCTATTAAACCTTGCAGAGTATACACATTGTCAGTATTCTGACCTTTCATCAAAATGAGAGCTCCATGAGATACCTTAATTCCACTTGAATTAATGACAATTCTATAATTATTCGAGTCTAACATACTCAACGAGATGAGGTTTTTCCTTAAATCAAGCACAAGCTTGACACGTAACAATGTCCTGATAATCCCGTCATGTATCCTGATCTGAATGGTACCAATACTGATTACCTTACATGGTGAACTATTCCTAAATAGCACAACTTTACCTTCAACTAAACTATGTGTGTTGAACTAGTCCTTCTTGAGACACATATGGTAAGAACACCTCGAATCCAGGATCCACTTAGACGTAAGCTTAGACCTTTCTGTCATAGACACTAGCAACCAATCATCACCATTGTCTTTGACCACACGAGCATCAACTACCACTCTCTCAATTCTTTCAACAACCCTTCTATTATTATTGTGCAACTTATAACACTCTGCCTGAATGTGACCTAACTTCTTATTGTAGCCACATGTCTTATCTCGATTCCTCTACTTTGATCCAATCTTACTTCTTGCAATCAAAATCGAGGCTTGCCTATCTGGCTTTGCTATCCCAGCCAAACTCATTCTTGAGTTTGTCTTTGCTCAACAAGTTTCCCTTCACATCCTTGAACGAGAGTTTATATCTACCATAAATCAGGGTCTCCTTGGAAGACTTATATGAAAGGGGCAAAGAGCACAATAATAGTATAATGTGATCTTTATCTTTTATATTAACCTCAACATTCTTCAAATTGTTAAAGAGAGTAACAAATTGACTGATGTAACCCCTAAGGTACACACCTTCTTCCAAATGGAACGTGTACAAGCATTATTTCAACACCAATTGATTAGCCAGAGACTTTGTCATGTATAAGGTTTTTAATATTCTCCATAAGGCTACTGTCGTTTTCTCTATAAGCACCTCCTACAACACATTCTTTGTAAGGCATAATAAAATTATTGACAGAGCCTTCTCATCAAGCTCATCTCATTTTGGCTGATTCGTATCCTCGAGCTTTTTCGATGTAATGATTTTCTTCAAATCGTTCTAAACCAAAATTGTTGTCATCTAAACTTGTCATAAAATTAAATTTGTGATTCCATCGAACTTCTTGATACTGAATCTCATTGTTGCCATCCTAGACGAGTCGATTGTGAAATCCAAACCAAGTTATGATGCCAGTTTGTTGGGGATCGACCCGTAAAATAGCGAACAACGATGAAAAGAGAAAAAAAATTGCGCACACAAATATTTACATGGAAAACTCCTCAATTAAGGGGATAAAAACCGCAAGCAAAGTAGGCTTCACTAAATGAGCAAACAATCTAAAAGAGTACAAGATAGAGATAACCAAAAACAAAAACCCTAAACCTTAGAAACAAAGCACTTTGACTAAAACATGAAATTCCCTTAAAACTCTATTAAAACTCTCTTAATTTTCTCTTAGTCTTAATGTGATGAAGATATCAATTCTAGGGTTATTAAGGCCATATTACAGGCTGAGACTTATGAGAATATATGACTAAAATATCCCTAGAATAATCAGATTTCAACTGGGTAAAGATAGCATAATTTAATTGGAAGAAAGAACCTAGTTTAGTAGGGAACATGTTGCCAATTCGTGACGTTTATTGGTTCATTGAGACATCACATTTCGCGTCATCGGGATGTTGGTTTCTTCTCGTCAGAACGCCGTGTGCCGCATCGTCAGGACATCGGCTCTTCCTCATCATGATGTCAACATTGTTTTTTCCAAAATGCGAGGCACACTCCACTGTTTAATTATGCAAATACTTGTGATAAATAGCACAGTGTATGTCACAATATGCAAATTTACTGTTATATGAGTATGTAATTTAGTTTAAATGAACCTCACTTGTACGTGTTTGTTGGCTAGAATTGGGGATCTCTAGTTTTCTATACTATTAACAAATTAAAATTAAATGAAGGTTTAAGATTAAAAATAAATTGATAAAATAAAAATTAAAAATAAAAAGTTAAGAAATCAATATAACGAAAATCTAGTCAAAGACAAAATCTCAATTTTGATTCAAGACTTTGATCGTTGATGCAAAAATAACATCAGTATTCTTTAATAAATTGGTTGTACTTACCAATGTCACACCTAGTAATCAACCTCTCTTTATCTTTCTGATATCTAGGAGGAAGCTCATTAAAATTGTTTCCTTTTTTAACAAACAACCTTATAACGATGTCATTAGGATTTTATTTATTAATAGTATAGAAAACTAGAGATACCCAATTTAAGCCAACAAACAAGCAATTAAACTTCACATTATTATTAATTTACTTGTTGGGTGAAACAAGAAGCAAGTTTTTTCTTTCATTAAAGAGAGACTTAGTAAAAGAATTTTCAACTAGAAGAATAACTTGATTTCTAGATTAAGGAAGGAAGTGACTTTGAAGAACGTTGCACAAGCTTTACCAGTGCATTGTATGATTGTCTTTCTTGTTTCGTTGGGTACTTGTGAAGCCTTGCAACGAATGATGAATTCATTCTAGTGGGGCTTGAGGTCTGTGGAGACAAAAGGAATTCACTGGGCTTCATAGGATAGACTTTGTATTCCAAAATAGTTTGGGGGTATTTTAGAACTTGAATTGTTTCATTTTGGAGATTATTTGCAAAGAATATTGGAATTTTATAACAAGCCCCAATTCTCTTCCTAGTAGAATTTTCAAGGCTAAATACTTTCTTGAAGGTGAGTTCACTGATTTAACTGAAAGTTGCAACCTTTCATTTATTTGGAAGAGTATTCATGCGACAGTAATTGTTCATGCAAGGAACTCGATAGAGAGTTGATGATGGGAATCACGTCCAGGTTTTTAAGGACCCTTGGTTGCCTACTGATGCAAATTTCTACGTTTTTTTTTTAAATTTGTTAAAAGGCATGGAATTAATGAAAGATAGTGAGCTATGGGATGCAGTGGCACGAGCATTTAGTCGAAGGGATTCTGACACCTCACAATGCCAGTAGAATCTTGAACCAGCCCGTATGACCAACTAATATAGCATTATAATAAAAAGGCCACCTATAATGTTAAGTTCGGTTTGCTCTATCCATTTGAACGATGACGCCAGTTTTGCAACATTTTGTTAATGGACCTTACCAGTAAATTTAGAACTCTAAGTAGCTTCCCAAGATTAAGGATTTTTTATGTTGATGCTTGCATAGCTTTATCTCGTGTAAGAGTGACCTCTTGAAAAAAGAGTGCAGTATTGATGTTTGTTACTTAAGATAAGCTAGTAGAATCTCTTAATCACATCTTGCTTCTCTTTGCTGAATGAGTTCTTTCTTTTCTATATGTCTTAAGACAAATTTAGTTAAGATAGGAGCACAAAATAGGATAGAATTAAAAAGATGATAATATGGCTCATGGTGGAGGTACTTTGCATTAAACAAGCCCTTAAGCTCAAAAGTAAAGTTTCAAGGGTTAATTTAATAAGGTCGGCTTGAAGACTCAAACGATCCAAAGAACAGTGCCTATATCATGTTTAGATATTTATTCCTCCTAGGATTTTGCCTCAAAAAAGTTATTAAGTCAATTCTAAAGACTTAATCATTGATGCATGTCTACTTCCAAAGAAATTAAATTTTCATGGAAAAGACTACATAAGACTAAAGAACATACAAGCATTCTATCACTCAAGATGACATAAAAATAACTTAGATAACATCAGAAATCATGCCTGTATTTGAACAAAATTATGAACAAAAATTCTCCCTCGACATTCATTTATTCCGACATACTTAGGTGAAAAGATTGAAACATACTTGCAAAATTTAAAAATTCATGCAAGATATTGCCTTACCCCCTTTAAAAAAAGCAATTTCTCATTATGAAAACAAAGTAAGGAATGAAAACTGAAGGGTTGTAAGAAAAGAGAGGTGAGTCATAAAGACTACTTAAGTACCAAGTCTTTCTTAACAATGCAATCCTAGACATGTTCATTCCCATTACCACATCATTTTGTTGTTTCTAATGAAGAGGCATAAAGCTTATTTTATTCATGCTTGCAATATCCTATTTATTACGCGAAAGCAAAATACTAGCTTGGAAATAAAAATAAGCACCTAAAAAGAAATAAATATTAGAGATAATGAATTCCCCTTTTTATTTATTTGACTTATCCCCCTTGTCTTCCTCCTTTGATGCTCTATCCTTGTTTTCATCCTCATCCTCTTCAAATATAATCTGGGAACTCAGGAACAAAACTGTTAGAGATATTTTTGAACGTATTTCTTACAGAATCATCTCTAATCTTCACATATTTCCAAGAAACCTACTGTTGGTTATGCATAAATTTCGTCATATTAATCATAATAGAAAATTCTGATTTCTTCCTAGTATTTGAATAAGTGGGCATAGGAATGGTCAACTCAGGATCAACACTTGGTTCAACGAGCTCATCAGTATTCAACTCTTCTCTTGGTTCATAAACTTTTGGTTCGTTTATCGGTTCTGGATTGTTTGGTTCTTCTTTAGATTCTATTTCTTCTCTGTCATCAACTGAGTCAGCTTCTAGTTCAGATTTTTTCAATGAATCATCAATTTCTGGTTTGGTTGGTTCGCTTGGTTCAAATGGGTTGAGCTCATTGACATTCTCCACTAACCTTTCAAGATCATGCGCTGTGATGCAACCTTGAACATACGAGACCTTCAGTTGTGCTTTTGCTTGATCTTGGGCCCTTAAGAAAAGTAGAGTTATCAATGATGGACAGTAGACACTTCTTGTCTTATTTCTAGCACAACCGTGGATCTCCTTGAGAATAATCTTCCCAATATTGATAGACCTTTCTATCATAATTACATACAACAAAAGCATGTGCTCCATCGAGATGGTGGAACCATGTGAGATAGGCATGAAACTATATTGAACAAAGTAGAACCATACCTTAGCTATTGGTTTTAAATGTTCCCTTAGGAAAAAATGATTATCATACTTTCTTATAATCAATTGAGATCCTAATTTGTCACAAAATTAAGCACTTGTTGAAAAAAATCTTAATTTATATTTGTCATCATGGCAAAGTACTCATCTTCTTCAACATCAAGTAGGTTAAACAAATCACTAATGAAGTTAGAAGTTAGGGGTGCCTCCCTCTTGCGTACAAGAACTTCAATAGCATCTGGCATAGTTAAATTGGCATTGAAATCTTAAACTAACTCCTCTTCAGGTAATGATCGTGCATCGCAAAAATAGTTCCAATTGAGGGCATCAATTGTCTTTTGCATTGACCAAGACACAACCATATTTTGATTGCTCTCCAAATTGAAACCTTTTTCTGGCAACTTGGGTTGACTTTTGAAGATATAATTAAACCTTTCTTTTGCTTCGTCATCTTGAATCACAATTGGATTTTCAGCAAAAGTCTTAAAGGATCTAGTTCTTTTGCGAGACATGGTGATTTTTTTTGGAAAATAGGCAGAGTTTTAGCAAAAGGAAGGAAAAGAATCAACAATAGATGAGAGCAAAGAGTTTGTGGCGGGGATAATATTACGACAGCAACAGAATTGCAGTGGCTGTAAGCTTGGGACACGATGGACTTGCGGCAACGATGGACTTACAGCGACAATAAGGAGGGTTTTGCGATAAGGGAAAGAAATTAGAGAGATTCTTCAGGATTTAAGCCGACGACTAAGAGGAAAAAGAGTAAGTGGCTAGGGTTTAAGCTAATTGCTTGAATTGTTATGAAAAATATGATTGGAGAGGGGGTTTATATGGTAGTGAATTAGGACAAACTTGTAATAAAAATTTAGCTACAAAGGTGACTTGGGCGGCAAGGTTAAGATGGAAGCAGAAGTTGGCGGTAAAATTAGGGTTTTGGGAACCCTTTGGACGACAATGTGGGGTAAAATATTCCTCCTTGTTGTTTGAAGCCTTGAGCCCAAACTGTATTTACAAACTAGATTGTTTAAAATAAAATAAACAAATTAGTATTTGGGCCAATTTGACCCCTTATTAACGTAAAAAAATAAAAAAAACATTAAAAATAGAAATTAAAATAAAAATAAAATTTCAAATTTAATTAGAAAATTTCTTCTCAAAAGATTACATAAAAATAATTCCCAGAAAAGGTTGGAGAGGTCATAAGTGGTCCCGCTTAAGTTCAAATCTCCTTACACAAAATTAATTAAATGTACTAATTTAAGAAAAATAATTTCTAACTATTTATTAAAAAGTAAGATTATGAAAATTAAGGGTCTATTAATTTGAACGAGGTTTTAACTCGCTCAACTTCACCATCCTAATAGTTTTTGAGACGTTGACTATTAACTTTAAACATACCTCTATGGTTGTCGTACAATTCTACAACTCCATATGGATAAACTTTGTAGATGGTATATGGTCCTCTCCATCGGGATTTGAGCTTCCCAGGGAATAACCTTAGCCTCAAATTAAATAACACTTTTTAACCTTCTCTGAATTCACGAGGTTGTATATGATTGTCATGCCATCTCTTAAATTTTTCTTTACACATATTGGCATTTTCGTATGAAAATAACATCAACTCTTCTAACTCATCAAGTTGTAGCATGCTTCTCTCACCGGCTTGCTTAAGATCCAAATTTAATTGTTTCAAGGCCCAGTGAGCTTTATTTGCCAATTTAAGTGGCTGATGACATGCCTTTCCAAAAACTAACCGATAGGGGCACATTCCTAACGTTTTCTTAAAAGCAATTCAATAGGCCAATAGAGCATCATCAAGCCTTGGAGACCAATCTTTTCTACTAGGGCGACTACTCTTTCAAGAATACCTTTGAGTTCACAATTCACCTTTTCAACTTGTCCATTTGTCTGTGTGTGATAGGCAGTAGCAATTTTATGTTTCACATCATAGTTTTCAAGCAACCACTTAAGTCATTTATTTATAAAGTGAGATCCTTCATCGCTAATTATAGCTCTAGGAGTCCAAAACCGTGTAAATAGATGCTTATGTAGGAATCACATTATTACCTTAGCATCATTTGTTGGGTATGCCTCGGCTTCAACCTAGTTGGATACATAATCCACAACTACCAAAGTATTCTTGTTCCCATAAGGAGTAGGAAACAGGACTAGAAAATTAATGCCCCACACGTCGAATAATTCTACCTTTAAAATATTTGTCAAGTGCATCTCGTTCCTCCTTGTTATGTTTCCAATTCTTTGGCATCTATCGTAGTTTTTCACATATGCATATGCATCCTTAAACAATGTAGGCAAAAAAAATCCTACTTGCAAAATCTTTGCTGCAAGTGCGAAAACCACCAAAGTGCCCTCCCAGAAATAATACCGACTATCATGAAAGAATTTCTTCCTTTGTTGGTATGTCATTTCTCGAGGAATTATTCCTCATGCTAAATAATTGGCAAAATCAACAAACCAAGGTGTTTCATGAATTCAACTTACCTCAAAGATATGGTCATTAGGAAAATTCTCATTAATTGGAACAAGTGAAGAAGTTACCTCATTTTGTTCCAGCCTCAACAGATGATCAATGACTTGATTTACAGCACCCTTTCTATCTTGGATCTTAAGGTCAAATTCTTAGGGTAAAAGTATCCAAATAATTAGCCTCGATTTAGCATATTTCTTTGAGAGTAAATACTTAATGGCCGCATGATTGGTAAACATTGTAACTTTGGTACCTATAAGATATAAACGAAACTTGTCAAAAGCAAAAACTATATAGCAAAGAGATATTTTTCGGTTACCGTATAATTGAGTTGGGCTCCTGTCAAAGTTCTGCTTGCGTAGTAGATAGGATGAAACACTTTGTTTCTTCTTTGACCTATCATAGCTCCAACAGTAAAATTGCTTGCATCACACTCAAATGGTGAGTTCCAATCAGGTGTAACAATTATTGGAGTTGCGATTAATCGACGTTTTAATTCCTCAAAAGCTTCTAAACATGCTTTGTTAAAATAAAAACAATTATCTTTTCTAAAAGCATACACAAAGTTTTATAATTTTTTGAAAATCTTTGATAAACCTACGATAAAAACTAGCATGGCCTAAGAAACTTCTAACTCCTTTCACACTAATTGAAGTTGGTAATCTTTCAATTATGCCCACCTTTTCTTTATCCACTTCAATTCTGTTTTTCGAAATTTTATGTCCTAAGACAATTCCCCCTTAACCATAAAATGCCATTTCTTCCAGTTAAGGGCAAGATTTGTCTCCTAACATCTTGTTAGTACCTTAGCCATATCCATGAAAACTTCAAAAATGATTTCAACCATATCAATGAAAATTACCATCATACATCACTGAAATGTGGTAGGTGCATTACATAAGCCAAAAGACATTCTCCTAAAAGCAAATGTACCGTATGGGAAAGTAAAAGCAATTTTACGCTGGATGTACCGTATGGGAAAGTAAAACCAATTTTACGCTGGTCTTTTGGGGCAACAACTATTTTGTTGTATCTTGAATATGCATCTAAAAAGTAGTAAAATTTATTACTTGCCTGTAGGTTTAACATTTGATCCATAAAAGGCAACAAAAAATGATCCTTACGAGTGGCTTTGTTCAATTTTCTATAGTCAATACAAATTCTCTAACCCGTGAAAATTCTCGTTGGGATTAATTCGTTACGTTCATTCTCAAAAATCGTGATTCCACCTTTCTTTGGTACACATTGTACTGGACTTACCCAAGAACTATATGAGATGGGGTAGATAATTCCCTCATCTAATCATTTGGTCACTTCCTTCTGTGCTACCTCTTTCATGATAGGATTAAGTCTCGTTTGTCCATCAATTCTACCTCACTCACCTTCCCCTAAAATAATCTTATGCATATAGAAGGAAGCTCTTATACCTCGTATGTCAGCTATGGTCCAACCAATTGCCTTTTTAAATTTCTTTAAAACAAGAATCAGTTACTCATCTTGGTGTTTTGTCAATTCTGTTGAAACAATCATAGGCAAAGTAGAATTGTTACCTAAATAAGCGTATTTTAAATGGGAAAGAAGTAACTTTAGTTCAAGCTTAGGCAGTTCTTCGATTGATAACTTGGGTTTTGTAAATTCCCGAACTTCCAACTCTATCAATTTGAACCGCAGTGGTGAACATAACTCGGATTGGCTTCCATCAAAGCTATGTTTTCATTACCTTTTTCATCTTCCAATGGTTCAGACCCTAAAGTGTTCTCCCATTCTATAGAAATTAAGGTTTCTAATTCCTCTATTACTGAACATTCTTTCGTCGGATCGAGAAATTTTATCGCCTTCAAAACATTAAACATTACTTGATCATCTTGAACTCTCATTGTGAGTTCTCCTTTTTGCACATCTATCAACGTTCTTCCCGTAGCTAGGAAAGGTCTCCTAAAGATGACCGAAGCTTGCTTATCTACTTCAAAATCTAACATAATGAAGTCAGCAGGAAAAATAAACTTATCAACTCTTACCAAAACATCATCAATCTTTCCCTCGGGATATGTTAAAGATCGGCCTGCAAGTTTAAATGTCGTCTTACTTCACCTATCCCCAATAGCTTGAAAATAGATTTGGTCATCAAATTGATGCTTGCTCCTAAGTTGCACAAAGCTTTACCGCAGTAAGATTATCCAATGCTATAGGGTATCGTAAAGCTTCCAGGGTATTTCAATTTCGGAGGTAGCTTGTTCTGTAAGAACACACTGCACTCCTTCATTAAAACAACAGTCTCATACTTACTACATCTTTTTTTCTTGGACAAAATATCCTTCACAAACTTTACATAGTTGTGCATTTGCTCTAAAGCTTCCACGAACGAGATATTAATGTGCAGTTGCTTTAAAACATCCAAGAACTTCTTAAATTGCACCTCATGTTTCTACTTATACTGCTGATGTCTTTGAGGATATGAAACTTTAGGTTGAAATGGAAAACTTTTTTTAGAAGGAAAATCTGCAAAAGAAGGTGTTAGCTTTTTTGAATTCACTAGTTTAGGATTTACCTAATTAGATTTTTCAGCATCTGACTTTTTTGGTGTAGGAACTTCAACTGTTGGTTAACTTTGCTCCTTTTGAATAGGGTCATCTTCAACCATAACCTTCTTGGGTTCCAAAATGTTACCACTTTGTAATGCAACCACCTTGCAATGTTCTTTACCAAAATTCCTTGGATTTTGTGTCGTTTGGCAAGGCTCTTTGCAGTCTACTACAAAGTTTTGTAGCTAACTGGCCCATCTAGTTCTCTAGATTTTTTAGTGTTGCTGCTTGACTTTGGATCAAAGCATCATTTTTTTCCATGTACGCTTTCAACAAGTCCTCTAAACTGTTTGATGATTTAGCTTGAGGTGGTTTTAGGGCTGGTTGACTAACCCTTGAGATTGGTTGGGTCTATCCTGCATATGAGTGTTCGGTCCATTTCCTTGGTTACTCTAGGAAATGTTCGGATGATTACGCCATGAAGGATTGTAGAAGTTGGACTGCGGTCCTTATCCACTTCTATTTTGATACTGATTCCTTACACAACACAGAGACTCAGGGTTTGAAGGGCAATTCTCGAAATAGTGACCATCCCTACAGTATACACAGTAAACTACATCATACTGGCTTGGTGATTGAGCTGCAAAATTATTAGAACTATTAGTGGTAAACTATTTTAGCATGGAGGATAAAGAAGATACATGAGCAAAGAGTGAAGTGAGAGCATCGACTTCATGAACTGTAGCTACTCGTCTTCCTAAAGCTACTCCATTTGATGGCCATTGGTAACTGTTGCTAGCGATCCTCTCGATAATATCGTAAGCCTCGTTAGAAGACGTTGACAAAATTGCATTGTTCGTAGAAGCATTAACCATCAATTTTGTGTGTGCGTTGAGATCGTTAAAAAATGTCTCCAACTGATGCAATGAGGAATCCCATGATGTGGAGATGTACGAAAAAATTCTTTAAATCTTTCCCACGCCTCGTACAAAGACTTGTCATCCAATTGTTGAAAAGTGGTTATCTCATTTCGTAACTTTTCATTTTTGCTCGATGGAAAATACTTAACCAAAAACCTTTCTAAAAATCTTGCAATGTAGATATTGAACTTGGTGGAAACGAATTCAGCCATACTCGTGCTCGACCCCACAACAAGTATGGAAACAGCTTCAACCTTAATGCATCTTCAGTCAAACCTACTATCTTAAAGAATCACTCACTTCCATGAATAATCTAAGATGAAGATGTGGATCTTCCGTGGGCATACCACTGAACTGCCCACCATTTGGAGCATTTGAAACATCACTTCTTTCAATTCAAATTGGGGTACCTCAATATTCGACCTTTTAATTCTTGGATTTAACTCATTGAAAAATGGCACAACGTATAGTCTAAGGGCACGATCCCCATCATCAACAATAAGTGTTGGATTGTGCACATGATTGACTCCATTACCTTTTCCATCATTTTGATTTCTAAGGTTCATCTCGGTTTGACATTAAGCTAATGTCTCACATCTTCTCTTTCTAGATGTCTGCTCAATTTTAGGGTCTACAGGTAATAGATCGATGATTCGATCTATGTTCATAAACACCTGATAAATAACTCACAAATAAAGAATAAAAAAATTAGTAATTTTAGAAATTAAATAAAAATCGAACTGTAAAAATAATTTCACAAAGAATGATTAAGGTAACAGCCCCTGGTAACAACGCCAAAAAATTGTAACGGGATTTTGTGCAAGTGTACACAGTCGTTCAAGTAATAAGAAGTAAAATGAGTTATCATATCCATAAGGAATGTGTATGTTAATTAGGTATCTGTAAAATTATAAGTTAACAATTTGGTGATTAAAACACAATAATTTGAGTGATGATGATGAAACTAGATTAATTTAACTAAATGCAAGATTGAGCCCTAATGCAATTTTAAACTAAGTATGCAAAATTATCTAAATGTATGAATGGATTTTAGCAACAGAAACACAACTTCAACAATCAACATCATGTGTAGGCTAGGATAATTAAATTAATCAAATTAGTTCATTCTCATCATGCTTAACAGTGTTCGGAAAACATTCTATAGCAACTCGATGTTTCATGAGTTTGGAAACCAAATTAAGTCCTTTCAGAGTCTTTTACTTAGTGAAATATGCATTTTACTGATCATATTAAACTAAGGGTTTCTTAGTATTTATGTGAGGTAACAGGGACAGATTAAGTTTGAAACATTTTAATCACATAAACCTAAAAAGTACGCAAGATAATAGAGCTAATTAAAGTTATTATGAACCTTCAATTTAGTTGTATTTAATGATCTAAATTAAGCATGCACTTTTCAATTATTGTGTTATAGCCGTCATTTGGTTAGGATCGCTCAGCTAATCTTAATGCATCCAATCACGTATGAATGAAATACATATTGATTTTAATTGAAACATGATTAACTAAGGCACAAACAATTTAAACATGATTCAGACAAATATTATTAAATTAATGTAATCATCCTAGCTAAATAGAATTCAGCTATCATTGTTGATGAAAAAAATCTTAAAACACATTGAAAACATGATTAAATTAAGCAACTAGTAAGGAAATAGTAAACTCTATTTCAATTCAACAGCCTTTCGAATTTGGATTGAAAGAGTTCCACTGATCTGCCCGTTGCTCTTTTGGTAATGGTTCCTCAAGGTGGCCGACCAAGAGGTGATCTTCTCAAGGCTTTTGTTGGTTGAAATCAAAGGGTAAATGGGGTGATAGGTGCGGAAATGGAGAAGATAAATGAGAGGATGAAAGGATGTTGTAGAATGAGAGATGCTTGATGAATGAAGGGACGTGAGGGATGATTTGAGAGGTGAGACTAGTGTGGCATTTATATGTGAGGTTGAGGTGAAGTTTATGAAAAATAGGGATTGGAATCCCTCTATCTTCTCCATTGCTTGGCCAACCACAATATATGGAAAGGGAGGTGATTTGGTTGCTAATTTTGAGCACAAAATTTTGCTATAATTAGGCATAGAGTGGACAGTTTCAAATGAAATCTTCCAAGGTTGTTTTCTGATTAAATTGCAACTACAGGGACCTCCAATAAAATATCCCAAAGCTGATTTTGGGGAAGCCATATGGTTGTGTCAAAATTGGGTTTGACTCTCCCTTGTTAGATGATTTAATGATCCAATAAATAACCAAACATGTCCACTTTGTAACAACACTTTAACTGGGTAAAGTTAACATCCTTATGACCATATTTTGCATGGTTTTGCCTTCCAAGTAAGGTGGATGTGTTCATATCCATGCAACATTATAAAAATTAACACATTAATAATTAACATGAAAATAATATAATTTATACACAAAAATCATGTAATAAATGTGAATATGATAACCTATTGTGCCAAAAATCAACTCAACCTAGGTACATGCCAGATAATTAACAAAACGAAACTAGACAAACATTGTTGTGTAGAGTTCCATGGATTTGATGCTGAAGTCACGTTCTGAAACTTCAAGTTCCACCTATACTTGTGCACAGAATAAATAAATTGTACGCTAAGCGTTAACACTCAATGGTAATTTCATGGTCCAAGATAATAACATCTTAACATAAGCATTTGATCCTAATAAGTACAAATACAATATCTACCTAATTTATATCCCTATCATGTCAAGCAATTTCATTATCAATTTCATGTTGAAGTATACATGTGGAAATTAACAAATCAATTCATTCTTTATTGCATTTGAAATGACCAATTAATACTAGTTATCAAATGCCAAACTTCATATCCTTTAAGATTCTAAACCATTTATGAAATAAACGTACATAACTTTAACATTAAGTCATCCAATTCTAAGATAAATTAGTATCAGTTAACCATTAGCTTTCAAATTCAACATGAATTCAACATTTACACATACAAATCATTGGCATTAAATCATTCAAATCTCCTGATCAATCCATATAATTTACCTTTATAACTTACCTTTCAATCCCTTTTTGGAATCTACCAACCTATTTGTATTCATTTCGACCTCAGTGCTTATTTCCAACCATATTCATAATCTCTTTTATTCATTCTCTTTAACATGAGTCACATACAAGCACACATATAGTCCTATATGCATTTATCAATTTATATACTCATAATATTTTCACATAATTTATTTCATTACCATATTCTCTTATCAATCTATTCCATTACATTTTCAATTTTCCAATTTCATTTATAATGTTTCGCCCGAATTTATCAAGTACTTATTTATAATTTGTGTAAATTACTTTTTTACTCATTTCCTTTTAATAATTTAAGTTATTACATGCATTTTGTTAAAATTGTTCTTTTTAATTTTTTATATAATAAATATAAATTTGATTTTAAATAAATTATTTTGAATATTTTACTTAATTGAATTAAATTTTAAAGTTATAATATTAAAATTAATGAATATTAAATTGTTAAGTTTAAAAGGTACTTTTTAAAAACCACATATCAATAACATTTATCAAAAAATTTATATGTTTCAAATACAATAAGATTTAATTACATTCATTAATTAAAGTAGAGAAAAGATCAATAAAATTGCAAAAGAAAAATCGAATATTAAAAAATTGAACATTAAAAAAATTAATTAATCAATATATATAAAATATAACCTATAAGAAATGATTAACAATATTATTTAAATTATTGGTTAAAACTTTTTGTATTATTTTAATATTAAATATTTTTAAAATTGAATAAAATTAATATAACTTATTCTAGATTAGATAAATGTTTTTAAATATATTTTTTTAATTACATCTCGTTTTCAATTTATTAATGATTTTTAATTTTTTTAAAATTGTAAACAAAAACTAATATCATAAAAAATATTATAAAAATAATATTTTCAATTGATTTTTGCATCACACAAAAATAAAAACTAATATATAGTATAAATTAACTCGAAAATATCTAAATAATTTTGACCCATTAATTAAAAATAAAATTAATGTTTCGCAAAGCCATTAAAATTAATTCACCCGTAAAAAATTAATGACCCAGACTTTCTTAACCATATATTGTTTTTATTTTTGTTGACATATTCATAACCATTTATGTGATTTTGCACCTAAATGACACAAGATTAAACCTTGTCATCTATCATCCCTTTCCAGGCCTGTTTTTGACATTTTTGGGGCATTGGGTGAAACAATAAATCAGACCCTTTAAAAAAATTATAAAATGTAATACAATAAAATAGAATCACATACTAGTAATGTAACACCCTAAACCCAGCCTAGGCGTCCAGACCAAGTCCAGAGAGTTACATCAACGATACTAAAACGTCACATTTATAACATAGTCAGAATATACCATTTCATACATAATGTCCAACACAGTAATTAAGTGGGTATATAATCTTTCCAAACATCATAATGTGTTAGAATATCGAAAATCCTAACAGGAGTATTTAGAATAACGATAAAAGCTTGACCAAGATCCTGCAGCGCCGACCCGTTCAAGTCTGAGAACCACCTAAAATCTAATCAATAACAAAGTAAGTTGTGAACTCAGTGTGTAAAATAATTTTGTTCAATTAAGACACATTTATCGATTAGTTTCCGAATTCAATGATTCGATTTGATAACAGAAGTATTTCTAATTTAGATTCGAGATCGATTAACTATAGATGCATAACAATTTCGATTTCCTATTCAAATCAGATCAAATTCAGATGCAGATATTCCTAACCCCATCCGCTACACACCATCTTCGGCCATCCCAATACACTGTTAAGGGCATTCAATGCCCAGCCAACCCTACACACCACAGAGTGCCTATTTGACACGTTTACAGAAACACAACTTAGTTGCTAGATCATAATGCAACGAAGCGCCAGAACCAGAATTATACACATGGTGGCTTAACCACTGATTCAGAGTAGATTGCCTCCTTCTTCATAATATCCCAACTCATGCAAATTCAGAGTACAGATATCCACAATATGTATTCCATTATTCTAAGTTATTTTGCAAGTTGATAACACAGTTTAATATCAGATTAAGTATTACAATACACATAATTATGATATTCATACGTCTGTTATAGAGTATCAGAGAGTTCTTTTTCAGTCAAATTCATATCATTCATACAATTGGGAAGTCAATATCAGTCATAAACAACATTTACGACCTCAAAAAGGGTTTCAGGCCCTTTTTAAAATGCCATACGGCCTGGGCACATGCCTATGTCCTTTGCTCGTGTTGTTCCAAAACATAAACAGAGAGTTACACAGCTTCGACACACTATCGTGTCCTTGCCCATGTGACTCACACGGCCTGGCTACACACCCGTGTGCTTGCCCGTGTGGTCCTAGGTCATAGACAGTGAGTTACACGGCCTAGACACTGTCTGTGTCCTTTGCCCTTGTGAACACTACACTAACATGGCCACATACGACCTGGACAGATGCCCGTGTGCCTTGGCCGTGTAGCTCCAAATCGATGAAAAATGAGTTACACGGCCACCGACACGGCCGTGTGGCGTCGACAGTCACATTTTTTTACAATCAAAATTTTTGAAATTTAAGAGTTTCGACACACACCTAGTCTCGTTTGACGAAAAAATAATGTGGAGACTACTCGAAACCTAATTAACCATTCAACAATCAATCAATTGACTAAACTGACTAGATAACGCAACCACTAATACTCAATCAATTATGTCGAATAAATCGATGCCAAGAAACTTTCAACAACGAACGCTTACCGAAGATCAGCCGAACTAATTCGTAACAGCATGCGAAGTATTACCCTCCTCCGAAATCACGCCTAAAGACAAGATTAACAACTAATTAACAATAAATTACAAAAATGATACGAACTCATATTCGATGTCGAAATCGAGTCGTAAGTTGCCCGATCATTAGATTAAGTAATCACGTTTTCAGTTTAACAAAAAGGTTGTTTTAAAGATGATAGTTTAAAACAAAGAACGTTAATAAAAGATAGGACGATGGAATGATGGTAAAATGAATTAATAGTGGAAGAAAGAACCTCTATTAGCAAATAGAGACCAGAATCTTATAGTGCTATCAAGGGGAAGTGCGAATAGCTGGATAGGACCGTGTCGCTCTATCTAGAAAGATAGGAACCAATCGAAATAGTTGGGTGAACGCCACACTCGAAGAGTGATAAGTTCGAAAAAGGAAACTAGATTAACGCCACTAGCAAGCTAGATAAGTCAATTTGAATCACTAAGAACTGTGAGAGTTGAACAGCTCACAAATATGTTATATTTCATCAAAGATCAAAAGTTAAGTAACCTTGCAATTGTTTACAAAATAACTATTTATAGGCTACTGATGATCCAGCCGAATAGCCACTAATTGATTGCAAATAAATTAAACTAAGTTGACTTAATTTTCAGCTAAAATAATCCAATGAATGGCTTCAATGATTAGCTTGGCTGTTGGTGTCCTCGAACAGTCAATATGAGTGGACTTAATGGTTGAGCTGTGGGAACATTGAATTTAATAGGTCAAGTGTTTAAAGCTTGAATTAAACCTTCCTTGAAGATGCCAAATGCATGTACAACAATTGAATGCAATTGGTGGCACCCGAAAAGCCATTGGTGTGAACACTCAGTGCAACACCCCAAACTCGACCTAGAAGTTATGGCTGAATCTGACGACCTCACATGGTGTTGCATTTCAAAAAATATGTCGTTGCTAAATCCTCTTTTCTATTTAATCATTTTTATTATCTTATGTTAACATCAAATCGTGTCGTTCGTTTTCAAAATATTATTCATTTAAAAATCATTATTCAATATCAAAAATTTTTATTTTTTATTTTTATTGCAGAAGCTTTTAAACAGTTTGCTTATTCGTGGTATTTTTTATAAAACATTAATTTCAATTGAAAACCCGAGTTTTACCTAACACTAGTAGATTTAAATCATAAAACCTTATAAAATCCAAATTTTAAATCAAAATTCGTAAAGGCCATAATTACAGCAAAATACTCCCAAATAAAAGTAGAATCATAAATAGGTAGTAAACAGTGTAAAAGAAGTCGTGTGGCCACTACTGAGTCCTCCGCTGCACCGATCCGCCTATATCTAGGGATTACCTGTACAGATTAAATAGAAGGGGTGAGTTTACGTAAACTTAGTGTGTAATCCCTATAGAAATGAACAGATTAAATAGAAGGGGTGTGTTTCCACTATTTACTTATATGATCCTTCAAAGCTGTCTATTTGAGTCACTGTTACAAAATTATTTGTATCTTAAGCTACAGAATTCTGATTAAGATCCACAAATTTACCCTGAAACGAGACTCACATATCTTCTTACCATAAAATTTTTAGAATTATTGGTTTAGCCAATAAGTACAGTTTATTCCTTAAATTTTCTCTTGTTCCGCTGTCTGACAATTTTCACCTTTCTGAACTAAAAATTAATTATCTTCTCGTACAAAATTCAGATAATGTTCCCGTTTGTTTCTTTTTAAAGTAGACTCATTTTAGATTTTAAACATATAAATTGTAACCCATAATTATTTTTATAAAATTTTTAATAATTTTCCAAAGTCAAGACAAGAGATTCTAAAATCATTCTGACACTATCTCACTAAAATTCAAATATCTCATAATATGAAATTCTTTTGCTTACATGGTTTCTTCTTTGAGAAACTAGACTACTGCTACTATCCACAATTTATGGTGATTTTTCAAAGTTAGCCTATTGCTGCTATCCAAATAGCAAGAATTTTGGCCTTTCGACGAATCCCTTATTTTTGTGTTTCGGGTACACACCTGGTTTTGTTTGATGCTAAAATAGTCGCCGAGCACCCCAAAGCCTATAATTAAACAAATAACACCATAATCAGTCTTACCTCGCGATTAGTCAAAATCCCGAAACCAAAATAATTACCCGTAAAATGATGAACACTTACCGCCAAAATTTCAAATTGGTACGTTTACGAAAATAACGAGGAGAGTCTTAATCCTCGCGAAATGCTGCTGCTAACACCCTAAAATTAGACTATTGAAGACAAAATAATCTCTTAAAATGATACCTAACAACTTACTGAATTTGCACAAGTGCTGCTTAATGCTACGAAATAAAGAGGAAAGAATGGTTTAGGGGAATAAGGGAATTTCGACAGTAGAGGAAAGAAAAGAAAAGATAATCGAGTAAGAAGCAAGGAAAAAAATTGGTAGAGATGAAGGAGAGAAAACGTCAGAAAGATGGAGAGAAAAACAACTCTCTCTTTTTTCGAAAAAGGAAAAAGTGATCAGATTTTGGATATTCTCCCCCATAATCCCCTAATTCACTCATAAAATCGCTCCCTCACTTCCCACTACACATCCACCACTCAGAAACCCAGTTCAGCACAACTCTTGCTGAAATTAGGAGCAACACCAACACTCCACTTATCTACCAGACCAGCAGGCTCGTTCTGTTAATTATTTGTTAACTTTTACTTAAAAGTCTACTGACCAAAGATAGGGTTTATTCATAAAAATACCAAAATTTGCCCAAGTCTTGGCTTGAATTTGGGACCTCCCAAACACTCCCAGAACAGATAACCACTAAAGCTGACAGATGTTTGTGTCACACATTCACAATGCCCAAAATTAAAATTTTGGGGCGTTACAATTCTACCCCCTAAAAAAAATTTTGTCCTCGAAATTTACCTGATTTGAACAGATGAGGACACTGCTCACACATCGCATCCTCAGGCTCCCATGTGGCCTCCTAAGTGCTATGATTCTGCCTTAGAACTTTTACTAGTGGAATGGATTTCCTTCTCAGAACCTTAACATCGCAATCTAGAATTTGAACCGACTCTTTCTCAAAGGTCAAATCTGGCCTAAACTCGATCTCTTCAACAGGGACAATATGAGTAGGATTAGAGCGGTAGCGCCTCAACTTGTCCTCCAGTATCTGAATCACCCTCTCAGACTAACCATCGGTCTGAGGATGGAATGTAGTACTGAAGTCCAACCTTGAACCTAGAGCCTCATGTAACTTCCTCCAAAATCGGGACAAAAAACGAGGATCCTTATCAGAGGTGATCGAAACCGGTACTCCATGCAGTCTTATTATCTGAGAAATATAAAGCTTCACTAGCTTGTACAGAGAATAATCAGTACGAACCAGTATAAAGTGGGCAGACTTGGTCAATCGATCCACGATGACCCATATTGAATCCTTCTTAGTGGGTGTTAGAGGCAACCCATTAACGAAATCCATAGTTACGCGCTCCCATTTCAACCGGCTGCAGCAAACCCGAAGGTAATTGATGCTCAGCCTTTGCCTACTGGCAAGTCAGACATCTACCCAGAAAATCAATAACCTTAACCTGCTCAATCCTTCTACGCTGCCTAAGATTTAATCTGCTTCTGAGTGAGGAGATACTTGAGGCTATTATAATCAGTGTAGATGATACACTTTTCACCATACAAATAATGCCTCAAAATTTTTAGTACGAATACCACAGCGGCGAACTCCAATTCATGTGTCAGATAATTTGCCTCATGGGTCTTAAGTTGACGAGATGCATAGGCTACCACCTTACCATCCTACATCAACACACATCCCAAATCGACATGTGATGCACCACTATAAACAGTAAACTCCTTTCCAGGCTCCGACTATATCAGAACAAGGGCATCAGTTAGTACAGTCTTAAGCTTCTCAAAGCTCTCTTGCTGTGCATCAGTCCAGTTGAACGACACACCCTTACATAGCAGCTTAGTCAAGGGTGCTGCAATCAATGAAAAACGTTCTACAAATCATTAATAATACGCTGCTAGTCCTAGAAAACTACAAATCTCAAACCCATTCCTATGCTGCTTTCACTCCAACACAGGCTCAATCTTTCGAGGATCAACTTGAATCCTCTCAGTCAAAACTACATAACCAAGAAATGTCTCCTCATGCAGCCAGAACTCGCACTTACTAAACTTAGCATAGAGCCATTTTTCCCTCAAAGTCTGAAGAACGACGCGAAGGTGCTCATTATGCTCATCCTTAATCCTCGAGTAAATCAATCTATCGTCGATAAATACCACCACAAATTGATCTAGATAAGGCTGGAACACTCGATTCATTAAATCTATCAAAGCTACCGGTGTATTAGTTAGTCCGAATGGCATCACTAGGAACTCGTAGTGACCATAACGAGTCCTAAATGCCGTCTTATGAACATCAGCCTCTTTAACCCTTAATTGATGATATCTAGATCAAAGGTCAATCATAGAGAAAATCGAATCTCCTCGAAATTGGTCAAACAGATCATCTATCCTCAGTAGGGGGTACTTATTCTTTACAAATAAGACCTGTGCTCCCCACGGAGACACAGTAAGGCAAATGAACCCACGATCTAAAAGCTCTTAAATCTGAGGCTTAAGCTCCACAAGCTCATTCGGTGCCATTCTATAGGGAGCGATGGACACCGGAGCTGTACCAGGAAGGAGTTTTGTCCCAAACTCCACTTCACAATTCGGAGGTAAACTCAATAGCTCATCAAGAAAGATGTTCGGACCATCCTTTACCATTTTGATATCCTTAACTGTAGAGTCCCTATAATTCGAAACATTTACATAGGCCAAGACTGCCTCACATCCCTTACGAACCAACTTCTCTGCCACCAGTGTAGAGATCACATTAGATAAGTAGTTCTGACGTTCTCCGATCATGATTACCTCCATATCCTCTTCGGTGATTTTTCTTTCTCGACCAAGACAGAAAGATCTCATTCCCCTTGCGGGGCTTTCAAAACTGTCAAATTATCTCTGAAGCGATCTTCAAAGTGAACACAGTGCTTATACTCAGATGCCACCATACCTCGCACATAGCGGTTCAGTCTCAAAAACTCAGACTCATACTCGGCCACATTAGGGTGACCCTAGTGACACCCCTGAAGAGCTCAACTCCATTGGACTAGAGTCGTTCCGTAACCGATCCTCGGCCCCCAAATCAAATGTTTGGCCTTGCGACCCTCTCTAAAATCCTTAGTATAGCCTGGGACAATGCATCGTCCCCAGCCACGCAATCTTGAGACCCAGTCTAGTAGCAGGTGACACTAGCGTCTCACTCGTATCTAAATTTGCTAGACTACCCAATGAAAATGACTCAACTCGAGCTCCTCTACGGCCTTTACCTTGGCCTTTAGTACCCTGTCCGCGAGTACCTCTGGTGCTCATTGTCTAATTGTATTTTATTGGTATTAACAGCTTCATGCATCAGTTTACAGTTCCAATATTTATTAACAAACACTTTTCCCATGACTTTAGATTCTTCCAAATGATGGCTCGTAGTAGTGTGGATAGAATTCGATTGACCACTTCAGTTTGGCCATCTGTTTGGGGATGGCAGGCCGTCCCCACAAAGTCCTCCAAAAGTGACTAAGATAATTTGCATCTTGGTTGGACACAATGGTTCTTGGCATGCCATGCAACCGAACTACTTCTTTGAAGAATAAGTTAGCTATATTCACAGCATCATCAGTTTTATGGGAAGTAATGAAATGAGCCATCTTAGAAAACCTATCAACCACAACAAAAATAGAATCTCTTTCGTTCCTACTCCTAGGAAGGCCTAATAAAAAGTCCATAGAAATGTCAATCCAAGGAGTTTCAGGAATAGGTAAAGGTTTATACAAACCGTGCGGCAGAATGCGGGACTTAGCCTTTCTACAGGCAATGCATCGTTTGCAAAGCCGTTCTACGTCTCGCTTCATCTTCGGCCAAAAGAAGTGTTCTTGCAATGTGGTCAAAGTTTTGGTTACCCCAAAATGTACCATAAATCTTCCACTATGCACCTCATGTACTAAAACATCTTGGATGGATCCTTGAGGAATGCATAGTTTTCCTTCTCGAAATAGGTAGCCTTCATGCCTATAGAATTTTTCAAAGGCTCATTTCTCGCAAAATCTAAACACCTTACCAAAGTCAACACCATGTTCATATGATTCTTTAAGAAACGAAAAACCAAGCAATTTAGAATCCAAACTATTAAGTAAGGCATACCTCCTCGATAACGCATCAGCAACTATATTATCTTTACCTTTCTTATATTTGATGACGTAGGGAAATGATTCAAGGAATTCAACCCACTTAGCATGTCTCTTGTTCAACTTGTGCTACCATTTTAGATGCTTCAATGCCTCGTGATCAGTATGCATCTCGGACTCTTTGGGCCACAAATAATGTTGCCAAGTCTCTAAGGCCCGAATTAGAGAAAATAACTCATTGTCGTAAGTTGGGTAATTTAGAGTAGCACCATTGAGCTTCTTCCTAAAGTAAGCAATGGGAAATCCATCTTTTGTTAGTACCGCTCCGATCCCTGTACCTAAGGCATCAAACTCTAACTCGAAAGTTTTGTCAAAGTTAGGCAGAGACAACAAAGGAGCATGGGTTAGACAATCTTTAATATTCAGAAAAGCATGTTCTTGCTCATCAGCCCAATAAAAGTTAGAATTCTTATGGATTACCCTAGTCAAAGGAGCAGCCAATGTACTAAAGTTAGGCGCGAACCTCCTATAGAAGCTGGCTAAGCCATGGAAGCTTCTTACTTGAGAAATACTCGTCGGTCGGGGCCAATCTCAGATTGCTTTTACCTTGTCTTGATCGACCTCAAGACCTTCCGAACTGACAATAAAACCTAAGAAAACAACTTTATTAGTACAAAACAAACATTTTTTAAGATTGGCAAATAAAGCTTCTTTTCGCAAAACCTCAAAAACTTTTAAATGTTTCACATGTTTATCCAAAGATTTGCTATAAACTAAAATATATTCAAAGTAAACTACAGAAAATCTACCAATGAATGAACGAAGGATATGGTTCATAAGACTCACGAAAGTACCCGGGGCGTTAGTTAGGCGAAATGGCATAACTAGCCATTCGTACAATCCATGCTTTGGTCTTGAATGTTGTCTTTCATTCATCTCCCTCGCGCATATATATTTGATGGTAACCACTTTTAAGGTCAATCTTAGAAAAGAGCTAGGCTCCACTAAGTTCATCTAGCATGTCGTCCAAGGGCGGAATAGGATGTCGGTACTTGATAGTAATTTTGTTGATAGCTTGGCAATCCACACGCATTCGCCACGTTCTATCTTTCTTGGGAACCAAAAGAACAGCAACGACACAGGGACTTAGACTTTCACATACATAGCCTTTTTCGAGCAGCTAATTCACTTGCCTTTGAAGTTCTTTCGTCTCCTCAGGATTACTTCCGTAGGCAGGCCGATTCGGAATAGAAGCTCTCAGCACGAAATTGATTTGATGTTCAATCCCTTGAATTGGTGGCAAACCATTCGGGATTTCTTCTGAAAAAAATCACTAAATTCTTGTAACAAAGATAAAACAAAAGAAGGAAGGTTTTCATTAAAATCGTTAGTTCCCAACAAGCTCTCTTTGTACATAAGTACAAACAAGGGATGTTTTAACAAAAAGGATTTCCGAATTTCTCTTTCTTTCACAAAGAAGTTTCTTTTCTTAATTTCACTATCTCTTATTCTCTCTTTTTCTTTTTGTAACTCGTTTTCTTTTTTCTCACTTGTTTTGAATTCTTTGTTTCCTCTCTTTTTTTCTGAACTCTTTTTTTTTCTTTTTCATTTCTCTTTTCTTGTTCATTAGCTCTCGCACTCTCAACAGAATTCTTCAATTTGAGTTGATCCTCGTAAACTTACTTCGGGGTGAGTGGGGCTAATGTCACCGTCTTGCCCAAATGCTGGAAAGTATATTGATTGGTGTAGCCATCGTGAAAGACCCTCCGGTCAAATTTCCAAGGCCGTCTAAGAAGAAGATGTCCAGCATGCATAGGCACCATATCGCATAAGACTTCATCTTGATATTTACCAATTGAAAATGAAACAAGGACTTGTTTGGTCACCTTGAGTTCACCACCATCGTTAAGCCATTGCAACTTATAAGGGTGTGGATGCTTGGTAGTAGTTAAGCCAAGCTTTTCCACCATCATCGTGCTGGTCGCGTTGGTGCAACTCCCGCAATCATTGATGACACTACATACTTTTCCTTGCACATAGCAGCGAGTATGGAAGATATTCTCCCTTTGCTGCTCATTCTCCACGCTTTGAAGATTGAGGCTTTGCTTGATTACTAGCACTTCGCCATTAACAGAAGATTCTCGGCCAGGTTGAGAACTTTTTGACATGTTGATTGAGACCTCACCACAAACCTCAATTAAATCTCTCACAAAGAATATAAAAGATGACACTTCCCTTGTGTTTTCGCTCATATTTGGCTTTTACCTCATTGGTTGAATTCTCCACTCTATGCCTTTTTCCTCTCAAGTTCACCTCTCAAAGTTCTTAGAGATTACCTTAGACCTATTAGCAAGCTTGTAGGTCAGCTTCAAAAGGCTAAAATTAAAAGGAATGATGTTAGGTAAATAGGTAGGCTTGAAAGAAAATAATTTCAAAAGTGTGGCTGAAAAATAATTTTTAAGATCAAATGAAGTCACGATCGAAAAATTAAACACTTTTGTAAGCTAGCTTTTCCTTTTTTGATTGAAATAGCTCAAAACCCAAACTCCCACTTTTGTATTTGCAACTTTTTTATTTTGAATAGATTCTTTTTTATATTCAAATTTTTTATGCTTTTTTCTTCAATCTCGGGAGTATGAAAATGGTAAAATGTACTTAATTCAAATAACTCTAATACCAAATGATACAAAATCGTATTCGATGTCCAAATCGAGTCAGAAGTTGCCCGATCGTTAAATTAAGTAATCACGTTTTCAGTTGAACAAAAAGGTTGTTTTAAAGAAGATAATTTAAAAAAAAGAACGTTAATAAAAGATAGGATGATGGAATGATGGTAAAATGAACTTAACAGCGGAAGAAAGAACCTCTATTTGCAAATAGAGACTCGAATCTTATAGTGCTATCAAGGGGAAGTGCGAATAGCTGCATAGGACCGTAACCTTCTTTCTAGAAAGATAGAAACAAATCGGTATAGTTGGGTGAACACCACACTCGAAGAGTGATAAGTTCGGGAAAGGAAACAAGATTGACGCCACTAGCAAGCTAGATAAGTCAATTTGAATCACTAAGAACAGTGAGAGTTGAACATCTCACAAATATGTTATATTTCATCAAAGATCAAAATTTAAGTAATCATGCAATTGTTTATAAAATAGCCATTTTTTGTCAAACTGAAATGAAACTACTTAATTTATCGATCGGGCAATTAACAACTCAATTACACATCGTAAGCGAGTTCGTATCAAACAATAGTCGGAGAAATCCTATTTCAATTACGTAACATGAATTAACATCTTCGCAGAAATTACACAGAAATATTCTATCAATGCTCCGAATCACTTAGAACTCTTAATACTTGAAAAAGGAAAAAGAAAAAATGAAAAAGGAGGAAAGGGAAAGGAAATGGGAGAAAAACAAAAATAAGAAGGGAAATAAGAAATTGATGTTAAAAAATATTTATTAACTAACCACCATCCTCATACTAGCATTTAGCAAAAATTTTCTAACGCATACGATGGGATTCAAAATCGGAACTAGACAAAATATAGACAGATGCTTAACCAGTGAACCAACAAGCTCATTCTTGACATAGATTTACACAGAATTGCACTTAACTACATAACACATGGATAAGGATTGTTTTAAAAATAAAAAAAACTTTTAACAATGCAACTCAAACTCGACACCTTAAACACAAAAACAAAGCACAAAACCAGTGATACAAATATCTAATTACTGCAGATTCTCACAATAAAATTCTAAAACTTTTGGGGTGTTACAACCCTCTTCGCCTAAAAAAATTTTGGCCTCCAAATTTTACCCGATCCAAACAGATATGGGTACTACCATCGTATCGATTCTTTGGGTTCCCACATGGCTTCCTCAGTTCTATGATTCCGCCACAAAACCTTCACTAGAGGAACATTTTTCTTCCTTAGTACCTTAGTATCATGTTCTATAATCTGAATAGGTTCCTCTTCGAATGTTAAATCCAGTCACAACTCAATCTCGTCGGTAGGAATAATATGCGATGGATCAGACCATACTATCTCAACATCGAGACGGGAAACACATCATGAATTCACTCTAACTCCAGTGATAATTCTAACTAATATGCGTAAAAGGTCCAACACGTTTCAGAATGCTGTAAGGTCCAATGAATCTCGCGCTCATATTGCCTTTGCATCAAAATGGAGAACCTTCTTCCACGGTGATACCTTCAGAAATACTTGATCCCCTATAGAAAACACGATATCCTTTCTTTTTAAATCAACATAAGACTTCTGCTGATCTGAGGCAGCTTTCAAACAATCTCTAATCAATCTCACAGTGTTCTCAGCTTTAAAAACTAGCTCGGGACCTAGAACCGGACGTTTATTCAATTCTATCCAACATAACAGAGTACAGCACGTGCGACCATACAAGGCCTCGTAAGGTGCCATCTGAATACTAGATTGGAAGCTGTTTTTGTATGCAAACTCAGCCAACAGTAGAAAATCCGCTCAACTACCCCAGAAATCTATTACACAACCCCGAAGCATATCCTCTAGAATCTGAATAACTCGGTCAGACTGTCCATCTGTCTGAGGGTGATGCACAATACTGAAATTATGTCGGGTGCCTAAAGCCTCATGACGTTTCTTCCAGAATTGGGATGTGAATTGTAGATCCGTATCAAAGATAATTGAGACTGGAATCTTGTGTAGTCACACAATTTCTGTAATATATAGTTTAGCTAACTTCTGTTGGGAGTAATCTGTTCGGATAGGAATGAACTGAGCTGATTTGATCAACCAATCAACAATAACCTAAACTGAATCTTTCTTAGTGGGGGTTAAAGGCAACCCACTAATGTAACATCCTGATATTAGGCCTAGTCGGAACAGTGGTTTTGGGACCACAAATTCGATGAGGAAAAAATTATTTTTACTATATTTTTATGGCTTAAAATTTCACGGAATGATTTCGTGAAAATTTCGTTCCAAAATTTTGACGTTTGGGCACTCAATTTAGTCAAAAGGACTAAATTGTAGAAAGTGCAAAAGTTGAGTTCTACATGTTAGAGGTGCCCAATTGTTATGAAATTTTAAATTGGAGGTCTTTATATGGTAATTAGACTATTGGTTAAGTTGTATACAAAAATGGACATGAGATAAGTGAAATAGGAAATTTTTAAGTTAGGGGCATTTTGGTAATTTGGTAATTAAAATGAATTAAAAGGGAAAAAGATGGCAAATTGTGCTAATCTTCTTCATTTGGACGAAATTAGCAAGGGGGGAAGCCATAGTTAGGGTTTTCAAGCTTCCAAGCTCCATAGTAAGTGATTCCAATCCCCGTTTTTAATGTTCTTTATGTTTTTGAAGACCCCGTAACTTGATTTAGCTTATTCTAGCAATAATTTAACCTAGGGTTCATATTTGGAAAAATATCCATAGGTGAAATGTGTTTATTTTGATGTTTTATGGTAGAATATGAAGTCTTAAATTATGTTAAACAACTTTTGCTAAGCGATTTTAAGTGAAAACGAGTAAAACGACATAATAGGTAAAAATACCTAATGTTCATAAGTAAGTGTTAGAATGGGAATTTGATGTTACCATAGAAGGGAAAAATGTTCAGCATGTTATAAAACATAATAATATGGGATGAAGTTTAATTTCCGAGCTTTGGGGTAAAAGTGTAAATATGTAAAAGTTTAGGGGCAAAATTGTAAATTTTGAAAAGTTAGAGTCGAGGACTGTTTTGATAAATTTGAGTATTAAATAAACTAAATTTTCTATTATAGATCAAGAGAACGAAATCAGGGGTTAGACCGAGGAAAGAAAAAGGTTGAAGACTTAGTTAATAGATTTGGTCATATTTTGTACTGAGGTAAGTTTACGGTAAATAAATGTAATATTTTAATTATTATTATTAATGTTGCTATTTTCCAAAAATTATGTATTTATTTTATGAAATTATTTAATGTTGACTCAAGTATGATATGATAGAGAATTAATATTAAAAAGTCCCATTGAATCATTAAGAATGTATCGGATATGAATGTTATGACATTTGGGTGATGAGATCCCGTGTAAGACCATGTCTGGGACATGGCATTGGCATCATTGAGATTATGATAGGTCCCATATAAGACCATGTCTGGGACATTGCGTTGGCACTGAGATGCGATGTCCCCCGTAAGACCATGTCTGGGACATGGCATGGGCACCGATATGAGAACTCCCATGTAAGACCATATCTGGGATATGACATCGGCAGTATAAGAAACATCCCATGTAAGACAATGTCTGGGACATGGCTTTGGCATGTTATTATTAGAAAAGAGACCCAAGTATCCTTATTATTCCAATGTGGCTCAACGGGCTAGTAAATAAATTATGTTCCATGAAAGTTGAGGTAAAAGCATAAATAGCAAATTCAGGTGAGTTATAAGAGTTAAGAACATATTATATTATCAATTGAGAACCAACATTTCAGCAAGAGAAGAGTAAATTATAATGATGAGTTATCTAAGTAAACAAGTAAGTGAACGAGTAAGAGATGAAGTAAAGAGGAAATTAGAGATCATGACACTTGAGTATATTTATGTGTGTTAAATGTTGTCATTTATTTGCTTGTAAACTTACTAAGATTTATGCTTACTTCTTTCAATTTCCTTCTTTTATAGTATTGCAAAGCTAATTCGGGGATCTTAAAGACGTCGGAGAGTGCTCACACTATCAACAACAACAACTCGGTATTTTATGATGCTCAATGTTTGAGCTATGGCATGTATAGAGACTTAGTCATTTTGAATGTATGCCCTTATGATATTGCTAAAGGATGATGTGTAAATATGTGATAATGTTTAGCTATTAAAATGGCTAAGTGAGAATATGTTTGGTATTATGCATGCCTAGGTCATAGTTTATACCTAGAAATTATGAAAGAGAAAAAAATTTGCAATGAAACAGTTTTGGAACAGCAGCAGTGACGTGACTTTGAAAAATCACCAATGATAGTATAAAATGAATTAGAGAGTAAATGATATATATAATTAAATCTTATCGAGTCTATTTTCATAAAAAAAAACGGTGTGTGTAAAGAAATTTTATATTCTGAAATATTTTAATTTTTGTTAGACAGGGCTAGAATGGTTTTTGGAGTCCCCTCTTCTGAATTTAGAAAATTATTAAAAATTATAAAAAAAATAATTATGAGTTATAATTTATATTTCTAGATTCCTTAGTGAGTCTATTTTCTGTAGAAACAAGTTAGAACACTATATGAAAATCATACGATGATAAAATTGATTTTTAGTGAATAAAGGTCAGAACCATTAGGCAGTGAAACAAGGTAGAATTTAATGAATAAACTGTACTAATTGGAAAAAAAAATTCTGAAAATTTCATGGTTAGATAATATACGAGTCTAGTTTTAGATAAAATTTACAGATCTAAATTTTGAGTTTTGTAACTCAAGTTATAGTTAAATTAGTGACTGCTGCGCAGGTGCACAGCATTATGGTGAACAGTGAAATAAATTTTAAAAGTAAATTTTTATGCCTCGAACTAATAAGTTAAGTCAAATAACGCCCCATGCTCAACTCCGACAATGAGCTCGCGTAAGGGGTGTTACAACTAACAAAATCCATCGTTACCCACTCCCATTTCCACTGTGAAAACTTAATTGGCTGAAGTAACTCGGAGGGAAACGGATGTCCAACCTTAACCTTTTAGCACATCAGACAATAGGACACAAAATTGACTACCTTCTGTTTCAGTTTGGGCTACCAATATAGTTCTCGGAGGTCCCGATACATTTTATTCCCACTAGAAACCATAGCATAGGGACTACTATGGGCCTCCTATAAGATCGACTATCTCAACTCCATATCATTAGGTACGTAAATCCGACCTTTGAAATACAACACATCATCACTGTTCAAGCTGAAATTGGAAGTCGTTCGACTCAACATGTTGCAATCGCTATACTAAAAACTCATCGCTCAACTGTTTAGCTCGAATCTGCTTAACCCAAGTCAGTTTAACCTATAATTCCGCTAACAGCCCACCATCCTCAGCCAAACTCAGACGAGCTAACATTACTCTTAGATTAATCGACTCTCTACAGCTAAGGGCATCAACTACCACATTAGCCTTACCCAGATGATACTCTATCATGTAATCATAATCTTTAAGCAATTCAACCCAACTGCACTGCCAAAGATTTAACTCTTTTTGAGATAACAAATATTTGAGACTCGTGTGATCGGTGTCAATGATACACCTTTCACCATACAGATAGTGTCTCCAGATCTCCAGAGCAAACACGACCGTGGCCAGCTCGAGATCATGTGTAAGGTAGTTACCCTCGTGTGTCCTAAGCGGTCGCGATGCGTAAGTAACCACTTTACCATCTTGCATCAGAACACATCCTAACCCGACATGCAAGGCATCACTGTATACCATAAATTTCTAACTCGATTTCGTTTAACATAAATAGGAGCCTATGTCAAAACGAACTTGAGGTTCTCGAAACTAGGTTGTTGTGCTTCAGACCACACAAACGGAGCATTCTTATGCGGTAGCCTAGGAGACTATGAAGCTCAACTACATTTTTCAATTGCTTCCACTCAACTATGCTTCTATTTTCTTAGGATCGACTCGGATCCCTTCCACAGTTACCACATGACCGAGAAAAGCGACCTCCTATGACCAGAACTCGCACTTACTTAACTAGGCATATAACTGCTTTTCTCGGAGTATTTGAAGTACAATATGAAGATATGTGTCATGCTCAGACTCGGTTTTAAAATAAATCAAGATGTCATTGATAAAAACCACTACAAATTGGTACAACTACGGGTGGAATACTCAGTTCATGAGATCCATTAACGCCATTGGGGCATTCGTCAAACCAAAAGGCATCACCACTCATAAAGTCCATAACAAGTCCTAAATGCGGTTTTATGCACATTAGTCTCCTTGACTTTGAGCTGATGGTAACCAGAACGCAGTTCAATTTTGAAGAATACAAACACTCTTGAAAACTGGTCGAACAAGTCGTCAATCCTCAATAACGGGTACTTATTCTTGATAGTCAACTTGTTCAATTTTTGATAAGCTCATTGACCTGTCTTTCTTCTTAACAAATAACACCGGTGCCCCCTATGGAGACACATTCGGTCAAATGAAACCAATATCAAGAAGTTTCTGAAGCTGCGCTTTCAGCTCGGTTAGTTCCTTCGGGGCCATGCAATAGGGTGCAATGGACACTGAAGCAGTACCTCGTACCAGATCAATACCAGATTCCAGCTCTCTATCCGGAGGTACTCTGGGTAATTTCTCGGGAAAAAAATCTTGGAATTCCCTCACGGTGCAGAAAAAAAAAGTTTTGTGGGAACAAAACCAGATACGTAGGCAAGGTATGCCTATCACCCCTTCCGGACCAACATGTATGCTACAAGAGCGGAGCTTACATTAAAGAGGTAATCTTGACGCTCACCAACCATGACCACCTCATGATTCTCATCCGTTCCTAGAGTAACTCTCTTAGTTGCACAATCTAGACTGACGTGATATTCAACAAGCCAATCAATTCCCAAAATCAAAGCAAACTCATTAAAGGGTAATTCGATCAGATCTACTGAAAATACCATACCCTGGATCACTAGGGGTACCCGTCTGTAAACTCTATAAACCCGGACTGGCTGACCCAAAGGACTAATCATAGAGAACTCGTAAACAGTATTTTTCGCAGTTAAGCCTAGATTTGTAGAAACAACACTAGCTATATACGAGCGAGTAGAGCCAATATCAATGAGAGCATAGTACATAACATAATGAATAAAGAAGGTACCTATAATGACATCAGCATCATCACTATCCCCGTGGATCCCGCCATATAAACCAGAGTCGATTGACGAGCCCCTGTTTAACCTACACCTCAAACAGGTGCTCTTTGTCCTATCCTAAACCTATTACCACCTCTACCAGTACCACGACCTCTAGATGGTTGCGGAACCATTCTCAGAGGCTGAATACAACCTGAGCCGAAGTCTGTGCCATAACTGGCATCTGAGCTGGTCATCGGGAGGAAATCCCTAACCCGATGCTCTATCGACCTGCAACGGAAGCACACTCCTAACTTCCTCCAACACTCGCCCGAGTGGCGTTTCCCACAATCACTGTACAGCTGAATCTTAGTCACTACAACTGGTGCCTCGGGCCTCGGGGGCCTATCAAATCTCACCTGCTTCTTAGGGTACTGTATAGAACCAGGGGGACCTAAATATATTTTACTCTTACCCTGATCCCTCTCGCGGTCAAGTAACTCGCGCTTAGTGCACTTCACCTCCTCCATTATCTTTGCGTTGTCAACTAGAACTGCAAAAACCCACTCCCTCTGAGGAGCTATCAAAACCCGCAAATCATATCTCAAACCTTCCTCAAACCTCATGCATTTGTCGTAATCAGTCGCTACCAAAGTTCGTGTATACCTACTCAGTCATAGAAACTTGACTTCATATTCAGCTAGAGATCGGTCGTTCTGACCTAAGCTTATGAACTCACATTGGCGAGCGTCAACATAACTCGCCCCCACGTACTTACACTAAAAGGCGCTCTTGAAATAATCCCAATTAACCTGTTCAGGTTGAGTATCTTAGTCAACAATTAGACCCCACTGATAGGCTTCATCCTAGAGTAGAGACACAACGCCCCTCAATTTCTGAGTGAGAGTATAATCAAGATCAGTCATAATTCATTCGGTAGCCTCGAGCCAATATTCAGCAACAGTAGGAGCGACTCTTATAATGCCCCTGAACAATTCAACCCCATTCGACTAGAGTCGTTTAGTAATCGACCCTCAACTTCTCGATCTCGAATAGGCCCTTACGACCCTCTCCAGTGCTTCAATCATGGCCTGCTGCAATACGTCATCCCCAATCATCGAAGTCTGGGACTCCGTCTCAGTAGTGGGAGTACCAACTGTCTCGCTAGTCTCCAGCTTGGGCATACTACCCATAGAGGATTAATTCGCTCAAGCTCCTCCTCGGCAACCTCGATGCCCCCGAGTACTTGGAAACACGAAAATATACTTGTTTTTTCATGCCCTTTTTAACTCAAATTCATGTAATTTCGATAAAATTCTTGTCGAAAAATATATAATAATTATAAAATAATTAAATTGAACTCAAATTATGAACATGTTTAATTTTAATTAATTTTATATCAAATTTTGATTAATTTTGATTATTTTCGACAAATTTGCGCAAAGGGCTAAAACGGCTGGACAGAAACTTCTAGAAACACAAAACTGATAAGCAATTTTGAAGCATCAAGGCGAAATAATTTGTCAGGATAAGAAGGTCCAAATTATGTGTATTAATTCATAATATAATTAATTTTAATTTTAATCTAATTTAATTTGTGTTGAATTAATTATTATTAATTAATTATGAAAATGGGCACAGTTGAGCTGAACCAAAAAAATCGAACCAACCGAGCACTGGGCAACCCAAAACCGTCCCACATGCTAACCCAATCAGCTTGCTTCACTAATTATTTGGCTTGCAAAATTGCCCTTGAAGACTCCTTCAAATTGCATTTAAACCCCTCCACTATTTGTGCCTTTCTAGATTGTCCCTACCTTAAAATAGCAAGTTTGAAACCTTCAAACTTACAACATGTGTGACCGGCCATGGGGGGACTCTATGGCTGCTGTTTTTGCTAATTTTAGTAGTCATCTCAACCTATAAATACCCCCTTTTCTGCTCACTTCAAACACATCTTAAACACATTCATTTCTTCACTTCTCTCTCACTTTTCTCTCTTCATTCCCTTCCATTGCTCTTCATTTTCTTTCCCATTCCCTTACTGACTTCACCTCTTGAAAAATATTCATTCAACCTCCATTTGGACAAGCATTCAAGTATTTATAGAAGTCTCAATTCAACAAGAACAAGCGGAGAAAGAGGACCAAAGCAAACTAGTCAAGCCTTGGGGAAACACTAGATTTGATTCTTGTTCCTTATCCTTTTAATTTTATTTTTGTTGTTATGAACATGTCTATGAATATTTGTGATGTTGATATGTTTAATTTAATTAATATGGATTAAATTTAATTCATGTTAGGTTGACTGCATTCCGTCTACTTGAGTTATTAAAATTGTGTTTGTTTTGTTATAGGCTTCAGTAAGATGTTTGATTAAGTAAAACCATGACTAAGTTATTCTTGCATTACAATTGTAAGGTAACTAATGAATTAATAATTTAAACGGATTGAAATTGTAATTAATTGGCACGATACATAATCAGTGCATGTTTAATCATCTAAGGTAGCTGAGGGTTAAATTAGCAACGGTATCTAACAATACATTAGCCTTGCATAACTTGCATCATTCTTGTGATTAAACTGTTTCAAGGTAGAAATACATTGTTACCTCGCGTAATCTTTTATGTGCTTATGAGATTGAATTAATAGTTTGAATTAGCATAGAGATATGTACAGGAGATTATTTTAATATCATAAGTATGTATGTGCATTAACACATTTGCTTATTAAAATTTGTTTAATCGGTTGAATTGACGTAGAGATATAGTCAAGAGATAAATGGATTTTGGTAGGTAAATATGTTCATAAGTTAGCAAATTACCGAGTTGCCGTGAATTTATTCGTAACAACATGAACATGAATTTAATAATTCTAAGTTAAGAAATGTAATTAATCTAACATAACTATGTCATCTTGATTAAAATCATCTTCTAAAATCGTGTATTGGAACTTTAATTTTATTTTTATTTATTTTACTTCGTTAAAATCCTAGTTCTTAATCACCTCTTAAAATAAAAATATTTCTTCACCAAAGTGTATTTAAAATTGCATTCTTAAATAATTCTTTTCACAGTCTTTATTACTTGTTGCAATTGTGTACACTTGTACATTTCCATCATTCTAGTACCACAACTAAGACAATCGTGCGAACTCATTATGACAATCTAGGTACAATGTTAGAGTGCAGAAATCAGTTAAGACATCCAACAGGACAATTGCACTAGCTAACATCAAAACATTTAACCAGATAACGGTTTGGTAGTAAAATCATTATAACAGAACATAAATACTTACAGGTTCGATGTCGGAGGCTCGGTCATTTGCTAATATTTTAATTTCCAGATTAACTCACATACTAAATTATCACCTAACTACTTTTATCACACATTATGAGCCCAAACACAATCCGAGTGTTGATTAACATGGCTTTGATACTACTAAATGTAACACCGTAAACCCAACCTAGGCGTCTAGACCAAGTCCAGAGAGTTACATCAACGATACTAAAACGCCACATTTATAACACAGTTAGAATAAAACATTTCATAATAATGTCCAACACAACAATTAAATAAGTATATAATCTTTCCAAACATCATAACATTTTAGAATATCGAAAATCCTAACAGTAGTATTTAGAAGAACGATAAAAGCTTGACTGAGCTCCCGTGGCATTGACCCGTTCAAGTCTAAGAACCACCTGAAATCCAATCAATAACAAAGTGAGTTGTGAACTCAGTGCATAAAATAAGTTTGTTCAATTAAAACACATTTATCGATTAGTTTTGAATTCAAAGATTCAATTTGATAATAGAAGTATTTCTAATTCAGATTCGAGATCGATTAATTACGAATACAGAACAGTTTCAGTTTCCTATTCAGAACATATCAGATCCAGATGCAGATATTCCTAACCCCCATCCGCTACACACCATATTCAGCCATCCCAACACACCGTTAAGGGCATTCAATGCCCAGCCAACCCTACACACCACAGAGTCTCTGTCTAACACGTTTACAAAAACACAGCTTAGTTGCTAGATCATAATGTGACAAAGCGCCAGAATCAGAATTATACACATGGTGGCTTAACCATTGATTCAGAGAAAATTACTTCCTTCTTCATAATATCCAAACCCATGCAAATGTAGAATACATATATCCACAATATGTATTCAATTATTCTAAGTTATTTCGCAAGTAGATAACATAGTTCAATATCAGATTAAGCATCACAATACACATACAATTATGATATTCATACTTCCGTTACACAGTATTAGAGAGTTCTCATTCAGTCAAATTCAGATCATCCATACAGTGGGGAAGTCAATATTAGTAATAACCAACATTTACGGCCTCAAAAATGGGTTTCGAGCCCTTTTTAAAATGCCACACAGCCTGGACACAAGCCTACGTCCTTACCCGTATGGCTCACATAGCCTGGGTACACGCCCATGTCCTCTGCCGGTGTGGTTCTAAAACGTACACAGAGAGTTACACAGCCTGGACACAAGGTTGTGCCCTTGCCCGTATGACTCACATAGATTGGGCACACACACGTGTGCTTGCCTGTAACACCCCAAACCTGGCCCAAGCGTTATTGCCGAATCTGGGAATGTTACAAAGAAGGGTTTTAAATCACATCTTTTAAGTTAAAACGTATCGTATTATTAGTTTACCAAATGGAGTCTTAATATTAGGAAAACTTGTGTTTATAATCTTATTTGAAACTGTTGTAAGTTATCAAGAATTTACAGCAGAAGTTTAAAAATTATTTTATTCGAAAACAAAGCTCGTATTTCCAAAAATCATTTTTTACGTAAAGTGTTTTTGTCAAACGTTGCGGGAGGGAAAGCAAAACAAAATCCAAATCCAAAAGTTAAAACCATACAATTCAGAGAGTCTTAAAAATTACAATCTCTCAAGAAAAACTAGAATTTAAAATCAAATCGTTATTATTAATAAAAACAGTTTTTCGACGAGTGGTCACCGCTGAGCCTCCGTTGTAGGCCTATGCTTGAGGATTTTCTAAATAGAACAGACAAACAGATATGAGTTTTCGTAAGCTAAGTGTGTAACCCAACAGAGATTATCATGCAAATATACACAGAATTCTTATATGCAGAACAAATACAGATACGAACTTAAGTACTTAACAGAAATAGATGCCAGAATCAGAAAATCAGATCAGATATATAGAATCCTTCCCCCATCCCCTATACACCATCGTCGACCATCCCATCACACCATGTGGAGTATAAAATGCCCACCCAACCCTACACACCATATAGTGTATATACAACAGATAATAGAATAATATGCAGCCAAGTTGCCAGAATATAGGCTAAATGTCACCGTACATATCAGTTCTACCACATATAAAATCCCACCCCAAATACAGATACAGAATACAGATCACAGATATAGCAAAATTAACATCTCTCGCATGCCTATATACAAATATCATACATTCTTATACAATGAACCAGACATACATATCAGTTCTAACTCAAATCAGTCTATCAGAATAACATATATCATACAACAGGTACTCCTTACCCACCCTACGAAAGGTCCACAGTCGATCGGAATGACACGTACGACCTTAAGGAAAATTTTAAAATTTTTGGCCCACATGCCCGTGTGGGCCCCAACGCCAAAATTGGCCTTGCCCGTACGGCCCACATGGCCTGGCCCACAGCCCACACGATCATGTCACCTACACGGCTACACTCTTGCCGTCACACTACCGTGTCTCACACATGTCCAGAACCACAGTCGGGCAGATGCCCGTGTGACGTCGACAGGCCAATTTTTCAACTTTCGCCGAACATCACTTTCTCGTGTTTTCATTACACTACTGATTCTTTTTATACAAGAAGGCAATCCCGATAACTCCGACACCTAAAAACAGAATACCAAACACCAATTTAGTGGTTAATTTATGAATTCGTCAAAAATAATCCGACAATAACTCGACTTACCATCGACGATAACCACTACTAACTCCGTTTAAGCAAATAGAGCGAAACTCACTATTCACAGCCTTCTCCTACACAACAAGTTAGTAGAAATCAAAGTCCCTACAACACTATTACACTACTACAATGAAAATGAATCAAAACAGCTTACCCAAACCGTTACCTAAAAACAAAAGTAACTACTCTTACCCAACTCGCACGAAGAACACCAAAATTCGAAGTGCAATGCAAAAAATAGAAAAAGTGTGAACAAACTTGAAGGGAACAGAAGAAAGAGATAAGAAAGAAGTAGAGGAGAGACAAAAAGATGAAAACGATAAAAGAAAACAAATAGAGGAAAGGCAGAAATTGACGTCAGATTTTTGGGAAAAGAGAGAAAATTTTTTAAAAATAAAATAAAATGACCAATTTGATTAATATCCCAACTCCCCACTAACAACCATATCCCATAATATCCACCCCACTAACCACATCTAACTACTTCAGACTCCCAACTCCACCAAATCTCTAACAAACAACCGGAACAAAAATTAACTCCCACGCTCGCGCAGAGATTCAAATACAAGCCCTCCAGCAAGCTAACTCCTTACCACTCAAACCAGCAGGCTCATTCTGATATAAGTTTACAAACAATATTAAATAAGCCCACCCTATAGGGACAAGGTTTTGATAAAAAACAACAGAATTTTCTAAAAATGGGACTTGAACCTAAGACCCCAAACACACAGTTAGAACACTTAGCCACTGAAGCAGATAAATATTTATGTCAGAATTCCTAAAAACAAAGTTAAGAAATTTAGCGTTACAACTGTAACCCCTTAAAGAAATTTTGGCCTCGAAATTTACCTGATTCAAATAAATGTGGATACTGCTGACGCATCGAGTCCTCAGGTTCCCACGTGGCTTCCTCAGTGCAATGATTCTGCCACAGAACCTTAACTAACGGAATTTATTTCCTCTTCAAAACTTTAACATCTGGATCCAAAATTTGAACCGGGTAACCTTGATTTCTTCAACAGAAAATTGTGATGGATCAGATCGATATCGCCTCAACATCGAGACGTGAAACACATCATGGATACGGTCTAAATCGAGACGTGAAACACATCATGGATACGGTCTAACTCTAGAGGTAACCCTAATTGATAAGCAACCAATCCCACACACTTTAGAATTTGATACGACCCAATGAACCTAGGGTTCAACTTACCCTTACGACCGAACCACAGAACTTTCTTCCATGGAGATACCTTAAAGAATATGAAATCAGCCATTGAGTACTCGATATCCCTCTTTTTCAGATTCGCATAGAACTTCTGTCTATCAAATGCCTCTTTAAGACGATCCCGAATCAATCTGACTTTATCTTCAGTCCCGAAAACTAACTCAGGACCCAAAACCCATCGTTCACCCAACTAATTCCAACATAGCGGAGTACGACACTTATGACCATATAAAGCCTCGTTAGGCACCATCTGGATGCTAGACTGAAAACTATTATCATAGGCGAACTTAACAAGCGGCAGAAAATCCTTCCAACTACCTCAAAAACCAATCACAAAACTCCTAAGCATATCTTCCAGTATCTGAATCACTCTCTTAGATTTTCCATCAGTCTGAGGATGGAATACAGTACTGAAGTCCAATCTGGAACCCAGAGCTTCATGGAATTTCTTCCAAAATCGATAAGTGAAGCGAGGATCCCTATAAAAAATTATCGAAACCAGAACCTCGGAAAGTCTCACGATCTTAAAAATATAAAGCTTTGCTAACTTCTGCAACGAATAATCAATCCAAACTGGAATGAAAAGGGCGGACTTGGCCAATCGATCCACTATAACCTAAACAGAATCCTTCTTAGCAGGTGTTAAAGGTAACCCATTAACGAAGTCTGTCGTCACATGTTCCCATTTCCATAAGGGAATCTTAACGGATTAGAGCAAACCCGAAGGCAACTGGTGTTCAGTCTTAACTTGCTGGCACTTCAGACAATGAGCAATAACTTTGTCACCTCTCATTTCAATCCCGGCCATCAGTACAATTCACGTACATCTTATTCTCACCGAGATGCATAACATAAGGGCTACTATGCGCTTCTCTTAGAATCGACTATCTCAAATCGAATTCGTTCGGTACACAAACCGGTCTTCAGAAACAAAGAACTCCATCATTATTGAGGCTAAAACAGATGCACTACCGCTCAACCTGACGAAACTGTAGAACCAGATAATAATCCCTTAATTTTTTTATCTCGAATCTGATCAATACAAGTCGGCTTAACTTGCAACTCAGCTAACAAACCTCCATCATCAAAAAAATAAGATAAGCAAACATCGCCCTCAAATCAGACATCGCTCTACGACTGAGAGCATCGGCCACCACATTAGCCTTATCGGGATGATACTCTATCATACAGTCATAATCCTTAAGCAGCTTAATCTATCTACGTTGCCTAAGATTCAACTCCTTCTGAGTAATGAGGTACTTAAGGGTCTTGTGATCGGTGTAGATGATACACCTCTCACCATACAGATAGTGCCTCTAAATATTTAAAACAAACTCCACGGTTGCTAAATCGAGATCGTGCATCGAATAATTCTCCTCGTGTGACTTAAGCTATCGAGATGCATAAGCCATAACCTTCACATCTTGCATTAGTACGTAACCCAAACCGATGTGTAACACATTACTATAAACCATAAACTCCGTACCAGATTTAGGTTGTATCAGAAAAGAAGCCTAAGTTAGAACAGACTTGAGCTTCTCGAAGCTCGATTGTTGCACATCGGTCCAAACAAAAAGAACATTCTTACGTAGAAGCTTAGTCAAATGAGCTGCAATCAGTGAGAACCCCTCAACAAACCTTCGATAATAACCTACAATTCCTAGAAAACTGCGAATCTCAGAGACGTTCTTAGGCTGTTTCCAATCAAGCACAACCTCAATCTTTCTAGGATCACTCAGATCCCCTCTGCAGAAACCATGTGCCCTAGAAATGTTACCTCTCGCAACCAGAATTCACATTTTCTCACCTTAGTGTAGAGTTGTTTCTCTTGAAGTACCTTAAGCACTACTCTAAGATGCCAATCATGCCCATCCTCGGTCTTAGAGTATACCAAAATATCGTCGATGAAGACTACAACGAACTGATCTAGATACGGCTGAAACACTCTGTTCATTAGATCCATGAATGCAGTCGGAGTATTTGTCAAACTAAAAGGCATAACTAGGAACTCATAGTGCCCATAACGAGTCTTAAAAGCAATCTTATGAGTATCAACATCTTTAACCCTGAGTAGATGATACCTAGAGTGGAGATCTATTATTGAAAATATTGAAGCCCCATGAAACTGATCAAAGAAATCATCGATCATCGGAAGTAGGTACTTATTCTTCACAGTCAGCTTATTCAACTGTCAGTAGTCAATGCACATCCTCATGGTACCATCCTTTTTCTTTAGAAATAGAACTGGTGCCCCCTATGGAGACACGCTAGGATAGATGAAACCACGATCCAGAAGCTCTTGAAGTTGAACCTTAAGCTCTGTAAGCTCCTTCGATACCATACGGTATGGAGCGATAGACACCGGAGCTGTACCAGGTAAAAGCTCAATGCCAAACTTAATTTCTCGATTCGGAGGTACACTCGATAACTCCTCGAGATAAATATCTAAAAATTTTCTCACTGCTCTGATATCCTTTACAGAAGAGTCCTTAGAAATTGAAACACTGACGTAGGCCAAATACACCTCACACCCTTGTCGAACCAGTTTTTCGGCACTGGAGCGAAGATCACATTAGATAAGTAATCTCGCCGCTTGCTGATCATAACCACTTCCTTATCTTCCTCAACCCTCAAAAGGACCTTCTTAGTCGTGCATTCCAAACCAACTTGGTGTTTTACAAACCAGTCCATACCCAGAATCAAGTCGAACTCCCCGAACAAAAGCTCCATCAAAATTTTCAAAAATACAGCCTTTTGTACTTCTAACGGAACATTCCAATAAAGACTATTTAGCCGAACAGATTGTCCCAACGGACTGAGTACCGAAATCTCACAAGAAGTACACTCAACAATAGTCCCTTAGTTTTCGGAAACAGAACTAGCTACATAGGAGTATGTAGAACCTATGTCTATCAAAGCAATAAATAGGGCATAAAAAATAAAGAACGTACCCGTGATCGTATCAGGGGCGTCTCTGTCATCCCAGCACCTCTGCCCGATGCTCTCTGTCTTCGGCCCAAGCCATTACCACCCTTAGCCGGACCACAACCCCTATGTGGCTACTGTACTGCCCTCTAAGGTGAACAAAATCCGAACCCAGAGATTGCATTTGATCAGAACACTATGGACACTCTTTAATTCGATGGTCCAACGACCCACAATGCAAACAAGCCTTAATCTCCTCCAACACTCGCACCGACGGCACCTACCACAATCATTACACGGTTGATCCCAGTAGAAGCAATTGGAACTCCCACTCTAGAAGGCCCATCGGGTCTATCCCATTTCTTAGGCCTCTGAACATAACTAGAGGGCTCTGAATCCCTCTTATTCTTACCTCTCTGTCGGTCTTAATTCTGGAATTCCACACGCTTAACCTCATCAGTGATCTTCACCTTATCTAGCAAAACAACAAATTCTTGTTGTCTCTACGGTGCTATCAATACCCTCAGACTGTCCCTCAAGCCATTCTCAAAGCGAACACATTTCTCATACTCGGATGACACCATGCCTCGAGCATAGCGGCTCAGTTTAGAAATTTGGCCTCATACTCGATCACAGTCTTATCACCTTGCATGAGATCCATAAACTCACGCCTATGAACATCAACATAACTTGTGCCAACATAATTTCCCGAGAAGGCAATCTTGAAATAGTGCCAATTTAGACGATTCGGTTAAGTACCCTCCTTAATCGATAACCAGCATTGATATGCATCGTCGCGAAGAAAAGATACTGCATCCTTCAGTTTCTACTTAAGAGTGCAGTCGATGTCATTTATTATCCTCACGGTGGCCTCTAACCAATACTCGACCACAATATGGGCGACTCCTACGACACCCCTAAATAGCTCAACTTTATTGGATCGGAGCCGTTTAGTTACCGACCCACGACCCTCAAATCCAGAATGGGGTCCAGTGACTGTCTCCAACACTCTTAACATGGCTTGGGACAATGCGTCATCCCCTACCGGTCGATTTTGAGACTCGGTCTCAGAAGAAGGTGTAGTTGGAGTCTCGCTCATATCCAAATTCAGCATATTGCCCAGAAAAGGAGACTTAACTTGAGTCCCCCTACGACTCCCGCCGCGCCCCTGAGTGCCTCGACCACGTGTATCACATGGGATCATCGTAGTTTTAGTTTTATCTGCAATATAAAATTTTATGCATCAGTTTCAATGTTTATTAGCAGATGTTTTATACTTCAAAAATCAGAAGTTCAGAATTATTTCAGAAGTTTTAGTCTCTTAACTAACTCAGCACAACTTTAGAGAATTTACCTACAGTATTTTCTAGGTCCAGAAGTACTTACAGGATCGGGGCCGGAGACTCGGTGAACCACATACTTATCTCGAAAAAGAACAATATTTGTTTAAAGAAAATAGTTCTTTTAACAATATAATTTTGGAACCCAAAATTCACAGCCCGAGTTTTACAACCTGGCTCTGATACCACCAAATTTAACACCCCAAAACTGGCCTAGACATTATGGTCGAATCTGGGAGTGTTACGAAGAAGGGTTTTAAATCACATCTTTTAAGTTAACACGTATTGTATTATTAGTTTGCCAAACAGAGTTTTAATATCTGAAAAACTTGTGTTTATAATCTTATTTGAAACCGTTGTAAGTTATCAAGAATTTGCAGCGAAAGTTTGAAAATAATTTTATTCAAAAACCAAGCTCATTTTTCAAAAAACCATTTGTTTGCGTAAAGTGTTTTTATCAAACGTTGCGGGAGGGAAAAAAATCCAAATCCAAAAGTTAAAACCATACAGTCCAGCGATCCCTAAAAATTAAGTCTAAAAAGTACCACTGAGCCTCCGTCACAGCGACTTGTCTATGCCTAAAGATTACCTAAACAGAACAGATCAAAAGATGTGAGTTTTCGTAAACTCGGTGTGTAACCTAATAGAGATAATCATGCAAAATATACACAGAATTCTCATTTGCAGAAAAAATACATATACAAACTTAAGTCCTTAACAGAAACATATGCCAAAATCAGATAATAAAATCAGATATACATAATCTTACCCCAATCCTCTACACACCATCTCCGACCATCCCATCACACCATGTGGGGTTTAAATTTCCCACCCAACCCTACACACCATATAATGTCTATACAACACATAACAGAATAATATGCACCAAGCTACCAGATTATAGGTGAAAGGTCACCGTATAGATCACTTCCTCCACATATACAAATCTCACCCCAAATACAGAGACAAAATATAGATCATAGATATAGCAAAATTAACATCTCTTGCATGCTCATATATAGATATCATACATGCTTATACAATCAATCAGACATACATATCAATTTTAACTCAAATTAGTCTATTAGAATAATAGATCTCATACAACAGGGTTTGGTTAGTCCTTACCAACCCTACGAAATGCCCACAGTCGATCGGAACGACACGTGCGACCCTAGGGAAGATTTCAGAATTTTAGGCCCACATGCCCAAATTGGTCTTACCCATGTGGCCCACACGTCTGGCCCACAGCCTACACGTCCGTATGGCCCACACAGCCACACTCTCACCACCACACGACAGTGTCTTGCACATGGCCAGCCACACGGTCGGGCACACGCCCGTGTAGCATTGACGGGTCACTTTTTCGACTTTTGCCGAACATTATTTTCTCGTGTTTTCATTACACACCTGATTCATTTTATATGAGAAGGTAATCCTGAGACCTCCTCAACCTAAAAGTAGAATACCAAACTCCGATTTAGCGGTTAATTTATGAATTCGTCAAGAATAATCCGATAATAACTCGACTTACCGTCAACAAAAACCACCGCTAACTCCGTTCAAGCAAATAGAGTGGACCTCTCTATTCCCAGCCTTCTCCTACACAACAAGTTTGTAGAAATCAAATTCCCTACAACACCATTACGTCACTGCAACGAATATGAATCAAAACAGCTTACCGAAATTGTTACCTCAAGATAAAAGAAACCACTTTTACCCAACCCGCACGAAGAACACCAAAATTCGAAGTGCAACGCGAAGAACAGAAAAAGTGTGAACAGACTTGAAGGGAACGAAAAAAGGGAGAAGAAAGAAATAGAAGAGAGACAAAAAGATAAAAACGGCAAAAGAAAAAAAATCGAGGAAAGGCGGAGACTGACGTCAGATTTTTAGGAAGAGAGAAAAATTTTTAAAAATAAAATAAAATAAAAAACCAATTTGATTAATATCCCAACTCCCCAATAACAACGACATCCCATAATATCCTCCCCACTAACTACATCCAACTACTTCAGACTCCCAACTCTAGCAAACCTCTAACAAACAACCGGAACAAAAATTAACTCCTACGCTCGCGCAAGGATTCAAACACAAGTCCTCCGGCAAGCTAACTTCTTACCACTCAAACCAACAGGCTCATTCTGATATGAGTTTGCAAACAATATTACATAAGCCGACCCTACAGGGACAAAGTTTGGATAAAAAATCAACATAATTTGCCAAAAGTGGGACTTCAACCTAAAACCCCAAACACACAGTCAAAACACTTAGCCACTGAAGCTGATACATATTTATGTATGAATTCGCAGAAACAAAGCTAAGAAATTTAGGGCGTTACATTGCCCGTGTGGTTCTAAGTCACGAACAGTGAGTGACACGGCCTAGACACATACCTGTGTCCTTTGCCCATGTGAACCTTGCACTATCATGGCCACACACGGCCTGGACACACGCCCGTGTGCTTTACCTGTGTGGCTTCAAACTGAAGAATAATGAGTTACACGGCCAACCACACAGCCGTGTGGTGTCGGCAGCCACATTTTTTGGCAACCAAAATTCACAAAATTGAAGAGTTTTGGCACACCCCTGGTCTTTTTTGACAAAAAATAATGCGGAGACTACCTTGAACCTAATTAACTATTCAACAATCAATCAATTGACTAAAATGACTAGATAATGCAACCGTTAATACTCAACCAATAATGTCGAATAACACCAAGAAACTTTCAACAACGAATGCTTACTGATGATCAACCGAACTAATTCGTACCAGCATGCGAAGGATTACCCTCCTCCAAAATCATGCCTAAAGACAAGATTAACAACTAATTGACAGCAGTCGGAGAAATCTCAATTCAATTACGTAAACGGGAACTAACAACTTGGCAGAACTTACATGGAAATATTCTAACAACGCTCTGAATCACTTAGAACTCTTAATACTTGGACAATCACTTAACGAATGCAATAAAATAACTCACTTGAAAAAGAAAAAATAAAAAATGAAAAATGAGGAAAAAGAAATAAAAGGGCAGAAAAGGGGAGAAAAACAAAAGAAGAAGGGAAAGAAGAAATTGAAGTTAAAAAAATATTTATTAACTAACCACCATCCTCATACCAGCATTTAGCAAAAATTTTCTAACGCATACAATGGGATTCAAACTTGGAACTAGACAGAATACAAACAGATGCTTAACTAATGAACCAACAGGCTCATTCTTGACACAAATTTGCACAAAATTGAACTTAACTACATAACACATGCATAAGGGTTGTTTTAAAAATAATAAAACTTTTAACGATGCAACTCGAACTCCAGACCTCAAACACAAAAACAAAGCACACAACTAGAGATATAGAATTCTAATTACTGTAGATTCTCACAATTAAAATCTCAAAATTTTAGGGCATTACAAGTAATTTCATTAAAATAATATGTTTTATTATATGAAGTAAATAAGATATTTTCTATCAAAAATTTTTAAAAAAATTCATTCAATCTACTCGTTTGTTATAAAAAAAGGAATTACGGGAAGAAGTTAAATATAAGGCTAATTGAATGACTTCATTACTTAAAACCCAAAAATTTCCTAAAATTAAGAATGAAAACATTACAAAAAAGAAGAGGAATGAGGGAGAATTATACCTGCAACAATGGTAGATCTGGCAGACCGCAGATGGGAGACTCTCAATCTCTCAAATATAAAGTAAAAATTAATAACTTCAATCGATTGATGTTAATAGCTGATGAATGATTTATTACTCACATCAAAGGCCCTATTTAATTTGTAGAAAATTTCACCCATTGCCATGGTTATGGAAAATAGAGAAGGTTGAATGCTTGTAACGGTTGATTTTTTGGAGGAAATTTGAAATTCTTTTTTAATTTTAATGGTAGGAGTTGGAATTTAAGAATTAGATAAAGTTTGGAGAAGCCAAGGAGTTAAAGTATTTATGAATAAGAATCGAAAAGTCTAGACATTTAATTATTTTATTTTAGTTTAAAAAAATTTCCACGTTAAAAGTTGAATAAATAATTTTTTAGGCCCCTTTTAGCCTTAGACTCTGGGCGGCAACACCTCAAAACAAGCCTAAGGGCTAGCCCTGCCCTTTCCTCCAATATTTTATAGATAAAAAATGATTAAGCTTTTTCCCTAAAAGAAGAAAGGAAATAAATATCATACACACTATAACAAAGAGGATAAAAAAGGAAATAAATAATCATGTTCACATTACAGCTTTTTTACACAATTTTGGTAAATTACCCTTTTACTCCTTGCCTTTGAATATTTTAAGTTACTACGTGCATTTTGTTAACATTTTTCTTTTTAATTTTTTATATAATAAAAATAAAGTTGATTTTAAATAAATTGTTTCTTTATTTTAAATATTTTACTTAATTGAATTAAATTTTAATGTTTTAATATTAAAATTAATGACTATTAAAATTGTTAAACTTAAAATATATTTTTTAAAAAACACATATTAATAACATTTATCAAATTAAAATTATATTTTTCAAATGCAATAAAAGTTAATTACATTCATTGATTAAAGTAAAGTAAAGATAAATATAAAATTACAAAAAAAATCTAATATTAACAATTTTAACATTAAAAGAATTAATTTAACAATATATATAAAATATGTTGTACAAAGAGTAAAGTGCAAAAAACCAAACTAGGTTCAATTCCAAAGAAAGATTGCAGAAATCACAGACAGTCTCGCTTAAAGTCCAACCTCCTAGACAGAATTTCCCTCCAATGTAATTTAATAGCACAACATATCACTACAAATGTACCCTACAAATCATTGAAAGAAAAACAATAAAGAACACCAGAATTATAACAAGTTTCAGCAAATTACGCCTACATCTTCGGACACTACCAAATATATTTTACTGCAAAAGATACAAGTGAAAAATTACGAAAGAAAAAAATTGCCTTAGGAAGAAAGTGACAAGTTTTGGGGTGATTTAAAGGTAGAGATACTACCTTTTTTTTTTGGTGAAAAAATACAATTAAACTATATTAAGCAGTCATAATCAGAAAATTTGAAACTCTAACAATCTCAACAAACGTTGCAACCTCTTCTGGAATTTTTACAAATATTTGTCAAGTTGAATTTCTCTCTGGACCCATTTTGGTTAGTCTGTCCGCAACTTGATTTCTCTCTCTAGGAATATGCTTGATCTCCCAATGCTCCATAGTTTGTAAGATCATATGGATCCTTCTAACCAAGGACGAAGTTAATTCAATAATGAGAATGTCTTGAAGAGCTTTGACCACCTCCAAATTGTCTGTATGAATGAAAGCCTTCTTGCATCCTCTATTTGAACTAAGGTTAGACCATCTAGAATTCCCCACAATTCAACATCGAAAACTAAACAAAATTACAAATACAGATTGTATCCAACGCTCCATTGCTCATCTTGCTTATACGCTAGCTCTATAAAAATTTATTAATAATATTATTTAAATTATAATATATTAATATTAATATTCATAACATGATGATTTTTATTATTTACTATTAAACATTTTTAAATATATTTTGTAATTACATTTCCTTTTCAATTTATTAATTTTTTTTAAAAAATATTCAAAAATTGTAAACAAAAACTAACATCGTAAAAGAATATTACAAAAATAATATACACAAATAATGTTCGCTTCAAACAGGAATACAAACTAATATGTAGTACAAATTAACTCCTTCAAAATACAAACTAATATATTGTACAAATACTGTTTCAAAACAATAAAAATTTGAGCCAGTATTAATTGAGGTGTCTAAAATTAATGACCCAAGTTTTCTTAACCGTATATGTGTTTTTTTGTTTTTGGACATATTTATAACCAAATGTTTGATTTTGGATTCATAACCATATATGTGATTTTGGACAACTCAGCTAATAATATTTCCATACATAACCAATTAAAGGTTACAAACTAAACCAAGATAAGTATTAATCTTAATCTTTATCATTTTGAAAATTGTATTTTAGGGCCTTTACTTCAAACAAATTACATCATGAAATAATTTTATTTTTCGAAAAGAACCAGTACAAAAAATTGTTACCTTCACTTAATTACACGAGTTTAACAGAGAATGGACAAAATAATTATTAAAAAAACAAGAGAAAATGATTGGAAAAACGAAAAAAAATCTTCGATTTTAACGTCCAAGTATGATACACAATCATTTAAAAAAAACTTTTTTTAGTATTATGTAATTTTAATTAATATTCATGAACTTTATTTTAATGTGCAATTTGATACATGAACTTTAATTTGGTGCAATTATATATATGAAACTTTGATTGTGGTTCATATGTAAACATGAAACTTTAATTTTGATTCAGTCATACACATTTAAAGAAATAAATACATCAAATTATTTTTATATTTGATAAATATAATTATTTTTGTATGCAATATATAAACATAAAATGATATTATATCAATAATTGTGTTAATAATTTGTGAGAGTTAGACCAAATTAAAATTTGATATATAAAATTGCACAAGATTAAAGTTTTTGTATATAATTACACACTAAACCAAAGTTACAGTACAGTTTTGAAATTTGTCCCAATAAAATTATAAGAAGAAATTTATTTTTCTAAAAAAAAATCATTAGCCAATGTAATAGGCCCAATTTGCCTGGGCCCAAAACCCAAAAATAAACAGAAATAAAACCCCAAAAAATAAATAGTCCAAACAATCCACATTACCAGCCTAAATTACAAACCCAATTACAGCCCAAATAAATTAAAACCCTAAAACCCAAAACCTAAACTAATTTTTAGCCAAAAAAGAAGGGTAGAAACCCTAGTTGCATGCCACGTCGGTGCCGTCAGCCTCCTCACGCGCGCTACCACCACCGCACGTGTAATGCCCCAAAATTGTAATTTTGGGTATTGTGAATATGTGACACAAATATCTGACTGCCTCAGTGGTTAAATGTTCTAGTTTTGTGTATGAGGTCCCAAGTTCAAGCCATGCCTTTAGCGAAATTTTGGAATTTTTTTATGATTAAAGCCTTATCCTTGTTCAGTGGGCTTAAGTTTAATTATTTTGTAAAACCATATCAGAATGAGCTTGCTGGTTCAAGTGGTAAGGGAGTTGGAGTGTTGGAGGTTTTGTGTTCGAATCTCTGCAAGAGTGAGAATGTTAATCTTTTTACTCGGTTTCCTGGAAGAGTTGTGCAGAAGATGGATTCTGAGTAGTAGATTATTAGTGGGTAGTTAATTGAGAGAAGATAAGGGATTTGGGATTTGGGGAGTTATTAGGATTATTTTTGTTTTTTTATTATTTTATTCTTTTCAAAATTCGTTTCTCTTTCTCTCCAAATTTTTGACGTCGACTTTCTTATTCACTTTTCTTCTTCGATTTTTTGCAGGTTCTTGTTGGATTTTTCAAAGTCAATCATCGCTCTTGCGTTCATGGCACTTTTTCATCTAGTAAGTGATCTCTTTTGGCCTTCTTCCTTTTATTTGGGGTCTAGCAATGTTAGTTTATGGTAGTTAATAGATGTATCCTGTGTTTATGAGAAGATCAAGGTGCTGGGGTTTTCCAGTCGGTGCTTTAAACGTGCAGATTAACGTCGTTCGACCTAAGGTAAGATTTTGTCGATTTAAGTGGGTTGTCCATCACTTTTGGTTCGGTTTAATGTCGTTCTAAGTGTTTAATTCCATGTTCGTTTGGTCAATTTTAGGTATTGGAGTGCTTGGGAGTTTTTTAAAATGAAACAAAACTAGATGTGTACTCGAAACAAAAAAATAAGGGATTCGACGAAAAGCCAAAATTGCTTGCTGTTTGGACAACAGTAGTGGGCTAACTTTGAAAAATCACCATAAATTGTGAAAATTGAATTAGAGAATGAAAAAATATGGAACTAAATATATTTAAGTCTAGTTTCTCATAGAAGAAACGAAGTAAGCAAATGAATTTCATATTATGAGATATTTGAATTTTAGTGAGACAGTGTCAGAATGATTTCAGAATCCCCTATTCTGACTTTGAAAAATTATTAAAAATTGTATAACAAAAAATATGGGTTATAATTTATATTTTTAAAATCCTGAATGAGTCTATTTTGAAGAGAAACAAACAAGAACATCATTTGAGTTCTGTACAAGAAGATAATTAATTTTTAGTGTAGAAAGGTCGAAACTATCAGACAGCAGAATAGGGGAAGTTTAAAGAATAAACTGTACTTATTGGCAAAATCAAAATATTTGAAAATTTTATGGTAAGAAGATATCTGAGTCTAGTTTTAGGGAAAATTTGCAGATCTTAATTCGGAATTCTATAGCTTAAGATACAAATAATTTAGTAATAGTGACTGAAGTAGACAGCTTTCAAGGATCATATGAGTAAATAGTGGAAACAGATATGAATAATTAACTAGCACGGGGTACATTAAAATGGATTACGAGGCCAAAGCCAATTTGGGTCATATGGGTCACACGAGCATGTGAGCCCACACGGGCGAACATCATGGGCTTGTAGGCCCATTTTCACTGTTCGACTGATAAGGTTTCACGGGTCGCCCAAGTCGGCTGTGAACCTACTGTAGGGTCGATAAGCTTACCTAGACCCCTAATTGAATGAAATGATTGATGTTCCACTGATTTGATACTGTATGCCCTGCTTACATGCATTATATTATGTTATAGCATGTCATATCTGTATATTGCATTGCATTGGGTTGGGGGATTATAATGTTCAGAGGAAGTGTACTGAAAGGCCTCGAGCCTAATTTACTGGCAGCTCAGCTACAAACTACTGTCTAGTGCCGCATTCGGTACTACTTGGAGTGTAGGGATTGGTGGGTTGATTATATCCCCACATGAAGTGTAGGGTTGGACGGAGATGGTGTGTAGAGGCTGGATGGTTGGATTTTTGTGACTGTATAACTGTTACTGCTACAGATATTGTGATGGGCTAAAGCCCTACTGCATGACTATTTTTGTACTTAGATGGGCTAAGGCCCAAACTGGAGTGATACTGATACTGAAAAGGGCTTAAGCCCAAACTGTGATTATCTGTTTACTGTCGATTCATTTGTATGGGGATTACACGCTGAGTTTACATAAACTCACCCCTTCTATTTAATCTCTACAAGTAATCCCCAGATTTAGGCGGATAGGTACGGCGGAGGACTCAATGGTGGCCACACGACTTCTTTTACACAATTTTTTTCCTATTTATGATTTTACTTTTATTTGAGAGTATTTTGCTCTAATTATGGCCTTTACAGATTTTGGTTTAAATTTGATTTTTATACAGTTTTATGATTTAAATCTGCTAGTGTTAGGTGTAACTCGTGTTTTCAAATGAAATTAATGTTTTATAAAAATACCACGAATACACAAACTGTTCTTCCGAAATAAGAAAACATTTTGAAATTGAATAACGATTTGTAAATGAATAATGTTTTGGAAATGAATGACACGATTTGAAATTAACATAAGATAATGAAAAAAATTGTTAAATAGAAAAGGGGATTTAGCGACGACATATTTTTCGAAAAGCACTACCTTGTGACATTGTTAGATTCGGCCATAACGTCTAGGTCGGGTCTAGGGTGTTACATTTAGTGGTATCAGAGCCAGGTTACAAAACTCGGCTGTGGATGTGGGTTTTTAAGACGTGATTTCTGAGAATTGATTTTTAAATGTTTTTACTAAAGGTGTGGTACACCGAGCCTCCGGCGCTGATCTAGTAAGTTTTCTTAAACTGAAACTAAAACTGTCTTTGATAGTATATCCTGAAACTGCTATAGGCAGTATATACTGAGACTACTATAGATAGACTATACTGAAAACACTTAAAATAGTGTATACTGAGACTGTAGTAAAAGTGATAGACATTGATTGACACTGTGATGGATGAAACAAACTTTACACTTCTGATACTGTTTTCATAAAATCTCTATTAATAAACACTGGAACTGTAAATTGAAGCATAAAACTGTTAATACCGATAAAATGCAATTAGACAATGTGCACCAGAGGTACTCACGGATGGGGTACTAGAGGCCAAGGTAAAGGCCATAGAGGGGCTCGAGCTGAGTCCTTGTCTTCGAGCAGTTTGCCAAATTTGGATACGAGTGAGACACCAGTGTCGCCTACTATTGAGACTAGGTCTCAAGATCGCATGGCTGGGGATGATGCATTGTCCCAGGCTGTGCTAAGGATTTTGGAGAGGGTTGCTGGGCCCAATACTAGATTTAGGGGTCGAGGGTCGGTTATAGAACGACTCTGGTCCAATAGAGCTGAACTTTTTAGGGGTTTCATTGGGGTCACCCTAATGTGGCCACGTATGAGGCCGAGTTTTTGAGATTGAGCCGCTATGCACAAGGTATGGTGACATCTGAGTATGAGCGATGTGCCCGCTTTGAGGATGGCCTCAGAGATAATTTGAGAGTTCTGATAGCCCCGCAGGGGGAGTGAGATCTTTCTGCCTTGATCGAGAAGGAAAAAATCATCGAGGAGGATATGGAGGTAGTCATGATCAGAGAACGTCAGAACTACTTATCTAATGTGATCTCTACACGAGTGGCGGAGAAGTTGGTTCATAAGGGATGTGAGACATTCTTGGCCTATATAAGTGTTTCAAATTCTAAGGACTCTACAGTTAAGGATATTAGAACGGTAAAGGATGTTCCGGACATCTTTCTTGATGAGCTATCGGGTTTAGTTCTGAATCGTGAAATGGAGTTTGAGAGAGAGCTCCTTCCTAGTACAGCTCCGGTGTCTATCGCTCCCTATAGAATGACACTGAAGAAGCTTGTTCAGGCTTAGATTCAAGAGCTTTTGGATCGTGGGTTCATCTGCCCTAGTGTGTCTCCGTGGGGAGCACCAGTTCTGTTTGTAAAAAAACGGATGGATCCATGCGTATGTCCATCGACTACAGGCAGCTGAATAAATTAATCATTAAGAATAAGTACCCCTACCGAGGATAGATGACCTGTTTGACCAGTTCTAAGAGCTTCAATTTTCTCTAAGATTGATTTACGGTCAAGGTATCACCAGTTGAGAGTTAAAGAGGCTGACGTGCATAAGATGGCATTTAGGACTCGCTATGGTCACTACGAGTTCCTAGTGATGCCATTTGGACTGACGAATACACTGACACCTTTTATGGATCTGATAAACTGAGTGTTCCATCCCTATCTAGATCGGTTCGTAGTGGTATTTATTGATGATATACTAGCGTATTCGAAAACTAAGGAAGAACACGATGGACACCTCAGAGTGGTTTTACAGATTGTACGCCAAGTTCAATAAATGTGAGCTCTAGTTACGTGAAGTAACATTTTTGGGTCATGTGGTTTCTGTTGAGGGGATTAGAGTCAATGCTCGAAAGATTGAGGCTGTCTTGGATTGAAAGTAGCCTAAGACTGTATCTGAGATCTACAATTTTATAGGACTAGCAGGGTATTATCGATGATTTGTGGAGGGGTTTTCTTTGATTGTTGCATCCTTGACTAAGCTGCTACTAAGGGTGTGCTATTTAACTGGGCTGATGCGCAGCAAAGAGCTTTGAAAAGCTCAAGGCTGTATTGACTAAGACTCCTGTTCTAATACAGCCAGAGTTTGGAAAGGAGTTTACTGTTTATAGTGACGCATCACATGCCGATTTAGAAAGTGTGTTTATGCAAAAGGGTAAGGTGGTAGCGTACGTATCTCGTCAGCTTACGACTCATGAGGTGAATTATCCAACGAATGACTTGGAGTTGGTCGCAATGGTGTTCGCACTAAAAATCTGGAGGCATTACTTGTACGGTGAAATGTGTATCATTTACACTTATCACAGAAACCTCAAGTACCTCCTCACTCAGAAGGAGCTGAATCTTAGGCAGCATAGATGGATTGAACTGCTTAAGGACTACGACTGTACTATTGAATGCCACCCTGGTAAGGCCAATGTGGTGGCCAACACACTGAGTCGTAAAGCTATGACTGACCTGGGGGCGATGTTTGCTCGCCTTAGTTTATTTGATGATGGTAGTTTGTTGGCTGAACTACAAGTTAAACCGATGTGGATAGAGTAGATTAAGGGTAAGCAGAAAGAGGATTAGTCATTGAGACTTCGTTTCCGACAAGTTGAGAGTGGGGATACCGAGGATTTTAGACTGAATAGCAAAGGGGTACTCTGTTTTTGTGAGAGAATCTGTGTACCGAAAGATATTGAATTGAGGCAGTCTATACTACGAGAGGCGCATAATAGCTCTTATGCTATGCACCCTGGCAGAAATAAGATGTACCGAGACATTCGTGAGTTATATTGGTAGCCAAGGTTGAAACGTGAGGTTACTAATTTTGTTGGCAGACGTCTAACTTGCCAGCAGGATAAGGCTAAGCATAAGTTACCTTCGGGTTTGCTGCAATCGATTAAGATTCCTCTTTGGAAATGGGAGCACGCAACTATAGATTTCGTTAATGGGTTGCCTCTAACACCCAGTAAGAAGGATTCAATATGGGTCATCGTGGATCGATTGACCAAGTCCGCCCACTCTATACCAATTTATACTGATTATTCTTTGCACAAGCTGGCGAAGCTTTATTTTTCTGAGATAATGAGACTGCATGAAGTATCGATTTCGATCACCTTTGATAGAGATCCTCGTTTCGCGTCTCGATTTTGAAGGAAGTTACATGAACCTCTGGGTACAATATTGGACTTCAGTACTGCGTTCCATCCTCAGATTGACGGTCAGTCAGAAAGGGTAATTTAGATACAGGAGGTTATGTTGAGAAATTGTGTAATTGATTTTCAAGGCAGTTGGGAGGAATACTTGCTGCTAGCAGAGTTTGCTTATAACAACAGCTATCAGTCTAGCATTCAAACGGCACCTTACGAGGCTTTATATAGTCGTAGTTGTCGCACACCTTCATGTTGGACTGAGGTGGGCGAGCGGTGTGTTCTGGGCCCTAAAATAGTTTCTGATACCGAGGATAAAGTTAGACTGATTCGGGACAGGTTGAAAGAGTCAGCTGATAGGCAGAAGTCCAACACCGATCTGAAGCATCGAGAGATTGAGTATTCTGTGGGGGATTTCATTTTTCTCAAGGTCTCGCCATGGAAGAAGGTATTGAGGTTTGGTCGTAAGGGTAAGTTGAGCCTTAGGTTTATTGGGCCTTACCGCATACTAAAATGTGTGGGACCGGTTGCCTACCAGTTGGAGTTACCTCCGAGATTGAATTAGATTCACTACATGTTCCATGTCTCTATGTTGAGGCGCTACCGCTCTAATCCCAATTGTTCCTATTGAGAAGATCGAGGTTAGGCTAGATCTGACCTTTGAGGAGGAGCCAGTTTAGATTCTAGATTGCGACGTTAAGGTTCTAAGAAGGAAATCCATTCCACTGGTAAAGGTTCTATGGCGTAATCATAACACTGAGGAGACCACATGGGAGCCTGAAGATGCAATGTGTCAGTAGTGTCCTCATCTGTTCTGATCAGGAAAATTTCGAGGACGGAATTTTCTTTAGGGGGTAGCATTGTAACGCCCCAAAATTTTAATTTTGGGTATTATGAATGTGTGACACAAATATCTGCCTACTTCAGTGGTTAAGTATTCTAGGTGTGTGTATGAGGTCCCAAGTTCAAGCCATGCCTTTGGCGAAATTTTGGAATTTTTTTATTAAAGCTCTATCCTTGTTCAATGGGTTTAAGTTTTATTATTTGTAAAACCATATCAGAATGAGCCTGCTGGTTCAAATGGTAAGGGAGTTAGACTGTTGGAGGTTATGTGTTCGAATCTCTATGTGAGCAAGAATGTTAATCTTTTTACTCAGATTCCTGGAAGAGTTGTGCAAAAGATGGATTCTGAGTAGTGAATTGTTAGTGGGTAGTTAATTGAGAGAATATATGGGATTTGAGATTTGGGGAGTTATTAGGATTATTTTTTTCTTTTATTTTTATTTTATTCTTTTCAAAATTCGTTTCTCTCTCTTTCTCTCCAAAATTTTGACGTCGACTTTCTTCTTTACCTTTTTCTTCGATTTTTCGTGGCTTCCTATTGGATTTTTTGAAGTCAATCATTGCTCTTGCGTTCGTGGTCCTTTTTCATCTAGTAAGTGATCTCTTTTGGCCTTCTTCCTTTGATTTGGGGTCTAACAACATTAGTTTCTGGTAGTTAATCGATGTATCCTGTGTTTATGAGAAGATCAAGGTGCTAGGGTTTCCCAGTCGGCGCTTTAAATGTGCGGATTAACATTGCTCAACCTAAGGTAAGATTTTAGTCGATTTAAATGGGTTGTCCATCACTTTTGGTTCGGTTTAATGTCGTTCTAAGTGTTTAATTCCAGGTTCATTTGGTCAATTTTAGGTATTGGAGTGCTCGGGAGTGTTTTTGCAATGAAACAAAACTAGGTGTGTACTCGAAACACAAAAATAAGGGATTCGGCGAAAAGCCGAAATTGCTTGCTGTTTGGACAGCAGCAGTAGGATAACTTTGAAAAATCACCATAAATTTTGGAAATCTAATTAGAGAATGAAAAAATATAAGATTAAAGATATTTGAGTCTAGTTTCTCATAGAAGAAACGAAGTAAGCAAAAGAATTTCATATTATGAGAGATTTGAAATTTAGTGAGACAGGGTCAGAATGATTTCAGAATCCCCTATCCTGACTTTGGAAAATTATTAAAAATTGTATAAAAATAATTATGGGTTAGAATTTATATTTTAAAATATTGAATGATTCTATTTTTAAGAGAATCAAACGATAACATCATTTGAATTCTGTATGAGAAGATAATTAATTTTTAGTACAAAAAGGTCGAAATTGTCAGACAGTAGAATAGGGGAAAGTTTAAAGAATAAACTGTACTTATTGGAAAAACCAAAAAATTTGAAAATTTTATAGTAAGAAGATATGTGAGTCTAGTTTCAGGAAAAAATTTCGGATATTAATTCAGAATTCTGTAGCTTAAGATACAAATAATTTAGTAACAATGACTCAAGTAGACATCTTTGAGGGATCATATGAGTAAATAGTGGAAACACATGAATAATTAACTAGCACAGGTTATATTAAAATTGATCACGAGGCCAAGGACAATTTGGGTCATGTGGGCCACACGGGCGTGTGGGCCCACACGGGCAAACATCATGGGCTTGTAGGCCCATTTTCACTGTTCGACTGATAAGGTTGCACGGGTCGCCCAAGTCAGCTGTGAACCTACTGTAGGGTCGATAAGCTTACCTAGACCCCTAATTGAATGAAATGATTGTATGACTAATATGATTAAGCCTGATGATGTTCCACTGATTTGATACTATATGCCCTGCTTACATGCATTAAATTATGTTATAGCATGTCATATCTGTATATTGCATTGCATTGGGTTGGGGGATGATAATGTTCGAAGGAAGTGTACTAAAAGGCCTCGAGCCTAATTTACTAGCAGCTCAGCTGCAAACTACTGTCTAGTGTCGCATTCGGTACTACTTGGAGTGTAGGGATGGGTGGGTTGATTATATCCCCACATGGAGTGTAAGGTTGGACGGAGAAGGTGTGTAGAGGCTGGATGGGTAGGATTTTTGAGACTGCATATATGTTACTGCTACTGATACTGTGATGGGATAAAGCTCTACTGCATGACTATTTTTGTGCTGAGATGGGCTAAGGCCCAAACTGGACTGATGCTGATACTGAAAAGGGCTTAAGTCCAAACTGTGATTATTTGTTTATTGTTTGTTCATTTGTATGGGGATTACACACTGAGTTTACGTAAACTCACCCCTTCTGTTTAATCTGTACAGGTAATCCCTAGATTTAGGCGAATCTGTGCGGCAGAAGACTTAGTGGTGGTCATGCGACTTCTTTTACACTATTTATTACCTATTTATGATTTTACTTTTATTTGGGAGTATTTTACTTTAATTATGGCCTTTACGAATTTTGGTTTAAATTTGGTTTTTATACAGTTTTATGATTTAAATCTACTAGTGTTAGGTAAAACTCGGGTTTTCAATTGAAATTAATGTTTTATAAAAAAAACCACGAATATGTAAACTGTTTAAAAGCTTCCGCAATAAGAAAACGTTTTGAAATTGAATAACGATTTGTAAATGAATAATGTTTTGGAAACAAATGACACGATTTGAAATTAACATAAGATAATGAAAAAAATGATTAAATAGAAAAGGGGATTTAGCGACGACATATTTTTCGAAAAGCACTACCTTGTGACATCGTCAAATTCGACCATAATGTCTAGACCGGGTCTGGGGTGTTACAGCACGCCATCACCATGCTCGTCTGACACCTGCAAAAAAAATTGAATGCGACAACAGAATAGGCACGCCAACAAGCAGTAAAAACAAATGCAAAAAGACAAAGAATAGAAACAAATACGAATATTGTAATCTGGCTATAATAGCCATGAAATATCAATGTATGGCTTCTTCTTCTTTCGGACACGAAAAATCCAATAAAAAATAGAAAAAAATTGATACATATTAAAAAAAAAGGTGTCTTTTTTACTCTTTTATTTTTTCTACTCTTTTCTTTTATTATTTTTTTCTTTCTTGCGTCTCAAAAATAGAAAATAAATATAAAATCAAAAGGAGAGAGGCCAGACCTTACCTTTCCCGGTGTTTACGCCGTCGTGGGGGGGGCGAGGTTGTCATCTTCGATGAAAGATGGCACTTTTGAATTAGGGAAGTCGAAAAGCCAAAAAATGACCTTTTTTATTTTCCGGCCACCGTAGACGGTTGCGCCGTCGCTGGCAACCGGCGGTCACCTCGGTGGTCTGACGACCGAACATTGGCCATAGCTCTGAGGGCTGAGAGAGGTTGAGAGCATTTTAGTGTCTTTTTTTTTAGAAAGAAGATAAATGAAATTTTCAGAAAAAAATTTGATTTTGAGAGCATTTTAGTGTCTTTTTTTTTAGAAAAAAAAAGATCTTTTTTTAGAAAAAAAATTGATTTAAATAGAGAAGCAAAACGCCGCCGTTTTGGCTTAGGGACCCAGGCGCCACAACAACGTCGTTCGGGGCCTATCCGCGCGCGACCCGACCCGCTCCAGGGGGGTCCGCGTGTTTTCACCTTTTGGGTTATTTACACCCTTGGCCCTTCCGCATTTCTATTCTTTTTAATTTAGTCCCTTTTGTTTATTTTTCTTTTTATTTTAATTTAACCAGAGAATTTTGTTTGTTTTTCAATCGGGTCCTTGGCTCACTAACACGCTGAAAAGTGGACACGTGCCCAGGGATTGGTTTATTTACCCATTTGCCCATCCACCCTTTCGCGCCTTTTCATTTTGGTCCTTCTTTGTCTATTTTATTATAGATTTTACCTTTGATTTCATTTTTGTCCTAGTTTAGTCCCAAATCTGTTTGATTTCAATTTATTTTTGAATTTTTTATTCATTTATTTATTTTAAACCTTTTTCTTATGTATTATTTATTTTAAATTGTTTTATTATTATTTATTTCAAGTTTTCCACATATAATGTATTTTAAACTATTTCAAACTATTATCCATTTTTTTATATATTATTTATTTTTAAACTGTCATATATATTATTTATTTTGAATTGTTTTTATACATATCATTTATTTTTTTAAACTGTTTTGTATATTATTTATTTGAAACTTCTTTTTACATATTATTTGTTTTAAACTTTTTATATATTATTTTAAATTGTCTTATATGTTATTTATTTTGAATTGCTTGGTATATTATTTATTTTAATTTGTTTTACGTATTATTTACTTTAAATTGTTTTATACTATTTACCTCAAATTGTTCTATATATTATTTTGTTTTGTTTTCTTTGATTGTTAATATTGATATTAAAGTGACATGCTTTGTATGATTATTGTCATCATGTGTATTATAATTCGTTTATTCGTGTTTTCATATTATTGTCACTCATTGATGTAACATTTTATTCATAAATCGTTCTTCCATGCTCTATATTATTATTCCATTTCATTTCATCACTTCAAAAGTCGCGTTTAATTTTTATATACCCACAATCAACCATTCTATTTTATTCCTAATAAAATAAATGCACCTCATTCAAGTATTGTACTCGCTATTATTCAAAAAAGGAAAAATTTTAAAATAAGGCAATATTTCGCGTTTTGGAGATTCGAGAAATCGTACCCTAACTTACGGGGTTTCAATTTTCTCATTAAACCTAAATAACAAAATACCCTTTTAAATTTCAAAATACATGGAATTTCAATAAAAATTAAAGGCAAGCTTATTCTCGAGGGTTCCAAGTGTTGTGTCCTAACTTACGGGACGTGACATTCTGTTACCTCGAGACAAGGGGGTTTTTAACTTTGTTTTCGATTCATTCAAGCATTTTTAAAACGAGCATTAATAAAAAAGGGATCGTATTTTAAAATCTTTTCAAATTTTCAACTTTCGACATTAAGACATTAAGTAATCAACTAGGTACCAATTTTGGGCATATCGAGGGTGCTAATCCTTCCTCGTGTGTAACCGACTCCCGAACCCATTTTTTGAATTTTGTAGACCAAAAATTATCATTTTAGTAAATTTAAACTTGTATTAAAATGATTAAATTATGAGGTTCTGATCACACCTAAATAAAAAGGATTGGTGGCGACTCCATTTTCGTTTTTAAACAAAAAGTCAACCCCTTTAAAAAAATGTATTCGACAGCCAATTTTATGAATTTTTTTCGATTTTGATTTATAGGGTCAGATTGAAAAATGACATTCAGTAAGGAAAATTTAATTTATATTTTTTATTTATTTTTTGCATTAACTTGTTATTTTTATTCGATTAAAAAATTATTTTATGAAGGCTTAATATATCATTTGGTATTCAGGTTTGACATTTTTTTCTAATATGGTACCTATGTTAATTTTTGGTCTAATTTGGTACTTATATTTGACAAAAGTTATCTATATATATATTGGTACTAAAAAGTAATAGTGTTAACTTTTTAGAATATGATTTGGATTTTAGGGTTAGTTTGATGAAAGTTAATTGCTAATATTATTAAGTTTGAATTTTGTATCATTTGTTTAATTGTGAATTTGTTTATTTTTATGCTTAATTTGTTAAATACAATTTGATGGATGTTGTTTAATTTAGGTTTTAGGATTAATTTGATGAAATCCAACTACTAATATTATTAACTAAATTATTATTTTTCATCAAATCAACTCTAAAACCGGAATTAAACACTAAAAGTTAACATTTTTACCTTCAAGTACCAAAATGTATAACTTTGATCATTTATAAGCACCACATTGGACAAAAAAAATAACATAGATACCGACTTTTTTTTAAAAAAAAAGTGTCAAACTTGTACTAAATTATGCATTAGGCCTTTTATGAATTTTACACGTAATTCTATGAACCACAATATTAATTAATTTATATTTGAACCCTCTAAATTATATAAATTTTGCAGTTGGTTTGCACGAACACGTGTAATTTTAAGAACTACAAATTCATGATGTTAATAATTTTTATTTGAATCCTATAAATTAAATAAACTATAAGATTGATATTTGCAAAACACGTGTGATATTAAGAACTGCAGAAGAATAAATGAAGATGATGGTTTGTATTTGAACTCTAAAAATTAAATCAATTATACGATTGATCTTCACAAACATGTGTAATATTTAGAACTACATATGAATAAATGACGACAATAATTTATATTTGAAATTTGTAGATTAAATAAATTATAATATCCATCTTTGCAAAACACGTATAATGTTAATAACTGTATAAGAGCAAATGAAGAGTATGGTATGTATTTTGACACTAGAAATCAATCATTTATATTTGAATCCCAAAAATTAAATAAATTATAAAATTGTTCTTTACAAAACATGTGCAATATTAAGAACAACATAAGATTTAATGAAGATTGGTTTTTTATTTGAAAATCTAGGGTGATATTTATCATCTAATTCATATAAAACACATGTAATATTAAGAACTGCAGACGAATAAATGAAGACTATGGTTTGTAGTTTAACACTAGAAACCAAATCAATTATAGGATTAATCTTCACAAATACGTGTAATATTAAAAACTGCGTATGATTGAAAGAATACAATAATTTATATTTGAATCCCATAAATCACATAAATTATTAGATTGTTCTTTGCAAAACACGTGCAATATTAAAAACAACATAAGATTTAATGAAGATCAATTTCTTATTTAAAAATCTAAGGTGGTGTATCACTTAAGCTACTCACACTATATATAATTAATACAACCAGTACTTATATAACCAATAAATATTAGATGCAATAATAAAACACATTGTACTCCAAAAAATATAACTCAAATTTCAAACAATGGAGATGGTATTATTAAAAGAGACAACAGACATAGATTACTACAATAATTTATCAGTTATCCAAATACTAAAAAAGAATAAAAAATTGAGTGGACCCAAGAAATATTTGAAAAAGGGTAGGTAAAATCTGAAACTTGCCACACATAGCAAACGCCTAACAAGGCCCCACGTTCCATTTCTTCTATAAAAGCAAGGATTTGCTCCCAATATGCTTCACTCCACTACTCACACAAGCCTAAGCCTCTCTCTCTTCTCTGGTTTTTCATCCATGGTTGCATTACCAATCAATAATAGGGAGGAGAATTCTCCTCAAGAGAAACAACAATGCTCAAACGCAAACCACACGCCGAGGCCTAACCTTAATGTGCTCCTTCCACTGTAACAGCCCCAAACATGGTCTAGATGTTATGGTCAGTTCTGGCGTGTCACATTGAAGTGTCTTTCAAAAATTGGACTCGTTGGTAAAAATTTGTTTCTAAGTTTAAAACAAACCCCTTTATTTCTAATTAACAAGTCAACTAGTCAAAACGTTTGTCTTGTTATCTGATATTCTTTTAATAAGTTGGTCTAAAATTGCGGAAGCTTTTTAAATTCTATTGTTTAAAACTCGTGTCTTTGAAAATAGTAATTATTTTAATAATTTGTCTACTCTTAAACTAGTAGTTTAAAATAAGTAAGCAAAAGCCCAATTAAAAATTTAAACTAACTTAAAGGCCTTATTACAAAAACAAAACCCAACATATAAATTAAATTAAAATAAAATCAAGTGTAAACAACAGCAATTGTGTGGCCACCTCCAAGTCCCTCGCAGTACCAAATCGTCTATGGCTGAGGATTACCTTTACAACTATAAGGAAAGGGTGAGTTTACGAAAACTCAGTGTGTAATCCCCTAACAAGCAAACAGCCAATTAAACAGTAGATAAATGCAGTTTGGGCCCAAGCTCGTTACAGTAATAGTCCAGTTCAGTGTGGCCTAAGTAATTTCTTGTAACAGTAAACAATTGGGCTTGAGCCCATCACAATACCAGTAATCAGTAATGCCTTTGCCCAATTTTAGTAATAATATCAGTGGTGCCTTGGCCCATAATAGTAACAGATATCAGTCATGCAGTGAACAGTATGTAATATCATTAATCGATGTAGTAACAGTACAGCATCATTAGTCAATGCAGATATGTAGTTAGAAATCCTACCCAATCCAGCCTCTACACACCACTCCGTCCCGACAAACACACCATGTGGGGATAAAATCGATGTATTTTACCCTATGGGGGTATTTTTGTCATTTTACCCTATGAGGGTATTTCGGTCATTCTACCTTATGGGGGTATTTTGGTCATTTTACTATATGGGTTATTTTCGTCATTTTACCCTATAGGGGTATTTTGGTCATTTTACCTTATGAGGGTATTTCGATCATTCTATCTTATGGGGTATTTTGGTCATTCTACCCTATGAGGGTGTTTCTATCATTTTACGCTATGGGGGTATTTCTGTCATTCTACCCTATGAGGGTATTTCGGTCATTCTACCCTATAGGGTATTTCAGTCATTCTACCCTATGGGGTATTTCGATCAATTTACCCTATAGGGGTATGTCTATCATTTTACCTTACGGGGTATTTTGGTCATTTTACCCTTCGAGGGTATTTCAGTCATTTTATCCTATAGGGGTATTTTGGTCATTTTACCCTACAGGGGATCTCGGTCAGTTTACCATATGGGGGTATTTTGATCATTTTACTCTATGGGGGTATTTCGGGCATTTATTGACCTTTCAAAAAGTCCACAGTCGCCTCGAGTGACTCAGTTAACCTAAATGGTCATAATAGTGTAAATGGGCCCAAGTGGGCCCACACGCCTGTGCAGCCCATTCAGCCCAGATCTCGCCATAGCTGTGTGATCTACTTAGCCCAGACCAGTATTTGCCACAAAACATGGGTTTCAGCCGTGTAGGGCTCACGAGCCCATTGGGCCCATACAGCTCACTTCGGCCCGTGGCCCATTATGGCCTAAGCCCATGAAAATGCTCATAGAAACCCCTATAGTCCAACACCATGTTTCCTGGGCTCGAATTACCATACGAGTGTTCATAAGCTCATATGGCCTCGAACGCCGTCATTTTCGACTTTTTGGCTTTTGCCGATTTAACGTTAAGGGGGTGTAATTACACACCTGGAGTTTATTTGCTAAGAAAACCTCTCACGCCTTTGAAACATACACTTAACCAACAATCTCCAATTAATCAATTACGCTGTTAAATAATCGAATAAACACAAGTTATCACAATCGTTACTTACCACCACTTTTGATCGAGTGAAGAGGGAAGTTCGCCTATCCAAAAGTAATCACAACCCTTCAACCTTTTGAAAAGTTCCTATGCACAAACTGAAACTGGGTAAGCACTTAATCAACAGGTAATAAGGTAACACCAAACTATTACCTTTACCAATAACACGAGAAAGGGAATCAAACTACGAAATGCGAGACACACGGTCGGCCCCTAAAAGAAAGGAAAGATTCGGCAACTAGAAAATAAAAGAGAAAGATGAAAGAAGGGGAAAGCCAGAAACGCAAATCGGTAGCAGTGAAGCAGGACAAGGAACGGTAGAGAAGATAGATTCAAAAGGACAGAAGGAGAAAAAGGTGTATTTGACAATCAAAGAGGAGAGGGGGAAAAGAAAGAGTATTCGGCTAATGGTAGAATTAGTTGAGAAAAGCAATGAGAAGAGGCAACTTACAAGAGACAGAGTTCGGTTAAAGATTGTTTACCGAAAACAAAACAAACGAGGTGAAACAGAACCCTTACCACTTTTGGCCTTTCAAGCAACTGAGGGAAGAGCAAATCCCAAGCAAAACAAAAAATATGCAGTATACCCCTCTGGCCGAATTTCTTGAGTGCCAAAGTCCCAAATTCGGCACAACACTCGCCCTCAAACAACTCCTTGACTTTCTCCTCGTATCTCTCTCCTTATCCCACCTTCAATCACTCCACCAATTTCTCCTCGACTCCCCCAACAACTCTATTCAAATTCCATTCAAACTCCCCCTCAGCTGTGTTTCAGTCCAACTCCACCACCTACACAGCTCAAGCAGCAAAATAAATACTCCATTGCGCAACCCAAGACGTGAACCTCAAACCTCGCAATTACTCAACACGCCACCTTGCCACTAGACTACAAGCTATATTTGTGTCATAGAACAAGCACTATAATAAATAAGGCCTATATACCAGTGTCCAGATTCATTTAAGAGCAAAACTAAAAATTCTGTAAAAGCCAAGGCTTGAACCCCTGACTTCTCAGACACTTCCAAACACTCCTAAATCACTTAACCACTAAAGCAGACATTCATTTATTGCACTTCCTTGCAGAACTAAATATTTATGTGCAGTCTCCTAACTGTTCCCTTGTTCAAAACCTATTTCTTCTAGGCCCAAAATTCGGGGTGTTACAATTCACCCCGCCTTAAAGAAATTTCGTCCTCAAAATTTCCAATTATCAGATCAGTCGCATAACATAGACTCCACCACTACGCTTCTGCTACGCACTCTACTTCCAAATTAGGAATATGGCCAAACGACGAGGACCCAACTCGAGCACCTCTACGGCCTCTTGTACCTCGTCCGTGTGTAACTCTTGTGCTCATATCAAATAACGTTTTATTAGTTTAAGAAGTTTTATGCATTATTTTGTAATTTCAGTAATTATTAATAGATGTCTTATGAAACGCAGTAATCAGATTTTTGTTTTCGCAAATCAAGGTCTCCCTACAGTGTTAGTTTACTCTCACTAAAGAGTTTCACTACAGTCCTACTATCTATAGTATTCTCTTAGTGTATTTCAGTTCAAGCAGTTTACAGTATAAAGAAAACTTATGGATTTGGCGCTAGAGACTCGATGTGCCACACTTGTAAACCATGTAGTAAACCATGTAAAACACTTCAAGAATAGTTTTCCAGAAATTCCAAATATTTTCAAAACCCATTCCATAGTCGAGTTTTGCAACCTGACTCTAATACCACTAAATGTAACACACCCAAACCCAACCTAGACGTTATGGTTGAATATGGCGTGTCACATTGAAGTGTCTTTCAAAAATTGGACTCGTTGGTAAAAAACTGATTCTAAGTTTAAAATAAACCCCTTTATTACTAATTAACAAGTCAACTAGTCAAAACGTTTGTCTTGTTTTCTGATATTGTTTTAATAAGTTGGTCTAAAATCGCGAAAGTTTTTTAAATTCTATTGTTTAAAACTCGTGTCTTTGAAAATAGTAATTATTTTAAAAATTTGTCTACTCCTAAACTAGCAGTTTAAAATAAGTAAGCAAAAGCCCAGTTAAAAATTTAAACTAACTTAAAGGCCTTATTACAAAAACAAAACCCAACATATAAATTAAATTAAAATAAAAGCAAGTGTAAACAGCAGCAGTTGTGTGGCCACCTCCAAGTCCCTCGTAGCACCAAATCGCCTATGGCTGAGGATTACCTGTACAGTTAAAAGGAAATGGTGAGTTTACGAAAACACAATGTGTAATCCCCTAACAAGCAAACAGTCAATTAAACAGTAGATAAATGCAATTTGGGCCCAAGCCCGTTACAGTAACAGTCTAGTTCAGTGTGGCCTAAGCCCTTTCCCGTAACAGTAAACGATTGGGCTTGAGCCAATCACAATACCAGTAATCAGTAGGGCCTTTACCCAATTTCAGTAATAGTATCAGTGGGGCCTTGGCCCATAACAGTAACAAATATCAGTCATGCAGTGAATAGTATGTAATATCATTAATCGATGCAGTAACAGTACAGTATCATTAATCAGTGCAAATATGTAGTTAGAAATCCTACCCAATCCAGCCTCTACACGCCACTCCGTCCCGCCAAACACACCATGTGGGGATAAAATCAACCCACCTAGCCAGACACACCAAGATTAGCACCGGTTGTGGCACGAAACAGTATTGTAGCAAAGCTGCCAGTAAAATAAACGACATATAGCCATCAGTAGGTCCACAGTCGTCTTGGGCGACCCGTGCAACCTTATCAGTACGGTACACTTCCTCTAATTATAAAAATTCGTCCCCATGCAATACGTCGTGACATAATATCATATGTGTATGCAAAATGTCATGGTCAATCATAATCATACATATCATAAAGCAAATCAGTCATACATAACATAAGGCTATAACAGTCATTTTATCTCCTAGGGGTATAACATTCATTTTACCCTATAGGGGTATTTCGATCATTTTACCCTATGAGGGTATTACGGTCATTCTATCATATGGGGGTATTTCGGTCATTCTACCTTATGGGGGTATTTCGGTCATTCTACCCTATGGGGGTATTTTGATCATTCAACCCTATGATGGTATTTCAGTTATTCTACCCTACGAGGGTATTTCGGTCATTTTACCCTATTAGGGTATTTCAATCATTTTACCCTACGGGGGTATTTCGGTCATTTTACCCTATGAGTGTATTTCGGTCATGTTATCCTATGGGGGTATTTCAGTCATTTTACCCTATAAGGGTATTTCTGTCATTTACTAACCTCTAGAAAAGTCTGCATTCACCTCAAGCGACTCAAGTAACCTAAATGGTCAGAACAGTGTAAATGGGCCCAAGTGGGCCCACATGCCTATGCAGCCCATTCAGCCCAGATCTTGCCACAGCTATGTGATCTACTTAGCCCAGACCAGTATTTGTCACAAATCGTGAGTTTCAGCCATGTGGGGCCCACGAGCCCATTAGGCCCACACAGCCCACTTCGGCCTAACGTGGCCTATACGGCCTAAGCCCATGAAAATGCTCATGGAAGCCCCTACAGTCCAACACCATGTTTCGTGGGCTCGAATTACCACACGAGAGTTCGTACGCTTATATGGCCTTGAACGTCGTCATTTCCGACTTTTCGACTTTTGCTGATTTGCAGTTAAGGGGGTGTGATTACACACCTGGATTTTATTTGCTGAGAAAACCTCCCACGCCTTTGAAACCTACACTTAACCAACAGTCTCCAATTAATCACTTACGCTGTTAAATAATCGAATAAACACAAGTTGTCACAATCATTACTTACCACCACTTTTGATCGATAGAAGAGGGTAGTTCACCTATCCAAAAGTAATCACAACCCTTCAACCCATTGAAAAGTTCCTAGGCACCAACCGAAACTGTGTAAGCACTTAATCAATAGGTAATAAGGTAACACCAAACTATTACCTTTACCAATAACATGAGAAAGGGAATCAAACTACAAAATGCGAGACACACGGTCGGCCCCTAAAAGAAAGGAAAGATTCGGCAACTAGAAAATAAAAGAGAAAGATGAAAAAAGGGGAAAGCAGAAACGCAAATCGGCAACAGTGAAGCAGGACAAGGAACGGTAGAGAAGATAGATTCAAAAGGACAGAATGGGAGAAAGGTGTATTCGGCAATCAAAGAGGAGAGGGGAAAAAGAAAGTGTATTCGGCCAATCATAGAATTAGTTGAGAAAAGAAATAACAAGAGGCAACTTGCAAGAGACAGAGTTCGGCTAAAGATTGGTTACCGAAAAGAAAACGAATGAGGTGAAACAAAACCCTTACCACTTTCGACCTTTCAAGCAACTGAGTGAAGAACAAATCCGAAGTAAAACTGAAAATGTGCAATATACCCCTCTGGTCGAATTTGTTGAGTGTCGAAGTCCCAAATTCTGCACAACACTCCCCCTCAAACAACTCGTTGACTTTCTCCTCGTATCTCTCCCCTTATCCCACCTTGAATCACTCCACCGATTTCTCCTCAACTCCCCCAATAACTCCATTCAAATTCCAATCAAACTCCCCCTTAGCTGTGTTTCAGTCCAATTCCACCACCTACATAGCTCAAGCTGCAAAATAAATACTCCATTACGCAACCCAAGACTTAAACCTCAGACCTCCCAGTTACTCAACACACCTCCTTACCACTAGACCACAAGCTATTTTTGTGCCACAAAACAACCACTATTATATATAAAGCCTATATGTCAGTGTCCAGATTCATTTAAGAGCAAAACTAAAAATTCTGCAAAAGCCAAAACTTAAACCCTTGACTTCTCAGACACTTCCAAACACTCCTAAATCACTTAACCACTAAAGAAGACATTCATTTATGTCACTTCCTTTCACAACTAAATATTTATGTGCAATCTCCTAACTGTTCCCTTGTTCAAAACCTATTTCTTCTAGGCCCAAAATTCGGGGTGTTACATCCACAACCCCGACTCCCCATCAATAGGTATATCATATACATATACTTATCCTATTTTCTTCATATAAAATTGTATTTATACTTTTAAAAACATTAATATAACGTTGTGTAACCTGATTGTTGTAGGCCTGATGAAATTATTCTGGTCCCTAATAATTTTCGAGATCTATGCCTAAGTAGGTAGTACTAAATACATACATATATATATATGCTTTTATTTTTAAAGAAGCCTTTTTTAGTTCTGCTTTAATTTTTTTTCTTTTGCTATGGTGGTTCGATGATGAAAACATCAATGATGATAGTGATAATGATAGTGAATATGAATGTGAATGTGATGAATATTTTCGAGATGAAGATTCTGAAGACAACGAACAAGAAGAGGTGGTGGATTATTAGTTTAATAATAAGTCTATCAATTCAATAATCATCTCTTTCCTATAATTTTTTTAAATAGATATTATTTTAACTATGGTTTTGCATGGTGCAACTTCGGATCTTTTTAAATTGGGAACTAACCAATACGATGATGTGGTTTATCTTGCAACCAAAACAAATCTAATATTTATCCTTTATATAAATATTAAAATTTGATAATCGATGATGTAAAATTTTTTCGACAGTGTACCAAATGATGATACATCATTAAAAAACATAAATTTTTTATAACATATTATCATTTGATTTATTGAGTAATTAAATATTAATCCTGATTGTAAATCATAATTTATGTCCAAGTTCTAACTATATATTTGTTTCCTTTTCCTTTTCGTTCCTTATTTCTGCCTACTAGTTACACCTCTCAACAATAGGGTGCGGGTAATATATTTGTATCCGAATATTTTGTTGGCAAAAGAAAAAAAACATTATAACTTAAAATTCTTTTCGTTTATCTCAGGAGCTCTAACGTGAAATCTCTCAAATTGGTCAAGAGATCGAAAACCTGATGAGAAGAATGGGTTAGTCAGTTCTTTAACCCTAACCCTTTCTATATTACTTGTACTCTCTATACTGGAGAGATCCAACCACCACCTTTTGTTTTTCATATATATATTTTCTGTCATTTGATACTGTAATTGATTGATGTTAACTAGTGATGCATGTTTGCCAACGATTGAAACAAGTTAAACCCTTAACAGATAACAACTTGTGGAGCATGATGGGTGATTTGGAAGATGATCTCGAAGAGCACATTGATGTTCTACTATAGTAGTTCTAGCAATGGAATAAGGCAACACAAGTTGTTTCTTTTCAATCCTTTTGTTTGGTTGGGTGTTTCTTATCATTTTGTCTTTCTTTTTCTTTTTTCCTAAGTCTAAAGACTTTTGTATGTCGTCTTTGATCAATTTTCATCATTTTGTCTTTGTTTTGCATTGTTTCTGGGTTTTAAAGTATTTTTTAAGAGACTAATATTTATGAAAAAAGGTCGTTCATCGAGACAATATTTTTGATGTTTTTTAAGCCACAGTTCAAAAACATGATATGGATCTAAGAAAAAAATAAACTTTTTTTTTGCTCAATCAAGGTAAAATAATGTAAATCGAGAAATATGTTGGAGCCACCGACCTCTTTCAAGGACAACAGGATTATAATAGACCAAAAACAAACATATCAAACTCCTATAAGATATTAAGCAATACTAATTCATCTATCGTAAATGGTATCACAGTTATTAAGCAATAAAGGAAACCCGTAATTTTGGAATCTCAAACTCTATAAGATATTATCCAACAAAAATTCAAAAATAATCCATAAAATGGAAAATTAGAAGTTTGAAATAATATAATCCACACATTTCTTATAGAGTAAAAACTGTTTGGTAGAAACCGAAAAGGAAGCCTTCAATAATATAATCCTTTGTAAAGTTATGTTGTAACATCTGTTGTAGCTTTTAATCCATGTTTGGGTTTTAGGTTCTTTCTATTGAAGGCTTTTTTTCGGTTTTAGAATTGCTATTACGAAGATGAATGGGTAGATGATTACAAAACAGAAGACTCAGGGTGAATTTTGCAAGGTTTGGAGAAAGAAAACTAGGAATCAAAGATATGTGTGGGGTCAAGCAAGGACTAAACCAGGCATGAACTAGATGACTCATAGAACGTACAGAGGTGTCTTGATTCAGGGTGCCAAAAATGGAAGCCCCCAGTGCGATACTTTGGTTATCGATGGTTCGAAAGAGTTAGACATAAAGACATGTGTTTTGGAGTTGGATGGAGATAGATATATTTGGTTTCATAATTGCTATGTTTGTAAGATGGAAGGTTCATTCCATGAGGATTAGCTTATGTCTTGCGAACAAAGGTTGGTGTGGAACTTTTGAATTGTTGATGACGTAAGTTTTGGACACATAAATGGAACACTAAATATTTGTTTCTTTAAAACCTTTCATTTGTAGCTATATATTGAGGTTTAATATAACATTTAGTATCCAAGTTTGACACTTTTTTTTAAATGAGGTACCTATGTTATTTTTTTGTCCAATTTGGTACCTATATTTGACAAAACTTATATATTTTTTGGTACTGAAAAGTAACGATGCTAACTTTTTAGTGTTGATTTGAATTTTAGGGTTGATTTGATGAAAGTTAATTGCTAATATTATAAGGTTTGGTTTTTTTTATTTGTTTAATTTTACGTTTAATTTGTCAAATACACTCTAATGGATGTTGTTTAATTTAGGTTTCACAATTTATTTGATGAAAGTCAATTGATAATATTATTAACTAAATTATTAATTTTCATCAAATCAACTCTAAAACCCAAATTAAAAACTAAAAGTTAACACTGTTACCTTCAGGTACCAAAATGTATAACTTCGGTCAAATATAGGTACCACATTGAATTAAAAAATAACACAGGTTCCAAATTTAAAAAAAAAAGTGTCAAACTTAGGTACCAAATTATATGTTAAACTTTTTATGAATTTTACACGTAATTCCGCAAACCACAATAATAATTAATTTTTATATGAACCCTATAAATTATATAAATTTGAAATTTTATTTGTACGAACACGTGTAATTTAAAGAACTACATATGAATGAATGACGACAATAATTTCTATTTGAATCCTATAAATTAAATAAACTATATGATTGAGGTTGATAAAACACGTGTAATATTGAGAACTGCATAATATTAAATGAAAACGATGGTTTGTATTTGATCTCTAAAACTCAAACCGATTATATGATTTATCTTCACAAACACGAGTAATATTGATTACATGACGATAATAATTTATATTTGAGTCTCGTAAATTAAATAAATTATAATATCCATCTTCGCAAAACACGTGTAATATTAAGAACTGCATAAGAATAAATGAAGACTATGGTTTGTATTTTAACACTAAAAAGCAAATCAATTAGAATACTCTTTGAAGTCGGTTACCCTTTTACTTTCTAACCTCTTAGTGCACTATAATACTTAGGTGACAAGGCCAACCATATATCATTCAGGCGGCAGAGCCGACAACATATAAAAGCTAACCCAAGTGCACCAAGTGTTTAAAAACTTAGGGCTTAACCGAGACTTACAATCACAAGAGAAGAAAACATTTTTATTAATACACAATATAATTACAATATGACACAACATTAATATAACGTTGTCTAACCTCTTGGCTATAGACCTGATGAAGTTATATACATATATATTTGCTTTTATTTTTAAAGAAGTCATTTCTAATCCTGCTTTGATTTTTTTTTCTTTTGCTGCGGTTGTTCTATGATGAGAACAACAATGATGATGGTGATAGTGAATATGACAATGATGAATATTTTGGAGACGAAGACTCTGAAGACAAAAAACAAGAAGAGGTGGTGGATGATTTGTTTAATAATATTTTTATTAATTCAATAACCATCTCTTTCCTATAATTTTTGAAAATAGATATTATTTTAACTATGATTTTGCATGGTGTCGTTTATGTGAAACAGAAGATCAGACAGCTGGAATTTTGGCTCTGTTTATTTGGGGAACTAGGCAATATGTTGAGCGGGTTTATCTTGCAACCCAACCAAATCTACTATTTACCCTTTATATAAATGTTAATATTTGATACAATGATTTGATTATTAGTGAATCAAATAATGGTATATTTTTAAAAAATGAAGTTAAAAATTTTCAATAACATATTATTATCTGATTCACTGAGTGGGTACTTAAAATTTGAACCAATATTAATTGAGGTGTCTAAAATTAATGACCCAGATTTTCTTAACCATATATGTTTTTCTTTTCTTTTTGGACATATTCATAACCATATATGTGATTTTTTTTTGAAAGGTAAAACCACGATTTCCATAAACCAAAACCAAAATCAGAGTGCAGCTTTAATCAAAAACAAAACCATCTGAAATCAACAAAAACTAAAAAACAGGAAACCCAGTAGAAAAACTTCAGAACACCCTTGAATCTTTTTTGTTGAACTGAATCATAGCCTACAATGTAAGAATCAGGCTAATCCGAATGAACCCATCCAAATCAGTCATCCGTTTGGGAAGCCTCTCTCATCTCTTCTGCAACCACCATGTCCCTTACTGTCGACGGGGAATCCTCCATCCAAAAGGTATTTTCTGATCTGCAACTCCCCTCCCTTGCAATAAAGTGTGCCACCCGATTAGCTTCCCTTCTTACATGTTTAAAGCTAAGTTGATGAAAAAATCACCGCATCGATTTGATATCTAAGATGACAGAATCCAAGTCTGCTCGACCAAACCCTTCCTGGTTAATTTTCTCAATTACCGTTCTCGAATCTCCTTCAACCTCCACTGTGGTAAACCCCGTCTCTTTGGCAAAAAGAAGCCCTTGAAAGCAAGCAACAGCTTCTGCCATGAATGCATCTGAGACATTGCCATGATGAGTAACCCCACTTCCCATTACCTTTCCTCTCCCATCTCTCATAATAAAACCTGAACATGATTTGTTTGTTTGGGTTTTGTAGGCTGCATCAAAGTTCAGTTTAACCCACGGCTCTTGAGGTGGTCTCCAACAGTCTGAACCCACTGCCTTTATTACAGGTAATTTCTCATTCAACACTTTCAATTCTTCAACCATGCATAGAATTTTTGCTATTGTACTCTGCCTTGTTGTTGAGATACCTTCCATCACTTGTTTGTTATGAGCCCACCATATTGCCCAAATCGCTATGACCACCTTCTCCCATATCCTCTCTGCCTTATGTTGAACCAGGTGAATAAACCAATGCCAAAAAGTCTCCAAATTCAAATTACTATCCCAGGAAATGCCTATTCCATCCCAAATTTCTTTTACATTATTACAATCTGCGACCACATGTAGCAAAGATTCTGAACCCAGATTGCATCGAGAACAAATTGCAGAGTTTCTAATCCTTCGATTAAACAGTACTTGGCCTGTTTGCAAAAATCCTCTTAGAGCTCGCCACATCGTAATTTTGATCTTAGCAGGTATAGATAAAGGCCACAATTTTTTGAACACCATTTGGATATCCTCTGATATTTCCGTAGTGTCGCTTTGAGACATGAGCTCTTTATATCCATTACGAACAATGTACTGACCTGTTTTCTCCCCTTGCCACACTTGACAGTCATCACATCTAGTTTTAGATAAGGGAATACATTTGATCGCTTCCACCTCCTCATCAGAAAAAAGACTAGAGATTAGCTCTTCTTTCCATATTCGATTTTCCTGATCAATTTGTTGACTCACTGTTTGAACTGAACCATGAATGGGTTGTGTGTTAATCTTGTTCCCCACCAATTGTGGTACCCACCTATCTTGCCAAATCGATATGTTCTCACCTGTTCCAACCCTCCATCCCAGCTTACATTCCAGTAACCCTCGTGCCATATATGTGATTTTAGATTCATAACCATATGTGATTTTGGACAACGCAACTAATTAAACATTAGAAATTAAAAAAAAACGTTACTAAATAACTATTAAAAAAACATGAGAGAATGATTGACAAAATGAAAAAAAAATCGATTTTAGCTTCGATACACAACAATAAAAAAAAGTTTTCTTTTAGTATTATTTAATTTTAATTAGTGTAATAAAATTATAAAAAGAAATTTCTTTTGCCAAAAAAAATAAAGCATTAGCCAATTTATTGAATATATTTTCAATTTTGATTTATACGGTCAAATTGAAAATGACATTCATTAAGTAATATTAAATTAATATTTTTTTTATTTATTTTTTTCCATTAACTTGTTATTTTTATTCAATTAAAAATTATTATTTTATAAAGGTTTAATATATTATTTAGTATCCAAGTTTGACTCCTTTTTTGATGTGGTACCTATGTTATTTTTGTGTTATTTTATTATTAAATATATTTAAAATTAAAATAATATTAATATACCTTATTCTAAATTAGTAAAATATTTTTAAATATAATTTTTAATTACATTTATTTTTCAATTTATTTCAAAAAAAATTAAAAGTTGTAAAGAAAAACAAATATTATAAAAAAGTTATAAAAGTAATATACACAACTCATTCAGCATCGCGCAAGAATACAGAATAATATATAGTATATAGTAATATACCAACTAATTTTGACCTATTAATTAAAATTAAAATTAATATTTCAAAAAACAATAAAAAATAAACCAGTATTAATTGAGGTGTCTAAAATTAATGACCTAAATTTTTTTAACCATATATGTCTTTTTTTTTTTTTGGACATATTCATAACCAAATATTTGATTTTAGATTCATAACCATATATGTGATTTTTGACAACTCAGCTAATAATATTTCCATACATAGTCAATTAAACGTTACAAATTAAAAGAAAATGTTAAAAAATAACTATTAAAAAAAGTTACCAAATAACATTACAAATAATTGGAAAAACGAAAAAAAATCAATTTTAACTTCGATACACAATAATTAAAACAAGTTTTTTTTTAGTATTATGTAATTTTAATTAGTCTAATAAAATTATAAAAAAGAAATTTCTTTTTCCAAAAGAATAAAGCATTAGCCAATTTTATGAATATATTTTCGATTTGGATTTATAGGGTCACATTGAAAATGACATTCATTAAGGAATATTTAATTAATATTTTCTGATTTATTTTTTTGCATTAACTTGTTATTTTTATTTAATTAAAAATTATTATTTTATGAAGTTATAATATATCATTTAGTATTTAAGTTTGACATTTTTTTTAATGTGGTATCTATGTTAATTTTTTGTCCAATTTGGTACCTATATTGGCAAAAGTTATATATTTTTTGGTACTGAAAAGTAATGATATTAACTTTTTAGTGTTTATTCAAATTTTAGAGTTGATATGATGAACATTAATTGCTAATATTAATAGGTTTGCATTTTTGTATTTGATTAATTTTGTGTTTAATTTGTCAAATACAGTCTGATGGATGTTATCTAATTTAGATTTCGCGATTTATATGATGAAAGTCAATTGATAATATTATTAATTAAATTATTAATTTTCATCAAATCAACTCTAAAACCCGAATTAAACACTAAAAGTTAACACTGTTACATTCAGGTACCGAAATGTGTAACTTTGTTCAAATATAGATACCACATTAAATCAAAAAATAACACAAGTTTCAGATTTAAAAAAAGTGTCAAACTTAGTTACCAAATTATATATTAAACTTTTTACGAATTTTACACGTAATTCTGCAAACCAAAATAATAATTAATTTGTAGTTGAATCCTATAAATTATATAAATTTTGAAATTTGTTTGCATGAACACATGTAATTTAAATAACTACGTATGAATGAATGACGACAATAATTTATATTTGAATCCAATAAATTAAATAAACTATATTATTGATATTGACAAAACACGTGTAATATTGAGAACTACATAATAATAAATGAAGACGATGGTTTGTATTTGAACTCTAAAAATAAAATCAATTATATGATCGATCTTCACAAACACGAGTAATATTGATAACTACATATGAATACATGACGATAATAATTTATATTTGAATCTCGTAAATTAAATAAATTATAATATCCATCTTTGCAAAACACATGTAATATTAGGAACTGCATAAGAATAAATGAATACTATAGTTTTTATTTTAACACAAAATCAAATCCACTATCTGATCAATCTTCACAAGTACGTGTAACGTAAAGAATTGCATATGAATGAATGAACACAATAATTTATATTTGAACCCCATAAATTACATAAATTATAAGATTGTTCTTTGCAAAACACGTGCAATATTAAAAACGACATAAGATTTGATGAAGATCAATTTCTTATTTAAAAATCTAAGGTGATGTGTATAACTTAAGCCACTCGCACTATATATAATTAATACAACCAGTACTTGTATAACCAATAAATATTAGATGCAAAGATAACTCAAATTTCAAACAATGGAGACATTATTATTAAAAGAGACAATAGACATAGGTTAATACTATAATCTTATCAGTTATCCAAATACTTAAAAAGAATAAAAAATTGAGTGGACGAAAGCAAAATTTGAAAAAGGGCAGGTAGAATGTGAACTTGCCATGCATAGCAAACACCTAACAAGGCCCCACGTTCCAATTCTTCTATAAAAGCAAGGGATTTGCTCCCAATATGCTTCACTCCAGTACTCACACAAGCCTAAGCCTCTCTCTCTTCTCTGGTTTTTCATCCATGGTTGCGTTACCAACCAATTGTAGGGAGGAGAATTCTCCTCAAGAGCAGCAGCAACGCTCAAATGCAAACCACACGCCGAGGCCTAACCTTAATGTGCTCCTTCAACAATCCCGACTCCCCATCAATAGGTATAATCCTGTTTTCTTCATATAAAATTGTATTTATACTTTTAAAAACATTAATATAACGTTGTGCAACCTGATTGTTGTAGGCCTGATGAAATTATTCTGGTCCCTAATAATTTTCGAGATCCATGCTTAAGCAGGTAGTACTAAATACATACGTGTATATATATAAATGCTTTTATTTTTAAAGAAGCCCTTTTTAGTTCTACTTTAATTTTTTTTTTCTTTTGCTATGGTGGTTTGATGATGACAACATCAACGATGATAGTGATAGTGAACATGAAAGTCATGAATATTTTGGAGATGAAGATTCTGAAGACAACGAACAAGAAGAGGTGGTGGATTATTAGTTTAATAATAAGTCTATCAATTCAATAATCATCTCTTTCCTATATATTTTTTTAAATAGATATTATTTGAACTATGGTTTTGCATGGTGCCGTTTAGGTGAAACAGGAGATCAGGCTGCTACAACTTCGGATCTTTTTAAATTGGGAACTAACCAATATGATGATGCGGTTTATCTTGCAACCTAACCAAATCTACTATTTATCCTTTATATAAATATTAATATTTGATAATCGATGATGTAGAATTTTTTCAACAGTGTACCAAATGATGATACCTTATTAAAAAAACATAAAAATTTTTATAACATATTATCATTTGATTCACTAAGTAATTAAATATTAATCCAGATTATAAATCATAATTTATTTCCAAGTTCTAACTATATATTTGTTTCCTCTTCCTTTTGGGTCATTATGTTTGCCTACTTGTTACACCTCTCAACAGTAAGGTGCAGGTAATATATTGGCATCCAAATATTTTGTTGGCAAAAGAAGAAAAACAACAACATTTTAACTGAAAATTCTTTTCGTTTATCTCAGGAGCTTCAACGTGAAATCTCTCAAATTGGTCAAGAGATCGAAAACCTGATGAGGAGAATGGGTAAGTGAGTCCTTTAACCCTAACCCTCTCTATATTACTTGTACTCTCTATACCAGAGAGATCCAACCACCACCTTTTGTTTTTTCATATATATATTTTCTGTCATTTGATACTGTAATTGATTAATGTTAACTGGTGTTGCATGTTTGCCAACGATTTAAATAGGTTAAACCCTTAACAAATAACAACTTGTGGAGCATGATGGCTGATTTGGAAGATGATCTCGAAGAGCACATTGATGTTCTGCTATAGTAGTTCTAGCAATGGAATAAGGCAACAGAAGTTGTTTCTTTTCAATCCTTTTGTTTGGTTGGATGTTTTCGATTATTTTGTCTTTCTTTTTCTTTCTTCCTAAGTCTAAAGACTTTTGTATGTCAGCTTTGATCAATTTTCATCATTTTGTCTTTGTTTTGCATTGTTTCTGGATCTTAAAGTATTTTGTAAGAGACTAATATTTATGAAAAAAAATTCGTTCATCGAGAAAATGTTTTCGATGATTTTTTAAGCCACAGTTCAAAATCATGGTATGAATCTAAAAAGAAATTAAACTTTTTTTGCTGAATCGAGGTAAAATAATGTAAACTGAGAAATACATTGGAGCCACCAACCTCTTTCAAGGACAACAGGATTACAATAGACCAAAAACAAACATCTCAAACTCCTATAAGATATTAAACAATACTAATTCATCTATCGTAAATGGTATCAGGGTTATTAAGCAATAAAGGAAACCTATAATTTTAGAATTTCAAACTCCTATAAGATATCGCATTATCCAACAAAAATTCGAAAATAAAACTTAAAATGAAAAATTAGAAGTTCAAAATAATATAATCCACACTTTTCTAATAGAGTAAAAAATGTTTGGTAGAAACCGAAAAGGAAGCCTTCAATAATATAATCCTTCGTAAAGTTATGTTGTAACATGTGTTGTAGCTTTTGATCCATGTTTGGGTTTTAGGTTGTTTCTATTGAAGGCTTCTTTTTCGGTTTTCGAATTGCTATTACGAAGATGAATGTAACACCTCAAACTCGGCCTAGACATTATAATCAAATCCGGTAATGTTACAATAAAAGGTTTTGAAATCAGAGTCGTTACGATAAATAATACCAGCTTATAACTCATGTTTGCTTATGTCTATTGTCAAAAATTTTATGAATTATTTCTTTTTCCAAAACACAATTTATAGCAGAAGTCTAATAAAACCTTTATACTTTTGGAAATCCAATTCGTAATTTTAGAAAAAAACCTTTTCTTTGAGTAAAATAGTCGATTCAATAAATATTTTGTTAAGCAATGTGAATAAACAAGCAAACAAAACCAAAACCAAAAGTTTAAAAACTATCCAATCTAGAGAGTCCATGAAATTACAAACTCTCAATTAAGACCGAAATTTAAATAAAACCATAATTACTAAATATAATTACTTCCCGGACGAGTGGTCATCGCTGAGTCTCCGTCGCACCAATCCGCCTAAGTCTGAGGATTACCTTAACAAAACAGACAAACATATGTGAGTTTTCGTAAACTCAGTGTGTAACCCAACAGACATAGATATGCTATACATGCAAAAATCACATGAACAGTCAGATTCAGATTCAGATTCAGACTCATGTCAATTTTAGATGCAGATAACAATTACAGATATGCAGATCAAATATACAGAATCCTACCATCATCCTCTACACACCAATTCTGACCATCCCATCACACCATGTGGGGTTAAAAACACCCACCCATCCCTACACACCATATCGTGCCATTACGACACATATTAGATAAAGTGCAGCCAAGCTGCCAGAATATAGGCGAAGGTTGCCTTTTAGAACACTTCCTCCATATATACAATTCCCACCCCAAAAACAGATACAGAATACAGATACAGATACAGATACAGATATAACATGCTTATCATGCTTCTGTACAGATATCAGATATACATATAGCAGAATAGTCAGACATGTATAAAAATGTCCTACTTAGAACATACTATCAGAATATCAAATCACATAATGTAGGGTTTGGTTAGCCCTTACCGACCCTATGGTAGGCCCATAGTCGATCGGAGTGATCTGTGCGACCCTAGGGAAAATTTCAGAAATATGGGCCCACAGCGTCACACTGCCTTACCTTGCTCACGGCCATGCCCTCGTCAAACACAGGGCCGACCACACGCTCGTGTGGTGTCGACAGAAGGCAATTTTGACTTTCATCGAAGCCTCATTTTTCGCGATTTGAGAACACACCTGTTATGATTTTGTTACAAAACCAGCCCTGAGACCACCAGCACCTAAAAACAGAATCCCAAAGTCCTATTAACATCCAGTTTACAAAAACAACCAAAACTAATTTGAGCAACGTTCCATACTTACCACCACAAAATGACTATACACAAAAGTTAAACCGTCGGAGCACAAACTACAGATTCACTGCCTTCACCTACACAACCGATCACAGAGTTTAGATTTCCTACAACAACCGTACACTACTACAACAAAAATAATTGAAAAGCTTACCAGAACCACGCGAAGAGCAATAATAGTGAAAAGAAAATTGAAAGAAACGGAGGAACATGGATTACACCAGAAAGAGGAATAACAAAAATAAAATTAACAGAAAGATAGAGAGGGAACAGAAACTGATGTTAATTTAGGAAGAAGGGAGAAACTAATTAAAATTTGAAAAAAAAAAGAAAAGAATAAGATATGCCATATAATTCCTGAATTATCTCCCACTAACCCGCTACTCATAACTCCTTCAGAATTTTAACTCAACCGAAACTTTATTAGACAACCGAGACAAAAATATCGACCACGCTTGCGCCGAGATTCAAACACAGGACCCCCAATACACCAACTCCCTTACCACTCAAACTAACAAACAAAATGGGAAACGCAGCATCAAACGCAAAAAGGAACAAAAAAACAAAAATAGCAGAGAGGATTTTGATTATTTTCTTTTTGTTATATTTTGTATTTTCGGGTGGCTATAAAACCCCATTTTTCTGTACTGTGAAGGGGGCTTCTTCTTCTTTTCTTTACACGGATATTGTATACAAAAAACCAAAATATATTCAGAAAGAAATAAAAAAAATCAAAAAAATTCTGAAAGGTGATTGCAGATTTTTCTTCTTTCTCATTTCTTTGTATTTTTCTTATCTTATTATTTGTGTGCAAAATAAAAAAAGGGGGAGTTAAAGGAGAAACTTACTTGGCGGTCTGTGAACTCCTCGTCGGCTCAAATCGCCATCTGTGGCAGAGCTATGGCGAAGGAGTAGCAGACCCTCGGGGCACGGGGATGGGTGATAAAGGGTTGTGCACGGACCAAGATCGAGTTGCCAAGTCACGAGAAAACTCCTACGAGGCTCTAAACGAACAGATCTGAAACGAAGTAGAAATTAAAATATTAGAACTTTGAATTTCCAGATCTGGAATAAAAATCCCCAAACCAGCAAAGAATCAAATTGAGAATAGGAATAAGTGTTAATAAAGGTTCTTTGGGAATCAAGAACATGTAATTGAACCCCAACGAATACTCCAATCTGTCGAATCTGAAAAGAAAGACACAAACAGCAAGTTAAATTTCCCCAAAATTCCAGCAATCAAAACAACCCAAATCTGAAAAGAAGAAATTGACAAGAACAAGGAATTTAGGGATTTTGAACGAATTTTACTGCCAAGAACAAAAGGGGCGATCCGATCTTTAGTAAAGAAGAGGGCGAATCAGATTTGGAATGCTTTGGAATGCCTGAAACGCAACAAGAACAGCAAACAAAGTGATTAAATAAAATCGACACAAGCAGAATTTAAAAGAAAAAAATGACAGCAAGAAATTAAAAGATAAGTCCTAAGAAGCCTTGAAATCCCGAAAGATATCACAACTCCCTTCAAACGGCTCTAATCTCCCCTCCAAAGGAATATCAATGGCAAGAAGAAGGCTGAAGATGGCTCCCACAATCAAAAGATTGTTAAAACAACTTCTAAAGAAAACTCAAGAGAGAATTCTTGGAGAAAATCTCAAGGAGAATTCTGCACTTAAACAAATCTGAAATTTTTAATATATTTGAGAAGTGAATACAAGGGTGGCCGGCCATGCCTTTAAATAGGCCTTAGACTAATCCTAATCTTATTAGAAAACTTAAAAATTAAACCTAATTAATAAAAATAATAGGCAAATTCGGCCATGCACTTAAATGGACTGTTTTGGGCCGAATTTTAACATGTAACTTTCTTAAAGCCTAAAATTTAAATTAACAATTAAAATGTTTACAAATTGGGCCCTTTGACAATTTGGCCTGATTTTCAACTAAATATGGGTATATTTCTTGATTGGGCTTGGAATATTCTTATTGGGCCTTGCCTTCAAGAACTTGGCTTGTGATCTATCTTTTACCGAAATTGAGTCGTTGATGCTCGTAACGGAGATCCAATGCGCTTTGGCTGCAAGATTCAGTTTCTTGGACCAAGATTTCCAAGATTTGAAATCTTGATTTTCTTGATTCTTGAAATCGCTCCAAACAGCAAAATTGGGCCAAGATTCGGTTTCTTAATTTTCTTGAAAACAAGAAAGTGAATCTTGATTTTCTCGTTCTTTTGTGTACGCATCTAAGGCCTTGCTAACGAACTCCTGAATGGTCCCATTTAGTTTGGAACGCATTTGTCGGGCCTTTGATCTCGTTATTGGGCCTTGTGGTAATTTGAGCCCATCACGTTCTTGGACTTAGGTTGGGCCTTTGTGACTCGTATCAATGGGTTTCAAAACCCTAGCAGAGGAGCAGCATATTTTTTAAAAACATAAGTTACAATTTTTTTTAGGAAGTTTTAGTTTAAATAATGGCATCATACGGCGCCGTTTTGAGTTAGGGTTCCTAGCGCCCAAACGACGCCGTTTAGCGTCCATGCCTAATGACCCGATCCAACCGCAGCTAGATCCGCGCGTTTTGGTAAAGGAAGGGTTATTTGCAACCATGACCCCTCCACCTTGTACAGTATTTCAATTCGATACCTTTTTTATTTTATTTCCTTTTAAATTTAATCTTTTCTTACATTTTTGTTTCAATTTGATCCACAACGAAGTGCCGCATTTTAAGGGACGGGAATATTTCCCCTTTGGTCCCCCTGTTATTCGTGTATCTCGTTGCAGCCCCCGTATTTTGGTTTATTTCCATTTGCTACCTTTAATTCTGCTTTGAGTTAAAATTCGACCCTTATTAAGTTGTCTTATATTTTTTAAGTATTCGTTATCCCATTATTATTTAAATATAGGTAATTTTAAATCTAATATTTTTTTTAATATTTATACTCCATATTAGTTTAAAGTTATTATACATAAGATTTATCGTATAATATTATTATGTACTATATTTTAAGTTTACTACATATTATTATTTTAAACCTATTATGCATTACTTTTTATTTCATCATGTATTTTGTATTCATATTTTCGAAATCATTGTGTATTATTATTCTAAAATTATTATGTATTATTACTTAAAAGTTATACTATATTATTATTTTTTCATTTGTCATATTTTTAACGTATTTCATTTTATTTATAAAATTCTCCTTCATAGCTTGTTGTGTTTTTTAATTGTTCTTCATATAAGTGAAACTCTCATATAGTATTTTTTATATCTTCTCATTAACTTACGATAAATTATTGTTATTTCTATATCTATGGTATTGTTTTTATCATTATATTAACTTTCAATTCAATTTTTGATATTGTCATTAATACTTGTATAATATGTGATATGAAATCATAGTATTCATGTGTTTGGTATTGCTCACTTGTACTTATTGATCGTTTGGCGTTCATTAGTATGCGTTTTAGCTTGCGAATTATCACCTCGTGGTTTAATTTATCGTTCATTCACATTTTATTTCGTTTAAAGGGTTTTATTTGGTTTAAATATCAAAACCAATTTATTCAAAAATCTTCAAAATACTCGAAGTTTGGAATCCTCGAGAGAATTGAGCCCTAACGTATAGGGTTCCAATTTTCTCGTCGAATCTAAATAATCGAAATTTTTTCAAACATACAAATTTCAAATAAAAACCCATTCTCGGGAATTCGACATGTTGTGTCCTAACGCATTGGATATGAAATGTTATTTTCTCGAGACGAGGATTTTAAATATAAAGGCAATGTTCGATATTTAGGAATTTTGTGAAATCGAACCCTAACTTACTAGGTTTTGATTTTTCTCATTTGACCCAAATAATCGGATATCCTTCTCAAATGTATAGATTTTAAAAGTCAAAAGATAAACTTAATTTCGAGGATTTGAAATGTTGCACTCTAACTTACTGAGTGTAACAATTTATTTCGTTGGAATCAGTGAACCTTATCATTCAATCCATTTTTATTCAAGATAAAAGGATCGTATTTTAAAATCTTTTCAAAATTTGGACATTAAGACATTAAACAATCAATTCGGTACCAATTTTGGGCATCACGAGGGTGCTAACCCTTTCTCGTACGTAACCGACTCCCGAACCTATTTTCTCAAAATTCACAGACCTAAAATCATTTTTTAATGGTGAACCGATCACACCTCAATAAAAGATCGGTGTCGACTCCAATTTTCACTTTTTAAAAGTCGACAACTATATTTTGCTTTTCAAAAAATGGTTTCGACAAACCCAATACAGTATCATTACATTACAGAAAATGCAACCCATCCCAATTCAGCGAACACACCACTCCGTACCACCAGCACACCGTGTGGGGATAAAATCGACCCACCCAGCTAACACACCAATATCGCAGTGAAACTGCTAGTAATAGAATTGCAATAAAGCTGCCAATAACAATATACATGGCAAAGCCACCAGTAGGTCCACGTCGTCTTGGGCGACCCGTGCGACCTTATCAGTACAATACACTTCCTCCAAATATAACAACCCATTCACATGCAATATGTCGTGACATAATATCGTACGTGTATGCAAAATGTCATGCTCAATCACAGTCATACATATCATAGAGCAAATCAGTCATAACAGTCATTTCATCTCCTAGGGGTATAACAGTCATTTTACCCTGTGGGGGTAATTTGTTCATTTTATCCTGTGGGGGTAATTCAGTCATGTTACCTTGTGGGGGTAAATCGGTCAGCTATTGACCTCTCAAAAGGTCCGCAGTCGCCTAGAGCGACTCAAGTAACCTAAATGGTCATAACAGTGTAAATGGGCCCAAGGCCCATTACTTGGCCCAAGTGGGCCCACACGCTCGTGCGACCCGTTTAGTCCAGATTTTGCCACGACTATGAGATCTACTTAGCCCCATCCAGTATTTGCCACAAATCGTAAATTTCATCCATATGGGGCCTACAAGCCCAATGAGCCCACACGGCCTATTTCGGCCCAACGTGGCCCATTACAGCCTAAGCCCATGGAAATGCTCATGGAGGCCTCTACAATTTGTCGCCCATGATTCACAGGTTTGGCTTTCCACACGAGCGATCGCACACTCGTTTGGTCTCAACGTCGTATTTTGGCTTTTCAACTTTTGCCGTTCTACAGTTACAGTAGGGTGGTTACACACCTAATGCGATTTGCAGATTCTCTTTGTTCTGAACACTCTTATTCCGAAAATCGATGATCATCGCACCTTTGGTTCCCAATCAATGTGCCAATCAACCTCGACCACCACCCGTTAGGAATGGAAGCAATGCAGGTTGGAGAAAGCGACGAAAACCTTGAAAAACTCGCTGATCTCCCATCGAGAACAAGGAACAAATGGGATGTGATATATAGCTCTCCACAATAACAACCTCCACAAATCCCAATATTCTCTCCTTAAATCTCTCAAAATATCCCTCCTCAATTCTCTCTATGACCAGTTCAAACTCCATTTAGCAGTATTTCAATCCAACTCTACCACCCACACGAATTAGGCTGCAAAATAAATACTCCCTTTTTGATGCGCCACCACTCAAACCTTAAACCCCATGTACACTCCACATGCCCCTTACCACTAGACCAACAACTCTTTTGTATCATATTTTAACCACAATAATTTAAGAACCTACTATCTAGATCCAAGGATTTTATTTACTTAAAATAAAAATTTTGCATAAGCCAAGGCTTGAACCCCTGACTTCTCAGACACTTCCAAACACTCCTAAATCTCTTAACCACTGAAGCAAATATTCATTTATGTCACTTCCTTACACAACTAAATATTTATGTGCAGTCTCCTAACTGTTCCCTTGTTCAAACCCTATTTCTTTTAGGCCCAAAATTTAGGGTGTTACAGTCGATATGTTCGACTAGCGCTGGGCGCAATCTTTGTTAGCTTGTCTGACTAATGCTGGGCACACAACCATCGTTAATCCAACTAGTGCTGGGCACAATCACTGTTGGTTTATCCAACTAAAGTTGGGCTCACAATTATTATCGTCGGTATACCCAACTAGCACTGGGTGCAAATATTGTTGGTTTATCCAACTAAAGCTGGGCTCACATTCTTTACCGTCGGTTAATCTGAATAGCACTGGGCGCAACCTTTTTACGGTTTACCGCTAGGCACCAGGTGCCATGTCATTAATAGATCATACGAAAGATTACTTGAATTATCGAAAGAGTTGAAATCTTATTTGGATAAGTTAAAATTTCATATTAATGGTGATTGGAATTGTGTTTAGTTAATAAATGGAACTGATTAATGATATATTGATTTACATGTTGCAGGTTAGATAAATAGTAGATCGAACTCGACATCCCACAAGAATCCCGTACTCAAAGTTGGTGATGTTCCCTTTTTGTGTTTTTGGCATGTACCTAGGATGAAAATTTAATATTAGCATCCCTTTTGTTTATTGAGCTTTAGGGTACACGATTTTGTAAGTGTAAATAATTGTAAATACATGTTTAAAGTCTTATGTTATAATGAAAGTCATGTTTGCTTAAATGGATTGGTCATTTTGGTGATTTAGCTAGGTTGGTTATTTGATAGGTAAAGTGAAACAAATTCTTATCATTTGAGTTGTGAATTGGATAGGAATGATACATGTAAGTTGTGCATTTAGCAAATTTAATGGTTGTATGTGATGATGTTACATGTTTTAAGCTTGACTTTGGGATGGTTTGAATGTCTATTATATCATGGTCATATGCATATTGTTGGGTTTAGATTGGTATCAATTTGGGGTGAGAAATATGGCTTGGAAAATGGCCTATTTTTGTCCACATGGATAGAGACACGGACCTAGCACATGGGCATGTGGCTTGGCCGTGTGGCACAAGTTAGTATACCCTCCAGTTTTCACACGGTCTGGCACACGAGCATGTGAGGCCATTTCGAAGGGTACACATCCTGGGAAACAGTCATGTCTCTTGGCCATGTAAGATACACGGCCTGGCCACACGGACGTGTGTCCCCTACACTTTAAAAAAAAATTCAATGTTTCTCAAAAAATAATTCTTAAGTACTTGGTTTAGTCCTGAACCATGTGTAATGTCTATTTTAAGCCTCGAAGGCTCATATTAGGGACAATATGAATGAATTTAAATAGGTTATGTTTGGATTGAGAAATGAATATGAAATGTATGATTGTTTGGTTTCTAAGTCCAGTAATGCTTCGTAACCCTATTCTGGTGAGGGATACTGGTTAGGGTGTTACAATTTTAACTATGGTTTTGCGTGGAGTCATTTACATGAAATAGGAGATCAGATAGTTGTAACTTCGGCTTTTTTTCTTACAACCCAACCACATCTAATGTTTACCTTTTATTTAAACATTAATATTCATATCATAAAAAATTATTAAAATTTTCAATAACACTTCATCATCATTTGACTTGTAAACCAAATATTAATTATGTTTGTAAATCTGAATATACTTTCAAGTTTTAAATATATTTGTTTCTTTTCCTTTTGGGTCCTTATTACTGCCCGCCTTTTACACTTCTCAATAGTAGGGTGTAGGTAATATATTTGTATCCAAAATATTTGTTCAAATTGAAATAATAATAATAATAATAATAACAACAATAATAATAAAGATTTTAACTGAAAACCCTTTTCTTTTTATCTCAGGAGCTTCAAATTGAAATCATGAAAATTGCTCAAGAGATCGAAAACCTACAAAAGAAAATGGGTAAGTCAATCCTTTAACCCTAACCCTATCTATATTACTTGTAATCTCTATACCAGAGAGATCCAACTGCCACCTTTTTGTTTTTTCATATATATATATTTATTGGCATTTGATATTGTAATTGATTGAGTTTAACTTTTCATGTTTACGATATACAACGAATGAAACAGGTTAAACCCATAAACCTTACAAATAACAACTTGTGGAGCATGATGGGCGATTTGGAAGATGGTCCCCAAGAGCATATTGATGCTCTGCAATAGTTGTTCTAGTAATGGAATAAGGCAAAACAAGTTTCCTGATGAGTTAACATATTAAATAGGATAAAATCATTTTTCTTAGATCAGGGGTGAAATTAGAAATTTTTTTAGGGGATAAAAATTAAATTGTAACTTTTATGATAATAAAAAATACTTTTTATCATTTTAATAGCTTATATCTTTATAATTTTTAAAGGATTGACTTAATTTTTTTATCAATTTTAGGGGTCAAAGTGTAATTTTACCTTTACTATTTTAAAATTTTAAAGGGCCTAAATGGAAAATTTTCTATTTTAAGGGGGTTAGGGCCCAGCCAACTGTAACGCCCCAAATTTTGGGCCTAGGAGAAATGGGCTTCGAGTATCGGAGCAATTGGATTTTAGTTGTGCGAGAAAATTTCACTAATTGCATGTTTAGTCTAGTGGCTAAGTGATTTGGGAAGAGTTGGGAGTGTTGGAGGAGTCTTAGGTTCAAACCAGAGCTCTAGCAAAAATTTTAGTTTTTACTTAAATGGGAGTTGGCATTAGCTGGAAGGCCTTATAATTTGTTTGGTTAAAATATGAGTGGTTTGGTGGCAAGACGTCATTAAGGTTGCAAGGGAGCATGGGTTCAAGTTTTGGCACTTGCAATTCATTTTGATTTTCTTTTAAATGAACTTAGACTTTGGCCCATAGGCTTATATTTTGTTGTGCTTGTTTTGTTACACAAAGAGCTAGTTGGTAAGGTGGCTAGTAGCATGGATTAGGTTATAGGGGAGCCTAAGTTCGAAACCCTTTGCATGCAAAATGTGATTATTTTGCTAATTTGGGACGATTTTGGAGGATTGATAGAGGGATCCCACATCGGGAAGCTAGAATGAGATTAGGCAAGAAGCTGGCTTTAAATAGAGCAATCTATGAAGAGAGTAAGCATACGTTGGTTGGCGTTTCGGTATAGGAGTGTTCGGAGCGCGGATTAACTTCAGATTCCTATCAGGTGTATAAATGTCGAAATGCCAGTCACACGGCGATGGTAGCCACACGAGCGTGCGAGCGCACATGTGGGAGCTTCGACGCAACAGTTGAGGCCATCATGAGTGTTCTTGTGGGTTTAGGCTATTTGGGCCGAAAGGGGCCATGTGGGGCCAATGGGCCCATCGCCCCAATCGGATAAGCTGTATGATTGTGTAGTTAATTTTGGACTGGACTATGTGAATCTCATATCTGTGGCTAGATTTGGGCTAAATGGGCCACATGAGCGTGTGGGCTCATTTGGGCTAGGCTCATTCGCATCGTTATCTCTGTTTAGAATACTTTGATTTATAAAATTATTGAAATACCCTCGACTTGTAAAATTACTAAAGTACCCCTAGTTTACAAAATTACTAAAATACCCTCAGTTTGAAAAATTATCGAAATCCCCTTATAGGGTAAAATGACCATTTTGCCCTTGTGGGTAGACGACTGGCTTGGTCTTCGAATTTAACTGACTTGACTGTGGTCGAATGACTGGTATGTTTTTAATATGTGTGTAAATGACTGTTACTTTGCATGGCCATATTGCAGACACGTGTGATGGTTGAGCATGACATTCATGACATATTGCATGGGGTTGGGATTCTGTTATGGAGGAAGTGCTGTTACTGGTGGCTTTGCCACATATACTGTTTTGGCAGCTTTGCTGCGTTATTATTACTAGCAGCTTTGCTGCAATATTGGTGTGTAGGGCTGGGTGGCTCGACTTTGTCCCCACATGTTGTGTAAGGTTGGTACGGGTGGTGTGTTGGGCTGGATTGGGGTGGGTTGCATACTTGGATCACATTGATACTTTTTTGGGCTTAGGCCCACACTGATTTTATATAAGGCTAAGATTGTTTTGTACTGATATGGTATAGGGCTAAGGCCCACATTGTTCTGTACTGGGCTAAAGCCCACATTATTTCGTTCTATTACTGATCTGGGCTAGGCCCAGCTATTAATGATGTTGAGAATGGGCTAGGCCCAATTGATTTTGTTATGGGTTGTGACCCAAATAATTTTGTAGTGGGTTTTGACCCACATATGCTCTGAATTGGACAGTACCGTTACTGATAAAAGGGCATTGGCCCTGACTGTTTCTATTTCTTTTTCTATTTCTGTATACTGACTTTTTTTTAGTAAGGGGATTACACACTGAGTTTTCATCAACTCACCCTATTTATTAACTGTGCAGGTAATCCTTAGCATTAGGAGGATCAGTGTTGCGAGGGACTCGGAGATGGCCACACAACTGCTATTGTTTTCAATTTTCTTTTAAGTTGCCTACTTATAAGTACTTATATTTTTATTTGGGTTGTAATAAGGCCTCTGTTAATTTCTAGTTTAAAAATTGGGATTGTCAATCTATTACGTTTTCTATCCGTTGGAAAAAGATCGCGGTTTTCCAAAATAATAACTATTTTCAAAACACTACGCTTTCACAACTTAATTTTTAGATATCCCGTTTTCGCAAATCATTTGCTTTAAATTAAGCTTTCGCAACATTAAGGTTTTGAAGGTAATAATTTTTTTTTAAAACAAATAGCTTTTTAAATCACGATAGCTTGTGGCAAGAAGTTTTGAAATTTTAAGAAGGGTTTTTAATGAAAACATGATTTTCGAAAAACACTTCAATGTGACACGCCAGATTTGGGCCTAACTCCTAGGCCGGGTTTGGGGTGTTACACCAACCCCTCCTAACTACGCCCCTGTCTTAGACAAAAAATAATGGTTATGTTACTTTTTCATAATTTCTACAATGCCTTTGATAAAATATCATTAGCTATTTATTCGAACTATGATTCCTCCATCTATAAGTGAAATTATATATATATCATGTTTAAGTCATAAACCAACATATCAACCTTTTACTTACTACTTTAAGATGCCTTATTTTTTGAGAAAACACGTTACTTTGTTGTATGTGTAGATTTATTTTTCAATGTCATGTTCATCATATTATTAATCAAACAATGAAACAGAAACGAAAAACAGAAAAGTAAAGAGAGATTTTTCACGAAGTCATTTGTTAACATAGCTCAAAAACAATCCTACTCTGCGAAGTATCACTCAATGAATGGTTTCATTCCACAATTGATCCAACTACTAATTGGTTAAAGACTAATCTACCCTTACACAAAAAAGTAATTGTAGCCCCAATAGTTAGTCTCAACTTGTTACAACCACTCACCCAAAACCTTACATATAAAAGTTAAATCTCTCATGAATAATACCTATTAAACAAGTCCGAAAATACAAAGGGAAAATATCATAAAATAATCAAGCAATTCGACACAACAGTCTCTCCCAAAAGATACATCTTCCATGCAAATTGATTGTGTATTTATAGGCTTCATAGGAAGCAAAGATAATCACAAATAAATTGAGATTAACTTGACTTCTTGTAAGCCAAATACACAAAAAAAAAATACTAATGAAGTCCCAAGTTAAGTTGAAGAAATATCATTGGTCATGATTAACGTCTTTGAGATTGAGGAAATCTCTCACCATAAACCCAAGTTAAACTCAAACTCTTCACAAATACAACCACATTGATTTCAACTTTAAAGACAGGAGTAAAAATGTCCAAGAATTCCATTTTCTTATTAAAACAACATCCAATAAGATCCAAGTCAAAAGGGTCAAAATATTAAAGCCTAGGCTGTCGCATATCTTAACTAATTAAGTCTATGACTGATCAGGTCACTGAAGAAATATAATAGGACAATCTTGGCTCCTAACAGTTATCAGTTTATCAAAGTGTACAAGTAATGCATATATAGTCATTCACTTACTCGACCTTAAGGTGAATCACACAATGAACATCGTAAAACAATTAATCTTGAACAAGTTAAGGATTAATTTATCTTGGATCTTATCCAATGTATTGTAAATCTAGACAATCATATATATATGTATTTATCTTGGGAGTCAATCTTACTTTGACATCCAAGACAAGTTATCTCCCTAATTGAACTTATAGAAAACAAATTTGAGTCATTTTGGGATATTTGTAGCAAAAACCTTAACCAAATAGTACATGTGATTTGTGCGAGACGGATTCAAGTTGATCCTATCTTTCAACTAAACGAACTTCTCTACTATCCTCGTACCATGAATTATGTTCAGTGTGGGGTCTTCCAACACAGACTAAATCACAAAAAAGAAATGAATTAATTACTTTCAGTAGAAAAGCATTTCCTCTCTATAAAAACCATTAGATAACCAATTGATCTGTCATGAAATACACTATTATTTACATTCTTTTTACACATAACTTTAGCTTGTTTGATAGTTAAATCAAAGCATCTTAGTATATATTTAGGTTTTCATACTTAAATTAGTAATTTATGTTTTATAGTAGTTTTTATTACATTTTATATATCTAAATAAGGTTACATGGTCTTGTAGGTCAAGTCAGGGGCTAAAGATGTTTATTCGGGCCAAAAATGATGCATATGCCGTGAAACAAAGATACTGATGTCTCAACATTGAATACAAAAGCTAAAAATAAGTTTTGGAGCGAAACTACCCTCTATGTCATGACACGGCCTTTCGGTGTCGTGACATACCCCCTGTGTAGCCTCAAAATTCCTACATGTTTTAATTTCATTTTGGAGAGAAATTAGGTGTATTTATCCTAATTGAACTCTAAGGACTTCAAGGATAATTTAGGCACTTTAATATTCCAAATTAAGCATATATAATTGCCATTGTAATCAAGTTAAACACACAATTTTAGGGTTTTAATTCTTAGGGTTTTCCTTCATTCTTAGTTTTTACTTAGGTTTTTTTTTTGTTCTTGTAATCAGAAGATCCTATTCCGAAGTGAGACTCTTACAAGTAGAGACTGTTCTGGAGCTATGCTTTCATCGATAAATCTATAAGTATCTCTTTTCCGTTAGTCTTTTCTTTATATTTCTTTCTTTAACATTGTTAGATGGATGTTTGTGTAAAGATTAGAATCAATTTATGCCTTCTACATATTTTGCATATTTCAATTGCTTTAACTTACTTAATTGATTGAGTGATAGAGTTTCTTAGCAGATCATCTATTTGGGAGAGGAAGAACTTAAACCTTAGGCTTAACAACCCTAAGACGTCATTTAGGTGGAAATTAACCCAAAATTGGTATGGCCTATCCGTAAACACCTTAACCCTGAACTGGTCTAGACTGTGAGTTTGAAAGATAAGTAGTTCTTGCTAACTCGTCATTCTAGTGGAAGATCGGAAGATCCTGTTAGGGTATCGACTAGTTGATTGATTAAAAATCTACATAAATAATTAATTAGGTAAAATAATTGGATCTAGGCTAAGAGGAACTCTCGTAGTCAAAACAAGAAATGTGAAAAGTTGATACATGAATCTAGGAGTAGGTTTAGGTTTAGTTAAATTTATTTAGTTTATTATTATCATCATCTGGCTTCTTGATTAACACTACTAATTCATGACTCAGGTAGATTAGTAATTATTTCCCATAATTGGCTTGATAATAGTTTTCCCCAAACTGCAATCCCTTAGGTACGATCCTCGAAATACTTACCAAGTGTTTTGTTGTAAACAAACTATATTACAACCTGACCTGTATACTTGCGGACACCGCCTCAAACCTATATTTGTTGGTATGTCCAGAGGCGGTCAAGTTGTTGGCATCGTTGTCGAGACGGTGATAATTGTTTTTGAATCGATTACTTGTAAATAATATTAGTTAAAAGACAATCAAGTTAGAAAGTGTGCTAATTTTATTAATTTATATCTTCATCTTAATTTTCATAATTTTTATTATTTTATTATTTCCCTTATTGATTAAGCAAATTTAATCATGAGAGCAATTAATGATTATTATAATTGGTATGAAGGTAAGACGTGAGATAATTTATACGATGATGTGGAATCAAGTTGATTAGATGGAGATTCGATGGTTCAATAAGGTTTATATAGTGAATATGGAAAAGAAGGGTATTTATGTGAACCTCTATATGAGTTAGATGATAAAAAGATTTATATGCTCGAGTACCCAATAGAGTCTCTTTCTAATCCATTAGAGATATTCTCATGTGGAACAATTAAGCCCAACAAACCTTTAACTTAGAACATAGACACATATATGGATAAATTTGATGACGTCGATAGCGAGTTTGAGTCAGATGAGTCATCCTTTTGGTATGATGAATGGCACAATAATGAAAGAGAATTTGGTTTAACGGAGCTTCAACAAACTGGTGGAGTGATAAAAATGAATACAATATACCTGAACATCTGGACGAGTTACCTTACAATGCGTATGGGAATTATGACCACAAAGATAAAAGCAAGGATCCAGAGGAACCCATACGTGAGTCAAATAAACATCCATCCGAGTGTGATCAAATCTACCAAGCTAACAATGATATATCCAACATTTTATCAAGAATGTTAGACATAATGACACAAATGATGGCAATGCTCTGAGAGATATCAGAGACATTACCTCCACGAGAAGAGGTCATATTTGATGTTCTCAACTTTGACCATGATGAACACTGTATTACCAAAAATCATTCAAACTTAGATGATGGAAATCAACAAGATTTTGGGATTAGGGACTGTGTTGATGAACTAAACATACTCGAAGCGGTCTTCGATCCAATTGACATAGAATCAGACATGACAGTAGATGTAGTCGTTGACGTAAAGGTAAAAGATACCGCTAACATGGAGCTAAAACCAATTTTGATTAAAAGTGTAGAAAAGCCAATACACTTTCTGGCCATAGCAGAAAAAATGCCAACCGAAGAGATCGATAAGTTCAACTCATTCTCATCTAACAAGGGTAACAAAATTAAAGTGACCAAAACTTCACTCGACATTGAGGGGAGGAAGCTCGAGGTAATAATACCCCAAAAAATTATATGGCGTTGGCTTGGATTTGGTACAAAATGGATTGTAATATGGATGTTGCGTCGGTCGAAGATAAGGAAATATCGTTGGAATCGACCGAAGGGGATGGTTTATATACATCGATAGAGGAACAAATGTCATATCAAAGTGTCGAGAACCAGCTAGAAGTTCTTCTATGGTGGTGACATGGATTGTCCCAATTTTTAAAAAACTTCTACTTCCTGCTTTGCACTTTTTTAGTTTTTTTATTATTTTTCATTTATTTTATTATTGATTTTAGTTGTGTTTAGCTTTTTTTTTCCCCCACAATAGGTACAGATATCATGGAGTGACAGAACCAAAAAATAAAATAAAAAATCCAAAAACTGGGCTCGATTTCGCGACATCCTAGATAGAACACAACCTCACAACATTGAAAGGCCAAGTTCATTGGAGACGTTCTCTGTAACAGCTCGTTTTCAATGAAATCAAAATAGTGGCTGTGGGACCACAAATCTAACTAGTAAATTATTATTATATTATTATTTTAATGTCTATGGAGTGTTAATAAGGTCATATAAAAATTTTGTTAAGAAATTTTGACATTTTCGTGCTTAATTAAGTGAAAATGACTAAATCGTAAAAGGTGCAAAAGTAGTGTTCTATAAGTTAAAGGTATCAATTAGCTATGAAATTCTAAACTAAGGGGATTTATATGGTAAATAGACCATTATTATTAGTGGACTTTTATGGACACATTATTAAGTGATTTGAATGTTAAAACCAAGGTTAATTTAGTAATTAACAAAATTAACATAAAACAAAATAAAGAAAAAAACCAAAGTTATCATATTTTAGTCATTCCCCACTGAAAGTAAGAAAGAAAAACACCATTGAAGGGTGCTTGAAGGTTCGACTAGTTAAACCATTGTATGTGAGTAATTTTTTATCTCGTTTTTAATTATTTCTATGTTTTTGAAGTTGTAGCTTAATCTAGCTAGCCCAGCGACTAATTTGCAAAATTTTTCAAGAGTTATGGTTTTTCCATGAATTTTATTGCTTGATTTTTGAAGTTTAATGGAAGAAAATGAATCCTTGTTGTTGAATAAACAAGTTTTGTAAAGGGATTTTTTATGAAAATTGCATTTAAGGACTTATTTATAAAAGTAACAAAATTACATGGTAAAATTTTGAAATGTTGTTTTGTATGGGTTTATATAGGTCCTTAGTGAATTTGGATAGCATGAAATGCGGATGAAATTGCTTAAACTTCATTTACGAGCTTAAGGACTAAATTATAAAGAAGTTAAAACATTAGGGGTAAAATTGTAATTTGGAAAAGTATGAATTTTGGACTGAATTGAATAGTACAGGTATTAAATGGATTGAAATTGCTTATTTAGATCAAGATAAACCTCCTACGGATCTAGATCGAGGAAAAGCTAAAGCCTCGGATTAAGTGATCTCATTTCTACATATTTATCATCGACGTAAGTTCGTATGATTAAATAACATTTTAATATTATTTTTATCTGTATATTCATGTATTATTTTTCATGAAATTAAATGGGTGAAATCCAACGATGTTACGATGATTATCGAGTCTCGTTTGAACCTTTGGAATACGTAGGATACAAATGATATGCCATTAGGGTTACCATGTTTTGGGTACTAGTCTTGAATGTCCTACTGATGGCTGAGATCCTGCATTTGTTGTGGATACTCTACAGCTTGTGTGAGCAGCATCGTGTAGCTTACATTCTGACCTACTGCTTGTGTGAGCAGACACATTTCATGGCTCATGTGAGCAACGATGTAAAGGAAAAGGAAAAGAAAAGGTTATATGTTTAGCACAGTTTGTGTGAGCTTCCCTGCGTATCTGATGTTATTCTAAATGGTTTAACGGGCATGAAAAGAGAAAGGAATGGCAAGTGTTCAAATGGCTCATGTCATTAATATATGAAAAGGATTGGAAAGGAAATGTTCAATGAAAGTATATCTATGTTCATGAAATTGATTATTTCAAATGATGTTGTTCATGTATAATGACTTACCTTATGTTAATTCAAGTGAATTATGAGTTGATGCACTAACATATGTTATTGGTGATGCTTAGGCTTGTTCCAAGCTTATGGTTGGATTATATCATGTTCAATTTTAAGGTTATGCATTGAAATGGTAAGTTGTTTTCATGCTTTACAAACTTACTAAGCATTATATGCTTATGTAGTTTTCTTTCCTATGTTTTATAGATAATCAAAAGCTCGATCAGTTTGAAAGCTCGTCGGAGATCTATCACACTATCTAGCGATTATATTGGTAGTTTTTGATGTTTTAGCCAAGGTTATAATGGCATGTATAGGTGGACTGATGTTTGAATGTTGGTTGATAGTTTGGCATGTATATGTTGTTTTGGTTGATGTACTTTTGGTATTTTTGATGCCTTGATGGTATCTGTCAATATGGCTAAGTTTTAATGCATGTTTCAATGGTCAATATGCTATGTGATGGAATAGTTTTAATGTGGTCAAGATAGGGTAAGATTTGAAATGGTATTAGACCTGATATGTATGTATGAAATGTGGTAATGTTTCCATGATTAGGTAAGAATTGGTTGAATGCATTTGAGATGCCCGTTCGGCATATTGGTTGGATGGATTTATGGTTTATTAAATTGGTCATTTTATGCATGTAAATTAAGTGCCTCGAAGGCTCGATTAAGGGAAAATATGCATGTAAATGAATTACTTATGCTATGATATTTTTGATGTATGTTTTAAAGTTAAGTCTTTACGATAATGCTTTGTAACCCTAATTCGACGATGGATACGGGTTAGGGGTGTTACATTCTATTATCCATTATCAGTACTTATTATTTTTCCTCTTATTTTTATTTTTTATTTCTTTTTTTATTACATTATATTTCATATTTTTTTGTCATGGTATTCTTTTTAGGTACTTTTTCGTCCACTTGGAGCACACAAAACCTGAGATTATCATAACAACAAGCATTCAACCAACTCAGGGAAGTTTTCTTGTTTGCACTTTAATTATTTTTCATTAAGGGCAATGTATGTTCTAAAGTGTGGGGGGAAGTACATAGGATTAATTTTTTGTGTGTTTTTGTTTGTGTGTTTACTTTGATTTAATTGATTATTTATTTTAAAAAATTTGTTATTGTTTTTGTCGCATGGTGCTTGGAGTATATTAATACTGTGAATAGGGGTTGAAGATAATAAAGCATGTAATGATTCTTGTCAAGCATGAATTTTTTTATTGATATAAGATAAATTGATTATTTTTAAGGGAAATTGATTAGGTTGCCTAGTTAAATTTCATAATAGATTAGAAGTACCTAAGTAAGAATGTTTGATGATGCCAAATGAGATGTAAGTCTTATAGATAGTCGTAGAGACATGAATGCTTGAATTTATAATTATTCATTTGGTTTAATTCGAAGCATGAAAGAAATTGTGTATGGTGGGATTCTTAGGGATGACCTAAGGCATTGTTTGAATAGCTAGTTCTCAAATGACTATACCTTAATACTATGAATCCTTAGTCTCCTTATTTGAGCATGATAACTCCTTTTTGATGAACCTACAAAAATTGAAACCCAAATACCACACATAACTTGAAAACTTGAACTCTTCCCTATCCTTGGTCCTTTAATACATTAGAAATAGACGTCAGACCATAGATATTAAGGGTTTATGTAAATACATCACGGTGGTTTCAAACAAAAAAAGAAGAGTGAAAAAGGAAGAAACAATGTGACACAGTGATTATACGACAAACAAAAATGTGCAACAAAGAAGAATCCAGAAAAAGTTAAAAGTAAAAATGAGAAGAAAAAGTACAAAACAGAAACAAAAGCACTGTGATTAAGAAATGAGTAAAAAGTCAAAGTAACAAAACAAATAGTCACAAAAGTAAGAAAACTCAGTCATCAGTGGACCAAAACACGTTAAGCTGACCATAGTTGCTATTATTATATTGTATCTTCCTACATGAAGAGATAAGGTAGGTGAGAGAGGGAGACAAAAGGCAGTGAGCTTGGATGGGTCATTAAGGGGGAAGAGAGAGAAAAATGTCAAGTGCCTAACTATTTCTAGTGCTTGAACCGTTTTAAGCCATGCTTTTCTTTGAACTCATACCAAACTAAACCTCAAAACGTTATAAGCCTAGAAGACCAATGTGACCCGGCCTAGAAGTTATGCCCGAATCTGGCGTGTCACATTGAAGTGTTTTTCAAAAACCATGTTTTCATTGAAAACCCTTCTTGAAATTTCAAACTTTTTTCCGTTTAAAACCTTGTACAAAACCTTAGTTTGCGTTTGTTTATTTTCAATCGAGGTTTATTAAAGAAAATTTGTTACCTTCAAAACCTTATTGTTGCGAAAACTTAATTTAAACAAATGATTTACGAAAACGTGATATTTAAAAAAATGAGTTGCAAAAACTTAGCGTTTGAAAATAGTTATTATTTTGGAAAACCGAGTTCTACTTCTAGCAGATAAGAATCACAATCAATAAAATCCCGAAGTTAAAATCCTGAAATTATAGAGGCCTTATTACAACCCAAATCAAAATCAAAGTGCTTTGGTAAATGAGCAAAACAGAAGAAAACTTGTGCAGTTGTGTGGCCCTCTCCGAGTCCCACGCAGCTCCGAATCCCACGCAGCTCCGAACCGTCTAACGCTGGGGATTACCTGAAAGGTTAAAAATGGAGTGAGTTTACGAAAACTCAGTGTGTAATCCCTTTATTAAAGAAACAGCCAGTATACAGAAACAAAATCAGTCTAGGCCTGAGCCCTTCAATAGTAATAGTACAGTGTAGGCCTTAGCCTAAACAGAATCAGTGTGGGTCTTAACCCCATAGAGTAACAGTGTGGCAATTGGGCCTTATCCCTCATCAGGCTCGGTTGGGCCTGAGCCCATATCCAATGGCACATATCACATATATTTGGGCCTAAGCCCATCTCAATATCAGAATCAGTATATGCAATGCATAAATACCGATACCAACCCTGCAGTCCATCTCCTGTCCAACCCTACACTCCTGTGGGGATTTAATCGACCCACCCATCCCTACACTCCTGATGTAGCACCAGTTGCGGCACTAACCAATATTGCAGCAGAGCTACTAATCACATAATCGGCTAAAAGCCATCAGTGGGTCCATAGTCGTCTCATGCGACCCGTGCGACCCTCACATATCAATCACTTCTTCCAATACAAGATCCCAACCCCATGCAGTATGTTATGTCATATAAGTGTATGCGATATGTCATACTCAGTAACAGTCATATAAATATCATAAAGCAAAATGGTCACACATAGCATAAGGCCATAACAGTCATTTTACCCTTCGAGGGTATTTCGGTAATTTTTACCCTTTAAGGGTATTTCGGTAATTTTACCCTTTGGGATATTTTGATAATTTTATCCTTCGAGAGTATTTTGGTAATTTTATCATTTGGGGGTATTTCGATAATTTTACCCTTCGGAGGTATATCAGTAACTTTACCCTTCGGGGGTAATCGATCATTTTAACAACCTTTTCAAAGGTCTATAGTCGCCTCGAGTGACACAGATAATCTAATTGGTCATAATGGTGTAAATAGGCCCAAGTGGGTCCAAACGTTCGTGTGGCCCACTAAGCCCAAAACTGCCCTTGACCCTGCGGTCGTCATGGCCGATCATTATTTCCTATCCATCATAGAAAATTATACTCGCGTAGGGCCCACTCTGACCATTTTGGTCCATTTGGCCTAAAAATAGCCTAAGACCACGAGATCTGTGACAGCCCAAAATGTGACCCTAGTCGGAAAGTGGTTTCGGGACCACAAAACCGAGTCATAAAAATAATTAACCGCCATATTTGAAGCTTATTATATGTATATATGCATGTGTGAAAATTTCATGTTTGAATTTTGTTAATTGTAAGTGAATTTTATTAAATAGGACTTGTGTGAGAAAATTTAGAAATGTGAGAGGCAAATGTTAAAGTGGCCTATTGGTGCATGTTAAAAATGCTTGTACTTGCATGTCAAATTGGCCAAATTCTAGATGGTGGCCGGCCATGTTATGGACTAAAGCATATTATAATTATTTTGTGTCCACATTTTATGCTAATAATTTTATGTTACAAAATGAAATAAGGAATAAGGCTAATAAAATACTAGTTAATGAGAGGAGAAACCAAAGTTTCTCCATCCTTGCTCCTCATTGCCGTACCTAGAAGAGAAAAGCTTTGAAAAATTCAGCTATGGTGGTTAGCTAAATCAAGGTAAGTTCAAGGATGATTCTTGGATTTTTAGCATTTTTTTTAGTTAGTCATTAAGTTCTTTGCTTAACCCATGACCAAAATTTGAAATGGTGTGGTGTCTTGAGCATTCGGTTTTAGTTATTAAAGGATGAGATTGGGTTATAGTCTTTATGTTTTATGAAGAATTGTTGAAGAGAAAATGTTCAAGAAATGGTTGTTGTTCATGTTATTTGGATGAAAAAGAAAATGATAGTTAGGTGAAGTAGAGTCTAACAAATGAGCACATATGTGCATTAGTTGCTAAATGGAGAAAAATCGGCTAACAAGTTGGGTACTAAGGCCGAATATGATTTTGGATACTATTGGGCAATGTATGTGTTTTGAATTGATGGAATGGAGAGGATGCTTTAATTGTGTTATGAACAATTATATGTTAAATTAAGGTTTGCTAAACTAGCTACTAAGGTGAAATGCAAATGTTAGCATTTGATTTGGTAATAATCTGCTTGGGGACAGCAGCAGTAAGGTGATTTTGGAAAATCGCCATAATTTGTAGGAGTTGAATTAGAAGCTGAGTAAATTATGTCATTAAAGCTTGAAGAGTCTAGTTTCTTACAAAAGAAACTATAAAAACAAAAGAGTTACCGATCTTGAGATATTTGAAGTATTGTGGGGCTGAGTCAAAATGACTACTAGATTCCCTGTTCTGTTTTTATAAAATCAGTATAAATTGTACAAAAATGGCCCTAAGATAAAATTTATGTGCTTAGACTCCTTAATGAGTCTAGTTTCAAATTAAATAAACAAGAACATATTTTGAATTCTGTACAATGAGAAATTTGATTCGTAGTGAAGGATAGTCAGTTTAGTCAAATAGTGAAACAAGGTGAACTTTAAGAAAAATCTGGTATTGTTGGGCTAAACTAAAAATTTTGAAAATTTTATGGATAATAGATAAATGAGTCTTCTGTCAAGAAAAATTTACGGCAATTGATTTGGAGTTTCGTAGCTCCAGTTATAAAAACTTTAGTGACTGTTGCTCAGGAAGTCAGCTTATAGGGAAATTGTAATTATATTGTAAACATTAATGAAAATTTGCTAATGAATTATTTATTGATTTTTATAAAGCTTACTGTAATCTATGTGTGTGAAAGTCGAATCTATATATATTATATTCTGAAAGTAATACTTGAATAGTCGATTAATGACTATTTTAAAATTTGTTGAACTTAAGCTCAAGAGCAAAGGGGAACTAAATCCGATAAAGGGAAGGAAAAAGTAATTGAATAGCCATTGAAGTCGTTCGACAACATCCGAGGTAAGTCTTCGAGTAATGACCCTACTTGAATTATATTGAAATGATTAGTCATACTATGACGGATAGCCGAATGTGCATAGAGACTATGTTATAAAGCCAATTGAAATCATGCTCTTTGTGTGTGGCTATTGAGCCGAAATTGGAAAGGTTTAATAAATGTTTTGTGTTTGAGCCTTAGTAACGAAAATGAAATATGGATGTGTCATGATTGTTGATATATGTGTGCATGAGCATTTGAATGATATCCGGGCTAAGTCCCGAAGGCATTTGTGCTAGTGATTTTATCCGGGTTAAGACCCGAAGGCATTTATGCTAGTGATTTTATCCGGGCTAAGACCCGAAGGCATTTGTGCGAGTTGATATATCCGGGCTAAGACCCGAAGGCATTTGTGCGAGTTGCTATACCCGGGTTAAGACCCGAAGGCAATTGTGCTTGTGGTTATATCCGGCTAAATTCCGAAGAAACTTGGGTTCGAAGGTGAGCGTGTTGTGCTGTAATAAATTCAATTAATACGCTCGAAAAACCCAAACGATAAGGTATGTTTGCGTGTGCATCGGAAAAGTCGATTCGTTTTAAATAGTATTCGTTCAATCGACTAACGAACTTTCGGCTTTTAGATAGGTTAATACCTTGTGTGTATATGTTGATGAAATGTGAAGTAAGTATGTTTATGAGAATGTGTATTAATAAAGTGATTCATTTAGCTATGTGAATGTAATACTTTAGTCAAAGCCGATTTCATTACTTGAAACTTACTAAGCTTTAAAATGCTTACCCCGTTGCTTTGGCTCTCTGTTTTATAGATTTGTTCGTTAGATATCGGATTCGGGATCATCGAAGTCGAAGTCATCCACACTATCAAAGCCCTTTTGGTACTCTTTTAGTTGAACTCTGGATATGGCATGTATAGGACTACCCTTTTTGTTGTGGGTCATGGACCCTTTGGATTTGTATAATTTTGGATAGCCATGCGAAAATGGCTTATATATGTTTGAGCATAATGTTACAATCATTTGGTATGGATATGGTTATTGAGAGGTGTGGATATGCTTAACAAGGATTGGCCATGGGAATGGTTAATCACTATCATAATTTGTGCTATTTATGCTAAAAGGGCTAGTTGAATCATGGAAACTATGAAATAGGTAAAGTCTACCTTAAAGGCAGATGCTGACAGCAGCAGTGATGTAGATTTAGAAAATCACTAAAAATAGTAGGAATGGAATTAAATAGTGAATAAATTATGTAAACGAACCTTGATGAATCTATTTTCATAGGAAAGTAACGAAACGATCATATGGACAGTATGTTAAGCGATATTCAGGTTCTCGTGAGACAGGGCCAGAACGGTTTCTGAATTCCCTTTTCCGACTTTGGAAATTCATTATAAATTAACCAGAGATAATTAGGAGTCATGCCATATATGTATAGATTCCTCTCTGAGTCTAGTTTCTATAGAAACAAACGGCATCAGTATTGAAGCTCTGTGCAGGGAGATATCTAAGTCGTAATGCGCAAAGGTCAGTGTAGTCGATCCCTGTAACATGGGAGACTTTGACTAATAAACTGTACTAATTGGCCCAACCAAAAATTCTAGAAAAAAATATGTAGTTGGGAATATGAGTCTAGTTTCAGGGAAAATTTACGAAACTGATTTTTGAGTTGTGAAACTCAAGATATGATTTTTAAGGTGACAGTGACGCAGTTAGCCAACTGCCTGGAAATTTTTAAAATGGATTGTGCAAAGAAGTGATATAAGTCTGCAAACCCCTCGTGTCCGACTCCGGCGACGGACTCTGGTACGGGGTGTTACAATTTTATTGGTATCAGAGCTACGGTTTTGTCGATTCTAGGACTACCGTAATGCGTTGGGTCTAGCTATACATGCCATTTTATGTGATTATTTGATAGTGTGGATATTTCTGACATTTGCAAATGTGTTTATTTATAGTAATGGATCCCGATCCCGACCGAGCGGTAGCTGATGATCTTGAGAGTGTAGCGCCTGCTCCCGCACAAGGGACAGCGCCGGTGGACTCTCAACCTAATGCTAGTAACCCGAATGATGAAGCTAGACAAGCTTTCTATAGCGTGATGAATGATTGGTTCAACCAATACATTCGAACTAATACGGCTATTCCACAACCTCCATTCCCGACAAATACCACCCCCGCACCTACAATACCTTCGGTAACTGACCAAATAAGGTCAAATAAGCCCCCAGTTGATAGAATCCGAAAACATGGGGCTACTGAATTTAAAGCTACGGATAGCGACGATGCCGAGCAAGCTGAATTTTGGTTGGACAACACTATCCGGGTACTCGATGATCTATCTTGTACACCCGATGAATGCCTAAAGTGTACTATCTCCTTGCTACGCGATTCTGCCTACTATTGGTGGAGTACTCTGACTTCTGTTGTGCCCCGAGAGCAAGTAACTTGGGAGTTTTTCCAAACTGAGTTTCGGAAAAAGTATATCAGTCAAAGATTTGTTGATAAAAAACGGAAGGAATTTCTTGAGCTTAAGCAAGGTTCTATGTCAGTTACTGATTACGAGCGAAAATTTGTTAGACTTAGTAGATACGCTCGGGAATGTGTTTCGTCCGAGGCTATCATGTGTAAACGCTTCGAGGATGGGCTGAATGAAGATATAAAAATGTTCGTTGGCATTCTTGAAATACGAGAGTTCGTAGTACTTGTCGAGCGAGCTTGTAAAGCCGAAGAGCTTAGAAAAGAAAAACAAAAAGTTGATGTGGGAACTGGAGAGTTTCGTAAAAGATCCTCGGGAAAGTCTCTTCAACAGGCATCGAAGAAATTTCGAGATGATGTGGGCCAGTCTAGAGGCACTTCGGGCCTTTTTAGACGAGATCGTGATCGACCCCCTGTGGGTACACGAGGCACTTCGGTCGCCAGTGTTGGGAATGAACGTCGAGACAGAACGGAATGTCGACATTGCGGTAAATGGCATTCGGGGAGTTTTAGATTCCATGACTGCTCCTGTTACAAGTGCGGATCAGTTGACCACTTCATTAAAGATTGCCCGAGGCTGTCTGAACAGAATGTAAATCAGAGTGGGAAACCGGGTGCTACCACTGCTCGAGGTAGACCATCTAGAAATACGGGCAATGCTAGTGGTGGTCAGAGAGGATCTAGAGATGCTACGACCAGATCCGAGGCTCGTACGCCTGCTAGAGCTTATGCTATACGTGCCCGCGAGGATGCTTCTTCGCCTGATGTTATTACCGGTACTTTTACTCTCTTTGATACTAATGTAATTGCTTTGATTGACCCCGGTTCTACTCATTCTTACATATGTGAAACCTTAGCATCCAGTAAGACTTTACCTATTGAGTCTACTGAGTTCGTAATTCGGGTGTCAAATCCCTTGGGTCGTTACGTGCTTGTCGACAAAGTGTGTAAGAAATGTCCCCTAGTAATTCGAGGTTCCTATTTTTCGGCGGACTTGATGCTGTTGCCGTTTGATGAATTTGATGTTATTCTCGGGTTGGATTGGTTGACCGTGCATGATGCGGTTGTGAATTGCAAAAGCAAGACTATTGATTTGAGGTGCGCAAATAAAGAAGTAATCCGAGTTGAGTCTACGGACTTGGATGGGTTGCCAGCTGTAATATCCTCAATGTTGGCCCAGAAATATGTAAGAAAAGGATGCGAAGCATACCTTGCGTATGTACTTGATGACAAAGAATTAGAAAAGAAACCCGAATCTGTGCCGGTGGTTTATGAATACCCGGATGTTTTTCCTGAAGAATTACCGAGTTTACCACCTGTTCGGGAGATAGAGTTTGGTATTGAGCTTGTACCTGGGACTACGCTGATTTCGATAGCTCCATATCGTATGGCACCAACCGAGTTAAAAGAGTTGAAAGCTCAGTTGCAAGAATTGACAGATAGAGGTTTCGCTCGACCAAGCTTCTCACCGTGGGGTGCACCAGTATTGTTCGTGAAAAAGAAGGACGGAACCATGAGGTTGTGCATTGACTATCGTCAGCTGAATAAAGTGACAATAAAGAACAAATATCCGTTACCGCGTATCGATTATTTGTTCGACCAACTGAAGGGAGCCTCAGTGTTCTCAAAAATAGATTTGAGATCGGGCTATTATCAGTTTCGAATTCGAGATTCGGACATACCCAAAACTGCCTTCAGAACGAGATATGGTCACTACGAGTTCTTAGTGATGCCGTTTGGGCTCACTAATGCCCCTGTTGTATTTATGGATTTGATGAATCGGATCTTCAGACCATATTTGGATCGGTTCGTAGTTGTGTTCATTGATGACATCTTGATCTATTCAAGAGATGAGACCGAACATGCTGAGCACCTGAGACTAGTGTTGCAAATTTTACGGGATAAGCAGTTATATGCTAAGTTCAGTAAGTGTGGGTTCTGGTTAAGAGAGGTTAGCTTCTTGGGTCATGTGGTATCCGCATCGGGTATTCGAGTTGACTCGAGCAAAATTTCAGCCATACTTAACTGGAAGCCTCCAAGAAATATTACCGAAGTTCGGAGCTTCCTGGGGCTCGCCGGTTATTACCAACGATTTGTCAAAGGTTTCTCGATGATAGCCACACCAATGACGAAGCTACTTCAATAGGATGTTAAGTTCGAATGGACGGAGAAATGTCAGAAAAGTTTTGTTCAACTAAAAACTTATTTGACTGAAGCTCCAATTTTAATGCAACCCAAATCAGGCAAAGAGTTTGTCATTTATAGTGACGCATCCCTACTTGGGTTGGGTTGCGTATTGATGCAAGAAGGTCGAGTGGTGGCCTATGCGTCGAGACAATTAAAGCCACATGAGAAAAATTATCCGACCCATGATCTCGAACTAGCTGCCATCGTATTCGCTTTAAAAATATGGCGACATTACTTATTTGGTGAAAAGTGCCATGTATTTTCGGATCACAAAAGTCTCAAATATTTGATGACTCAAAGAGACTTAAATCTGCGACAAAGACGTTGGCTTGAGGTGTTGAAAGATTACGAGCTTGTCATTGATTACCACCCGGGAAAGGCTAATGTGGTTGCGGACGCCTTAAGCCGAAAATCACTATTTACTTTACGAGCGATGAATGTGCACTTGTCTGTTCTACCCGACAATATGTTAGTAGCTGAATTAAAGGCCAAACCATTATTGATTCGTCAAATTCGTGAAGCTCAGAAAGTCGACGATGAATTGGTTGCAAAACGGGCTGAATGTGTTCCGAATATGGAATCCGAATTTCGAATTGATGATGACGATTGTTTGAGGTTCAGAAGTCGGTTGTGTGTTCCAAGAAATTCAGAACTCATTTCGATGATTCTGAACGAAGCCCATTGTAGCCGAATGTCAATTCACCCGGGGAGTACGAAAATGTACAACGATTTGAAACGTCGGTTTTGGTGGCATGGTATGAAACGAGACATCTCCGACTTTGTTTCAAGATGTTTAATATGTCAACAAGTGAAAGCGGAACATCAAGTGCCTTCAGGATTACTTCAGCCGATCATGATACCCGAGTGGAAATGGGATCGAGTCACAATGGACTTTGTGTCCGGACTGCCATTGTCAGCAAGTAAGAAGGATGCGATTTGGGTTGTTGTTGATAGACTGACTAAGTCGGCTCACTTTATCCCCGTGCGTACGGATTTTTCATTGGATAAACTAGCCGAATTGTATGTTTCTCAAATTGTGAGATTACACGGGGTACCTATTTCTATCGTGTCGGATAGAGATCCGAGATTCACCTCACGATTTTGGAAGAAATTGCAAGAAGCTTTGGGTACCAAGCTGCATTTTAGCACTGCTTTTCACCCCCAAACCGATGGTCAATCCGAGCGGATAATTTAGATACTTGAGGATATGTTGAGATGTTGCATCCTCGAGTTTAGTGGTTCATGGGAACGGTATTTACCTTTGATTGAATTCGCTTACAACAATAGTTTTCAATCAAGTATTAAGATGGCACCTTACGAGGCTTTGTACGGTCGTAAATGCCGTACACCATTGTTTTGGACTGAGCTCGGTGAAAGTAAAATTTTCGGAGTTGATTTGATTAAAGATGCCGAACAGAAAGTAAAAATAATTCGTGAAAGTCTGAAGACAGCCACAGATCGTCAGAAATCGTATGCGGATTTGAAACGAAAAGACATTGAATATCAGGTGGGAGATAAAGTGTTTCTTAAAGTTTCGCCTTGGAAAAAGGTACTCAGATTTGGCCGTAAGGGCAAGTTGAGTCCGAGATTCATTGGGCCGTACGAAATCTCCGAACGAGTTGGTCCGGTTGCGTATAGATTGATTTTGCCCCCTGAACTTGAAAAGATTCACGAAGTCTTTCATGTTTCGATGCTTCGACGTTATAGATCCGATCCGTCACATGTGATTAATCCCTCAGAAGTTGAAATTCAATCTGACTTGAGTTATGAAGAAGAACCGATTCGTATCCTAGCTCGTGAAGTGAAGGAGTTGCAAAACAAAAGGGTTCCGTTAGTAAAGGTGTTATGGCTCAAACACGGGATCGAGGAAGCTACTTGGGAAACCGAGAGCTCGATGAAAGAACGATACCCAAACCTATTTACCGGTAAGATTTTCGGGGACGAAAATTTCTTAAGTGGGGGAGAGTTGTGACAGCCCAAAATGTGACCCTAGTCGGAAAGTAGTTTCGGGACCACAAAACCGAGTCATAAAAATAATTAACCGCCATATTTGAAGCTTATTATATGTATATATGCATGTGTGAAAATTTCATGTTTGAATTTTGTTAATTGTAAGTGAATTTTATTAAATAGGACTTGTGTGAGAAAATTTAGAAATGTGAGAGGCAAATGTTAAAGTGGCCTATTGGTGCATGTTAAAAATGCTTGTACTTGCATGTCAAATTGGCCAAATTCTAGATGGTGGCCGGCCATGTTATGGACTAAAGCATATTATAATTATTTTGTGTCCACATTTTATGCTAATAATTTTATGTTACAAAATGAAATAAGGAATAAGGCTAATAAAATACTAGTTAATGGGAGGAGAAACCAAAGTTTCTCCATCCTTGCTCCTCATTGCCGTACCTAGAAGAGAAAAGCTTTGAAAAATTCAGCTATGGTGGTTAGCTAAATCAAGGTAAGTTCAAGGATGATTCTTGGATTTTTAGCATTTTTTTTAGTTAGTCATTAAGTTCTTTGCTTAACCCATGACCAAAATTTGAAATGGTGTGGTGTCTTGAGCATTCGGTTTTAGTTATTAAAGGATGAGATTGGGTTATAGTCTTTATGTTTTATGAAGAATTGTTGAAGAGAAAATGTTCAAGAAATGGTTGTTGTTCATGTTATTTGGATGAAAAAGAAAATGATAGTTAGGTGAAGTAGAGTCTAACAAATGAACACATATGTGCATTAGTTGCTAAATGGAGAAAAATCGGCTAACAAGTTGGGTACTAAGGCCGAATATGATTTTGGATACTATTGGGCAATGTATGTGTTTTGAATTGATGGAATGGAGAGGATGCTTTAATTGTGTTATGAACAATTATATGTTAAATTAAGGTTTGCTAAACTAGCTACTAAGGTGAAATGCAAATGTTAGCATTTGATTTGGTAATAATCTGCTTGGGGACAGCAGCAGTAAGGTGATTTTGGAAAATCGCCATAATTTGTAGGAGTTGAATTAGAAGCTGAGTAAATTATGTCATTAAAGCTTGAAGGGTCTAGTTTCTTACAAAAGAAACTATAAAAACAAAAGAGTTACCGATCTTGAGATATTTGAAGTATTGTGGGGCTGAGTCAAAATGACTACTAGATTCCCTGTTCTGTTTTTATAAAATCAGTATAAATTGTACAAAAATGGCCCTAAGATAAAATTTATGTGCTTAGACTCCTTAATGAGTCTAGTTTCAAATTAAATAAACAAGAACATATTTTGAATTCTGTACAATGAGAAATTTGTTTCGTAGTGAAGGATAGTCAGTTTAGTCAAACAGTGAAACAAGGTGAACTTTAAGAAAAATCTGGTATTGTTGGGCTAAACTAAAAATTTTGAAAATTTTATGGATAATAGATAAATGAGTCTTCTGTCAAGAAAAATTTACGGCAATTGATTTGGAGTTTCGTAGCTCCAGTTATAAAAACTTTAGTGACTGTTGCTCAGGAAGTCAGCTTATAGGGAAATTGTAATTATATTGTAAACATTAATGAAAATTTGCTAATGAATTATTTATTGATTTTTATAAAGCTTACTGTAATCTATGTGTGTGAAAGTCGAATCTATATATATTATATTCTGAAAGTAATACTTGAATAGTCGATTAATGACTATTTTAAAATTTGTTGAACTTAAGCTCAAGAGCAAAGGGGAACTAAATCCGATAAAGGGAAGGAAAAAGTAATTGAATAGCCATTGAAGTCGTTCGACAACATCCGAGGTAAGTCTTCGAGTAATGACCCTACTTGAATTATATTGAAATGATTAGTCATACTATGACGGATAGCCGAATGTGCATAGAGACTATGTTATAAAGCCAATTGAAATCATGCTCTTTGTGTGTGGCTATTGAGCCGAAATTGGAAAGGTTTAATAAATGTTTTGTGTTTGAGCCTTAGTAACGAAAATGAAATATGGATGTGTCATGATTGTTGATATATGTGTGCATGAGCATTTGAATGATATCCGGGCTAAGTCCCGAAGGCATTTGTGCTAGTGATTTTATCCGGGTTAAGACCCGAAGGCATTTATGCTAGTGATTTTATCCGGGCTAAGACCCGAAGGCATTTGTGCGAGTTGATATATCCGGGCTAAGACCCGAAGGCATTTGTGCGAGTTGCTATACCCGGGTTAAGACCCGAAGGCAATTGTGCTTGTGGTTATATCCGGCTAAATTCCGAAGAAACTTGGGTTCGAAGGTGAGCGTGTTGTGCTGTAATAAATTCAATTAATACGCTCGAAAAACCCAAACGATAAGGTATGTTTGCGTGTGCATCGGAAAAGTCGATTCGTTTTAAATAGTATTCGTTCAATCGACTAACGAACTTTCGGCTTTTAGATAGGTTAATACCTTGTGTGTATATGTTGATGAAATGTGAAGTAAGTATGTTTATGAGAATGTGTATTAATAAAGTGATTCATTTAGCTATGTGAATGTAATACTTTAGTCAAAGCCGATTTCATTACTTGAAACTTACTAAGCTTTAAAATGCTTACCCCGTTGCTTTGGCTCTCTGTTTTATAGATTTGTTCGTTAGATATTGGATTCGGGATCATCGAAGTCGAAGTCATCCACACTATCAAAGCCCTTTTGGTACTCTTTTAGTTGAACTCTGGATATGGCATGTATAGGACTACCCTTTTTGTTGTGGGTCATGGACCCTTTGGATTTGTATAATTTTGGATAGCCATGCGAAAATGGCTTATATATGTTTGAGCATAATGTTACAATCATTTGGTATGGATATGGTTATTGAGAGGTGTGGATATGCTTAACAAGGATTGGCCATGGGAATGGTTAATCACTATCATAATTTGTGCTATTTATGCTAAAAGGGCTAGTTGAATCATGGAAACTATGAAATAGGTAAAGTCTACCTTAAAGGCAGATGCTGACAGCAGCAGTGATGTAGATTTAGAAATCACTAAAAATAGTAGGAATGGAATTAAATAGTGAATAAATTATGTAAACTAACCTTGATGAATCTATTTTCATAGGAAAGTAACGAAACGATCATATGGACAGTATGTTAAGAGATATTCAGGTTCTTGTGAGACAGGGCCAGAACGGTTTCTGGATTCCCTGTTCCGAATTTGGAAATTCATTATAAATTAACAAGAGATAATTAGAAGTCATGCCATATATGTATAGATTCCTCTCTGAGTCTAGTTTCTATAGAAACAAACGGCATCAGTATTGAAGCTCTGTGCAGGGAGATATTCAAGTCGTAATGAGCAAAGGTCAGTGTAGTCGATCCCTGTAACATGGGAGATTTGAGTAATAAACTGTACTAATTGGCCCGACCAAAAATTCTAGAAAAAAATATGTAGATGGGAATATGAGTCTAGTTTCAGGGAAAATTTACGAAACTGATTTTTGAGTTGTTAAACTCAAGATATGATTTTTAAGGTGACAGTGACGCAGTTAGCCAACTGCCTGGAAATTTTTAAAATGGATTGTGCAAAGAAGTGATATAAGTCTGCAAACCCCTCGTGTCCGACTCCGGCGACGGACTCGGGTACGGGGTGTTACAAGATCGCTCGCGGTGACCTCTGTCGTTGTATTGACTTATCCACACGCGCGTTCATGCGCTCGTGTGATAGTCGTAGCCATACTTTCGGTTTTTCAGCTTTTCAGCATTTCGGGATTTCGGCATTTGCCGATCTACGATTGGAGTGGTGTGTGTACACACCTTGTTGAAGAAAAACGCAATAGCCCACGAGCATAGAACCTATATTCAATTAAGGTACTTGGTTAGCCATTCCATTAACATTCACAACACTTAAACCCAAATCGTCACACTACTCACCTTGAACGAATGAGAATTGCTTAATGCCTTTGGATCGCCAATTTGGAATCGATCTCAGGACCTCACCGATTATTTTCCTGAACAAAGAAACCTATAAGACTGGGTTGTTTACAAGAATAAGACTTAAGACCCCAATATTAAAACACAGCACCATCGACGAACAAGCCAACTTACCCCCTTCAAAAATTCAATTGAAAGATGAAATGAGAAACTTGAATGCCTCTGCACTTCCAAGGAACCCCCTTGAATCGCAATGAGTGTAGTACATGAGAAATGAAATAACAGGAGGTCAATAAGGTTATTTGGTTTGAGAAAGAATAGAGAACACAGGTGCATTCAGTTTTAAAAGAAAAGCAGAGAATAGCTTTTGATCACTTACCGTTAGTCAGAACCTTTGCAGTAGATCGACGCAGAGAAGGATTAACCACAGTGATTTTCAGCCAGCCCAGAATAGAAGATGAACAGAAGTTAAAAGAAGAAAAACAAAAGGAAGGTTCGGCTAGGCTATGAAGGAATCCGATTGCAGAAGAAAAGAGATAAAGAAAAAATAAATAAATGTTAGGTTCGGCTAAGGAGAGAGAAAGTGAATGGAAAAGATTCAGAAAAAGAATGACCCGAATGGTCAGTTTTAGTTTCTGCACAAGAGAGAAAGAAAGAAAAAAATGCATACTCTAAAGTCCCCCTTAGCAGATTCGGCAACAACCTTCTTCAATTCAAACTCCTCTTTTTCCTCCTAAAATCACTCCTCCAATCCTCTATGATCCACTCCTTAATTCACTCATTTGACCCATTCAAACTCTCCAACACAGAGTTCAAATCCAACACCAACTCTTGCCTCCACATGAGCAAAATAAATAATCCCATTTGCATGCAGTGAGACTTGAACCTCTAACCTCCTTACCACACCTGTGATGCCACCTCTTTGCCACACCTATGTCGCCACCTTGCCACTACACCACAGACTCTTTTTGTGTCATGATTTCACAAAAAATATTTATAAAGCCTTCAAGCTAAGGCCAAGATTCACTGAAGCAGACATTCATTTATGTCGTTATCTTGCACGCATAAATTTTTATGTGATCCCACGCTCAAGACCTATTTCCATCTAAGCCCAAATTTAGGGCGCTACATAAGCGTTCTTTGTGCATAATCTTCCGAAATTGCTAACAATTTACTTAATGAATGTTTTTTATTTACATGATTGTGTCTGCTACATATCTGTTTTATTTCTGTTAATGGTGATATTGTTAAACATTTGGTCATGAGAATTATTTCTAATTTGTTAGTAATGTAACTCTGTAAACTAATACTTATTTACTTTAAAATTTTTCTAGACACCAAACTATCAAGATTAAGTTACATGTGTGATAAGAATTATTATACCTTTAATTTTTTTACAATCATGTTCTTAGTAGTAATAAAATCCAAGGGACATTTTCTTATTGCGTGCTATGTGTCTAAACTTGGTTTGCTTGAGGACAAGCAAAAAGTTAAGTGTGGGGGAGAGTTTAGGTGTAAGGTTCTTATTTACATTCATCTTCACTAACTCTAACTTGTTTAAAGAAAGAAATTAAGTCATTTTCGTGTTAATTTTTTTTATTTTCTCATTTTTTAATATATTTGTTTTGGTTGCTTGAGGATAAGCAATCAGTTAAGTGTAAGGGTGTGATCTGCCATGAAATACATTATTATTTTCATTCTTTTTACACATAACATTAGCTTGTTTGATAGTTAAATCAAAGCATCTTAGTATATATTTAGGTTTTCATACTTAAAGTAGTAATTTATGTTTTCTAGTAGTTTTATTACATTTTATATATCTAAATAAGGTTACACAGTCTTGTAGGTCCAGTTAGGAGCTAAAGATGCTTATTCGGGCCAAAAATAATGCCTATGTCGCGACACCAAGATACTGATGTCTCAACATTGAAGACAGAAGCTAAAAACAAGTTTTGGAGTGAAACTACCCTCGATGTCGTGGCATGGTCTTTCGGCATCGCGACATACCCCCTACGCAGCCTAAAAATTCATGAACGTTTTAATTACGTTTTTGGAGAGAAATTAGGTGTATTTATCCTAATCGAACTGTAAAGACTTCAAGGATAATTTAGGCACTTTAATATTCCAACTTGAGCCTATATAAAGGCCATTGTAATTAGGTTAAACACACAATTACTTGAAAAACCAGATCCAACATTTAGGTTTGATTTTTCATCAATATGTATAACAGTATTATTGGTAGGATCCAAATAGTCTCAACCACGCATACAAAACCAAGATTTCTAACTAAAATTATGTACCTATTGGGGACCAAAGTAGAAACCTCATTTATTAGTCTCACTTGTCCACTGCACCTAATCATTCCCAACCCATTCCACTTAAGTCTCATCATTTAAAACCACCGACCATCACCTCATGATTCATATACCCAGTCCCATGTTGGGTCGTACTACCCTTATCACCTTTAGACCTGTTAAATCATTATCTTGGTTAACCCGTAAAACCCGAAGGCTCATTTCTCATTTCTTCCAACTTTTCACCTACTAAATTATTGCCCGAAGAATCAGGAGATAAATCTATTCCTGTCTTTATTTGAATTTCCTAACTTGGGCAAGTTCCGTTGCCACTGTTTGACAACATTCTATTTACCAAACCACTCTTTTTCAAATGAGTTATGTAACACCCCTAACCCGTATCCGTCATCAAAATAAGGTTACAAAACATTACCATACAAACGGAACATTAATACATTCATTTTATACATCATTGAAAACAAAATCTAAATACATTCAATCACATACTTAGCGTCCCTTAATCAAGTTGTCAATGCCCTAGAAAGACCTTAGAAACATTTCGGGACCAAATTGGAAACAATCGAAAAGTATAAGAAAAAGTTAGAAAAATTGGACTGCAAGGATCACATGACAATATGTTCAAGCCGTGTGCCTTACACGGCTGAGACACACACCCATGTCTCAAGCCGTGTAACAATCGAAATAGGGACACACAGTCGTGACCCAGCCCATGTCCTCACCCATGTAACTCACTGAGTAGGGTTACACGGCCAAGTCACATGCCCGTGTGTCAGGCCATGTAACTACCTGACTTATGTGCACTAAAACCTACAGGGACACATGGCCGTGTTGCCAAGCTGTGTGGACATGAATTTACCCAAATTCAAGCCATTTTCAACACCAAAACTTGCAACCACCTAAAGGCCTTTGGTGCACATAAACGAGGCATCAAAATATGACCAAAACCTACATGAAATGACCAATTCAATAGTTCAAGATCATTCAACCAATGTGTCATACAAGGCACCTCAAATGCAAATATTCAAACTTACCTAAATATGCATATATACCTCTTCTCATTCATCAATCATATTTAACTCAATACCATCTCAAACATACCAAAACTTGGTTATATTGCAACCAAATCAACACATACCATTTTGGTTATTCAAACATGCATCAATATATAGCCACATTAATAGATACTAATAGGGCACCAAAACTACCAACATGACACAATCCAACCAACATCAAATGGTACCAAAACAACTTATACATGCTAAAAACATCAACTAACATTCAAATAGATACCAACACAATTCCACCTATACATGCCATTATAACCTTAGCCAAAACATCAAAAACTACTGATATATATGTTGGATAGTGTGATAGATCTTCAACGAGCTTCCAAACTGAACGAGCTTCCGATTATCTATAAAACATAGGAAAGAAAACTACGTAAGCACATAATGCTTAGTAAGTTCGTAAAACATGAAATATAACTTACCATTTCATCTAAATAACATAAGTATAAGCATAATGTAATCCAACCACAAGCTTCGCACAAGCCTAAGCACCATCACTAATACACAAGTTGGTGCATTTACACATAATTCAATTGAATATAGCATATAGTAATTCATTTCCATGGAAACACACATCATTTGAGTCATTCACATTTCCATAAATATAAACATACTTTCATTTGGAAACTTACCATTTCAATCATTTTCATAAATACATGACATAGTTCATTTTGAACACTTACCATTCCTTTCCTTTTCATGTCTATTGAACTATTTAAAATATCATCGAATACTCGGGAAAGCTCACATGAAGTGTGCTTTTACATATAACTGTAACCTTTCCTTTACATCGTTGCTCACTCGAGTTGTGAGATGGGCATACTCACACAAGCTATGGGTTAGAATGTAACATGATGCTGCTCACATGAGCTGTGGAGTATCCGCAACAAATGCAAAACCTCAGCCATCGATAGGACATTCAAGACCAACACCCAAAACATGAAATCCCTAATGACATGTCATTTGTATCCTACGAATTCCTAAGGTTCAACCGAGACTCGATAACCATCATGGCATTGTTGGATAGTCATCATTCAATTATATGCCAACTAACATAATAGAATGTAATTGAAAAATAACATTAAAACAATATTTATTCATACGAACTTACCTCGATAATTAGAGCATAGAAACAAAACTGACTAATCCGAGGCTTTAGCTTTTCCCTAATCTAAATTTGTTCTTGGTCTATCTTGATCTAAATAGATAAATTTAATTCATTTAATAACCCTAGCATTCAATTTAGTTCACATTTCATATTTTTTCAAAATTATTATTTTGCCCCTAACATTTTAACCTTTCACATTTTAGTCCTTAAGCTCATAAATTGAAATTTAAACATTTTCATCTCTCATTCAAGCTAGCTGATTTCATTAGGGACCTATATCAACTCATACAAACCATCATTTCATGAATTTAACTTGAACTTTTACAAATTTTACAAACAAGTCCCTAAATGTTATTTTCATCAAAAATTACTTTACAAAACTTGTGTATTTATCAACAAGGGCTCATAATCTACCATTAAACATGTAACACCCTAAAATTTCTAATTTCATTATTGTGAAAATATGACACAAATATCTATCAGCTTTAGTGGTTATGTGTTCTAGGATTGTTTGAGAGGTCCCAAGTTCAAGCCTTCGCTTGGGCAAATTTTGGTATTGTGAATGAATTAGGCATTACTCTTGTTTAGTAGGCTTTTATTTGATTGTTGGGTAAATTACATTAGAATGAGCATGCTGGTCTGGTGGTTAAATGGTGTGTTATTATGGTGGAGGTCTTGTGTTCGAATCCCTATACAGGCAAGGGTATCATTTTTTGCTCAGATATCGGGATAGAGTTGTGTAATAGGAGGAATCTGAGTAGTGGATGTGTAGTGGGAATTAGGGGAGAAGATTAAGGGATTTTTGGGGTTATCAAGATTTTTTTCCCATAACCAAATTTTGACTCTCCTTTCTAAAAAAAATTCTGCCATCTATTCTTCTCCCTCTCCTCTCGCTAAAATTCTCTAAGTTTTTCCATCTTTCTTTTCTTTTTCTTCTTCTTGATTTTTCCCTAATCCATTTATTTTCCTTCGTTTTCGTACGCGATTAGTGCTCGCTTAGTTTCAGTAAGTGTTTCTCTTCATTTTTGTCATGAATCTCTTAACAACAAAAGTGGTAATATTTTTTCTCTACAATTTGGGCGTAGGGGGAAGCTCAGACTGGTGGATTCAGTGTTCTCGTCTTAACAATAGTTAACCAGAGGGTTATCGTTGCTGGTAAGTTGGGTTTCTGTTCGTTCTTGTTTGTCAATTCGCTTGTAAATCCGTTAAATTGATGTTGAATGTCTTGATTATAGGCTTTGGAATGCTCGGGGACTGTTTTAGCATCAAACAAAACTAGGTGTGTACCCGAAACGAAAAAAAAGGGGGATTCAATGAAAAGCTAAAATTGCTTGCTCTTCGGACAGCAGCAGTAGGCTAACTTTGAAAAATCTCCATAAATTGTGGAAATCAAATTAGAGGATGACTAAAATATGAAATTAAAGCTTATTGAGTCTAGTTTCTCATAGAAGAAACGGTGTAAGTAATGAAATTGTAAATCGTGAGGTATGATAAACTTTGTGAGGTATAATCATGGGGTTTTTGATGTATCTTCTGGACTATGGACTGGTTGGCTTTAAATTTGGGACTTTATACTATTTTTTACGTATTTTTTTAACTGCAACTCTGCAAAACACGGTATTTTTCTAAAAACTAAGGTTTTTTGTAAATAGAAACGATTTTCCCTAAATTAGTTGGTTACAAAAGCTTCTGCTAAGAGACAAGTTTTAAAGCAAATCAACTAGTTTTTTTTCGAATTAAATAAAAGCTAACTTACTGTAACTGTTTTTCAACTCGACAATCTTGTCTTCAAATCCCTTTCCATATGACATCGCAGTTTGGCCATAACGTCTAGGCCGGGTTTGGGGTGTTACAAAACATCAAAAATAACACAAGATTATTCATGACACAACTCTAAATCTTTAACAATTTTGCAAATTGATCCCTGGGTTAGTAAGGTTAAGCTACAACTACTTCAAAAGCATAAAATTCATTAAAAACGGGATCAAAATCACTTCCATGCAAGCTCTATAAGTGACTGAAGCTTCAAACCACAGCTATGGCTTCTCCTTCATCAAAATTTTGGGGGAAAATCAACTAAAGAATATGATACATTTATTTTTACTTATTTTTCTTTAGCGTATTAATTAAATTACTTTATTAACCTTACATTTTAACTTAAAATCACTTAATTTGTGTCCATAAAAGTCCACTAAAAATTTAAATGGTCTAATTACCATCTAATCCCTCTCACTTTAAAGTTTCATAGTTATGTAGTCCTTTTAACAAATAGAACTCCACTTTAGCACCTTTTACAATTTAGTTCTTTTCACTTAATTAAGCATGCAAACGTCAAAATTTCTTAACAAAATTTTAATACGACCCTATTAACCTCACATAGAAGTTAAAATAATAATAAAATAATAATTTACTCTTTATATTTGTGGTCCCAAAACCACTGTTTCGGTTTCACTAAAAACGGACTATTACAAGTTAGTAAATGGTTCTGGCTTCTGTTGAACATTATCCAACATAACCTCTTTTGCACAAGCATCTTGTATATGACCGTAGATGCCAAAATTAAAACAAATAAGTGGCATATTTTCATACTCCACCCGCTGTAAGAAAATATCCATATGTGATTTAGAAACAAGTGGATTCTACAAGTCAAGAGACAACTAAACGAGCAATCCTTCCCCTTTCTTAGGAGTGTAAATGAACCGGGATCAAACGAACAAGGCTGTGTTCATGTTCGTTTGTTTATTTTTGAAGTTGTTCATGTTCGGTTCATGTTCATTTAAAATTTTAATATCATGTTCGAACTCGGTTTGTTTATTATTTGGTGTGTTCGGGCTCGATTCATTTAGCATTCACGAACATGTTCATTTAACATTCATGAACATGTTTGTTTATATGTTCGCAAATGTTAACTACACAAACAATAACTAAAATTAAATAAAACAAAACCAACTAAATAAAACTTACATTTCAACCTGAGAATTGTTGAGTTCTAAATTTGAAGGAGGCATTTGTAATATCATAAAAAAACTAAGTTGCAAACAAGTAGTTTGATCGATTCAAAACAAACATATTACAAGAGAAGAAATTCCAAAAGATAACACCAAAAATGTTGTAGTAATGTAACACCTCGATTTTTGGGGTTAGAAGTTTGAGATTCTAAGTAAGGGTCAGTGAGTAGGTCGTGCATTTGGAATAGTGTCCGCGCTTTAGTGTTAGAATGGGTCTGTTGGTTTGGTGGTTAGTTGAGTGTTAGTGTACCTTTAGGTTCTAGGTTCGATTCCTTGTGTGTGCGTTTTGGAGAGGTATTTTTATTTTGTAACTATTAGATTTTTTAAGTAAAAAAAAGAAATAATTAATTATTTTTCTTAATTTTTAATCTATTTTTATTTTTATTTTTATTTTTATTTTTATTTTGGCTCATTCTCCATCGTTTTCTTCTCTCTTTTCTTTTTTTTCCTTTTTATTTTTTTGGCTTTTCTTGCGTCTTTTGAAAAGAAAAAGAAAGAACGGTTTTGTTTTTGGTTTCGACAAGCTTTGGGTTTGTATCGAAGTTGTCAACGTGTGTCGATTGGTTTCTATGCATCTTGGTTGCAAATCAGGTGTGGGATTCAAAACTTTTCATTTTCTTTTATGATTTCTTTTTTTTAATTCAATTCAGTGTAATTTGGTACGGCTTTGCTGTGAAAACTTGTCGACCTCTTTGGGTGTGTCTAGTTAATTGAGCATTTGAGGTTTGTGCTATTTGCAATTACATGAAAGTGGGTCGGTTATGGATATGTTCTGAAATACTTTGATTAGGGGTCATTTTAGTGATCGAAAAATGAGATTTCAGACAATTTTGGTATGGTTTTGTGAACACGGGCGTGTGCCCCCACACGGGCGGTTCACACGGCTGTGTCAATTAGGGTTTAGGGTTTTCGGGATAATATGGGTACCACACAGCCTGGGCCACCGTGTGGCTGATTTGGGGAAATTAGTCGATTTTCACATGGCCTTATCCCCTAGGCATATGGGCGTGTGTGTTTGGGAATTAGACTTTTAGTGATTTGGTGCCACACGATCGTGTGGCTAATTTGGGGATTTAGAGATCCCACACATGCGTGTGTTCTAGACACACAGCCTTGTCTGATGGGAACACAAGCGTGTGAGACCCTCACACGGTTGTGTCTGCCATGTACTCTATTTTAGCACAAATGGATAGAGAGTTACACGGCTTGTTCACATGGCCATGTCTCTGGCTCACACGGGCGTGTGCCTTCTCCCACACAGACGTGTTCACCCCCACATGACCTAAGCTTTTCCACACGGCCAGAGCACATGACCGTGTGGCCCTAAGCCACCAATTTTAGTTCTGTGTATGTTTTTTATCTAAAAATGTGTCTGTGTGTTCCGACCCTTGACTAGGCTTTAGTGAGGGTAGTTAAGACTCTGATCTGAGCTTCGGCTTATTTGTCACTATTGTGCAAGACATCTGATTTTGAACCCATTTAGTTGGGTGTGTGCATGCCTATTTCTGTTTGACTGTCTGTGGATGTGTTCATTGTTTTTATGAGGTTGTAAGCATACATTCACTTGCATAAAGTAATTTTTGGGTTGGTTATGAAGAGAAGGAAGACTGATTCTGATCAGATCTGGCAGTTTAACTGTAACTTATCAGTACAGTGGTTTACCGTACTATACCACTTGTACATCAGCTTTGCTGCGTATTATTATCTGATCTGGCAGTTTAACTACAACTTATTTGTACAGCAGTTTACCGTACTTTCACATGTACGTCAGCTTTGCTATGTACTATTTTTGATCTGGCAGTTTAAACTACAACCTGTTTGTACAGCAGTTTACCACAATACACTATATTGCATATACACCAGCTTTGCTTTATATTATCATCTGAGTGGCTTAGTCCACATACATGGTGTGTAGGGTTGGATGGGCCTTTCGAGGTCCTATGTGGTGTGTTTGCTTGGATGAGCTTAAACAGCTCTTTTGGGGTGTGATCGGGGGATGGAGTGGTATTTTGGCTAGATGAGTGGGTTTTTAATACTTGACTGCAATCATATGCATCTAGATGTGAGCTAATTGTCTGTAATCTGTCTGTTCGTCATAACATTAATGACTGATTCTGCGCGTATTGAGGTGTTAGCGTGATGACATTTGTGATTGTAATGATAAGTATTATTGTATCGACCTGTTGATGGTTTTATCCTTTGAGTATTCTGTGTGTGATTTGGTGTGCTTTGGCTGTTATGGTTGTTTGGGACATTGGTTCCGAATTTGCTTTTTGTTTCTGTGTATCTCTGTAAGTACTTTTCGTTATCGAACTAATGTTTGTTTTTTTATCTATAGTTTCGTTGTTAGATACGTTTTGAACTCACACTGAACTTATGTAGCTCACCCCATAGTGTTTCCCCTTGTAGGTACATTTCTGAATTCTGATGCTGGACTTGGTATGCGGAGGTATCGGACAGTCACGGTTAAAAATAGGCTTTAATAGCATTTTAATCATTTCTGAGTTTATAATTAAACACCTTGAATTGTAAGAACTATTTTGAAAATTGTGGCACAGAATTTTGTGTTTTAGGCACGTAAGTGTCATTGGGACTGTATTTTCTTTTGAAATATCAGGATTTTATATTTTAGAATTTTACGTAACTTAAATACTGCAATGTTTTTTGGTTTGTTAAACTAAAATTTTTCTACAATCATTTCGGTGATCAATGTGATCTCCGAAATTCGGCCAAAACTTCTGGGCCGGTTTTGAGGCGTTACAAGTAAACACCAACTAGAAAAGGTGACAACATAAATAGCACATTCCCTTGCAATGAATCCAATGATACCATATCTGAAAAACACCAAATCAAAAAATTCATGAGTTTCACCCATAAAATTCAATAAGACAACAACATAAAAACCTTATGTTTGATCCATTATTATTATTATTTATTAAAGAAAATAAGGTTATAGAAGGTACAACTAATTAAAATGTAAAATTGCCTTACAAAGATAATCAAATCAGAAAAGTTTAAAACAAATTCATACAAAACTATTGGACAAACACCAACCAAGTTAAAATGCTTACTGACTTCTCATAAACATCACCCCAAAATGTACACACCTCAAAAATTAAGTACCTTTGAAATTCTTAAAAATTCTAACTTCAAAGTAAAGAAATCTCTTTAATTCTACTTTTCTCTACAAAAAAATTAAAATTAGATGACCAAATTAAATAATATTTCAAATATTAAATAAATAGAACAAATACTTGAAAATTTCTCACTTTGGCTTTCTTTTTCAACCCATAAAAGTTCCAATACTAATCGAAACCACAAAGTAACATTTGCACCTTATCGGTTTCTAAAGATGAACGATATGCATCAATCACTCTATCACCAACACTAAAATCAGATTTTGAAGCCACCGTGGTAATAGGAATAGGCAAGATTTCAGAACCCATTTTTGATAAAATTCAAAACTTAAGGTTATTAACCTTCCACCACTCTAAGGCATCAAAATCACCACAGTTTTCCTTTCAAATGAACACTCCTTCCAAGTATATATCTAGTTCAGATTTAACATTGTCAACTGTGTCAACACTCCTAATATATCTCTCAAACTTGGACCTCCCAGTCATAACTTTTCACTTATCTATTTTACTAGTGATAGAAGCATTACTGACACCACTTCCTTGCAAATCATTTTCCATTGATGTACCAACATTAGTTATTGCATATTCATCCACATATTCCTTATAAAGCTCATATAGACTAAGAATTTGTCTAGGAGCTTCCTTTTTAGAAAAAATAACACGAAAACTGAAAGTCAATCAATTTCATCTTATTCTTAGGATCTAGTATAGCACCAATAGAACTTAGCAAATTGCATTCACCCTAATATTTATCAAATTTTATTTGCATTTTATCATCCATTTGTCTTATCCAAAGTTCCACACTCAAATATTTCTCCATCAATAACTCTTAAATAATCTAACTTTCAGGAAAAAACAAATTTGAAGTTGGATATTCAGAACCTAATATTTATAAAAGAAATACCATGTATTAAATTAAATAAAATAAATGAAAATTAATAAATAATGAAATAAAACTAGATATATTCAAATTTTTTACTTGAGATAATGTTGGTAACTTCATTAAAAAGTGCCAAGAAAGAAAAAACTTCTTCAACCTTCACCCAATCTTCATCACATGGCAAATACTTATAACTTGCATTTTGTTGAACATACCGCATAAATACGTCCTTAAACTCCAATACACATGACAACATAGCATATATTGCATTCCACCCTGTACAATAATCTAAAATCAACCTTTTTTGGGCAAATAAAGTTGTTTAACAATATCACCGAACATAGTCAAACGCACAATGGATGTTGTAATGTGGTTCACACTTTCCCTTACATTATCAATTACATCTTCAATTTCGGAAAGACCATCATGTACCAATAGATTCAAGATGTTTGCACGACAACGGACATGAAACAATTTCCCATTCAAAGGAAGCCTTATATGAAATGAAAGGCTATCTTTCAAAATCCTTACAGCTACATCATTATAAGAAGCATTGTCCACAGAAATTGAGCACATTTTTCCTTCAATAGCCCAGTCGTGTAAGCATTTGTACAATGCGTCATATACAACAACTCCACTATGTAGAGGAGGTACACCAACAAACTTCAAAACTCTTTTCTGCAAATCCCAATTTGAGTCCACAAAATGAGTTGTCAAGGCTATGTACTGAATCTTTTGACTCGACTTCCACATATCAGTTGTAATGCTAATCCTATCCACTGTCTTCAACAACCCATTTAACATCTTCTTCTCAACCTCATAACTTGTCAAACAATCAGCTTTGGCTATAGCACGAGAAATTCTTACATAGTGAGGACTTGTAGTTTTCATCAACAAAGTGAATAACTCATACTCAGTAAATGCAAAAGGATACTCATGAACCATTATCATGTGAGAAACAACTTCTCTGATCTTTGCTTGGTCATATTTCCAAGTTTGGATACCACTTGCACTATCATATCTAGGTGCTTGCGGTGGTAGAAAAAGATTGCCTTCTTCCTTTAAAGATACTTGATGTTTCACATAAGCATCTAAATGCCTTTTTTATTGTGTAGTTGTACCATCCTTGTTCTTGGCAAGTTTAATCTTACAGTGATTACACTGCACTTTTTCGGTCCCATCAACAAGCTTAACTACAGCCAGTTCCTACCAAACAATTGATGTCTTCTTTCTATTCCTCCTCTTATAAGTGGCAGCTTTAATATCATCCAAACACTCAGCCTCCTCAGGGGTTCGTCTTCCATGATTGTATCTCAAGCGTTGGAATTTTCATTTCCTTGAATGACACCCATCAATGATGAAGAATCAGTACATGAATAGGAATAATGACCTTGTTTCGAGTTATAAGACATACCTAAAAATTAAAACTTAAATCATTATTAATGGATAACACCAAATCTAATAAACAAGCTCTATAAAAGTAATAATACACATAGGCTACACAAGTAATAGATCACCATTTCAAATAATATTCTTTTACCATTAATAATATTAAATATCTTTAAAATATCATCGAAGCATGAACAACAACAATGTGCATCAGGTTTAAAGCAATATCTGATAAAGCTAAATTTAGAGATAATAATAGCAAAATAATAGTTACAAAATTATAATTCCAACTTGAAAAGTCTCAAAATTAATTTATACTAAAATAAATTGATTAAACAAGATAAAAGAGAATGGTATAGCATAAATAAAGATCTGAAAATGTCTCCCCCGAACTCTTTGCAGCCTCCCCGAACATTAATTTTGGAGATATTGTTAGAAAGAGTCGGATCTTAGGAGCATATTCATATTACTAATATATTAAACAAAAGTAGGAAAAGAAAACTCTTTTGCATACCGTTGGGAAATAAAAATCGAGTATTTGTGATGACTGATGAAGTTGAACGATGAAATATATCAAGAGATGCAACAGATTCTTGAGTTGAAGATGAAATTAAGCTGAATCGGTTTTGACTTCTCACTTTCTTAGTTTTGGCCGAGAGAGAAAGTAAAGTAAAAAGGAAAGAGATTCACTCAAAATTAAAAAAAAATCAAAATGCACCGTACCAAAAAAATATGGGAAAAAGAAATTATACTTTAATTTCAATTTTTAGTCATAATGAAAGAAAGTGTACCATAGCTAAGGCTTTTTTAAATTATATTTTTAGTTTTTCTTTCATTACTTTTAAGTTTTATGTTATTGTTTATTTCAATCGAGTAAAACATTTAGAGCACACTACCCATAACTTGTTTTGTCAAATTATCAATAGTGGTTGCGAATATAATATATATATTTCCTAGATTAATGAGTTGAAATTAAAATATAAAAATAGAGGGAGATATTATTTAATATTTTATAAGAAAATATTATTAATAAACAAACAAGCCAATAAATGAGCCTGTTCGTGAACATAAACGAACCAAACACACATTTGTTCGTGTTCAATCGTTTATTAAACAAACATAGAAATTTTTGTTCATACTTGTTTATTTAGCTGAATAAAAGAACATAAATAAACGTTATATGAATGGTTCACGAATAGTTCATCGAACGTTCTGTTCATTCACACCCCTACCCTTGCCCCACTATCGGTATTCTTTACCGATTCTTTCACAAGTAGCCCGAAGGTGATTTTTCTTATAAAATTCAGCAGGTAAACCAAGTAACCACACCCAAGCGATCACAGAAATAGGATATGGCAATGATGTGGAGAAAGGAGTCCAAGGCTGGATGGTAAGATAATGTCCAAACATGACCTATGGACCCTCAATCACCACCTTCTAATAATCAATCCAAAAATTAAAACGAGCCACGGAATAACCAATCTCCAGATCCATTAAATATACATCATCGGTAGGCTTCCAAAGGGTCAAAATTTTGTTTTCCAGTGCAACGTAACCAATTTTCCTACCAAGCAGCTTTATAATAACAGTTTGGCTCTTACTTTTCGACACTAGAGAATTAACATGATAGGAAAACAGGATCGATAGAATCCCCTCAATCTCATCATTAAATTACATCCCCTTCGCATGAAGTGATACCATCCCCTATCACTAAAGAAACATTGTTATTGTATCAGTCCATTTTTCAGTGATGTCAAAAATAGTGGTTTCCGGACCACAATTCTAACAAGTGAGTCCATAAATATTATTAATTAATATTTATGAGTTAAATACAATGTTATAGTGAAATTTTATTTAATAAATTTTGCTAATTTGATTGATAGTTAAAGTACAAGTTTTTTGGTCCTTAAGTTAGTGGCTTTGGAAAATGAGGTATTGAGACTTTGTTTCCATAAATGGAGCTAGTAAATATTATTATTAAATATTTACAAAGTTCTTATATAGGTGAATTGAATTTTTGTCACACCCTAAAATAGGGTCTAAGAGTTTTAGGGGTATTTTAGGAATTTTAGCCTTAGAGTGTTCGAAATTTTGTGACATGGCATATTGGTAATGTTTTCAATTATGGTTTTAAGAAAATAAAATCAATTTCTAAAAATGAGTTTTAAATACCTTTAATTTTAAAAATAGGGCTGATTTGTAAAAGAGTCAAAATTGGGAGTTTTTTATGAAGTAATTTAACCAAATTTTAAAATCCAAGCTAAATAATCTCTCTTCACCAAGTTATTTCACGTAAAAACTACCCAAAAATTTTTGTTTGTCATCCATTGATTCTCTCTTGCTATTTCAATCAATTTTGAACTTCAAATCCTAATTCCTTTTGATTTCTATCATCTCTTAAGTTATAAGTCTTTATAAAAACCAAGAAAATCACTCAAAAACTTCATCATCTACATCATCTTCTCCAAACATGGGTCTTTTTGGAATAGCTTCTAAGTTCATTTTTCTTCTATCGAAGGTAACTATTTGACTTTCTATGAGTTTTAAATGATATTTAGTCCTTTAAACTAACTTTTTAGCCATTGAAACGCATGTTTTAAATAAAAGCTAAAAATCGAGTCTTTAATGGTGAATTTTGGGTTTGTGGATACAAACATGGTTTTAAAGTATTTTTCAATTAGTTTTAACATGATTAGAAGGTTTTTAAACTTACTTTGAAGTTCCCTTAAAGATTTCTTAAGTTTTAATGAATTTTCAGAAAATAGCCATAAAACATGTCGAAAAAGTCGATATCATGAATTGAGTAGTTTTATGTAGTTTAACAGTTGAAAATTAGTCGTAAGCAAATTATAAGATGAACATAATTGGTTTTAGGCGAAAATATTAAGTATAGGTTGAGATATTCGAATTTAAAGTTTTTTATGTTATAAGTTTCAGTGACATGAGAACTTAGTTTAGGCTTATATTTTGTATGATTGTAATGAGTCATTGGCTGATTTTTGGATGTACTATTGTGTGACTTTGTTGTGTTAAAGTTTCGGATTCGATAGAACCTTCAATGAGTAGAGATAAAGGCAAGGAAAAGCTAGTTTGAGCTTTCGGCTTTTCAGCGAAACTGTAATTCGTGAGTGTTTGGAATAATTGCTTGCTGACATGATTTAATGTGTTATTTGGGAATTTAGTGGTAGCTTAAACCCTTACTCTAAATTCTGAATGTAAGCTTTCTCATACATATGTTATGTTGTAAACAATGTGCTTATGTGTTTGTGAATATGTGAATTGAGATTAGATGCTATAACATGTGATATGTGGTTATGTTAACTGTTGTGAAAGCGTAAACATGTACATGCTATGTATATGTTAAATGTTAGTGATAATGTTTTGCTAAAGATGCAAATATGCAGTGATAGTGCACGAATAATCAGTAAGTGATATGTGTTTAATTTCTGATATTTTGGCCTTGTGATCTTGAAACTGTTGGATATAGTTGGCATGTCATAGGATTGTGAGTACTCACCTATATGTACAGTGATTTTAGGCGTTGAGGCTCAGGGACATGTTGGAGAGATAAGGTAATGTGAGCTAAGCTCCATTCAACGGGATATGTGAGGGGAAATAAAGAGAGTGTTACCTTTATACTTGACTTTTGGGACATGTTTGACTCTATGAGTAGGGTTGGTGTGTTGGAGATCCGCGTATCTGATGAGTGATGATAGAGCTCACTTTTACGTTTCATAGCTCAAGTGCCAAATTATCTATAAATATGATTACGTGTATTGTGATATATGTGTAATGTGATGAATGTCTAAATGAGTATGTGGTTGCTATGCAAATTATCTTAAAATGTATATATGTGTAATGTGATGTATGCCCAAATAAGTATGTGGTTGTTATGCAAATTATCCTAAATTATGAACATATGTGTATTGTGATATGTGTTTATGTGACATGTGACCATTATGCAATTTATCTATAAAGATGTTTTCGAGTATTCTGACATATGTTTAAATGTTATGTGATTATATGGGTATTGTGATAAATGCTTGTATGTTAGGTGATTATATATGCAATATGGTATATGCTTGAAAGTGAATATGTTTACCATGTATAAGAACTAGAAAATAATGCACGAGTAAGTAAATTATGAAACTAAAGTTGGAACTGTTGAGGTTGTGTTATATGGTTGTTTCGTTAATGCTTGATGAATTATTTGTATGGTAGTTATTCCAGGCATTCACTAATCTTGTTAAGCTCACCCACTCCCTTTTTAAACTTTGCAGATTAGTTGTGTACCGGTGTGAGCAGTATGGCTTTCCAAGGGATGACCCAAGCAATTCCATTTTCGTTATTCGTAGGTGTTTATTATTTGGTTATGTTTTGGGAATAAGGCAATGTGATAGTCTTTGTGCTAATATTGGATATGATATTTTGAGTTGTCTCCATGATTTAATTATTCTTAAGATTTTGGGATTTATTTTGTAATATGTTAACTATTGCTCAGATTTGCTTTTAATGGTTGAAACTATTATTATGGTCATTTCGATTTTTATTTGATGATGATAGGATAGCATGTTGAACTATTACAAGTTGGAATGACTTATATGCTTAAAAATGTTGTATTTTTTGGGTCTAGAGTAGAGGTATCGATATTCGTGTTTTAAAAATAATACCTCTGTATTTTTAAACGTGTACAAAAATAGAATAGAGATTTAGTATCGATATCTTATCTCCAGTATCGATAGTCTGGGAAGAATTATCGATACTTTGGCAGGGGTACCAATAATTTTTGAAGTTTGGGTTATTAAGAGAAAAATAGTAAGCAATTTTGGTACCGATTTTCCAAGCAGTATTGATACCTTTTGAACAAAATACCGATACCATGTCTTTAGTATCGATATCTACGTTGATGTTTTGAGGTTTTGCTAAAATGGACCATATGCATTTTTAATTATAATTTTAAGGCTATTTGATGTATGTTAACATGCAACGATGATAACTAGAGCTTAAGATAGACTCTAAACCTGTGCGAATGTTAAAATGGGAGACGATTCAGTGAAAATGAGGTTTTTTTCTTGGTGTGTTTGACATGAAACAGTGGTGTGGCACCTTGATATTTACGCTTGGCGACTAGGTCGAGCATGGGGTGTTACAATTTTGGTCCAAAAATTTTATTAATTTGATGGTTAATTAGGGTACAAGGACTAAATCATAAAAATTGTAAAGTTAATCGCTATTGGTTTTTATTAACTTAAATGCTTAATTAGTACTTTTTAAGGTCTTAAAGGGAAAATCACCACTTTCTAATAGTATTGGACAATTAGTGGCTAAGTTTTTAGTTTTTACATGTTAAATTATATTAATAGTTAAGTAAAAGATTAATTAAATCATAAAGTGAATATGGTCATCATCTTTCTGCATTTTATTTCTCTTGATTGAATGCTCAACTTAAGAGAAGAGGCCATTGTTGTTCGATGGAAGCTTTCAACCCTTGCATGGTAACATATTTAAGGTCCATTTTTCATAAATTTTATGTTTTTAATATCGTTGTAGCTTTATCTAGCTAAACCAGGTACTAAATCATAAAACTGTTGAAGTTTGTTAAAGTTACCATTGATGAATTTTAGATTTTTTTATATAAAATGGTATATTTGAAAGCTAAGAGATGTTTAAAGACTATCTTGTTAAGTGCTTTTTGTTAGTTTTACATTTAGGGACTAAAATGAGAAGTTGATAAAATTAGCATTAAATTTTGATAAATTCAAAATTTTGTGGGCTGTAGAAGGGTAAAATTGAAACCAGAATGAAAAATGAGGTTCAATTGTGAAAGTAATAGTTGTTTTGATTTTAGGGACTAAATTGAATAAAAAGTAAAACTTTAGGGGAATTTTGAAAAATAAATAAAATGTGTCATATACACGAAATGAGATTATTTAAAGTGTTTGGAACTAATAATTGGAAATAAATTATTGTATAGATCAAGAACCAGTAGATAATCGAGGAAAAGGGAAAATTATAGATTAGTCACTGACACTTCTGCTTTTGTTGTTTGCCTTAGTAAGTCCATACAGTATGGTTCTATGTATTTTTGTAATTTTTATGTTGAATTATGTATTTTAGGATTGTTTGAATGTATAATTAAATGTGGCAAATTGGTACAAAGGTGAGAAAATGGATTCAATTGAAAAGTGATATACTATTACATGTACTGAGCCCAAATGAACATAGGATAGGATACTATTAGCATGCCAATAGGGTTATTTTGTGCACTGTACGGGACATGAGATGAGATGATGATATATGTATCCATTGATTGTACGAGAGTCCAGCATTTGTTGCGGATTATCGAGTTATATTCACAGTGATTCAAGCGTGTTTCTGGGAGAGAATGTATAGCCTGCGGGCTTGGCACTTAGTGCCCAGGCATGTTTTTGGAGAGATGTTTAGCCTATAGGCTTGCAACTCAAAACCCAAGTGTGTTCTTGGATTATATAGCTTGTTTGAGCATTCAGGTGTGTTTTTGGTGGATAATTGCGTATCTGTATCTGTTCATTATTATTCATCATGTAGCGCCCTAAATAATTTATTTCTGTTTCTGTAAATCCTAACATAAATATGTATCTGCTTCAGTGGTTAAGTGTTCTAGATGTGTGTATGAGGTTTTGGGTTCAAGTCCTACTTTTGGCAAATTCTGCTATTTTTTATTTTAGCCTTATTCTTGCTAAGTAGGCTTATGTTATATTGTTTGTAAACTCATGTCAGAATGAGCCTACTGGTTCAAGTGGTAAAGAGTTAGCTTGCTGGAAGTCTTGTTTTCGAATCCTCTCACGAATATGAATGTTAATTTTTGTCTCGATTGTCTAAGAGAGTTTGCATGGGTTTGGAAGTCTATGTAAGTGGATAAGAGAGTGGGTAGTTGGGATTGGGTTAGTAGGAGATTATGCCTAAAATTGGGGGATTATAGAATTCTTTTTGTTTTTTATTTTTATTATTTTTCTCTCTCTTCCCAAATTCCCTCTGACTTTAGTTTCTTCAATTTTTTGACATTGTTTTTTTCCTTTCTTTTCCCTTTCTGGCATTTTTCCCCTTCTCTGCAAAACTTTGTTTTGTTCTTCGATTCTGTTCATGAACCTGTCGTTCAATCCTGCTTCTGGAACTGTGGGGTTCTTTAATCAGCTTGGTAAGTAAAACTTCGTTTGTTGTTAACGTTTGGTTTTTGAGATGTTAACGATGTTAAATGGTAGCCATTAATTGGTGATTAATTGATGAAATTTGTGACTAGGTGAAGGTTGTGAGGCAGAAAATTGCACTTCAACGGCTTAGTACGCGTTAAAGGGGGTTTATCGTCGATGGTGAGTTCTTTGGCATTGTTGAATTTCTATCGTGAATTTCTATTTTGATTACTAAATCGGTGTTTGGGGTATTGGTTTTTTGGTTTAGAAGGGCTCGAGGTTATTTTCGCATCAAAATCCTACCAAGTGTGTACCTAAAACACGAGAAAATAAGGTCTGATAAAAGCCCAAAATTTGGTTTATCAATGCCACAGGGGCGTGTGACTGGCTGTGTGTGACAAACAGTCATGTGACAGTCGAATGTGAGACCGTGTGTGAGACACGACTGTGTGACGTCAAAGGTGTAACCGTGTGAGCAACACGGGCTAGGCCAGATTGAGCGTGTGGGCCCATACGGGCATGCCACATAGGCATGTGGGTTTTGGGCCAGGTCGTGTGGGCCAAATGGGCGTGTGGGCCACACGGGCGTGTGGGCCCACATGGGCATATGGGTCCAAAATTTTAAAATTTTCCTTAAGGTCGCACAGGTCGTTCCGATCGACTGTGGGCCTACCGTAAGGTCGGTAAGGGCTAACTAAACCCTATTCCATGTGATCTGATAGTCTGATTTGAGTAGGAAACTGATATGTATGCCTGACTATACTGTTAAGTATGTATTTATCTGTATACGAGCATGTTAAGCATGTTTATTTTGTTATTTTTGCCTTCGTATTCTGTATCTGTGTTTGGGGTGGGATTTGTATTTGTGGAGGAAGTGGTCTGTACAATGACCTTTCACCTATATTCTGGTAGCTTTACTGCTAATATCTAATATGTGTCGCATCGACACTATATGGTGTGTAAGGTTGGATGGGTGTTTTTAACCCCACATAGTGTGATGGGATAGACGGAGATGGTGTGTAGAGGATGGAGGTAGGATTCTGTACATCTGATCTGTTATCTGATTCTGATATTTGTTACTGTTATGGACTTAGGTCTGAATCTGTATCTAACTGTACATGAAATTCTGTGATTGTTGCATGATTATTTCTATTGGGTTACACACTGAGTTTATGAAAACTCACATTTGTTTAGCTGTTCTGTTCAAGTAATCCACAGACTTAGGCGAGTCGGTGCGACAGAGGCTCAGTGGTGACCACTTGACAGAAAACTATTTTTATTTAGTAATATCGATTTTATTTTAAAATCTGGTTTTTCTTGAGAGTTTGTAATTTTTGGGACTCTCTGGACTATATGGTTTTAACTCTTGGATTTGGATTTTGTTTTTCTTTTTTTCTCACAATATTGACAAAAACACTTTACGCAAACAAATGGTTTTTGGAAAACACGAGCTTAGCTTCGAATAAAATGATTTTCAAACTTCCGTTGCAAATTCTTGATAACTTAAAATGGTTTCAAATAAGATCATAAACTCAAGTATTTTTGGATATTAAGACTCTGATTGGTAAACTAATAAAATGATAAGTTTGAACTTAAAAGATATAATTTAAAAACCTTATTCGCAACACATCCAAATTCGGCCATAACGTCTAGGCCAATTTAGGGGTGTTACACATCGGGCTAAACCGATATGGTTATTGAATAATGATGATTAGTAAAAGTGTTATTTAATGCCCTGATTTATTTAACTTTGTTTATGTAGATTCTGTCATTAATGAATATCTGCTTTAGTGGTTAAGTGTTCTGAGTGAGTGTTTGAGGTCTTCGGTTTAAGTTTTACTTTTGAAAAATATGTTATTTTGGGTCTTAGCCTTATCCCTTTTAGGTGGGCTTATGTTATATTCTTGGTAAACTCATATCAAAATAAGCTTGCTGGTTCAAGTGGTAAGGTGTTAACTTACCCTAATGTCTTGTGTTTGAATCCCTGTGTGAGCGTGGATGATAATTTTTGTTTCGGTTGTCTGATAGAAGTTCGATGGAATTGAAACTCTGAGGTTGTTGGATGAGAATCTGATGTTGGTTTTGGTGGGATATGTGGTTAATGGGTTAGTGGGGAGTTGGGATTTTAGTTAATATTATTTTTTATTTTTATTTATTTTGAATTTCCCAAAATTTCTCCCTTTCTTTTTTTGACTTTTTTCTATTCTCTCTTTTCCTCTCTGTACAATTTTCTTTTCTTTCTCTCCTTTCGAGTTCAAATCAAGCATCTTTTACTCTTATTTTTTGGTATTGTTATTCCAATTCGTCTTCTTTTGTGTAATTTCCAATTGCGTTTGTTCTGGTAAGTCTTGTGTAGGTATGGTTTTAATGTTTCTTGGCTAGTGTTTTAATGGAGGTTTTTGTTTAACTCTCGCTTAGGGGAAAGGCAAGAAACAATTGGTGCTCCTGCAGCGAATTAAGCATTGGGGGTTTCCTGTTCGTTGTCGGTAAGTGTGCAAATGCATTGATTGTTGTTGTAAGGCTTCGTTTTTGGAATAATTGTGTTTGAATTTCATAAATGCTTACTGAATTGGTCATTGGAATGTTGTTTTCAAGGTTAGGGAGTTTTAGGGTTGATTTTGCACAAAAAACGAACCAAGTGTGTAACGAAAACATGAGAAAATGAGGTGTGGCGAAAGCCAAAAAAGCTGTCTGCCTTGTGACGGGCGAGTGTGTGGGCGTGTGGGCCACACGGGTGTGTGGGCCATGGACTAGGCCTTGTGGGCTACACGGGTATTTGGGCCCAAAATTATGAAACTTTCACTAGGGTCACACACGTCGTTCCGATAAATTGTGGGCTTTCTGTAGGGTCGATAAGGGCAAAGCAAACCCTAATGCATGATATATGTTATTCTGATAGACTAATTTGAGCATTTAGAATTTGATATGTATGATTTGACTGGTTCGTAATAACATGTATGTTATCTGTATATAAGCATGCGAGACATGTTAATTTTGTTATATCTGTTATCTGTTATTTGTATTTGTATATGTGGAGGAAGTGTTCAGTGAGGTGACATTTCACCGGTATATTGGTAGTTTGACTGCAAACTATTCTGATAAGTGTCGTAAAGACACTATATGGTGTGTAGGGATGGGTGGGTGTTTTATACCCCACATGGTGTGTTGGGATGGTCAGAGATGGTGTGTAAAGGATGGGGGTAGGACTTTGCATATCTGTATATTATGATAATCCAGTTCTGATATTATCTGATTCAGTTAAGGACCTATGCCCGTTTCTAATCTGCTACATGAGAAATCTTAGTTTATGTGCATGCATATCTTTGTTAAGTTTACACACTAAGTTTTTGAAAACTCACATCTGTTTGTCTGTTCTGTTCAGGTAATCCTCAGGCATAGGCGGGTCGGTCTAACTGAGGCTCAACGGTGACCGTTAGTCCGTAAACTATTTTTAATTATTAAATTATTTAATTTTTGATATTTTCTTTGAGAGTCTTGTCATTTTGGGACTCTATGAACTGTTGTTTATAATTTTTTTTTTGGATGCGTTTTGATTTTTAAACTGCGACGTTTGGCAAACAACAATTTTATGCAAGCAAATGTTTTTGAAAACACAACTCGATTTTCATCTATAACAACTTACAAACTTCCGCTGAAATTTACGTTTTACTTAAAAGGGCAATAAATGACTAATAAGTTTTTTCAAAAATGTAGACTCTTTTAGAACAATTAATATGTGAAGTTTTAACATGAAAGTTTTGTTTCAAAACCATTCTTCGTAACATTTCTAGATTCGACTATAACGTCTGGGTGGGGTTTGGGGTGTTACATGTTATATTGTGATAAAGTATAAATTTATGATGTATGATGCATATCTGCAAGGTATGATGATATATCTTCAATTGAGATTGAATTATATCGAATGAAACATTTTATTCAATATGTATATGATGAACTCACCTGATGATGTGAATTGTGGTAACAGGGAAAACTATTTAGTTAACTGTATTAATTTATAATTATGGAAAGTTTAAGTTAAGTTATATGTTTTGAACATATGAACTTACTAAGCTTATTTGAAGCTTACTTTTGTTCATTTTATGTATTTTTCATTTTGCGGGACTCGGCGATCGGATCATCTTGAATATCACATTATTCGACCTCCATTTTGGTAGACTTTTAAATTCATTTCGATTATGTGGCATGTAATAGGAGTTCGATTGCATATAAGTGTTTTGTAAAAGTAAAATGTGATTTGTGATGCATAAAGTATATGTGTTTGATGGCATGTTGATGTGTTTGATCATGGCTTAAAATAATAGCCTTATATGTGGTTATTAAGTTTGGTATGTGTTGGAATATTTAAGTATTTGGTAAGTTCAATTATGTTATGGAATGTTTGAATAGGTGAGACTTTGTTGGATTATATGGCATGACAGATTGATTTTTGAGTAAGATGTTATAAGCATAGTATGTGAAATGGGTTTTGGTGTTAAATTTATAGATGGTTATATTGGTAATATGGTTAATGATAAGTGAAAGGAATTTGGCATTTTGTTTGCACATATGGCATATGCATAGATATGTTCTAATTTGGCATGAAATGGGAATGTACTTTGATATTGTTAATGTTAACTGATTGAAAGTTGTATTTTGTTTGTGTATAGGGTGCATGTATGGTCACTTTCTATTTTGGCATGAAAGGAGCTGAACTTTGGTTTTAATTTATGTTTGTGATGGTGCCTTGAGGCATATTGGTTAAAAAATTAGGAAATAGATATGATATGTTTTTAGTTTAGTTGGAAATGGTATAATGAAATATGTGACTTGTTTGTATTAATGTTTAATATTTAGGTTATTAAACTTAGTGAGAGGAAATTCTATGTGATATGGATAATTAGTATTGTAATTGGTTAATTCATGTTTTGGCATAATTGTTGGTTGGTTCTTGTACAAGTTGTGTGGCCATTTAGGCATTACTTGAAACATAGGTTTGCTTGGTGCATGATGAACACTTAAAATGGCACATGATTGTTCCACGTGGCGTGTGCCTCACACAGGCTGGCCGCACGCCCATGTCAGTACTATAGGTTTGGTAATTTTTGAACCACACAGCCACAGTTAGTTACACAGCCTGGACACACGACCATGTGACTTTTGTACACACGGGCACATCTTTCACATAGGTTGGTTGTGTGACCTCTGTTTTCATGTTTGCTTTTTCTTTGTTTCAAAAGTTTTAATTTGGTCATCATTCAACCCAAACTTGTTTTAGAGCTTTTGTAAGCTCAATTTACCCTTGAATTTGTATGCAAAACATGTTTTGTTTGAATTATTGAGATATACTGAATGTAGTGATGAATTTTTGAATTAAATTTATATGACATTGTTCTGTTTATTACTGTAGTATCCCGTAATCTGATTCCGGCGACAAATACGGGTGAGGAGTGTTACAATTATGATTTCTTGAATTGGAATTTAAAAGAGCATCCCAAAAAGAAGCTCTCACATCATGCCTAGATGAAATATCCTGATCCCCCTCATTAAATAAATCAATCGTCTGCTTACGAACCTTTTTAGCCGCCGTAACAATATCCCCTCAATCAAAGTTCTATAACTCAAGATATGATCAAAATATTATATCAAAGTTAAGTTGAAATCTCTAAATGGATTCTAATTGTAAAAACTTGCCAACAATAATCTTAAAGCTTCTTTTGCTCCAATTCCATGAAAAATTAAAATGTAAGTCAAAATCAAATAATTAAACATTAAAATCACAAAACTCATAAATTATTTATAATTTATGTAACCTATGAGAATTCAACTATTAAATAAATTTTGAATAAAAAATTATTCTAACAAAACTACGCACATTGTGAAGTAACATAAAAGATATGGAAAATAATAAAAATTCATTTTTTAAAAAATAAAATAAAACAAGCACAAACACAAATATATGATTGTGTTAAACTTTTCGTAAGTGAAAAAGTAAATAAACTTATACTAATTCAGAAATGAAAAAAATAATGAGAACATGGCACCACCACATAATTATTTTACCTAAATTAAATTACTATGATAAATTGATGAATACGAGAAAGCACAAGCATGTCAAATTTTACATACAAACATATCATAAACGTTTAGTTCACCAACATACACTACACCAAAACAGGCTTTTAGCAGCATTTTTCACGGCGTTTGGATAACAAACGCCACTAAAAATTAAGCTTTAGCAACGCATCCCGGAAAATGCCGCTAAAAATAAGCATTAGCGGCATTTTCCAAAAAGCGCCACAAATAAACTAAGCCGAACGATGCCGTTTTCATATTTTTTGGGCCTTTAGCGGCGTTTTTGACAAATCGCCGCTAATTCTCAGTACTTTTAGTGGCGATTTTCGTAAAGCGCCGCTAATGCTCTAGCCTTTAGCGGCATTTTCTTATAAGCGCCGCTAATGCTCTGGCCTTTAGCGGCGTTTTTTAATAAGCGCCACTAATGATCTGGTCATTAGCGGCGTTTTTGGAAAAGCGCCGGTAATACTGTGTCATTTAGCGGCGCTTGTTTAAAAACGCCACTATTGTTCGTTCTTTTAGCGGCGCTTTTCCAAAAAGCGCCGCTAATAATAAAATCTAAAACTATTTCAATTATCTCATTCTTTGATATATTCTCAAGTAATGTTTGAATTACATTTTTATATTATAGGTTGAAAAAGTTGTATTTATTATATATTGGTCAAATTTACATTTAAAATGATAACAAACAATATTGTTTAGAAATATTACAAATTATTTTTATTAAAGAGAAGTCCTATATATTATTATTTTTCAATCACAGTTTATTTAATTAAAATACTTTAGTAGAAAAATATATTAAATTATGAGTAAAATAAAATATCATAAAACTTAAATTGTTGTGTTGTAAAGAATAAAAAATAGAATAAAAATTTATAAAATAATAAATTAATTTTGATGTATAGTTAGAGTACTAAATAAATCAAAGAAAGTAATTATATATATAAAACACCAAATATCGTGATAAATAATATTATATATTGATAATTTATTACGTACCAATAATAATTTTATATATAGTACGTACTCAATATCAATAAGAACTGAAAATGAATGAAAAGGGACAAATGAGGTTGTTACTTGGTCTAATACGTACCCACTAGAAATTAATAGCTAATTAAGTTTACATTTTAGTGTTAATGTGAGGTCAGTGTTTACGGCTTACAAGATAATGATCAAATTTACTGTTTTAGGGCTTGATGTTTATGGTTTATGGTTTAGCGTTAATGATTTGAATGTTACTTAATTAATGCATGATTTTTGCGTTTCCGGAGTTGCATGAAGAATACGAGTTAGAGTTTAGGCTTTAATTTTAAAATTTACGGGTTATAGGGATTACTAGCTTTGGGTTTTAGGGTTTAATTACTTATCTAAAACAAAAGAAAAAAAATTGAAATTCTTTTGTGTTTTTTACTTCTTATTATATTTATATATCATTAGTAGGATTATAATTAAGTATAATTGGTTATAGAAAAAGATATATATGCAACTATATATATATATGTTATATATTATGAAACATATAAATATATTAATATTGTGTTAGTTACATTCGTTTGTTAGCTTAAAAATAGAATATATATAAATTAAATTTGTTATACATTATTTGAATAATTTCAGTAATTTATAATTTATAATGTTGATTATATTTAAATTATACATATATACTGCATCGAAATTTAAAAAATTTAATAATTTCATATTAATGTATCAATTTATAATAACGTCATAAAAATTATCAAAATTAAAAATCTATTAAAAATCATTAAACTTATAAATAAAGAGAAATAAAACATTTTTAAAAATTGAATAATTAGCGGCGTTTCCACAGAACATGCCGCTATAGAGCCAAATTTGCGGCGTTTATTGTAAAAACGCCGCAAAAAATTAAACCAAAACGACTTCATTTTCATTCAGCACATTCCTTTAGTGGTGCTTCTTAATAAACGCCGCAATGGCTCGAGGCTTTAGCGGCGGTTTTTCCTAAAACGCAGCAAATATTTCTTTAATACGACATCGTTTAGTTTTCTGCTCTGGTCGAAAAGTTCGACAAAACGACGTCGCTTTGATGATGTTTACCGGTATTAGCGGTGGTTTTACATAAACGCCGCAAAAATTTCTGTAATACGACGTTGTTTACTTTTATTATTTGGTTGAAAGTTAGACAAAACAACATCATTTTTATACTGTTTATTGGTATTAGCGGCGTTTTTTATAAAAACGCCGCAAAGGAAATAAATTATATTTTAGGGTTTGGGGATTAATATTTAAGTTTTGTTGTGTACGGTTTGGGGTTTTAGGGTTCATTATTTTAGGTTTATAGTATTAAGTTCAGGGCTTTGGGTTTAGGTTTATGGCTTGGGGATTGGGGTTTAAGGTTTAGAGTTTCAGTTTACATGTTAGTGTTAATGTGAGGTCAGTGTTTACGGCTTATAAGATAATGATCAAATTTACTGTTTTAGGGCTTGATGTTTATGGTTTATGGTTTAGCGTTAATGATTTGAATGTTACAATGCATGGTTTTTGCGTTTCGGATTTGCATGAAGAATACGAGTTAGGGTTTATAATTTAATTTTAAAATTTACGGGTTATAGGGATTAATAGCTTTGGGTTTTAGGGTTTAATTACTCATCTAAAACAAAAGCCAAAAAAATGTAAATTCTTTGTGTTTTTTACTTCTTGTTATATATGTTATTAGTAGGATTATAATTAAATATAATTAGGGTTATAGAAAAAGATATATATGCAACGATATATATATATGTTATATATTATGAAACATATATATTAATATTGTGTTAGTTACATAACAATCATATTAATGTGTCAATTTAGAATAATGTCATAACAATTATCAAAATAAAAAATCTATTAAAAATCATTAAACTTATAAATAAAGAGAAATAAAATATTTTAAAAAATTGAATAATTAGCGGCGTTTTCACAGAACACGCCGCTATAGAGTCGAATTTGCGGCGTTTATTGTAAAAACGCCGCAAAAAATTAAACCAAAACGACTTCGTTTTCATTCAGCACATTCCTTTAGTGGCGCTTATTAATAAACGCCGCAATGGCTCGGGGATTTAGCGGCGGTTTTTCCTAAAACGCCGAAAATATTTCTGTAATACGACATCGTATAGTGTTCTGCTCTGGTCGAAAAGTTCACCAAAACGACGTCGCTTTGATGATGTTTACCGGTACTAGCGGTGTTTTCTGTGAAAATGCCGCAAAAGCATTAAATTACATTTTAGGTTTTACTGATTAAAATTTAAAATTGAAAAATATATTTTTTGATAATTTCAATTATTTATAAATTTTAATGTTGCTAATATATACATTATTCATACTGTATAAAATTAAAAAAATTTAATAAATTTTATCATTTAAAAATAATGTATTAAATCAGAAATATATTAAAAATTAAAATTATAAATAAAAAGAAATAAAAAATTATAAGAAGTGAATTATTAGTGGCGTTTCTATGCAAAACGCCGCAAGGATCCAATTAAAATTTAAACAAAACGGCGTCGTTTCGTTGACGAATTTAATTTGTAGTGGCGTGTTTTCTCAAAATGCTGCAAAAGATATAAGATTAGTGGCGTTTTTTATTAGCGCCACAAATGTATTTTAATGAAATGGCGTCGTTTTAATGACCAGATCAGTTTTGGGGTATATCCCCACTCCCAGCCCCAATTCCAATTTCTCTCTAAAATCCCTAAGTGTTTCACCGAAATCCCTAAGGTTTTTTCCTATCAGCCATTTCTAAGAAGCAATTCTTCATCTGTATCGTGTTTCATTGTTTGGGTGTTTCCATTTCTTGCAAAAGATTAAAATCTCTGGTTCGTACATTCGGTCAACACACATAGTTGACGGAGAACGTCGCGAAGCATCGTCGGAATCGGTCGTCGGGGGAATAAGTATTCAAGGTTCGCTTTCCCCATTCTGCCTCCGTATACATTGGGTTTTATCTTACTTTTTAATTTTATTCTTGGTTTGTTATTGTTTGTTGATCTTGAAATTAAAAAAAAATTGCATTCTCTGTTTATAGGGTATTCGGTCTTCCTCTTCATTTTTTGTGGATCGTCCTGAAGGTACTGTAATGCTTCGAATGTGAATTTATTTTCGGAATGGTTTCATTGCTTACAAACTGATGTTAACACTACTTTTTTATAGGGTTTCAGTCCATTCCATTTCATTGCGTTCATTTCTGCTTTTTTGCATCGTTCTGAAGGTACAAATATATATGTAGGAAAATTTCTGTTTTTTGCATCGTTCTGCTGTCGGTGGAATCATCTGCTACTGTGCTTTTAGCAAAGGATTTGATGTGCAAATATATATGTAGGAAAATTTGCCCTAGAAACAAAGAATAAAATGGTTTGAATGTAGGAAAATTTTGACCTAGTTTGCCTGGAAATCGCTTAAGAAAACTTAAGTGTGAAACCAAGCTGTCTTCAGCTTCTATTTTCTAGTCAAAACTCGAAATGCACTTTGACAGTGGCATTAGTATTGTCTTCATCTTTTTAATATTTCTTCATGTGATTCACTTTTTTTTTTAAATATTACAAAATACTCCTTTTTATGATGTATATAAATCTTCACAATTGCTTTACTTAAAACATGAAATCATAAGTTGAAAATGCTCGTTTTTCAAAATGTCAAGTCACTTATTCATATAATTTGGAGAAATTCTTTAAACTGTTATTTTAATACTTTAAATAAGTAAAAGTAAAAATGATGCATCAAATTGAATGCAGACTGTGCTCACTTTTAGATTATTTTAATTTATTTACATATGATTCAAAGAGTCAACTTCTAGCTAAGTCATCTAGTTACCCTAATTTTGTATGTATATTCACTACCCATAATTCAGTGGAAGATTAGTTTAAAAGCAAAGATTGCTTATGTAAGCTATATTTAAATTTTATTAATAATATTTAAACATATTTTGTTGTCAAATCAGTAACACATATACCTCTCCACCCATAATTCAGTGGAAGATTAGTTTAAAAGCAAAGATTGATTATGTAAGCTATATTTAAATTTTATTAATAATAAATTGATAACTTAAATAAGTATTACTATATTTTTAATATTATACATATATTAATTTACGTATGTAAGCTATATTTAAATTTTATTAATAATATTTAAACATATTTTGTTGTCAAATCAGTAACATATATACCTCTCCACCCATAATTCAGTGGAAGATTAGTTTAAAAGCAAAGATTGCTTATGTAAGTTATATTTAAATTTTATTAATAATAAATTGATAACTTAAATAAGTATTACTATATTTTTAATATTATACATATATTAATTTACATAATACATAACTTACATAACCTACTTAATACATAACTTGCATAACTTACATAATACACAACTTACATGTGTAAATAATACATAACTTACATAACTTACATACCCTACATAAATTAAATAAGTTACATAATAATACATACCCTACATAAATTAAATAAGTTACATAATACACAAAAACAAAAACTTACATAACTTACATAATACACAACTTACATAACTTATATAATACACAACTTACATAACTTACATAATACATAATTTGCATAACTTACATAAGACATAACTTACATAAGTTTCATAACACACAACTTACGCAACTTACACAACTTACATAACTTACACAACTTACATAATGTATAACTTATTCCTAAATCCTAAACCCGTGCAATTTATTGTCAATGTCAGACTTCAAGAATTAAGAAATGGACCGTTCTTGGATGAATTTGTCAAGGGTAAGCGACGGTTATCGAAATGGAGTGCAGAGTTTTCTAAATTTTGCATTTCAATATGCAAGCCAAGAGAACATGATTCTTTGCCCGTGTAAGAAGTGTGTCAACATAAACTGGCATTATCGTGAGGTTGTATACGAGCATCTAATTGTTGATGGGTTTGTTCGGGGTTATAAGCAATGGTTTTTTCATGGAGAATGCTCGCCTAGTACTTCCTCTTCAAGGATGGATGTATCTTATCCTGGTACTGCTAATTACCATCAGTCTGAATATGTTGCGGGATGCATTTAATATGCACAATCATGGTGTGCAGTCGTTCCCAGCGGATTTTGTGGCATCTGATGATTGTAATATTGGTGGAACTGCATTTACCGAACCGGGCAGTAGTGTACCTCATGAATAGCCGAATGGAGAAGCGGTAAAGTTCTACGCGCTACTTAATGACATGAACGAAGAACTGTATGAGGGATCAAAATTTTCAAAAATGTCATTCTGTATTCGTCTTTTTCAGTTAAAATGTTTGGGAGGGTGGACCGGAAACTCGTTGACAATGCTGTTAGAGTTTTTGAGAGAAATGTTTCCGTTTGCAAAAATCCCTCAGTCATGCAAAGATATGAAGAAAATGATAAAAGATTTAGGCCTTGGGTACAACAAAATCCATAGTTGCCCAAATGATTGCATGTTGTATTGGGGTGATCGAAAAAACCAACAGTGCTGTCATGTATGCGGCCAATCCCGTTGGATTAGTAGAAACACAGAAGATGGGAACGACGATGAAAATGATGCACAGTAGAGAAAAAAGCCAGTCAAGATTTTGCGATATTTTCCCCTGATACTAAGGCTTCAAAGGCTTTTCATGTCGTCGAAGACTGCGGAGTCAATGACGTAGCACCATGATGGACGAACCAATGATGGATTACTAAGGCATTCGTCAGATTCTTTAGGTTGGAAATCATTTGACAATAAATTTCCAGGCTTTGCAAGCGATCCTAGAAGTGTGAGGCTTGGGCTTGCATCTGATGGATTTAATCCTTTCAAGATCATGAGTACTGCGTACAGTACTTGGCCAGTAGTGCTTGTTCCTTACAATCTGCCTCCGTGGATTTGCATGAAGCAATCTTCCCTTATCTTATCTATGATTATCCCTGGAGAGAAAGGGCCCGGGAATGATATCGACATTTATTTACAGCCACTTATTGAAAAGTTAAAACAATTATGAGCTGGTGTCAAGACATATGATGTGCTGAGAAAGGAGAACTTTAATTTACGTGCAGCTTTGATGTGGACCATTATTGACTTTCCCGCTTATGCTAATTTATCCGGTTGGAGTACCAAGGGTCGTTATACGTGTCCTTGTTGTGCTGCACAAACATGTTCGCAATGGTTGTACAATGGGAAGAAGTTCTCTTACATGGGGCATCGTCGGTGGTTACCGGAAAATCATAGATTTAGATTTCAGAGTTCCATATTTGACTGTACTGAAGAGTTCAGAGAAGCTCCTTCGCAGACCAGTGGCTCTGAAATCTTGTTCATATTGGAAGATATGAATTTCATTTATGGGAAGATGAACCAACCGCCAAGCACGCAAAGAAATAGAAGATCAAATGATGAAGCTGATGATGACTCTGATGAAGAGGATGATACTAATGAGGCGGACTTGTGGAAAAAAAGAAGTATTTTTTTGAGTTGCCTTATTGGGAGCATCACCTTTTACGACACAATCTTCATGTTATGCACATTGAGAAAAATGTCTGCGAGAACATTGTGGGTACAATTTTGAATGTCGATGGAAAATCAAAAGGCAATCTTCAGAGTCGACTTGATTTAGTCTAAATGGGAATTCGGCCTGATCTTCATCCCAATCCACTTCCGAATGGGAAATATCGGTTGCCGCCTTCTATTTTCTCAATGTCCAAGACGGAGAAAGAACTGTTTTGCATGGTGTTGAAGGATATAAAGGTTCCAGATGCGTATGCATCAAATATATCTCGATGTGTTAGTGTTAAAGATCGAAGATTATAATCGCTAAAATCACATGACTATCACATCTTGATGCAAGATTTACTACCAGTTGCTCTACGATCTTATATGTCCAAGAAGGTGATGTCTTGTATAATTGAACTATCCAATATAATGAAAGCCATTTGTGGCAAATTTTTGGATGTTCAAGAACTTCAGAAGGTATAGGATCGAGCCGCTTTGACTTTATGCAACATAGAGAAAATCTTCCCACCTTCCTTCTTCACCATTATGGTTCACTTGATAATCCATCTCACGCACGAAGCAATTCTTGGCGAACCCGTTTTCTATCGATGGATGTATCCCATAGAAAGGTGTTAATTAAAATTTTTAAAATTTTCCTTCATTCACCTCTATGCCTTTAGTTACAACTTTTGATAATGTTGTATATTGTGTTTAGGTTCCTATCCAAATTAAAGTCTTACTGCCGCAACAAGCGATATCCAGAAGGACCGATTGCTGAAGGCTACTTGGCAGAGGAATGTATGACCTTCTGCTCAAGATATTTGGAAGATGTTGAAACAAGGTTGAACAGACCAAATAGGAATGCTAGACTCGCGGACCATAACTTAGCCGATACTTATTTGTTCCAAAGTTTTGGAGAACCAATCGGCAAAGTTGAAATTGCAGAATTAGATCATTTATCGTGGGTACAAGCACATTGATATGTTCTGTTTCACCACGAATCATTGGAACCTTTACGGAAGTAAGTTCTACAAATTTGATAAATATTTATCAAACTAATAATTGTTTATCTTCTAACAAAGTGAACATTTTTTAACACAGTGAGTACAAACAAATATTGAGATCTCGTTCACGCTCCCGAAGAACACAACATCGAGATATCAATAAGTTGTTTACAGAATCTTTTTATGAATGGTTAAGCCAAACGGTATGCAGTTGGAGCTTCCGCTTACAAATAATAATATTTTCACATAACATTTTTAATTACTCAGTTTACTTTCCATTCAATAGGTTTGGAGTGGGAAGAACGTAGACGACGAAGTTAAATGGCTCTCCCAAGGTCCAAATCGAGTGGTTAAAAGATATAGTGCGTTCCTCATCAACGGATTCAGATTTCATACAAAATATCGCGAGAGGTTGAGGAGAACGCAAAATTGTGGAATAGTTGTTAATTCTGCAATTACAAGTTATGCTAGTGCTAGGGACAATAATCCTGTCGAGGGAAATGTGGAATATTTCGGACATCTTACTGACATAATTGAGTTGGATTACTACGGCAAATGGAAAGTTGTCTTATTTCGAGGTGATTGGGCCGATGTTAATACAGCTCGTGGAATCAAGCAAGATCAATTTGGTTTTACAATGGTGAACTTTGACCGATTGATTCACAGAGGACAACAACTGATAGATGAGCCGTATGTATTCTCATCTCAAGTCAAACAAGTTTTTTACTCAAAAGATCCAACTGATAAGGGTTGGTACGTTGTACTCCGTAACATCCCTAGAAACTTGTTTGATATGGGCAGTGGAAGTAGAGATAATATCGACGACAGATCAGAAACTTTGCCATTTCCAAAACAAAACTTAAACGATAATATCCCTAGTACTAGTGCACAATTTCAATGGGTTCGTCAGGATACGGATGAAGATATTTACGAATAATGATGTAGTAAGATTTTACGATTGTTTAATTATATGTAACTTACATTAGTATTAAATCTTGGTCTTATTATATATTTCAACTATTTTATATGTGCTGTTATTGTTGTAATTAGTTATTAAGTTTAATTACATTTTATGTGTATTGCAGATAAAATGCCTAGAAGAAAAATTATAAGGGAAAGCATTGTTCAAAATGATCCAAACTCGACAGAAACAAATAGTATTGAACAACAGACAGCAATTGGATCTTCGAATGTTTCGATTACACCTGAGGATCCTACGGAAGTTCAAAGTAATTTTACATTTAATTTACATGCGTGTTGACTTATAATTGATTTATTTTTCAAATTCTTATATTATAATATACCATTTGTAGCTGAAAATGGTAGGACGCGCAGAGGTCGAGGACGTACGCTACTTATAGAGTTATACGAGTTAGATCCAGTCGAGCGTGTCAAGGTATGCAGAAACAATTTTGGTCAGCCTGTTGGATCAGAAGCTCAACTTTTAGCAGGATACATGGGCATTTTAGCATGAAATGCGAATATGTTGCCTATCAACTACGAGTCATGGCGTCAAATGCCCGATAGCAACAAAAACCAAGCCCTCGATAATATTAAGGTAACAAAATGTTAATGTCATCTGTAATGCTTGGGAAATAGTTTCATTTATATTTACTTTATTAACTTGTGTTTTTTGTAGGCGAGGTTTGCTTTAGAGGTCTCGGATGCTTATGTAAAGAAGGCATTGGGAAAAAGATGGAGAGACAATAAAAGTACTTTGAATAAAAATTATTACAAGACAAAAACAACCCTCGATGAGAAATTGCAAAATGTCCCGCCGGGTATGTTGAGGTACCAATGGGAAGATGCTGTTAGATTTTGGCATTCTCAGAAAGGCGAGGTACGACGTACTTCCAAACTATTGTAATTATTTTGGTTTATAGTATTTACTATTTACGTACTAAAAATTTTATAACGTAGGATCGTGAATGAGTTGGAAAAAGCAGCCGGCAGCAACAAAAATTCACTCACACAGCCGGGTCGAGAAGTTTTGCATGTGTAGCTGAGGCGGAGGTATTTTTAATTTTTTAATATTCTCAAATATGTATAACTTTCTATTAAATAATATTTTTACTACTATATTGTAGGAACGGTCGTCCGATCAAAAAGTTGGACGCCTTCAACTTTTTGAAATTACACATAAGAAGAAAGATGGATCTGCTATGACTCCTGAAGCTGGTGAAATTATGGTACATTTACTTAATACGATTTGACTTGTTTTAGTTATTTATAGTGTTTATTTTCTAATGGTTTAATTCATTGCTTGTAATGCGACTATTGTTATATTGCATTTGTTTTTTTTAATATATATTGCGTTCCTAACTATGTGATTTATTTATTAGGAAAAACTAAAGGAAAAAAAGACGGAGTACGAAGCGATTGCTTCTAGTGATAGTTCTGTTCATCTTGAAGACATTGATAACTGGATTATTACTGAAGTTTTGGGTCCTGAAAAGTATGGTCGGGTTCGATTTCAAGGATCTTTTATTAGCCCAACCCAATATTTTGGATCCAGCTCGCACCAATACATGGCTTTGGGGAGTCAATCTCAAGCTGAAGTTCAGAGGTTAAAAGACCAGATGGCTCAGATACAAGCAACCACATTTGAGGTTCAAAGGAAATATGAAGAACTTCAGCAACAACTTAAAGCAGAGGCGGCAACGAGGGAAGCAGAGGCTACAGCGAGAGAAGCAGAGGCCGCAGCGAGAGAAGCAGCGAGAGAAGCAGCGATAGAAGCAGAGGTTCAAAAGAAATATGAAGAACTACAGCTACAACTTCAAAAAGATGCGGCATCGAGAGAAGCAGAGCAGAGCAAAAAGTACGACGAACTTCAACAGCAGCTTCAGATTATGATAAAGATGTTTCAGCAGTCGCAACTTCCGCCGTCATAGTGCATATTGTATAAATATTTTTATCATTTTAACTTTTAACGTTTTTGAAAAGAAAAGTATGAATTCACTTTTATTTATATCAATTAATATTATTTTAGTCATTTAATTTGAAATATTATATAAATTTATTGTTTTTGGTTAGTTTAGATCTGTTTGCTTTTGATTTGTTGTTGCAAGAGGGTTGAAAAAACAGAAAATTTTATTTTAAAAAAATCCCAAAATTAGTGGCGTTTTTTAAAAAAGCGCCGCTAAAAGTCATATCAAATAGTGGCGTTTGTGAAATAAGCGCCGCTAAAGAACACTACTGTTAGCAGCATTTTTGACCAAGCGCCGCTATAGAACATTACTTTTAGCGGCATTTTCTTCCTAAGCGCCGCTAAAGAACAAGATCTTTAGCGGCGTTTTTTCCCAAGCGCCGCTAAAGAACATGATCTTTAGCGGCGTTTTTTCCTAAGCGCCGCTAAATAACATGATCTGTAGCGGCATTTTTTCATAAGCGCCGCTAAAGAACATGATCTTTAACGGCGTTTATTTCCTTAGCGCCGCTAAAGAACATGATCTTTAGCGGCGTTTTTTTCTGTAAGCGCCACAAAAGTTAGCAACGTTGTCGTTAGCGGCATTTTTTGTGGCGCTTCTTCAAGCGCCGCAAATGCCTTTAGTGGCGTTAAAAAGCGCCGTTGCCTAAAAAAACGCCGCTAAAAACCTGTTCTGGTGTAGTGATATTTCTAGAAAATCAAAACATTGTGAAATTTTGAGCACTTATTTTTGGAATCTTTTTAAATTTTTTTAAACGATATTAAAGTTACAACTAAATTACTACGATAAAGTTAAAATTACTACTATATTAAACTTAACCCAAAGAATTAAAATTAATAAAATTATATCACGTGACAAAAATATATTAAGAAAAAGTCAAAAGTTACATAAAACGATTTAATACTATGTACACAATCATATAAATTTATAATATTTTAGGCGCAAAAATATATTTAAATCTATATTATTGAGGCACCATTTTTCTATGGTATTGACAATTCAAATCTATCCATATTTATAAAAATATATGTTTAATGTATATATGAAAAATACTTACAAAAATCAAATGAATAAGATTAAATAAATTTTAAATCTAAAAGGTAAGGTTTTTAAAATTAGACTGATGGTCAGATTACCGATTCTCAACTCAACCAGTTCAACTGATTAGTCCAGTTTTAATGAAATAAATTATTAAAAATTCATAAAAATTAAAAATATATATATTAAAAGAAAAAATCGATTCAACCGGTTTCATGCAATTCACTCAAAAGTCAATTTCAAAGCCAGTTCAACATGTTGTTCAAACCGATATACCGGTTGATTATCCGTCGTGGTCCAACAACCATGATAAAATGCTTATTCATAAACTTGACAAATACAACCCATCATTCAACAAATTTAAAATAAACAAGAAAAAAATTTATTTATACATTAAACAATAAGATCATCCCATAAACTATACCAATTATTCATTATATTAATTAAGAAATAACAAAATATTAGTTTTTCTATATTAATATTTATATATATTATAGTTAAATCTAATTTTATCAATTGAATTGAAACAATGTATTGTTTTAGGCTAATTCAAATTTATTGACTATTCGTCAGTTTGTACACATTATTCTGATCAGTAAAAATGAAATGAATTGAAATGTATAGATACAATCAATATAAATCCAAAATTTCAATTACAACACTACGTATCAACCAACACAATTGGTACCGATACTGATAAAATTTAATTAGTATGAAATAAATTCAAAGATGAAGAACATCATCATGAACATGATGTAGAAGGTTGGATATGGGAGGTGGGCGAGTGATGTCAATCCAACGGGGCCAGCATGATGTTTTGGAATGATGATCCAATGTTAAATTTAATTTTATAACCATACTTCACTTTTTAGGAAGACATCAAAAACATTAATTCTTTAATGACTAAACCAGAAGTTTGCTTTAAATAATAACAAGAACGTGAAAAGCGCAGATGAAGCTGATCATCAGCAAAAGTGGGGGATTGTTGGCACGCTATTTCAGGTTTATAGGAATGGCCTAGTTTTTTCCATGGAAAACTATGGACACCACTTGAGCGAAGTCTCTGTTTCTCCATTCCTTAAATTTCCAGTTTTAGAATATAAAAAGGTCTAAGCAAATTTTTGGCCTCCAATGGTTTCCTCAGTACCACAATGTATCCGTAATCTGCTGGCAAAAAGTATAAATAACTATGATGTGCGCCTTCATGATCATATTAAGAGGGAGAGAAACTTAAAATGGGCTCTACTCCATGCCTATGAATACATACCATGTAGCCATGCAATGGGTTTGGTCAAATTTTGGATATTGCCTTATGTCTGGGCTCGCATCACCTTTACCCGATCAAGGCCCGCCACATAAATATAAGAGATTAGGGTTAGGATTCCGTTTTATAAGTAGTTAAAACAGGTTAAATCGATTAGTTATTTTTCATAACTCAAACATTTAACTTAACAAGATTTTAATATTTATTATTTTATGTTTTAAATATATTTATGATATTAGAAATTTTATCACGTGTGAAAATCACGTATTTAAAAACACAAGTTGAAAATAACATACAATAAATAATAAAATGTATGCATATTAAAACACGCAAATAAAATTAAGATGTAAAAATCATATTAAAATAAAGTTTTTGTTTAGTGGTAAAAATTAATGTTTTATTGTTTCAAATCCAACCACATGAGAAAATTTTATTGGCTTTTAAAAATATATATATACAAATATATAACAAATATACTTATTAAAATTTCATATAAAATCTACAACTTATTTTAATTCAAATGGATAAAAAAAAACTATACACGTAATGCTTGATTTAAATCTTATTATGAACAATTTTTTATCATTTTATAAAAATATAAAAATGTTAAAAACATTCGTATAATCATATAACTTAGTTTATAAATCAATGATTTTTTAGTAATTTCCTAATTAATGTTAAAAAAATCATTTCCTAATTAAGTTGGAACATAATTGATTGATAATAAACTTTATAAATAATATACATTAATAAATATATAAGATTTTAGTCTTTTTATTTCGCATCCTTGAAATAAAAAAGGAAAAAAAAATTGGATTTACTAGACCGATAAATCGCTTAAATCAATAGTTTGAGTTGTTTTTTAACCGAATTGGCCGATTGCTCTCCTACGAGATTAAACTTCTACACCTTTTTGGTAACGTCTTCTACAAACAGGATGTTTATTCGTCTTTTAAGCATCAAAAGGTTCCAGTTTCAACACGCACACCAAAGGAAAGGTCTTCAAAGCTTTCAGTAATAATGGCAAAAAACACCCGGGCTTCGGTAGACAGGAAACGAGAGGGTATTACAGGAGTTGGAGGGGGGGGGGCTTTTTTTAGTTTCAAACATAATTTTCCATACAAACAAGCAGGGCTTGGTCCACTAAATATAGAGGTGACAGTTCACGCATATTTGATTCATACACATTAATTTAAAGACCAAAGTTATTTGGAATGAAGCCCTCCTTTTTACATGCGTAGTAGCAAGTTAACCCATCGCATACTTCTGGGTCCAGCTTCGAGCCGTTGTCTCATACTTGCTCTTGTCAGTCTTGTACATGTGGGCAATCTCCGGCACCAATGGGTCATCAGGATTCGGATCCGTCAATAGTGAGCAGATAGATAGCAATACCTACAATAAAAATAAGTAAATAAAAATAAGAACAGATCTCCCATTCCTAATGCCATTACATGATAGAACAGAACAATGATCCACGGTGCAAACAACTTAGGGCAGTACATGAAATGCTAAATTTTAAGGGCTTGCTCATAGTCTTACATTTTAAAAAGGTAAAATTTGTTGTTAATGGTGTTATGAAAAACATGGTAATGTATATTCAAATAGAATATGTTTGAACTTAAAGGGCAGTTGGGCGTGTTGAACTAACCTTGGATATGGTGAGGGCAGGGCTCCACTGCTCCTTCAAAATATCAAGGCAAATGCTACCGTTGCTGTTAATATTTGGGTGAAAGACCTTTGTCCTGAATGCAACCTGAATGGGAGGAAATTTTAAAAAGTTAAAATAAAAGGTTAGTCGAACAAAATTACGAGAGAAACTTGCTGGTCAATGGTCAGCTACGAAACAAGTATGTTATAAGGCCATTACGATGGAACAAGCGAGGAACAATTTCACCCTATATTTTACCCTGTTACGATAAGAATTAGCGATCTGGCTCCAGCAAAAATATAAATATATTACCAGAGCATCCAGCAAAACTACTTTTTGTTTAGACAAGAAGTATATAGTAAATGTGAGAAGCCATAACTAAACACCCATATGCACGTGAAGGAGAAAGATCTTACCTGATGCTGTTTACAGAAGTGAGATTAACAAGATATCATATAAATTTTGGTTCAGAAAACCTAACAATAGCCTTCAATGCAAAAACTAAACCATTAGACACCCGACATGCATGTGTATGCACCACTCTGCATGCATACATGCACTGTGGAGATAACAATATTGGTGCGCCAGAATAAGCTAATAAATGCTAAAAGGCAATCAAGTAGTATTAGCATTTACTCATTTCATTGTCAAGCAATGTTTGCATAAGCCACTTGCACTGCTGAGACACCTTGGTCACAGTATCTACAACAAGGAATTAGCCATATAACATGAAGGCTTTAAACATTTATGCTATATACACATCCCACCAAATGTTGATAGGTAAATCAGGAAAAGGTAAGAGCATTCACCACATGGTCCACATAAAAAAAAAATTCTTATTGGAATTCTGAGAAGATAACAATCATGTCTACACTCTACAGCACTTGCATAGATGGTTATATATAAAAAAAATAGCTTGTTCACATAAAAAAGTTGCAGAATATGCTAAGAAATTTTCTTCAAGGCACTTAGAGATATAGTGGCATGATTTTAAATGAAAAAGACAGCCAGTTACAGTCAAATATATAGGCAATAAAGATAATGTTAAGCATCCAACCTAAAACCAATTGGTAATAAGTGGAGTGGCACAACTTAAATATGACCAATACTTAATAAATGTGGGATAACATCACCTAACACTCCCCCTCACGTGTAGCTCAACTGGGCCTACAAATAGACAACCTGAATACTAATGTTATGCATCCAAACTGAAACCAAAAGTAATAAGTGGAAGGACCAAACTTGTAAATGAGACCACAGGAAATCCAGTAATTAACAGATATAGGATAACAACACTTGATAGCTAAAAATACAAATTATAGAGCCAAGGCAAGAAAGAATGTAAACTAGTTTGGTTCAGGAATACAATCAACTACCTTTGGTGGTTTAAATGGATAGTCCGGAGGGAAATGAATGGTGACTAGAAACACTCCACCAGCATAAGGACTGTCAGGAGGACCCATAATAGTTGCTTGCCAATGAAACATGTCTTCAGCAACAGGGCCTAATTCAATAGTAAAAATAAGCAAAAGGACAATAGTTAGATGAACAATCACCAAGTAATCTTATGATAATATTTTCCCAAATAAAAATTGAACGAACCACTCATCCTTTCTCTTATTTGCCTTAAGAAATTTAAGCACATATAACAGAAATGACGAGTTCATATACTCAATACATGCAATTATGCAAATCGTTTCCTTACAAACTTCACCTATACATGAACAATTTCGTATGACCGAATAACACCTTAACAAACAGACATGAACAATAATTAACTAATAATTAGACATGAAAATTTTAAAAAAATAAAAAAGAAATATATTGTGGTTAGAAAAAAATGGAATCATCATGGTCAAAATGAAAAGACTAATAATTAAGTATAGAAAATAGATTCGTTATATATAGGTCAAATTGAATTATGCAGCAATAGTAATTATCATGTCATAATTTTCTTTTTCAAAAGCAGATATCTAAAAAATTTCTAATCATTTTTTCAAAAAAAAAAAAGAGTTTCAACGAACAAATCTTTAAAAATTCAGAAATGAACAAATCGAAACACGAAATAGAAAAAAAAATTTTGAACCTGCGCTGCAAGAGGTAGGAGGATCTTTCTGGAGATCCTTGAGCTCCTTCAAGATCCGCTTTGAAGCCATCACCTAAACCCTAAAACAAACAAAATCTTTAAAAAAATAGAACTTTTCAAGCTAGATCGCTTTTTGTGTCTAGCAAAGAAAATTTTAAATTGAAGAGAAACCAAAAAAATGAAACGAAATAAAGAGGAAACTGGAGAGAAAAAAGAACAAGTACCTGAGAGATCCTCCTGTCCTAGGCTATTGTCTGTTTGGGGTTTTTTTTTTTTTTTAGTTGCTGAAAATAGCGGAAGAAATGTAAAGAGGCAAAAATAAAGCTTTAAAAATAGATCTCCCAGAACATCATTTTTTAATAATAAAAATTATAATTATTATGTAGAAAAAGGCAAAAATTGGGATGTTTTGTGCTCTCATTGGCTATCTTTGTAGACCCCACACGATTATAAGAGAATTTTATTTTGTATTTCTTTTGACACGGATACCTTCTCTTTAGAGATGGCATTGGCAACCGCGTGTGGCGCGTGAAGGTAATTTGCAGGAGTGTGCAAAAATAAATCGTTGATTTTGGTTTTGAAAAAAAATATTTTTTTATTTTTATTTTTATATTTTATAAACTCAAACTCAATTCAAAAACTAATCGTAATCGGGGTAAATTACATTTATTGTCACTAAATTATTAATAAATTTATGTTTTCGTCACTCAATTATAAAAGCTTACAAAATGATCACTAAATTATTCGAAAGTTTTTATTTAATTCAACGAGTTGTTAAAATTGATGTTATATGACTTTTTTATCCGCATCGCCTCCACCAATCAAACGATTTGCTTTCCCTTCTCTTTTACAATTCATTTTGTTTTCAAGAAACAGCTTTAAACGTTGTGAATATGCAAACCAAAATTCAAACAATTTTTTTTTCTGATATCATACATTGATCTTTAGATTGACTTAGATTTAAGGTATATTTTTCTACTCTTAATGGATATTGAGCTACTGTACCAACCATCTAATTGTTGCTTGAAACTCGTTAGTCAGGCTTTAAAAAAAAAACAACCCAGTATTTTAAATAGAAACTTTAAAATAATTTAATCTCATTTCATAATTTTTTTTAAGTTTAATCACGTAATTCACCCTTAAAATTTATACCTAATTGGGCCAATATCCAAAAATTAAATCCAATTGATATTTAAACTCAATTAATAAATTAAACCCAAAAATACTACACCCGAACCCGATCCTTCACTTGCACTACGCGGTTCATTTCAGCATTTGACGCTTTTTTTTTTTCTCATTGAAGCAAAACTCACTTCACTATTTGATAAATAAAAAAATTGTTAATGAAAATAATTTTGTTGCAATGTTGTGTTGGATTATGAAACTTGTGTTATATCGTGTTGTGTTAAATTATTTAGTTTGTCATGTAATAGTTTGTATAATTTCTTTTAAATGTAGATTGTGGATAGAGTTTATCTAAAATAAGTTCTTTTGTTTTTTTTTGTTGGTTTTAGAGGTAAGTTAATTTTGTTTTAAAAGTAAATTGGATTTTAAAATTTTTTGGGTCGCCCCTAATTTTGTTTGGGGTAAATTACGCTGATAATCACTCTAAAATAGGGTTAGCTTTAGTATGATCATTTTAAAAAAAATTCTTAATTTAGTCACCCTGAATAAAATAATTGTGTAAATTAACCACTATCATTAAAATAATTATACGGATTTGTTGGGTGATATTTTGAAATAAAAAATATTTACTTTGTAGCAATATAACTAAAAAATGGTGTTGTGATAAAATTGAATTTAACAAAATAATTTTAACAGTGTTAACGGTTAGATCTGAAATTTAAAATCTAAAACGTAGAGAGAATAATTTTCTAAAATAATAATATATGAACTAAATTTTAAATTTGTAAAGAGTACAGTGATTTTATTGCATATTTTTAACCAGAATTTAATATTAAAGCAAATTAAATTTTTTTAAAAAAACAAAAAAACTTATTTTTTTTAATGAAAATGATTTGTAAAATTTAAAAGTTAATAAGATATTTTAAATTTTAAATTTGATTACTGAATTGATTCTCTTTCAAATTCGTTGTTCTTTGTTTTCAAATTTTAAAAATAAAATAAAAATATATTCTAAACCTTTATGAAGAAATTAAAAATGAAAAGTTAAATTGTACGTACAAAGATTGGTTCCCGTAATTGTCTGTTTGCCACTTGAGTTTTTTGGGGAAGAAATCATTTTTCTGACATGAGATTGCATGGGGAGCATTAGTTGTATTTTCTTAAAATATTGTAATTCCATATGTTTCACACATATTTTAAATACCAAAAAACAAAAAGGAAATTATAATTTGAAGATGCTATCATCAAATCTTTCATAATAACATATAGAAATTCACCAATGCATTTAAAAACAACGTCTCAACAGAATTTGTTCAAAGAAAAAAAGGCTAAATGATTTCTTTTCTTTTCAAATACAGCAGTCAACTAAGGTGAAATAATGAATGGATGATAATATTATGTAAGGTTCATTCATTGTGAGACGTGGCATTCTTTCCCCATCGTTGTTGCCGGTGGTGTTGAACTTTCGGATCTGTTTCCCGAAGATTGTCGATTCTCGGACTCAATCGCTCGGACATTTTCTATCATTTTAACTAAGTCTGCCATTTTCGGTCTTTGATCCGGCATCCTCACAACGCATGTCATTGCTATTTGTAACATCTCCACCATCTCCTCCTCTATGTTTGGATATCTCATCAGTTCAATATCGAAAACCTCAGCTGTCCACTCTTCTCGAACTACCGAATGAACCCATCTGACCAAGTGGATGATCTCATCGCCACCAGTAGTATGGATAGGGGACTTTCCAGTTAGGAGCTCAAGTAAGACCACTCCGAAGCTATAGACATCAGAAGGTTGCATAGCTTTTCTGGTGTCGGTAACTTCAGGGGCACGGTAACCAGCAGCACGGGAGATGGGAGGGGCAAGTGCACCCATTATAGTTGATAGTCCGAGATCCGATACACTGCCGTATTGTTGGGAGTTGACAAAAATGTTGGAGGACTTGATGTTTCCGTGGACAAACTTGCCACCATTCTCTGTATGGATGCGAGCAATGCCTCTAGCTGCCCCAATTGCGATTTTCATTCTGGTATCCCAATCTAGAGGGGTTCTAGTCTCTCCTTTTTTACCTGCAAAGGCACTCGTCGAATTAAGAAATCGAACATATGCCGAGGATGAACCATCTTAAATCTATTTTCACATAACAATGTTTACAGGTCAGGTTCATGCAAGAGTGTGGCATGTACTATCAGAGACGGTGGTCACTAAAAGTTTCTCGGAAAATCAATGCTTTAAATTAGTATATGAACAAGGGATCACATAAAGCAACATACCATGTAAGATGGAAGAAACGCTTCCCTGACTGTAATAATCATAAACCATCAGCCTTTCATCTTTTGAGTAGTAATATGCTTTCAGCTCGATGACATTTGGATGCCGAATGCTTCCAACAACCTCCATTTGTTGCTCAAACTCCCGCTTCCCAACACTAACCTCCTTCAACCTCTTCACTACCACTGTTGTTGCATCCTCTAGCACTGCTTTATAGGAAATACCATAAGTTCCCTTCCCTAATACTTCAGCAGAAGCCCTCAATAAGTCCTCCAAATCAAATGTATAATTACAACCCTCGAAAAAGAACAATCTATTATTTGCATCCTGACTCCTCGAGACCGCTTTCTCTGGTGACATCCCTCCGGCTTGCAACTTCCGCGAATACACATCCTCACTCTTTCGTCTTGAGCAGCAAACAATTACGAAAAACACCAACGCCACAATTGCTAGAATGCAACAAGCAATTATTATTCCCAACAATGCAGTTTCTCCAAGCCTCCTGGACTTCTTGGATGTCGGATACGGTTCGCCATAGGGTGCACCAAATGGTGACGGATGAGGAGGGATTCTTTCAAAAGAAACATTGTTACCTTCAAACATCAAACTAGGGAACCTTAAAAGCGACTTCGGAACAATACCGGTGAGTTTATTGTTGGACAAGTTTATCTGTTGCAAGCTAGGCAAATTCAGGTCAGGAATTTCACCAGAAAGTGAATTGTTTGCAAGATCCAACGCCTGGAGGTGAGTCAAATTTGATAACGAACTAGGAATACTCTGGTTGAACCGATTGTTGGACAAGTTAACAATAGTTAGATTCCTCCAAACCGAGAAATCCACAGGCAGTGGTCCGGACAAGTTGTTGTATTGAAGATAAAGAAAAGATAAGTTTCTAAGATTAAAGAAATCAGAAGGGAAGTGACCACTTATACCGTTGGATCTAAGGCTTAAAACCTGCAAAGCTGAGAGACGACTAATGGTATTGGCCGGAATCGGACCGTGTAATCCGATTCCAGGCAATCTAACAGCTATTATCCGAGAGCCACCGGCATTGCAAGTCACTCCAGTCCAGTTGTTGCATACTGGGGAAGTCTGATTCCAGTTTAGAGCACGAGAATGGGGCATCTTGTTGACAAAATCAAGCAATGCTTGCTTATCTTCAACAGGATCTGCATTTCCTTGAAACAAAACCAAACCCAAGATGCAAATCCAAGACAGAACATACAAAACTTCCATCTCTCTTACAAAACTCACTTTACACGCAACCTGAAGCAAAAAAAACGAGCTGTTTCTGCTACTTTCACGGCTCCCCTTCTTTTACATCTATGGTTTTTAAGCTGAAAAAGCAATAGAGAAGGAAAGACAAAGTAAACAATTCAAAAAAATTTAAAATAAATTAGAGAGAAACAGAATGTAAAGTGAAAAAGGGTGAGATTCCAAGATAATTGTCGAAAAAAGTAGTGGCGGATTCTGGGGATTTTCACATTAAAAAAATGGAAGCTTGCTTTGAAAGAGCTGTCTTTAGTCAAAAGAGATACATTGCCTAGAAACCCAATTTCATTTCTTTAAACCCAAAAATAGTACTAAATTAAACTCTATTACAGTATTAAACCTCCTAGGAAAACCCAGCTTCTTTCCTTTTTGTTCTTTGTTGTTTTAAGCTTTTCATCCAAAAAGTTGAAAACTCGAATACAAAGGTGAATTCAAATCAAAATCCAAACCAAACCCAAAATCAAACTACCTCTAAAGATCTACTTTTACACTTACCTCGTTTTTAAAATCCTCAAAATCCTCTGCTTCCAAGCTCACTTCTTTGCTTAGTTGAATACTTCTTGAAGACCCTGCTTTTTTTTTTCACTCGCCGACCAGAGAGAAATGATAAAAAGCAAAGGCCCAATAGGGTGAAGAATGCAAATTCTTGTGATGATGATGATTTCTACACGGTTAAAGTAGAATCCAAAGCATGTGAAAATGGAATAGTAATAATCATTAAGAAATAGATTAAAAGAAAATGGTGAATTTCTTTCTTTCTTTTTTAAACCCAGAAATTTGCTAACTTCAACTCAAACAATGGAACCAAAGTAAACGATTTGAAGCCAAGAGAGGAACAAAATAAGCATATAAATAGTAAAAAAAAATGAAGGTTTTTAATTTAATTAGCAACGGCTTTTTTTCTTTTTTTTTTTTTTTTGGAGTGGTGACATTAATGGAGAGAGTAAGGAGGGTTTTTTATAAGGTAACCGGCGGCGGGAGGAAAAAAGGGGAACGGAAAACCGCTGTATTAAAAAGTGGATTTGGTGGAGAGTGACGTGGAGACTTACAGATGGTGAAAGGTGGGCCAATCATATTAAATTTGTGATGGTGAATAATAGATTAGAGGTAGGTGATCACTGCGTCACTGCGGTGTCGCTCTAATCCTGTTGTCTGTTTACGATAAGCTATAAATGAGGGGTGTGGGGCCCAAAGCGTTTAGAGGAGCACTGGGCGTTGATTTGATTTTGTGAACTTTCTTTATGCCCGTTCGATTTAACCAATTTGGACGACGCCTTTGGGCCTTCGTTTTTGTCCTTTGACACCGCATTTTGCATAAGCAGTACATATAAAAATGATTATTATTTTATTTTTAGAAAATAACAGGTTAAACAGAACTGAAATAATTAAAACATGATTTTTTTTTTTAACTTTGCCTATAAAATTAAAATATTCAATATTGATTGTATTTTATCTCGTTCAATATCAATATTATTGTAGTGTAAAAAAAAAAGAGTTCAAAAATATTTAAACCTATTTATATTATATAAAAAATCCTTGTTAATATATCAAATAATAATATAAAAATAAAAAGTTAAAAAAATCAGCAGTTAGGAAACTAGAAATACTTATTTGGTTTTGACTAAAATAATCAGCGCTTTTTTTTTTGGATGAATTACAAAGAGAGGATAAAATTTTAAGAGCAATGTGACTAACTAGACTTGAACCCAGGCCATTTTAATTATCAAACCAACACATAGAAACACTTTCAAAACTAATCGTGCGATCGAATTGGTTAGGTAAACAGTTTGTTGGTTTAATCAAAAACAGTTTGATTGATCCAATTAGTTTGTGCATTTCAATTAAATAAAATGTGTAAAAATCATAAAAAAATAATATATAATAAAAAACGGTTCAATTGTCGATTCAATCCGTCTGTATTAATTCCCAAGTTAACCAATCAAATGCCTCTCTTCGAATCAGTATATTGACTAATTTCTAATCTGATCAATATGTTTAGATCGATTCAAACTACCATAAAAATACTACCCTAAATTCAAGTCGCATTCTGTATAAATTATATGTGAACTCTATTCAAATTTATTTGTATTTAAATTTCATTAATTGACTGTTGCTTTTAAAAGTATTTTTTTTAATATTAGAACCTAAGATTTTTTATAAAAGAAAAATATGGCTTATGAGTATGAATATTTATTGGTATGGTAAATTGTTAAAATTATACATTTCTTTTAATAAAAAAAAACCATTTGGTAACAAATTAAAAATTTGCATAGACTTAATTGCGAAGAAATAAAAAATTATTAGAGTAGTTTAGAACCATGAATGGCCGGTTCATAAACTTCATTCATGCCTTTATCTACTTGCAACAATAAAATTTGCACTATATTCAATGCATTCATGGTCCAACTAAATCGATATCACACATTCTATACTATTTTTATTTAGAAAATGAAAATGCTTAATTCTTTTAAGTAAAATATAGATTTTGTTACTTTTTCTATACTTGTGCTGAAATTAATCTGTTTTGGAAATCTAAAATCTCTATTAACCATGAATGTCATAATTTCTACTTTAAAAAATCAATCTCATTATTTCTCTTATAAACATGTTTATTTATGCTATTAGCATATGTACTATGCAAAAATCGTGAATTAGTCTTTATATTTTAATTTTATCATTTTTAATTTTTTATATTTTGAGAATTTAAAAAAATTGGTGATAGAGAATTTTAAATTCATTAAGTTAAGTTTTACTATTTTCAAAATTTATTACTGCCCAATATATTATCGTATTGAGTATTACTATTTTAGTTTGTTATTTCAACATGTTACTCGTCAAATAAATCTTTAATAGATTTAACAATTATTGTTTGTATTAAGATTGAAATTTCGAAATTCAAATAACATAACAACTAATAATGATCCAGTTGAAAAATATAAACTAAATCTACAGTTTTGTGCAATAATAGCAGAATTTTAAAAAATAGATTTAATTGTTACCATTTGGTTATAACGAAAATTTCAAAATTCTTAAAGTTGACTAATTTGAAAAGTAAAATAACTAAAATTAATCAAATTAAAGTATATATACTAAATCCATAATTTATTCAAAGTACTAGAGCTAATAGTAAAATTTAACCTCTATTTTTTTAAGAGAAAAAAAGACATCTCAACTTTCTTTTCCTTGTTTAATAATTTATGTGACATCTGCACAACTAAAATTTCTCTTTTTGAAGTCAATTGAGTTTTAATTTGATTGGTATCAGTATTATTGTTAATGTAAGAGGACGTACATTCAAGTACACTGAAATGCATTATCCTACTATTTATGAGTTAAGGAAGAATTATGAATAGTTCTAGGCATTATATAAAAAAATAGATATGATCGATCATAACATTGTTTTAGAAAAATATTCTTTTCAAAACAATACATTTGGAAGCTTTGCTACTTTCCCTTTCTTTTCTTTTTTTTCTTCTTTTACCAACCCTTTTAGATTTATATATATATATATATATATTTATCTAAAAAAATATCATTTTATCTTATTTGTAGTTTTCTCATTGTTTCATCTTTGTAATGTTATTATCCTCACACCCAACTCTCACTTTCACCCATCACAATCCTCTTGTTATGAACTTAAAGGGAAAATTTGTTAAATTTTTAATTAATTAAAATATATTTCAAATTCTTTAAATTTGAAAATTAATCCATTTATTTTTGTTTTCAAGAATTTAATCAATTTACTTTTTTGGATTTAATAATTCAAGTCAAATTGATAACACCGCTAACTTTAATTGATATCTTTTAAAATTGTTGGTGTGATATTTTGAGATGAAAGAAAAATATTCACTCGATAGTCATGTAATAAAAAAATGATATTATAATGGATTTGAAGTTGACAGAAGAATCATAACAGTATAATCAACCATCTTTATAACAAAATTTTGAATGTCAGCTATATCAACATCTAAGACACATATAATGCCATTTGAGATTCAAATCATATTTTTAAAAATATTAAATTAAAAACTATAATATATTAATAATATTATCAATTAGGAGATTTAGATTGTATATTTAATAAAATTTAGTAATTTAATTTCATTTATTAAAAATATGTTTTCACATAAAATTTAAATATATGATTGAAAAGTACCTCATTTTTATTTTAGAGATATAATTAATTGAAGTTTGATGGAGAAATATAACTATATTATTGATTTGATTTTAAAGTAATTACAAGCATAAATTAGAGTGGGTTTGGAAAGAAATAAATAAAATGCGTCGACTTCCATAAATTCCAGTATGCAAAGCCAAAGGCATATATGTCTCCATCTTGTTCAACAACCATTTAACTACCCTCTTTTCTGATTTTACGCTTCTCATCTAAAACCTTTAAAAACATACCCCCTTTGTCGCCTTCCATAAAACACAACAAATAATTCTCCAAAAATCGTTTTGCCCACTCAGTACAACAACTACTTGCTTTGTTTTTATGACCACACATCCACTTCAATTTCTACATACTCTCCAATCTTATTTTTATGTATTTCACACTCTCTTTTAATATTTATTTTAAGATTTAAATTTTTTTATGGATTAATTTAATGTAGTTTTGGTTTCAAAAATATTTCGTGGAAAAACTAATTTTAGAATTTTTTTTTTGGTATTCTTATTAAAATTTTTATTTATAAAGTAAAATATATGTATTTAAACTTAAATTATAATAAAATGTATATACAGCTCATTATTATATTTTAATATATTAAAATTGCATACAAACATAATACTATATAATGTTACGTATTTAAAATAAATTTCAAAAGGAAATTAATTATATATCCTATATAAATATTTTAAAAAAATTGAATGATAAATGAAGGTTAAAAATATTATTTTACTTCCAAAAGTGTTTTTTTCAAACAAAAAAAATTATATAGAGCTTTTAATTATGAATCATTACAAAGATCGAACTAAATAAATAATTCAATTTAAACAAATAAATTAACTAATACATAGAACTCGAATCTAAACCTTCAAGATGTTAAACTCAGATGTGGACTTTGAAGATCCCAGGGGTTTACCAACGCAACCAAATGTTGAAGAATTGTTGTAATTGATGCACGAGTAGAGACCAAGGGGGTAGAAATTAGAATGCAATGTTTGGGATTGAAGGCAGAGGTTTGTTGGTTGAAGGAATAACATATGCAATTGTCTAGGAATCCATAGGCAAGAAATTTGTGATTTGATTTCTATGGAGTTGTCCCCTTTCGTTTTAGAATGGGAATATTTTGAATTGGATTTTGGATGACTATGCTTTTAGTCTTGTGGAGATGGATAAAATCTTTGACATCCAACTTCTTATCTTGCTTTTTTCTTAATTGTTGGATAATGGAAATAAAAATGGTAAATGATGATTCACTACTTGAATTACGATTTAAAAATAGTATTGGCTTACATCTTTTCCCTCCAAACAAATATTCCCAAAATAGCGTGAAGGATGCAAACTATGGTAATTTTATGCTTAGTGTTTACATTTTAAAAAAAGGTTAATTAAACGTTTTAATACTATAGTATTTTATTTGATAAATTTAGTTGAATGATAAAATTAAAAATAAAAATAGTGACTCTTATGCAATGGAAAAATAAGACACATTTTAGAATGAAGTGCAAAAAGAATATCAAAATAAATTAGTGTTGAAATAATCTTACATATCATGAGTCAAATGTTTTCTAAGGTTAAAATTTTTAATTTCAATTCTTTTATTTAAAACTTATAATTCTAAACAAAGTGAATAAAATTGTTTTTAGATATGTATATTTATAAAATCTAATTAATTAGAGTGTATACCATAAGCGAGGTTAAAGTTTAAAAAACTTTGAGAAAACAAAATCAACTATAACATTTTAATCACCTACCAAATAAAAAAGAGGTTTATATCCATATTTTGGCACTAGGTCATAGTTAGACCACTCAATTTTTACTCCAACTTGATCACTCTTAACTTAATCCTAAATATCAACAATTTAAATTTATTCGACCCAATTTTTTTAAAAAGATAATTTAAACTTAAAAATAAAAGAACTCACGGGAGAATCCGGTTCTCAATTTTGAATGATCCAAAATTGAATTAATTCAAATTATATAACCTAAAATCACCAGCAATTGTAGGGTCTATCTGTAATTTCAGCTTTGTATCTCTATATACACCTTTATGTTAAGCAACTTGACTAACAACAATCAGAGTGGCGCAGCGGAAGCGTGGTGGGCCCATAACCCACAGGTCCCAGGATCGAAACCTGGCTCTGATAAAGTTTAGCCGGCATTTTTTTGTCTTGTCTTTTTCCCGTCACAAGCTGAATATTGCACAAGTTATGTTTCAAAATCAGAAGAGAACTTTTTGTTTAGCCTTCAATTCTTTCACATTAACGTGAACACGAACACCTGCTTAGCTCCATAATAATGTCGTAACACTTGCCACAGAATGAACATTCTGCTCTGTGGATCAAACAATTATGTACAAACACTTTAAATAAATTTCCAGCTGCAGGAGTTTTACTTTTTCATGATCACAAAACTCTTATATTAATTGCTTGAGGGACTTCATTTGTACTTCAAAAGATTATGCTTGATGTCAGGTGCTTGGCTTTTTGGATATGGATAAAAATCTTTGACTTGTCTTGGACCGGTGCTACTCTTTTCCATTATTGTACCATCAAAAGATTTTGTATACTGTAATTTCGGCGTTCGGCCCGATAACAGTATTGGGCCTTTTATGTCTCTACATCTATGCATTACCCTAAGCCCATGCTTTTAATATACACTTAGGTTAAATTGAATATTTCCATTAATATTCTTGTTTTATTTAGTTTTTATATAATATTATATTATTCATGTGTAGAAAGGAAAAAAATTATGTGTTCAATTGTTGGTTTAGCATTTCACCAATAATGTTAACGCCAAAAACCCTAATAAAACATATATGGATAGTTTATGTACTACATTAAACAAGTTTTTAAAGCACAAGTATCATAATAAAACACATATTGATAGTTCAAGTAATGCAGTGAACATTTTTGAAGTACAAATACCACATTGAATATTTTATAAATATACAAATACCAAATGTAATATTATCTCTAAAAGTATTGTTCATGTATCGTGCATTTTGTAATATTTTGATCCTTGTACCTTTCGAAAGAGCATAAATGTTCATAAAATGAGTAGAATGGTTATTTTTGTAAGATTTGAAAATTATATAAGATAAACTTAATTAAATGATATGGCTTTAATTTAAAACAAAAAGTGACATTTTTAAGTGATGTATGTTTATCCGATTTATTATGGTTTAACTTGAATTATTGTATTTGACCAGTGAATAAGATTAAAACTCGGATCATGTTAAATGCAATATAATTTGAGTTAATATATATATGTATTAGATTATGACACATTCACGATGTAGGTGAAAAATAAAATTATACAACAAATATACTTACAAAAAAACAATATAAATAACGAATGTGCCTTTCGTTGAAAGATAAAGTACAGATGTAAATAAATAAATAAAACTAAAGAGCTATGTGTTCAAATTTTATTATGTGTATATTTTTCTACTTTTCTATATAAAGTGAAAAAAAAACACCCTCAAAATAATACAATTTATTTTCTAAAGTAAGGGTATTTTTATCTTTTCTCAACTAATTTGTACCTAATTAACCTGTAATACCAACTTAATCAAATGATTTATAATAATCTACCTAATTACCTACTAAACTTTTCATTTGTTTCTATTTTGATCACTAATTATCCAAATTTACTTTTTAATCATTGAATTCTTAATATTTAATCGCGTTATGATATGGTAATTTTTTTTAAAAAATTTGTGGGAAACTATCTTCCCCACTACCTTAGCCAGTCACCATAGTACCTTCTCTTCATCTTCAACTCCTAAACTAGTCACCAAAGCAACTTCTCTAGTCTAAACCAAGCCACTCACTTAACCAATACCACCATTCTTCACCATCTCGACTCTCACCGTTGAACCCAAAAGTCTTCACTACCTCAAAATCGCATTTAACTCAATTTACCCACACCATCACCTCATCAAACAAACCACTCAACAACTCTCTAAGAGCTTGACCCGAAACTAACACCACTCCATTCGACTTTCATCATCACCTATTACTATAGTTAAGTGACTAAAATAAAAATAAACTAAAAGTTTAGCGACTAATCTTAAAATAGATGCACAATATGCCTAATTGCGTTGCTTAATCCAAGAGCCCAAAAGAAAAGTCTTGAAACCCCATAAAAAAGGGTCACTAACGAAATCATCAAATGGTCCAACACTTTTTGACACTTTTTTTCGCATGAGACTTTTTGTTTTAGAAAAAGAAGTTATCTTTCGCAATTGCTGGCAAGAACCACAAAAGTAAAAGTTAGAGATGAGATTATTCTCCTTTTTGGAGTAAATTTCTTTCTTTTTATATGTCTCCATTGAACTTACTATCATAATCATGATATTCCCTTTTTATATATTGATATGTTAATGAATGCCAACACCTTAATTTCATGTAAATCACTTTCCCTTTAATTTGCTTTTGTACAAAAAAATAACATGTTAAATGAATTGTGTCGATAGTTTTAGGACATGGAAAGGGTTGAATTGGACTGTGAGGGGGGAATTTAAGGGGCAGCCCTAAAAATGAAAATCGCATAATTTAGTCCCTCAAAAATAAAAAAAATTATATTTAGCCCCTTCGAGAATGATAAGTCAAAAATTAATAAATGATAAAATTATATTTTGACTTCTTAAAATTTTATAATTTAATTTCAACTCACACTAAAAACTGAATTTTCCCCAAGGCTTGTGATGGATGTGAAGGTAAAATACTTATAATATGTATATACAGATATAGATATAAGAGAGCATCAAAGTTTCTATTTCAAAATATAATTTGATTTTTTTTAAACATTAATCTCATTATAAGTTCTTATCATATCTGTATCTTTTATACAATGCCTAAAACTATCCATATCCCCTCCCAATCCTTAAATAAGAGGATAATACGCTTTAATGCACTCGAATCCACATTCTCCTGCACTAGTAACAATGTCAATGCTAATCGAACTAAGACTGAATCAACAAAATATAATTTGATTCTTAAATCTTTTAAAAAAAAATTTAATTCATATTTATTTTGGTTTAATTAGTTTGAATTTAATTTATTATAAAGTGAGTTATTTTTTTATATTTAGGAGAGAGAAATAAAATTGTTTAGGATGGTTTATACACAAACTTTTATACATCACAATATAATATTTATCTCTACGCTAAGAAATTATTAGAAATTTTTAAAAGATATTTAAAAAATTTGAAGAGTAGATGCAACAAGTAATAACAATAAGGGTACGTTTGGTTCACTGTAATATAATAGAGCTGTAATCAGTAATTCAATTGTTAGGTTGAATGGAATGAAATAGAACTGTAATATTATTCTTGTATTTCGTTGAATGGAATGATGTTGTAATAGCATAAGGAAAAAAAACTAAAATGACTAGAATACTCTTAGCATAATTTTTTTTAGGTAGATGATTATTGTTATTGTTATTAAATTTTAATAAGATTATTATTAAAAATAATTTAATAAAAATAATAAATAATTTAACCATATTTTAACATAATTATTATTAAATATAATTTAATAAAATAATATATAATTTAATAAATTTCTTAATATAATTATTATTATATGAATTAAAAAATCATAATATATAATACTTTATTATTTTTAAACTGTAGTACATATTTAATGTGCTAAAATATCATTAGTGAAACAAATAATTTAATTTTCTACAATAAAAAATAAAATATTAGAAGTAATAAGTAACTTGAGAATTATATTTCACATCCAAACATAATATTCATATATTAACAAAAAGTTACATGATTTCATTAGTTTATATGTCAAAATCCATATGTTATAAAATTTTACAACATCAAAAAGTTACAACATTGTAATGACATTCTATCATGTCATTATACCATCCAAATATTACAAACACAAAAAGTTACCAAAATATCATCAACACAACCATGATTTTTAAGGGTCGGCAAAAAATCTTCTGACCCATTCCAATCGCACAAAAGAAGGTAAACTAAAAAAAAAATGAGCATTTGCGTTGGATGATTTGGAATTTTGCTCAATGCGCGATAGCGCTCATCTTCAGTTAAACCTTCTACTTCACATAATGTTGGATTTAATTTTAAAGCTCTTTCTTGAATGGTCATTTCTGACTTTTGTTGAATTAGCACTTCGGAGGCAATACTCCTACTAATTTCAACACCAACGGTCCGTATGTTTTCTGCCAATAAAGTGGCAGCATCATGAAATGAAGTAGAAGAAATATAATCACTTGCATCAGAGATCTTTTTTTTCTTCTTTGAAAATGTGGAATCACATTGGTTTCTAGCTGGTTGCGATTGTGTAGCTGAAAGATCCATGTCATCCAAAGAAACATCAGCTTCGCATTCATAGAAATCGTTTCTTTCTTCATGAGTATTTGTAGTAGCTACATCCTCAACATCTATTTCTTCAATAATATCAGCGGCTGTTTGAGATCTTTCCCAATGGCTCGATCTTTTGCGTAGATGACAGTAAGTTGGTCATAATAAGGGAAACTACGATGTTTGAATTGATCAGCTTCTTTATGACTCTATAAAAATGAGGAATTCATATTAGATATAAGTTTGGTCAAAATAAGATAATAAAGGCTTGAAATAATTCTTACATTTATATATGAGTTCCACACCGCATCTTCAGCAACAACAAGCTGCCTATGCTCATCCCAACCAAAATCGCTATTATTTTTTCCATTAAGCATGTCATAAACGATTGACCAATCCCTTTTCAATATCCTAATCCTCGATTCAAGATTAGGTTTAGCCTTCAACATGGCATTGGGTAAAACTTTTTCTAACATTTTTTCCAACTCATTTAAATAATCGGCTTTGAATCCCGTATCAACATTAAAGGTTCCAACATTGTGCAAGTCGACCATACAGGCAACCAATGCAGCATCTTCTTCTGGAACCCATTTTCTTTTGGTTCCTCGAGAATTTTGGGAAGAAACACTTGATTGTGAAAAACCTGACATAACTATATTAAGAAAAAAATACAAATTAAAATTAAGTTCAATATTATGAATCAAAAGGTCAACACTTTATAAAATTATAACACATGATGAATCAAAAGAAAATAAATTATAATTCAACAAGTCTAGTACAATACAAAAAACAATTCAAACACCACCAAAGTTTCATAAACTAGATACATGAAATAACATAAACAAATTAACGTTTACTATTTTTACCCTAAACCTAATTAATTTCTAGATGCTTGCCATTCATCGAACATTTGGTTGGCTAGTTCCATCCTCCAAGTAGCCCATGCATCCGATGGATGAATATTTACGATATTTGATTCATCGTCATCTATCACATTACTAGGTAATCCTTCTCCCAACTCTGCTTCAATAGGATCAAGACTCATATAGGTTCGAATAAAATTATGGAGCAAACAACATGCAATATGATTCTATTGTGCACCCTCACAGGATAGAATGATGGACTCTTAAGTATTCCACATCTAAGTTTTAATAACCCAAAGCATCTTTCAATAACATTACATGCTGAAGCATGTTTTATATTGAAAAATTCTGCCGGAGTACTTAGCTGGTAACCCTAACGCCACTCATTCAAATGATATCTTTGTTCTCTAAAAGGTGCAAGAAATCCCTCACAATTTATGTATCCAGCATCAACTAGATAATAGCAACCTATAAAAAAACTATTTGTCATGGTTAATTTTCCAAAACAGTATGATCTTAAAGATTAATTCAAAGTCCTCTGATTTTGCACTTTACCATGAAGAACTTTTAGTCCATGTCTCCTACTAATGGCATATTGAAGAACCCGTCCATCAACAACAAAACCTTTCCAACCAAGAAGAACATAAACAAAATGCATATCAGGTATACAAACACCTAACATAATTGTTGCTATGTCACCTTTCCGCGTTTGATATCTAGGTTTATCAACTGTTGGAACCCTAATCTTGATGTGGGTTCCATCTAAAGCACCTAAGCAATTCTACATCACATGTATAAAACCTTGAGTTAGGATACTATATTTAAATCTAAATCAACTAAATTATGTACAAGCTATATATAGAACTCACTCTAATACCTTGAACCATTTTCACATTGGGTCTATAGAATTAGCTGTAATTGGTTCTCCCTTTTTAAATAACACATCTTGTAAGTGTATGACAGCATTTAAAACATTGTGAAATTATATGCTAACGGTTTCCCCAGACCTATTAAAGTGATGCTTGATAACTCAATTTTTAAGGTAATGAGAAATGATATGTAAAAATATTGCCACTTGCTCATCAACAAGCATGTTTCTTGACGACTTCAATTCCCCTAAAGTTTGTAACATCTCACATAGTTTAAAAAAGGTAATTCTATTAATCCTAACTTGTTCAATGAAGGTCTCGTCACTGACATATACAAGTCTTTTCACATAATCTCGTTTTGCATAAAAATCTAAAATATAGGATCTAATCCTAGGTCTATAAGTATGTAGGCTATGGATGACACCCAATGTAACTAAGAACCAACTCGAAGCTATACACATTTGCAACCATATTGTCAATGCAAGACCAATTCTTTTACGCCTCACACTTTGTACCATTAAAGGCAAACGAGCTATTACTGCAAGATATTAAAGTGTTACATATCTTCAAATCGTAGTAAAAGGGTCACATTTCTCTAATACTAATTTCAATAACAGTGAAATAAAATCAAAGAATTTAATTGCCAAAGAACTTACAGTGATTCAGTGAATACAAGACACTCAACTATGGGTGGAGGAAGCAATCAAACAAGCCAAAGAAAAAGAGGAAGCAATAACACACTATCAAAGAAAAATGAACAATACATATTAAGAATCTTTACAAAGCACAAAATAGAAATTACAACTATCTTTGCAAGTAAAAAACTTGAAATTCATTTCTTTATCAATCACCCAAAAAAGGTAAAAAGAAAAGAAAAGAAAAGAATTTGTTTTTATGGATTTGATTAATTGATGACTGAAGTTTAATAATTATTTTTTAAAAAATACCCATTTAATACATCCACATCCAAATAACACGGTTTCCAGTTCTACAGAAATATACATATATTATATGAAATTTTTTAAAATATTCGATCTTTAATTTACCTTTTAAAAAGTTTGTATTCATCCTCACATTGTAATTAACTAATGTTTTATTTGAATTAATAATTGTGAATAGAAAAATATATATTATTTTGTTTGAATAGTTAAAATTAGTAAAAGGAAAAAAAATATGAATTTAGTAATTTTTATGAGAAAAGAAAATAAGGTCTTAATTTCTTTTATTTTGTATTAACTCAATTCGATTATAGGTATATATGTGTTAAATATCTTAAAAATTATGTATTTTAAAATATTCGATTATTATTTTTATTTAAATAAAACCTAAAACTCCATATACATTACATTCTTACCATAACATGATTTGTTTGTAGCATTTTACTTTTTTATTTGTTTCGCTTGTTGAGATAATTATATTAAGAATGTTATTAAATTATATATTATTTGCAGCACTTAAACACTTCAATTTACATCATTTCAGCACATCAATTTATAGCAATTAAACACTTCAATTTACAACATTTAAACACCTCAACTTACAACACTTTAACATCCCAATTAAGAACATTTATACACCTCAATTACAGCGATAAACTTCTCAATTTCTAGCAACTAAACAATTCAATTTGCAGTACTTAAAACACTTCAATTTACAACATTTAAACACTTCAATTTGCAACACTTCAACACTTCAATACACAACATTTAAATACATCAATTTGCAACACTTTAACACTTCAATTTACAACATTTAAACACTTCAATTTGCAACACTTTAACATCTCTATTAATAATATTTATACACCTCAATTACAGCAATAAAATATCTCAATTTCCAACAACTAAACACTTCAAATTACAGTACTTAAATAAGGCTTTACAAGTACAAAAACGATCAGCAACAGCATCTACTTTGCTTGAGCAACAAGAAATTTTTGCACTAATTGGACAACAACTAAATCTGAAATAAACGAGTTTAACCAGTACAAAACAGTAGCAACCATGAAATTTGTAAAGAACAAATTTTTTCCCTATTTAACTATCGTCGAATCATCCATATAAAATTGATAAGAATTTCAAGAATGGAAATAATAAAGGAGTTTAAAGAAAACTCACCATTAGCAACACTCAATTTGTATTTCTAAAATAACATGTCATTTGGCAAATAAAACTCGTTTATTCATTAATAGCACATCATCAATATCAATCTCAGAGTTATACATTTTAACCACGACACCCAAGCACTATAAATTACAGCTATAACTCCTCTCAATTTATCGTTTTAAGATACCACAATTTCATTATTAAGACCGTTTAAATTACAACAATTAATCCACTTTAGATAATGTTTTAAGACAACATAAATACTTATAGCATGAATACTTACATTTTAATCACTATACAACAGTAGGACATCTTAATTATAACTATGACATCTTCTAATTACAACTTAAGACCTTAATATTTAATCAATTCCAACAGCAGGTTATCTTAATTTCATTACAAAAGGTCATATTCGGACAACATGCATGGAGTTTGCATGCCACATAGTTCACTCAACAACTAACAATCATCAAGACTTTTCCCTCAATTTTCATCACACTTACCAGCATCAGAGTACAACCAATGATTCAAGAAATAACTTAAACTCACACCATAACCAAAGAGCAACCATTTTTTTTATTTACAACTATTTCTTCAAATTTCCAACATGATTTATTTGCTCTTAACTGAAAATCAACAGCAGCTAATTGTCAGTTTAATCATAAAATTTAGATGACTTAATTGAAGGCACCAACTAGTTAATTCGACTTGATAATTAACTAAATGAGTAAGCGTGTGTGTAAATTTCAAGGGAAACTTACTGAATTCTTTCCCAAATTACTGTTACGACCACAAAATTTCTCCTCGCCTTTACCAATTTGATCGTCTCCCACCTCTTTAGCTTCTTAATATGAAGAAACAACTATTTAATATGCCAAATCTATGGCCTCTCCCTCCATGCACCTGACCTCCCTTTTTATTTCATCTATTCAGACTAGCAAAAGAAAAGAAAAGTAAAAGTACAGACAAAGAAAAATATATTATAGAAGAAAACATAAGAAATATATATTATAAAAGAAAACATGAAGTTTTCCCTTCCTTTCACCACTGATTTCCCTTCTCACGGTCAAAGAAAAGAAATTTTAAAGAAATTCCTTATCCCCTTTTCTATTTTGGAGTTTTGACATTTTTGGGAAAGATAGAGTTTTGACGTTTTCGGCATTTTTGACAATCAATGGGTGAAGGAATACAGGGTAAAATTGTCTACGGGAAAAAATTTTCTATTACATCTGTCGTTGAATGGGCTATTCTTAGCCTCCTTTGCCGAATGATGATTCGGTAAATCAGACGAATAAGAGAGGAATAGCTATTCTATGTCGGGTGTCATTTGTATTTGCTCCAAATTTGTTATTTGTATAAGAACAGTTGGTCTACCACAAAATAAAAAAATATTTTTTAAAAAAATATATAATTTTTTATAATTATCTCAATATTCATGGTGTTGAGTTTCATTGTGAAATTTGTGCCGCGAAGTTTTTATTGTCCTAATAGGATTTGAATAATAATTATGTAATGATTAAACTATTTCCACATCAATAAGTATGGAGTTCTTTATAATATGTAAGAGATATGAAATTAATTTTTAACATTCAAAGTTAAATCCTAATAAATGTATTGTAATGAACTCAACACTTATAGGTGTTGAGTTTACATATATTTAAGTTGTTGTTATTATTTATTATAAACCTAACCCTGATAAATGGCTATAATGAGCTCGACATCCATGTTTGTCGAGTTTAAATATATTTAACTTTTCACCATTTTTTTATAAACCTAACTCTGATAAATACATTATATGGAGCTTAACATTCATGAGTATCCATTATTGGATCTTAACACTCAAAGTATCGTGTTTAGGTTAAAATTGAATTTTAACTATTTAGCTTAACTTAACCTTTGTAAATTAGTGTTGAACCTATGAGCTTATTAGAGTTAGCTTCAACAAAATAAATTATTTAGTTAAAAATTCTGTTAGTTTGTTAATAGCACTTTTCTTATTCTATGTGTGTATAAATACTCCCATCTATTTCAACAATAATCGAGCAATATTTTTAGATTCAATCATGAGAAACCAACGTATGTGTTCTTGCCTTTCTTTATGATATTTGTTAAAGATATGTGACCCAAATTCTTGTTAAATTAGTCTTCACCCTCGTAGATCCCCAATAAGCAAGATACTGGGACAGGGTCACAACTTGAGGTGTGGGGGCCTGCGACGATACGGTACAAGCTGCACAAGTGAAATCCGTATAGAAGTATGCTTTCTTTATTTGATGTTGATTATAATAAGGTGTTTTAACCTTACTGCATTACTTTTATTTGACTTTGATTAGAATATGGTTTTACAAACCTATAAATAGACGTAGTCATCTCTTCTCTTGTATCATTCGAATTCGACATAGTGAATTTTCTTTTCCTCTGCCCGTAGTTTTTTCCCAAAAGGGTTTCCACGTAAAGTCTGTGTTATATTTTTTCTCTCTTTTCTTGCCATTATCGATATTTTATTTTTACAATATTCTTTCATGGTATCAGAGCTCTTTGCTAGGCTGCTATTCGTTGTGCTTGATGGCTGTAATTTTTCCTGAAATACCTGCAAATAAAGCTATGTCTCATAGAAACTCAGCTCGTGTCCACAGCTCATCATCGCCATGTTTTTTGATGGAGAAGGGACTTATCGGGTTGTTCAATCTTTCCTTCGATATGATATAGTGAAGCTAAAAAAAGACACATTTGTTTAGTGACAGCATCAACTTATGCTCATTATTGACGACTATGGCCTCACAAATAATGTCAATGGAACTCGTACGATTCCTTCCAAATTTGTGTCAGATCAAGAAGGGAAATTGGTTTCTAACCCTAATTTTGCATCCTACGATCAACAGGATAAACTTTTGGCTTCTTGGCTCTTATCCACAATCAGTGGCGATGTCTTGTCATGTTTTACAGGTGCAAACATTACTCATGCGGTCTGGAACAAGGCGTGCCATCTGTTCACCGCTACTTTCAGTGCCAAGATCTCTCGCCTGAAACATAACCTACATTATTTGAAGAAAGGGCATTTTTTGGTTAAAGAGTATTTGGCTAAAATAAAAAATATATGTGATCTTCTTGATGCTTATGGCTATACTGTTTCTAATGATGAATAAGTTGGCATCGTTCTTACTGGTTTTTCGGCAGGATTTAAGTTTGTCCTTACCGTTGTCTCGTTTACATTAGAGCCCTTGAGATTGGATCGTCTTATTGATATACTTCTTGAGTGAAAATCAGCAGAAACAATTTACCTTTGAGGTTCTTGTACATGCCAATCTGGTTCAACACTCATCTGCTTTGACCATTTCAGATTCTTCTCATCTGAATGTTTCAATGGTTAAGTCTCGATCGATAAGTTTTTTGATAGCATGATGGAAGTGGTGTTTATTGTGATTGTGGCCAGAATGGTCATGGCCATCTACAATGTCAACTATGCAGTCGTATAAGGCATCTTGCCCAATGGTGCTACTATAGATTTGATCGATTTTTTGATAGATTTTTGGCAGTTGATAGGGTTCTTCATTCCAGTCATTTTTTGAGAGATTTTCGGTGGTTTCTCCCAGCACTGGTTATTTTTCCTATAATAGGTTTTCGTCAAACCCTTATTTTCTTAGCACACATGATATGCCACTTGGTCCGATACCCTCGTCTAGAACCATGGCCTAAGCAAATGATGTGACTTATTTGCCATAACCGAATGGGTCAATTCTATATAGGCCTTCTATTGCTGGTTCAAATAACTCTGTAAATCACGCTATTGGGCCTTGCTTGTTATATTTTGCTGGGCTATAGAGTGTCTCATCCAACTCGTCAGTTTTCTTGCCATTTGCCTCCACCGAAACGTCTGTATGGTATCTCGATTCTTGTGCTACAAATCACATTTTTCATGAGGCTTCCATGTTGCGTGATATGAGTGAATATTCAAGTAAAACACCTCTGCTTATTGGTAATGGTACCTGTGCTCCTATTACTCGTTTATGCCATATTGCCATTTTTACTTCCCGTAAACTTTTTCACCTAGCAAATATGTTACATGTACCTACTATTCACAAAAATTATATGGCCATTTTTACTTCCCGTAAACTTTTTCACCTAGCAAATATGTTACATGTACCTACTATTCACAAAAATTTACTCTCAGTTTCTTAGTTTGCTCAGGATAATAATGTGTTTTTCGAGTTTTATCATTTTCATTATTTTGTAAATGATATTTAAACCAATGAAGTTTTATTTTACGGCCACATACATGAAGGGTTGTATTAGTTTTCTCCGGTGTCTTCCTTCGACAATTTGGGTCATGTTCGTAGTTCTAAAATTTCTCTTCACAACACCGAGTTGGGCACTACTTCTTCCTTGTCTACTAAGTATAAATTATTTTTATTGTGGCATTGCCGACTTGGACACCCTTCGTTTAATGTTCTAAGTTTGGTTTTACAATATTGTAATGTTTTTGTTAATACTAATAAAATGCAGTATGTATGTTTTGCGTGTCAACAAGGGAAGTCATACAAGCTTCCATTTTCAACTTCCACCATTGTTTATCATCATCCATTTGATCTTGTTGTTTCTGATATATGGGGTCCAACTCATGTTAATTCCAGGGCTAGTTGGTATTATGTTTCATTTGTGGATGTTCATAGTTGATTTACTTGGTTATTTCTTATTCAAAAAAAAAACTCAAGCTATTGATTATTTTATGCAATTTCAGAAATTGGTGAAATTGTTGTTTGACAGGGAAATAAAGCAGTTTCAGAGTGATTGGGGTGGTGAATTTCGCTCGTTTACTTCTTTTTGGGCTCAGCATGACATTATTCATTGTGTTACATGTCCACACACATCCGAGCAAAATAGGATTATTGAAAAAAACCATCGTCATGTGGTCGAAGTTAGGCTTACATTATTGGCTCAAGCACATTTACCAATAAAGTATTGGGGGTATGCCTTTTCGTATGCTATTCATTTGATAAATCGATTGCCTATTTTGATTCTTCAAAATCAGTCTCCATATTTGGTACTTCATGCTACTCTTCCAGAGTATGATCATATTCGTATTTTTAAATGTTGTTGTTATCCGTATCTTCATCCGTTCAATCAACATAAGTTGGAGTTTCGGTCTCAACCTTGCACTTTTCTTGGATATAGCTCTCAACTGAAAGGTTACCACTGTCTTTCTCTGAATGGTCAGGTGTTTATTTCTTGCTATGTGGTGTTTGATAATGATCAATTCTTGTTTGCTCCTTCTTCTAGTGCTTCGTCTGTGTTTCCGACATCAAATCAGGTTCCCACTTTTTTCCCAGTCATACGTTCTTATTTCTCGCACAAGTCATCTTCTGTCTCAGTAGTTGCCCCTTTGATCCACTCAGAGGTCTCTTCCTCTGAATATACTCTTGTTCCGGCATCTCCATTTCAAGACTTAAATTCAGTTGTAGGGAATGCTAGTGTTTGTTTTGAAAATAGCTTCGGTACTTCGTCTCCTACATCAGAAGTTCCTGTCTATGTTGATGATCCTCTTTCGCCTCATTTTGTTAATACGCATTCTATGGCCACTCAGTCAAAAATTGGTATTTTTAAACCAAAAGTCCTAACCATTGAACTTGCTGAACGAGAAGTTTGCAATATTGAATAAACTTTTGCTAGTGTTGAATGGAGGACTGCTGCTCAAGAGGAATATTATGCTTTGCTTTGTAACAACACTTGGAATTTAGTTTTCTTACCTTCAGGTTGAAAGGCAATTGGTTACAAGTGGATTTTTAAAATCAAACAGAATCCTGATGGTTCAATAACTTGTCGAAAAAGGGCGATTGGTTGGCAAAGGTTGTTCTTAAGTTCCTAATCGTGAAACATTTAGTCTAGTGGTTAAACTTGATAGAGTTCTCACAATTTTTTCTGTTGCCGCCACTAAATGTTGGCCATTGCAACAAGTAGATGTCAACAATGCTTTTTTCAATGGTGATTTAACTAAGGAAGTATACATGCAGCAACCTCTTGGCTATGTCTAGATAGAGGAAAATTAGCAACCTCTTGTATGTCGATTGAATAAAGCCTTGTATAGTCTACGACAAGCTCCAAAAGCTTGGTTTAATAAGTTGAAGGCTTTTCTTATTTCCATTAGATTTGAGCTTTCCAAATTAGATGCCTCATTATTTGTTCGCTTTACTAATATGTTCCGTATATATGTGTTGGTTTATGTGGATGACATCATTATAACCAGCGACTCTAATACAAAGATTATTATTTTTGTTAATCAACTCCACATTAAGTTTTCACTCAAGGATATGAGTTTTCTTCACTATTTCTTAGGCATTGAGGTGACTCATCTCCCGAATAGTGGTCTTTATCTTTGTCAACAAAAATATGTTCTTTATTTGTTGGAATGATGTCATATGGACAAAGTTAAAGGAGTATCTACACCCATGGTTAGTTCTTGTTCATTGTCCAAGCACATGGGTACACCTCTTGTCGATCCTCATGAGTATCGTAGTATTGCCAGAACATTACAATATATGGTTCTTACTAGATTTGACATTGCCTATACAGTTAATTGTATATGTCCATTTATGCATGTCTCGACTGATGTTTATTTTGTTGCCATCAAACGCATTTTACGTCATCTCTATACTACTATTGGCTATGGGTTATAGATTCGACCGTTTAACAAACTGTCTCTAGTTAGGTATGCTGATGCAATTTGGGGTCTAGATTCTTACGACTACCGCTTAACTATTGGGTATTGTGTCTACTTTGGTAGGAATCTGATTTCCTATTATTCTAAGAAACAACATGTTGTTTCTTAGTCGATGACTAAAGCAGAATATCGAGGTATCACAACTGCAACCACAAATATTACATGGCTTGAATCTGTGCTACGTGAACTTCATTTGTCTTCTAAAGACAAGCCTACTATTTGGTGTGATAATTCCAGTGCGGTAGTTGTTGTTGCCAATCCCATTCTTTACTCTAAATTCAAGCATGTTGAACTTGATCTTTTCTTTGTTCATGAAAAAGTTGCAGTTAGAACGTTGACTATCGGTGAAGTTCTTACATATGATCAGGTTGCTGATGTTCTTACCAAACCTTTATTCGTGCTTTATTTTTTCCAGTTCATAGAGAAACTTTAGGTCACAAAGCAGTAGCTGATGGGTGAATATTAGAGTTAGCTTCAACAGAATCAGTTGTTTAGTTAAAGATTCTATTAGTTTGTTAATAGCAGTTTTCCTATTTTGTGTATGTATAAATACTCCCATCTATTTCAGAAATAATCAAACAATATTTTCAGATTCAATCATGAAAAATCAACGTATGTGTTCTTGCCTTTCTATGTGATAATATTCTTTTAAGTGTCAACTACTTTAGAGAATTTATTTATGGTGCTTATAAATATCTCTTGATAATGTGCTTAACCAACATGTTTTTAGTGATTTATTCTAATTGATTTTGGACATGGATGCTACTAATTTGGTACCTTATTGATTATATTCTGTATAGGTACGATGCATATTCGAAGTGTTAGAGTATAAGCTAAAAATATAAATTTACCATGGGATCGTGAAATTGGCGTACAAGACTTATACATTTTATGATTATTATGATATTTTGTTTTTATCATTTTTATTTGGAAACATATTTCTTAAGAGGAAATTTTAATTTTTATTCTTTTTTTTTTATTTTTTAGAGGCGTCAGACTCAATTTTAGGTTAAGGTATTAGTTTCATTATTATTATTAGTGTAAAGTACACCAACAATCGCTCAACTTTCATCTCAGTTACTCAACTTTCAAAAAGTAACAAATCAGTCACTAACGTTATCAAAAAGTGATAAATCAGTCATCTACTAACATTTTGTGTTACGGGCCTAACGGAACAGGTGACGCGACCAGTTAACTAGTTGACATATCCAGTTAACTTGCCACATTAGACATGAGGAGCAGAAGGATCTTCTTCTTGTTTTCCTCTTCCTCTTCTCGCAATTCTTCTTATTTCCCTAAGAAACCAACAACCTAATTTATTTTTCATTTACGCTCAATAATCATTTCTATTTCTTCTTGTTTTCTTTCACTTTCCAAGCAATCAATCAAACTAAGAAAAAAAAGCATAAGTAAAACAATTAAAATAGAAGAAACAAATTAATTTATACCGAAAACAAATGAGTTAACAACGTCGACCTAGGTTTGGACGACTGAGTTAACAACGTCGACCTAGGTTTAATCTTGAGACCATGAAATCTTGAAAATTTAAAGGACGTTCTCCGATCATAAAGAAAAGAAGAAGGGGCAGAGGCTGCAACACTGATTGGAACTGTGGAGGAATCCATGGGAAGAAGAAAATAAGGAAAAAAGGTATAGATTTTAAAAGAGAGTGAGGGATTGGATTATAGTTAATAAATTAGAGATTTTTGGATGATGCGAAAGGAGAAGACAAGAAAACGTGGACGGCGACGATTGGTTTCTAAGGGTGAGGGATTGGACAACATCTTCATTTCTTTTCTTCTTTTTCTTTTTCTCTTCTTCTTCTTCTTCTTCTTCTTCTTCTTCTACTGCCCAGTTAGGGTTCTTAAATGCGGTTGTTTAAATGAAAAAACAACCTCTAACACGGCCGGTTAAATGACAGTAAGGACTCTAATGTGGCTGATTAAATGACAAGCCACTTTTCTGTCACCTCTGTAACGGAAAATGGTTACTAGGATTGATTTGTTAATTTTTGAAAGTTGAATGACTGTTTTGCTATTGAAATCAAAATTGAATGACTGTTGGTGTACTTTACCCTTATTATTATTATTATTATTATATATACTTACATAATAGGTGAATAGGGGGACGACACTACACAACCACCAATTGTTCTTGTTTTTATTTTTATTTTTCAATAAAAAATTTACTTTCAATTATTTATTTTTCTTAATTCTTCAATTTATGAGTAGTAGTTTTAGGCTGATGATAAACTATAAAAGTAACATATTTTAATCCCATTCTTAATGCGTTTTTAGATGATTAATTATGCAAATTAGTTAATTTGATGCTCCTAATCCTTTAAATTCATGTTTCTATACTTAGGAAAGCATTTGGGAGCAAAAAGAGTGAAAAGCGACCTAAAATCAGACAAAAAGAGCTATTTTCAGGATCCACATGGCCTGGGCATTTCCACATGGGCTGGACACACGCCCATGTGAGCCACACGGGTTGGACACACCCCCATGTGCCAGCTCGTGTCGATTTCACACCCTACTTCTTAAATACGCAGAAAAACCCAATTTTTAGGGTTTCTTGGCATTCTAAAGTCTATAAATATCCATTAGAGGAAGACATAAGGGGGTAATCAGAGAAGATAGAAGAAAACACTCGAAGAACATCATCAGAATCAACTCGGAAGCGGATCTCCTTCAAGATTGAAGATGTCCTTTTAATTTCTTTCGAAATTTTATTGAGTTTCTTTATGTCTTGTTATTATTCTGACTTTGAGATGTTTCTATTCAGGATTATGAACGAAATTCCCTAAATATCTAGGGAAGATGAAATCTATGATGACTCTTTTTATTTAATTTCTATTTTTACGCAATAAATACTTGATTCTTGTTCTCAATTATAAATGCTTATTTCTTATTTTAATATTTCCGGGATATTAATTCATGTTTAATGTGCTTATTTCAGTGGAGGAAAAGTCCCTGTTTAAGAGTAGATCTAACATAATTGAGTGGAGTTGCATGCAATCCTAGAAATAGGATGACATAAATCTACTAGATTAGAGTCAAATCTAATAAGGGAATCTATAGATCAAGTTAATGCGACGATAGGGGTTTTAATTAGAAAGAGATTTCAATTAATTAACCTAGAGTCAGTTGTTCTTACTCTCGAAAGAGACATTAATATAATTTAGGGATTTCTAAGGATCAAGACACAAGTGAATAAATCGTTTAATTCAGATTCATAATAAAATGTGAAGTCTCGTTGGATTTTTCTTAGGTACTGTCTATCTTATTGGCTATCTTCGATTATTTCCTTGATTCATTCTCTGCTGCGTTGTTAGTTAAATTAGCTTAGTAATTTTAGATTAAAACACAATCACCCTAATTTTTCGGCTAAATAATAAGAAGACGGTAATTACTAGTACCTTTAGTCCTTGTGGATACGATATTCTCTACTCACCATAGCTATACTAGTGTTCGATAAGTGTGCTTGCCTTTGTCGTATTTATAGTTAGTTTAGTGACCATCAGCTGATAATTCATCGTTATTTGAATCATGAGAATTTGAAATCGCAATTATATTTTCCATATTGATATTCGTTAATTCTCCAATTTAGGAGATAGACTCAATTATCTCACAATGTCGTTTTAGCATCAAATCGAGAAGGGTGCCTCTCAGTTTAGTATTGGACAACATGTCGTTGGTAAGTCGATACAATTTGTAATTGTCATATTCGGTTTATCAAAAAAATTTGACACGATCTGCATAGTAATTCCCAAGATTGCTGAGGAATTAAATCGTGGATGTTGCTTTCAAGGTTATTTACTTGGTAAGGGTTACCTGTTGGGCTGTTCTCGCAGTTAATTTACCACTACAAAAGAATTAGGAGATTTGAGGTTGTTCCTTGATCTCTATAATCAACTTATCGATTGGAGGAGAAAATCCATTATCCGGGATCAATTAGAAGCTAGAGTCAAAATCACGCTTGAGGTTAGTGTTTTCGTGTTATTGGTTTATTAAATTTTAATTTTGTTTTACTTATTTCTACTTTCATTTTCGTATTTATTTAATTTTCTATTAATTAATTTATATTTTGATTTAATCCTCCTATTTCGTACAAGTTTTCATGAGTCGTCGACATGAAAACTGCCCACGACACGTTCTGGTTATAAAGAAATACAAATTCGGATAAATCAGTCTCTATGTGATCGATCCTACTCCTTATACTTCAAATTTAATTTCAATTTTAAACGAAAGTATTTATTTTTTGTGGATTCGACATCCATCTCTCCTTCCGCCATTCTATTTTTTCGTCGAAACTAAAATTGTCTCCCATCATTATCAACTTCATAAACAAATAAGCTCTCCTATCATTGATATGGTTAGGATGAGAAATAATATATTTTTTTTATATTAAAAAAAAACATGATCATCATTATTTTTTGAAAAGGAAAAATATAAATTTTATGAAAAATCACGGACACTACGCAAACATAATACAACAATATAAAATTTCCTTTAAATTTATACATAACATTAAGTAACATTATTACTTGGCTAATTTTTTTATTATCAAAGACAGGGAAATAGAATTATTCAGGTTTAAACAACTAAAGTCATTTGCGATACCTATGGCTAATTGATATTGAAGAACTTGGGAGTAACATTAAAAGTTAAATGTAAAAAAGAATTATATTTAAAAAAATTAATATTGCAAAAAATTATAAATTAACTTCTTTTTCTTTTATTTAAAATGTAAATTAAAAAAATAGAAAATCATTAATACATCACATTAAAGAAAAAGTTAATTATGAAATCACAAGGATAAGTATATAAACATGTTGAAATATAAAAAAAAATCTATATATTTAATTATTAATATTTGTTGCATTGATAGTGTATAATTATATACTTATGAACTAAACGATGTCACGTCTATATATATACATGGGTGAAGTTAGAATTTTTTTGGTGCGAAATTAAATTGTATATTTTTATAATAGCAAAAATGTAAATTTATCATTTTAATAACTTATATCTTTATAACTTTTAAAAGATTAAATCAAAATTTTTATCATTTTTGGAGGAGCTAAAGTGCAATTTTATCATTACTAATTTCAAAATTTATAAATTATAAAGGCCCCTAAATGAAAAAATTTCCATTTTAGGGGCCAAGTCCCCTGCCAATTCGCCACTATATATATATTCAAATGTAAGTTCTTTTTTGGGTAAATTACATCTAAGGTCACTAAATTATTAGCAAGTTTATGTTTTAGTCACTCAACTTCAAAAAATTACAAAGTGGTCACTGAACTATTTGGAAGTTTTCATTTAAGTTACTGGACTGTTAAAATCACTATTGTATGGCATTCTTTGTTTGCACTACTTGCACCAATCGGAAGCTCTTATTCTCTTTCTCTTCTACAATTCAATTTTTTATTAAATAGCTTTGAATGTCATGAATTTTCGAATAAAAATCCAAACAACTTTCTTCTTCGATCTCAGACACTAATTATCAAATTGATTTGGATCTAAGGCATGTTCTTCTGTTAGTTGATGGGTATTGATCTACCGTACTAATTGTTGAATTGTTGCTTGGGGCTCGCTAGTTAAACCTTTTTTCTTAAAAAAAAAACTTAACAACCTAATGACTTAAATTAAAACTTCCAAATAATTCAATAACCATTTTGTAACCTTTTAAAGTTAGGCGAATAAAATGTGAACTTACTGATAATTTAATGAACTTGGATATAATTTACCTTTTTTTAACATGTTGAGGTATGAAAGTTGTTAGCTTGATAATTCAACTCGAAATCACCAAGAGCGAGGGATGAATTGACCTCTTAAAAATTTGTGGTTGCTAAAAAAATATAGACACAATAAACACTTCGATTTATAGTGGTTCGACCTCAATTACCTACTCCATTACTTTAGCTTTCCACAACTGAAGGTTTTCCCAAAATCTCCCTTAAGATTTCTACCCAAAATCTTAAGATTGCAACTCCCTTAAGGTTTGGCTCAACCCTTTCAAAGAGTAAATACAAATAACAAACTAAAAAATAATCCTTACAAGATCAGAATGTTTGCCAATTAAGCACAAATAAACAAGAATACACTTGAGCTAAAGAATAACAATGAAGACTCACAAGTGTGTACAAGAAAAGTATGAATGAATTAAGCACTAAGGTTGTATTGATTGATCTTTTGGCTTGATGATCTTTCTAGTTGTTGTAGGACTTTTGGAAGATGATATTTATACAATTTAATTCATTTCCAACCGTTGTGGTTGTTAGAAATATGAATAGAGCCGTTGGGGATAAAAATACTAGATCATTAAATTCACCTGCATCAAAAGGTATCGATACTTTTTCTATGAGTATCGATACTTTTAGCATTTAATGCTTGATTCAGTGACCGTTAAGATAGTTTACAACGATACCAAAAACAATTTATCGGTATTTGGTAAAAGGTATCGATACTTTTTGTAATTGATTAAAAAAAATGCCAATTTGCTATCGATTTTAGAATGGGTATTGATATTTTGAAAACTATCGATACTTGACCAAAAAGTATGAATACTTTTTTGCCTGGAGTAATACTGACTTATTTTAAAACAATTTTAACTTGATTGAAAATGTTTAACTCAATCGAAATCATTTAAAAATATTTTAATTTGTTTTTATCAAAAACATATTATAAAATAAAAATACTTTAAATCAAAACACAAACCCTATCATGGAGTTGTTGCCTAAAAAGCTCCAAAATAAAAATGAGTAGGTCTCAACCTTAACCTAAACCCTTAAAAATGAATAGGTTTAATTATTGTTTCTGTATTAAGCTTTAATATTTTTTTCTTAATTTAGTAGTTGTTATAAAAAACTCAATCAAATCCAATGGAATGGATCCTTATTAAAGCTCCACTATGATTGTACTACCATAGTGGAGTAAATATCTTTCTTTTCCATTCCACTAGATCTTGACGCACGTGGGTCGCATGTTTATTTTTCCTTCCCCACCTCTCTATTAAAATATTCTCCAAATTTTTAGAATTTCAGTTTTTTATTTTTTGAATTTAAAAATTAAGATTTAATTATTATTATTTTGTTAAATAGACATTATTGGTGGAGAAGAAGTAATAAATTGAGATTTATCTTGCTCAATGCTATTAAATGAGATTTTCAAAAAATTAATCATTTCGAGTGTTACGACAATTTAATTGAAAAATCCAATGATAAAAAAGAAATTCATTAGTTCATTATCTAGTCTGAGATGATAGAATCTATAAAAATAATTCAACAGGTTGTGAAAGAATTTTGGGGGGTATTTTTGAGAATTTAGAAATCCGATGCTTTGATATCACATTTAAAAAAAAGATCCGCTTAGTAGTCATATATATATATAATAATAATAATATGGTATTGTAATAGTCATAAATTTACTAGAAATATTTTTAATTGTAAAAAGTAGAAAAATTAAAATCATAATACTTAGAGCCTATTTTAGTTATTTCCGCCAAAACTTAGGAGTAGTTTAATAGAGATATATTATTCTTTAGGTCAGAAATTCATTTTGATTGCAGATATAGTTAATGAAGAAACCTAACTAAAGCTAACTTGTAATTATCCTATTGTTATCATAATTTGCTAATAACATCCCGTAGTTTAAGTCCCAACAGCGTTACTCAACTTATTGATAACTTAATTGTTTCTAAATAATTCCAACATAGCCCTTGATAGATTAATCAATTAAAATTTAAAGTCGTGTAAAATTCATCAAAATATTAGGTGACTTCTTGCAATGGATTTTTGTATAAATTTTTTTAATAATGATGGGATACATTATTATATTCAAATTTTCTTTTCCACCCTATTTCTTAAATTAATACTTTTAATGGTGAATTAACAACAATGTTAAACAAAGACTTTATTAGTTTATGAATTATGGAGTGATGATACCAGAAAATAAAAGTGAGATTTATTGATGTGACTTCAAAATTGAAGTAGTTTACACTGATAGTTTTGAATTATCTGGCATATTTTTTATTATATTATCTAAAAGAGTATATATTAATATTTATTAAAGGATGAAAAGTTTGTTTTATGTTAAATTGACATACATAATTTATATAAACAGAATATAAAATGTGATGTTTTAGATTATTAAAATATTAATCAAGATGACATAATTATATTATATATGGAGTGCCATGACTTTGTGCAAAATGCGTTTCCTTTTCTCTCATTAGCATCTTTTCTCTTTCTACGATAAAACGTTACAATGAATGTGGATATGAAAAAGCTTCTACAGAGAATAAGCATAATAGATGCGGTTCAGAAAATGAACCTCAAAAATCTTTTTCATCCTTGTTTTAATTAATTATTATCATGGTCAAATGAATAGAGGAAGTTTAAATTTTTTAGTATTTGGTGTGAGTATTGTGGAAGGATAAAGAAGTAGAAGCCCTGCCCTCACTTTATTAAATCTGATTCCCATAATTAGGATATGGAGAGCCTTACAGCCTGGACTATTGGAAACCAAAAAAACTAGAGGAGCAGTTTCAAGCATACAAACATAAGAAAGGAGGAGGTATGCATCGCTCTGATTCATCACTCTCTCTCCAGGTTAGTATGCTGGGTTTTTTTTTTTGAGATGTTAGTTTTGTATTAAACTGAACTTTTTTCTTTCGAGTTTCGGTTCTGGGATTCATTTTGGTTCTCTGGGAAATGAAAAGGATTGGTAATTTAAGTGCTTTTATTTCTCTTTTTTGTCTTGTGACCTTAAGTCTGCAATTTATGAAAAGATAGTTTTGTCTATGGTTGGAGAAATTTATCGTATGAGAAGTGAGAATTACATGATTGTATTTTCAGTCTTCTACTAATAAATGCCCAAATTCATCCCTCAACTACTATATTATTTACATTTTGGCATTTGAAATTACAAAAAAATGTCTAATGAAAGCACACAAATTTTAACAAATAAAAAGAGAAAAGTTATATAAAATTTATAGAAATTTCAAAAACTCTACTTTTTTTTAATACATAAAGTTTTTTAAAATAGAAAATATGCAAAAGAATGTAAAAAAATTCAAAAAAATAATCTCAAATTAAAAAAAATGGAAAGCTTTAAAAATATTCAGAAATTTAAAAATATACTCTTCTTTAAAAATACATAAAATACAAAAAAAAAGAGGAGAGAAATACAAAATATGTCAAAAATTCATAAAAATCTCAAAAAAATAAAAATCAGAAAATTATATATAAAATTATATAAAATTTCTAGAAACTTTCAAAATATACTTTTTGGGAAAAAGATATATCATACAAAGAAAGAGAAAATATGAAAAAAATGTAAGAAGAAATTAAAAAAAAATAGTAAAAGAGAGTTAAGATATTTGTATTAAACAATGCAACCTTCCATATTTATTTTTTTTTTAAAAAAGAGATCTTCTCTCTTTTTTTTTGTATTATATATTAAAAAAATTATATTTTTAAATTTCTGGAAAATTTTAAAGCTTACCATATTTTTCCTGATTTTTATTTTTTAATATTTTTCTGATTTTTTTGATATTCTTTTGTATTTTTTATTTTTTTAACTTTATGTATTTTATTAAAAAAAGTATATTTTTTAATTTCTGGAAGTTTTATATTATATTCCATATTTTTTTCTGATGTGTTAAATTTTTTTTTGATATTTTTCTGATATTGTTTGATATTTTTCTGATATTGTTTGTATTTTTTTCTCTTTTATGTATTTTTAAAAATTAAAGTGAATGTTTTTATAAATTTTTTGAAACTTTTTCTAAACTTTTGCTATTTTTTTTTATTTTTCCCATTTTTCCAAAATTTTAAATTTAAATTTATTTTAAATTTATTTTAGGAAAGTACATGCTTAGAAACTTCAAGTACTAAATTTATTTTAGGAAAGTACTAAAGTGATAATTGGATGGAGCTTTAGGGCATTTTGTTTGACCATGCATATGGTTATCAACCTAAGAGATTACTACTTGCAATTTAGAAAAAAATAAAAAAATAGAGGAGCAGTTTGAAGTAGTTGGGATGCATACAAACATATATCAAATATAAATCATTTAATATATTAAATGCTTTTATTGATCAATCTCTTGTTATTTTATCTCCAGGTTAGTAACACTATCATTTTTACCTCAATCTTTGCAAGTTCAGATGTTAATTTGTTTTTTTTTGTTGTTTGGTTTTTGAGGTGATACATGTTGATTTTCCTTTAAATCTTTCAAGGCTGCAACAAGAGTTTCTCTGTAAGGTTCTTAATGCATTCAAATGGACCACATGTACACCTGTCCATGGGGCCCGCCCGAAATATGAGAGGGTTTAGGTAAAAATATAGGCTCGAAATATGGACTTGGACAAAATTTTAGGCCCGTTTAAAAAATGGGCCGGGCCTCAGGCAAGATTTTTTTGGCCCGGGCCCGGCCCGAAAAATATTAAATATATATATTTTTTATTTTTAAAATATAATAGTTTTTTATTTTAAGTTTATTTACTTTCATTTCCTTGACTAGTGTTACAAAATAATAATAATAAAACATCAAGTTTGTTTTACTAATCAAATGTTAGATTTTGTTACAACAATTAATACAATTAATAATTTGATAAATTTACTAATCAAATGTTAGATTTTATTACAACAATTAATACAATTAACAATTAATAATTTGATAATTTTACTAACAATTAATTTTAATAACAATTAGTTTTAATTTTATTAAAAAAATAATTTTAATTAAAAACAGGCCGGGCTGGGCCGGGCTTGGGCCCCATATTTTTTATTCGGGCCGGGCCTGGACAAAATCTCAGGCCCATATAAATGGGTTGAAAATTTTTTGTGGGCCCGGCCCGGCCCATGGACAGGTCTAAAGTCCACATGTATCTAAAAAACTACGAATTTTTTTGATTTGCATCTTTAATACATTAATACCCCATTATTTGCTTCAGGTTTTTAAGTGATAAGAATATGATATTTTGAGGTGCAGAACAACATGGGAGAGAGTGCGTGGATTATGTTCTGTAATAACTCCAGCTGTTCAAAGGAAACTGGGAAGACATGCAGTTCCGGTTTTCCATCAATTCTCAATCCATATTCATGTTTCAATCATGCTTTCATCAGTTCTATTGATATGCTGCTTCTCTTAGTGGCCTTCCTCATCATTTTTTGTAAATTTTCCTCAAAGAAGATCACTACAAATTCACAGTCACAAAGCATCTCTTTAGTGGCAGTTCTCTCTGAAATTTATAATGGAATACTGAGTGTTGCCTATTTGTTCTTGGGGATATGGACCATTTACCATAAACTTGATATGGATCATACGGTTTTACCTCTGGATGGATGGTTGGTGTTGCTATTTCAAGGGTTTTCATGGCTGCTTCTAGCCATATCTGTGAGCTTGAAGAATCTAAACCTTCCGTGTACAATAGCAGTAAAGGCTTGTTCAAGTTTTACCTTATTGTATGCGGTATTTCTCTGTATTTCATCTCTACTTGGAAGCTATTGCAGACAAAACTGTGTCAATTAAGATACTTTTGGATGTTTTATCTTTTCCTGGATCGATTTTGTTTCTATTCTGCGCCTTTAGAGGACACGGTTCGAAGGATACTGATCCGGGAGGTGATTTTGATGCTTGCTATGCACCTTTGCAAGGTGAGGAACATGATTCAACTGACGAAACCAGTGTCAACCATGACATTACTCCCTTAGCCAATGCTGGGGTTTTAAGTAAAATGTTCTTTTGGTGGTTGAATCCTCTATTGCAGAAGGGTAAGGAGAAAATTCTAGAGAACAATGATATTCCAACTTTGCAGCAGGCATGTCAAGCTCAAGCATGCTACTTGAAGTATACCGACCGACTGAGTGAACAGAAACGAAGAAATTCAAGTGGTTCAATTTCTATGCTGTCAATAATTGCATATTCTCACTGGAAAGCAATGTTAACTTCCGGGGTCTTTGCATTGATCAAGGTTCTCACACTATCTACAGGTCCGTTGTTTCTTAGAGCTTTTATTGCTGTCGTTCAAGGTAATGAAACCTTTAAGTATGAGGCTTACGTGCTGACAATTGGCCTGCTTATAGCAAAATGCTTGGAGTCTATATCTGAGAGGCAATGGTTCTTTATAACAAGAATGGTTGGACTTCAAGTTAGGTCTACGCTATCTGCAGCAATATATCGAAAGCAACAACAATTATCGAATGCTGCTAAAATGAATCATTCTCCTGGTGAGATAGTGAGTTATGTCACCGTAGATGCCAACAGAATTGGTGAGTTTCCGTATTGGTTTCATCAGATATGGGCAACAAGCGTTCAGTTTTCTCTAGCGTTATTCATTGTATACTCTTCTGTGGGATTGGCAACTTTTGCTGCATTAGCTGCAATAATATTGATAGTGGTTGCAAGTTATCCACTTACCAAATTACAGCTTGAATGTTACAAGAAAATCATGTCGGCGCAAGACAAAAGACTTAAAGCAATTACGGAGGCACTCGGAAATATGAAGTTATTGAAGTTGCATGCTTGGGAGACACATTTCAAGAAGGTTATTGAAAGTTTAAGGAAAGATGAGTTCAAATGGATAATAGGGATTCTGTCACAAAAAGGGTACCAACTAGTTTTGTTTTGGTCATCTCCCATTGTAGTGCCTGCTGTTACTTTCTGGACTTGCTACTTGCTAGGGATTACACTTAATGCTAGTAATGTCTTCACATTTTTGGCGAGTCTTCGCATTATTCAAGAGCCGGTTAGGTTGATTCCTGATATTGTTCAAGTATTCATTGGGGCTAAGGTTTCCCTGGACCGGATTCTGAAATTCCTTGAGGCACCAGAGTTGGGAAACAGAAAGCTAGAGCAAGAATGTGAAGACAAAAATTTTGAGCACTCCATTCTCATTAAGTGTAATGAAATCTCTTGGGACATTAACCCTTCATCCAAACCTACCTTAAAAGACATAGATTTTGTGGTTAAACCAGGAGAAAAGGTTGCCATTTGTGGAGAAGTTGGCTCAGGAAAATCAACTCTTTTAGCTGCTGTTCTTGGAGAAGTTCCAAAAGTCAATGGCACAGTAAGTGAGAACAAACTCTCAATTCCAACATTGTATATTTTTCCAAGAACTAATAATTTCATGTCAAAACCTTACTTGAGTTTCTATGTGGACCATCAGGTTCATGTGCATGGGAAGAAAGCATATGTTTCTCAGACAGCATGGATCCAAACAGGAAGTATACAAGAAAACATTCTTTTTGGCTCTGTGATGGACCCTGTCTGGTATCAAGAAGTGGTTGGGAAGTGTTGCTTAATAAAAGATCTAGAGATGCTTCCTTTTGGGGACCTTACTGAAATTGGAGAAAGAGGCGTTAATCTCAGTGGTGGACAAAAGCAGAGAATTCAGCTAGCTCGTGCATTGTATCAAAATGCAGATATCTATTTTCTGGATGATCCATTCAGTGCTGTAGATGCTCAAACTGCAACAAGCCTTTTTAATGTGAATCCATAACTTTTTGTCTTATATATATGTATGCATGTATACACACTTAAAAATCTAACACCCTTTTGTTTTATGTAGGAATATGTGATGAGAGCTTTGTCTGATAAAACTGTTTTACTTGTGTCCCATCAAGTTGACTTCCTTCCAGCTTTTAATTCTATATTGGTAAGTGCGATAATTTCGAATACAATATGATTACAAGATATGATTATAACATCTTAAAAATGATTATAACATCGTCCAAGTATCTGATTATATGACAGTTGATGTCTGGTGGGGAAATTATAGAGGCTGGTACTTATGATCAGCTGCTAGCTTCAAGCCAAAAATTCCAGGACCTTGTAAACGCTCACAATAACACGATTGGATCCGAAATGGACGTCTCGTATTCTTCTAATGGAAGAGTTATGGCATCCAAAGATGTGATCAAGAATGTACATGTTAAGGAAGAGCCTATAATGGCTACTGGAGAACAATTAATTAAGGAGGAAGAAAGAGAAACAGGAGATACAGGTTTGAAGCCTTACTTGCAGTATTTGAGACACAACAAGGGCTTTCTATATTTCACCTTAGCAATTCTTTTCCATGTGGCATTCATAATTGGGCAATTAGTACAAAGCTACTGGTTAGCAGCTGAGCTCCAAAGTAGTGAAGTAAGCAGCAAGGAATTACTCACTGTTTTTACAGTGATTGGGTTTTCTTTAGCAATCTTTTTGCTCCTTAGATCCTTCTATGTAGTTCTTCTTGGTCGTGGAGCTTCAGAATCTATCTTTTCTACACTGTTGAAGACGTTTTTTAGAGCTCCAATGTCCTTTTATGACTCAACACCTGTGGGAAGAATACTGAGTCGAGTAAGTGTTCTCAAAATCTTCATTTTCATGGAAATTCTATTCTTCCTTGAACTTACTGTTTACAGTTTCCATTTTACTTTAATAGGTGTCATCAGATTTAAGCATCATTGACCTTGATATGGCTTTCAAGTTATCAATCACAGTTGGAACAACCATGAATACCTACTTCAGCTTTTTTGTATTGGCAGTGCTGGCTTGGCCAGTTGCATTTGTCATTATTCCCATGGTTTATCTGACCATACTTTTACAGGTCTTACATACATGCAAAAAAACCAAGTTTTTATCATAAATTGTTTTCTTTTAACGAGTTCTTAATTGCTCTACTTTCTTGAAAACAATTAGAGACACTACTATGCTTCTGCAAAGGAGTTGATGAGAATCACTGGAACAACAAAGTCTTCAGTTGCTAGCCACCTTGCTGAATCCATTGCTGGAGCCATGACAATCCGAGCTTTCGGAGGGGAAGACCGATTCTTTTTAAAGAATATGAATCTGATTGATGCCAATGCAAGTCCAGACTTTTATACTTTTGTTGCCAATGAGTGGTTAATCCAAAGGTTGGAAATATTGTGTACCATTGTTCTTTCATCCACAGCCCTTTCCATGACTTTGATTTATCTTGGACCATCTGCATCTGGTTAGTTCAAGCAGAGTTTAGTTCTTCGACAAATACTGAATATGTTCTCATCACTTTGGATTATGCTCTAACCATGTTTTGTGGATTTCAATGGCAGGGTTAATTGGAATGGCACTGTCATATGGCCTCTCATTAAATGTATTCCTAGTTGTTTCGGTGAAGAATCAATGCTTTCTATCAAGTTCAGTTGTTTCAGTAGAAAGGGTAGAGCAATACATGCATATTCCTAGTGAAGCTCCCGAAGTAATTGAAACTAACCGGCCTACACACGGCTGGCCTTGTCTTGGAAAAGTCGAGATTTGTAATTTGAAGGTATAATCAAAAGGTTTTACTAACTATTTTCTCCATTTGTTGAGTCATGAACTTTACAGGGAATGCATAATAAAACGTCAAACTCATCAAGCAGGTTCGTTATTGGCCTAATGCTCCGCTGGTCCTTCATGGCATCAGCTGCATATTTGAAGGAGGAAGTAAGATTGGGATTGTTGGTCGGACCGGCAGTGGAAAAACGACTTTTATCAGTGCTTTGTTCCGCCTAGTAGAGCCTGCAGATGGAGAAATCATCATTGATAACCTTGACATCTGTACAATTGGGCTTCATGATTTGAGATCACATTTGGGGATCATCCCTCAAGATCCAACTCTTTTTGGTGGATCTGTTAGATATAATATAGATCCTTTAGAACAGCATACTGATAATGAAATATGGGAGGTATGTGTTTTACCATATCATGCACCAATAACCAGCCTTGTATTTTTGCAGACTTGATGAATTTCTAATCATTGAATGTTAAGGTTCTCGAAAAGTGTCAACTCCGAGAGGCGGTTCAAGCAAAAGAAGGCGGCCTGAACTCCACCGGTAAGAAAAACAAAGATACCAGAGTTGGTTTTTTCCAATTCGCTTCCATTAACAACATGAAAACAATAAGTGCAGCTGTTCAAGATGGATTGAACTGGAGCATGGGGCAGCGACAATTATTCTGCCTGGGGCGAGCATTGCTAAAGAGAAGCAAGATCCTAGTCCTTGATGAAGCAACTGCATCGATCGACAACACAACGGACTCGATCATCCAAAAAACGATAAGAGCGGAACTCAAAGACTGCACGGTGATAACTGTGGCTCACAGAATACCAACTGTGATGGACTGCAATATGGTGCTTGGCATTAGTGATGGTGAGAAGATATCTTGATATGCAAATAGTCCATCGACTTTTTATTGATATTGTATATGATTTGTTTCGATTTACAGGGAAATTGGTGGAGTTTGATGAACCAATGAAGCTGATGAATAAGGAAGGGTCATTGTTTGGACAGTTAGTCCAAGAATACTGGTCACGTTCCTCCTAATATAATGGTACTGGAAGATTGGTAATAAAGTTCTCTTTCATAGAGCACAATTACTGTAGAACAAGCTATCAACTTTAGAAACGAGAAAACCAAGTCACTATTCTGATTTAATTTTATGTAAACAGTAAAAAGATTTTTAGTTACCCTTTCAAGGCCAAAGAAGAAAAAGAAACAAGATATACATAAAAATGACAAATGCAATTACTGTGGGAACACACCATTCTCAAGGACAGGTTGAGTTCTTGTTACTGTTGCAGATGGCATTTTACTGCAATTCACCCATCTGCTATCAAGAATTTCACCTTCATCAGCTTGTCTTTCCATTGCTTGAACCCTTTTGGTCTTCAAAACCTTAAGTAATACCAAACCAAAGTAACCTGACAAAACCAGCATACCAAATCCAAGCACAACACCTATCACCCATGGATACCATGGCCTTTTTTCCCTCTTTAGTGGAACAAGAACAGAAAAATGGCCTTGGTTTGAAGTGTAACACACATTGGAAGACATTATGGGACTGAAATCAACTGTCCCATTACTGTTGAAAGCTGCACATCTTGCTGAATCAGGGTATTTCAGGTTGGGAAAATGGATTGATATAGGCTTCCCCATTGTGTCAAGGTTGATACTTTTTAAGCTTTTGGCTCTAGCATTCGACGCATCGAAAACCATAAAACCGATGACGGGAGCAATCATTGAGTAACCTTGAACTCTGTAGTAGTATGAAGACCAGTTGCCAAGGGTCTCGTAGACTATCGCGACCCTTCGGACGTGAGGAACCAGAAAGGTCCGTGATGGGATACGAGAACAACTAAAATTAGCCCCTTTCTTCCACAACGTCCGGCTTCGGATTCGCGCAATGGAAACGCCCATGCCTGACAGATTAACCGGAAGATTAGCTTTGTATAAAGCTCCAGTATGAGGTCTGTGCCTAGTAACCAATGCTCTGAAAGCAAAATCCTGAAGAAATGTATCCAAGGAACCATTGGAAAAGCTGTGTAAGCTATGAACATATGAAAGAAAACATAAGTACAAACTGAAAACCAAATAAACGAGTGTGAAGCTCATGTTGGGTTGTTGTTATTTCCTGGTAAAAGAAACACATACAAGCAAGAAGATTATGAAGAAAGGGGTAGCTTTGAAATGCATTGTTGGATGATGATGCTTTTCCAAACAAATTGATTTAAGCATGCTTTTAAAAGGGTCCCAATTAGTTTATTGTATCAAAAGTTTTATGCATCTTTTAGGTTATGATTTTTTCATTTTTAATTTCACTAAACCGTTCATTACTCCAGAGCATCGTGCACGTTTAATTTTGACGTGTTGACTTATTTTAATTAAGGTGGGGGTCTAGTTTGCTACATGCAATTCAAGTCCCATTAATCATTAAAGTCCATTTGTGTTGAAAAAACACAGAATCTTTGCTTCTTAGGCACTTAGACCCCGTTCATTGCGGGAAAACAATATTACATCATTGGTTAATTTCTGTTGTTAGGCCCTGCACTTTTTGAATCTTAAAATTTTAGTCTTAATCCAAACAGTAACAATTAAATCAATTCGGTTAAATTCAATTACTGGTCATATACTATGCATATTTTCATAGATTTAGTCCATATTCTCTAATTGGATTATTTTCAGTCCTTATACTTTGTGAATTTTGAAATTTCAATCTTGACATAAATGCCGGTCGTTAATCCATCAATTGAACTTTTAGTGAGTAAAATGTGAAGTTAACAAGTTAACTTGATGTTACAGATATGATAATAATGTATGCTGCATTATATTTTGAAAACAATAAAACTTAATGAAATTTTAAAATTTGAAAGATATAGGACTAAAAATGATCCAATTAAAGTATAAGGATTAAATCTATAATTTTCATAAAGTACAAGGATTAATGGAAGAATTTAACCTTAGATCATTGCTGTATCAACACTTTGATTGATTTATAAGAAAAATGATTAGAGTGTTATTTAATAAAGTCGTAAACCATGGCTACAAATTCAAAAGGCCAAACTAACAAAGATTTTAATTAGAACTCAAAATAATAATAATAATAATAATAATAATAATAATAATAATAATAATAATAATAATAATAATTCAAGGTCTGGGGCTCATTGTCTCACTTTAAATTCGGGTTTCTAAAAAGGTATAATTCTGCTTCTAGTCCCTATACTCATCACACATTTGAAATCTAGTCCATTTACTTTTATTTCCTTAAATGTAGCCCCTCCTCTGATTTAATCATTGAAGACCAATATTGAAAAATGTTGCAACCTTAGATTCAATATTTTTATTTAATTATTTGACTTTTTACACGTGTAATATTAATCGCATGAGTAATTTTTTAATTTTAAAAAAGGACACAATTTAATTTGATGGTGTTATTAATTGGATTTCAATTATTAAATTAAAAGAGTAACAAGACTATGTTTGATAAATTGAAAATTTAAGTATTGAGTTTTATAAGCACTGAATTTATATTATAAAATTGTTTAATATATTACTAAAAATTAAGCACGAAATATAACCATTTTATTTGATTATAGTATAACTTGATTTTAAAAAAAAATCATTATTTTTATAATTTTAATCCTATTAATATGATATTATATTTTGAATAATGTCGAACAAAAGTTAAAGATAAAATTGAATAGTTTGATTTTAATAAAACGAAAAAAATAAGATTTTAAAAAATAAAATCAGTTTAATAATTTCCACAAGTAATAAGCAGCTATCCACTTATCATACTCAAACACTTTTTTGTCGAAAATTTTATATTAAATAAAAATTTAATATGATTATCAAATACAAATAACAAATTTAAATGTTAAAAAAAATTGAAGGCTTAAATTCTTAAAAGTAAATTTAAAAGATGAGAAGCATAATTAGACCTTTCTATACTAATGCAACCTCTTCTCTATTTGGTTTAAAGATGGGCATTTTAGATGAGGATGGGGAAATCTATTTAAGTCGTGATGACTGTTGGTAAATTAGTGTTGTTCCCCTTTTTCCTGGCATAACCAAGAAAATGTCGTCAAATGGTAAAAAAAAGTTAATTTAAGTTACCACCTTTATTTATATACCTTACAACCGTTTGCACTTTTATCTGGAAATAATTGAGAATTTGGCCAAAATGCCTGCCAGCGAAAAAGATGGCATTTGTTAATAGAAAAGAAAACGGTGGCAATTTTTATTTATTTATAAATATTAAATTTATATATCAAATTTGATTTGGTATAATTATATATATGAAACTTGAATTGTGATTTATATGTATATATGAAATTTTAATTTTGATTATTTTTTACATTGAAAGAAATAAAAACGTACATTTATTTTCATATTAAAATAATATAGTTATTTGTGTATGCAATGTTTCAACGTAAAATAATATTAACTTGATAATATTGTTAGTAATTTGTAAAAATTAAATTAAATTAGAATTATATATAAAATCGTATAAAATAAAAAATTATTTATAATATTACACATTAAATCATAATTCATGTTTAACGATGACATTTATTCTATGGGAATTCCACGAAAGCTTTGCTTCCATTTCAGGTCTAATTGAGTCATAAGGGTTCATTGGGCGACATGACTCGTGAATTTACAGTTTCCAACCTTAATCGTTTAGCATTTGGAAAGCCCTTCTGGCTCCCCTAATGGAGGCTGAAACTGGGCTGGTTTACAAGCCTTTCTTGGCTTTCACCCCATTATTTCTCATTCAAAATTTATGGTCACTAAGGTAAGCCTAGATCAAAGGTCAAAAGCAGAGGTAATCGAGTCGAGCAGCACGAATAGTGAAAAATTCAAATTTAACACGAAATCTTTGCTTCAATCTCAGTTTGAACTTAATTCGGAGTAATATTGAAGTATTAGAGTTGAAGTTGATTAAATTTGTTTATATGATTTATATATTTGAATTTGGGTTTGAATTCATTTCAAATATACAAATTTGAAATTTAAATAATAAATTTTAGATTTTAGGGTTTTAAGTTTGTATAAAGTAATAATTTAATATTATAAATAAAATTTAAAATATGCGTCTCTATACTTTTTCAAAATTTTAGAATTAAGTCCCTGTACTTTTATTTTTAAGATTTAGTCCCTTTACTTTTCAAAATTCAAAATTCAAATTCAACTATAAACACTGTTATACCCCTCCGCCAGAAAGACACGTGTCAAACTTAAAAAGCATCATTGACTCTATATTTACCCTCTAAGCACAACCATCCAACCCACTTCAAACGAAGTCTACCACTCGTGTTCATAGAAGAACATTATCCTAATGTGAACACACTTCTAAGACAATAATGAGTCTATTAAGGCTTAATTAACTCATATTGATATAATCCTATAATACGTACCCATGATTATCCATTATACGTCTAACGGGATTAAACATTTATCTAACCAATATCATACTAGTGGACAAGGGGACTTTTTCCTATAAATACCTCAAAAAACTATAGGCAAGGGATTGACCCTTTTTATACCTTATAGTTACTTTGAGCATTGATATTTCCAATCATCATGTCCTCTTGTCCTTGCTTCGGCTCTCAATCCCTACAAGTGAACCGGCCTCTACTATATCACCTTGATCTCCTCCTCTTTCCACCTTGTCTTTCTCCATTGATATACTTTGTATCAACATTTGGTGCGATGAACATGGATCGAAAAAATGTCTCAGAATTAGAATGATGCTACCCACAATCCCATTAACAAAAAATCGACACCAACCTTGCCAATTCCTCCACTCCTATGATTGTAACGATGTCACAAACATTGAATTTCTTTCAACCCAAAACAAAACACCAATTTCCCTAACCATGGCTATCATGGAAGCTTTCACATAGCTTCTAAATACCTTTAATTCTTCCCCAGTTAATCCTTCCACTATGGCCTTGGCTTCAATTCCTAACATGCCATCCTCCACTGCCACCCCACAAGGCCCCAAAGATGATCTCTTAAAATAAATCTTTTCTTGTTTAGCCTTACAATCTCAACCTACTACCGCGACTATTCCAACAGATCAAATTTCTCAACAACAACATTTACCAGGTTCCAAGCACCACGTTGCTGAGATGCAGGAAAAATGCATCATATAGAGGAACAACTCTTGGCTCAACAACGTCAATTTTAAGAAAAGTAGGAATATCAACTCTTGCTAGATCAACAAAATGCCTACAATGAGCAATTGATCATGGAGTTGCATGCAACAAAAAATATTGTCAAAGAGGGTGAATTACCCTTTCGGCTGATCCGAAAGATACAACACAATCAATTGTCCATAAGGATGAGAAAGGGTGTAATAATGATGAGATTTTACAAGATCCTCAAACTAATTGAGAACTTTGAAACAATACCATTCCTATTGAGGAACAAATTGCATCATTTTGATTATAATTTTTACAATAGGCTAAAGGTTCTAAATCTGATGAAGTTTCTTTGAGCTATGCTAAAGAACTTTTAACCCCTTCCATGTTGACACATAACTTGTCTACCTCTTTCAAGTTTCCTAAGTTGACTTATGCAGGTACTGAAGACCCGAAAGATTTTCTATCCCACTCCAACAACCGCATGAACATTCTTGGAGCCTCGGATGCGGTGAAATGCAAAGCTTTCTTTATGGCCCTTTCTAGTATAGCCTGACAATGGTACCCTATTACTTCTTTCAAGATCTATAAATAATTTTGAGTAGCTGGCTAGGTTATTCATGAGCAGATTCTTAGCCAAAAAACCCCCACAACAATCCCCAACCTATCTCATGTCCATTCGGCAGAAAGAAAATAAACCCCTCTATGATTTCATGAAAAGATTTAATGTTGCAACTATGATACCAAGTGTGTTTCCGATGCTTTAGCCATCCAAACTTTCTTGGCAGGAACCACTCACAAATTCCTCCGATTTCAATGCCGCGGCTAGGAACTCCCTTATGTCACGACGTTAATAATGTAATTTGGAACTTTTACAATTCAGTCCTAATTCGATCTCAGGTTAACATTAAAGCTTTTGTAAGCTTGTATAAGACCTGGGAATTTTTACTTATCATATTTTTTGCTTATAATGTTCATATTTGAATGTTAAATGGCTTGATTTGTGTTTATTTTTATCATAGTTGCTTCGGTAATGAATGCGATACTCTATAATTCAGACCTGACGACCGGGTCGGGTATAGGGTGTTACAGTTTCAATCCATTATTATATTACAAATCATGTCCCACAAAATACTACTACTTTCTATTTTATTCAATTTAGTTCACTATCTCGATGGTCAATATCAATCATAGCAAATAAATTCATACGATCATTATTAATTCACATCGATATTCAATCATGCAATATGACATGAATATGCAAAGAAATAAATTTATCTCAAATCATAAACACAAATTGAAATCTTGCATCACTCATCGATGATTATCAATTTTCCTTTCCTTTTTGACGGCCCGATGTCATCTTTCACTACGATCGATAATGTTGGATCTGGTGCCCTAAGTGTAGTATTTTCATCTAAGTACACTTATAATTTTTTCGAACAGATTGGTTAATAAAATAATTTATGAATTATATTAATACCCTTCGTATATTGTTCTCATATGGTTTTTGCATGTAAAGCAAAATAGAAGCAAATATTGGCTCACTAATTATCTAATGTTTAAACTGATACTAAGCAGTATAACGTGATTTGATCGTAATACAAAAAGATAACTTATATTAGTAGAATAATCTAAACATGTCCTTAGAGGTGAGCAAAATTCAGTTCAACTCAAATAAATCGAAAAAAAATGTTTGAATTTTGAATTATTCAAATATAGCTAATCGAATCAACTCAAATTTTTTTTTTGAATTTCAAGTTCGAATCGAGTTGAGTTTTCAAATTTGAATAACTTGGATAATTCGAATAAATTGAATACCAAAATATATTGTTTTAAATTTTAAATTATTATTTAGTATTATTATCTTTCATTCTTTCTCATTTGCCCCACCCCACCCCAAATCAAAATCTTATTCCTATTTCTGTATTTCCTATCTCGAAAATGAAATCAAACCCCCTATTCCTAAATCAAAATCCCTAAATCAAAGTATTAAACCCTCCATCCTTCTTCAGTTCTTCATCACCAGTTTCTGAGGTTAGGTAAATCCCTCACCCGTCCCTCATTTGTCTCTGGTTTCCAGTTTTTCGCCTCTCACCCGTCTCCTACTCATCAAATTTTGTGGTGGAAATTGCCACTGATATGAGCCTTGAAGTAGTAGTAGTAGTTGTTGCTTCTTCAGATACTATTGTTGTTGAATAAATTCTTATTGCTTTTGGATCTTTTAGGATTTCGATAGAGTTTGGTCGATTTTTGACTTAGCGCAATCTTCTGATTTTTGAAAGGTTGATTTTTTTGATTTATTTCATTTTCATTTTATTATTAGTTTGAAGTACTATTAACTTATTGGTAATTTAGGTTGTGCAAGGGATGATTAGTGAGCTGGAAACTTAAGGAGCTCTACCAAAGTATAGTTTGAGGGTTTCTTCACTTGCTACTTGCTATGGACCAAGGTTAGCTAGCTAATTTCTGTTTGGTTTCTAAGAAAATTCAAGAAAGTTAATTGGAAAAGTGTATTAATTGGTTCTATTTTCACTAGGCTCGTTACAGTGAATATTTTACTATGGCACTGAGTGTTAGTGTAAAGTTGTTTGAAATGTTTTATGTGTAAGTAGTGAAATTTCTTAATTTGTCACCACATTAGGTCTTCTTATGTGTTTGGTTGTATATTTTTTGAACTTTTGTGGCAACTTTTATTACACGTATTGAGAGAGGTTCATAGACAAACTTTTGCTTCAGATGTTGCTTCTAACCCGTTGCCTGCACCATTGATTGATGTTGCATTTTCTTCATACTGCTATACAGCTTCCTGTAACCAAGGTAATGCTGTTCTGTTGACTATTTATATGAAGTAAAATTATATCCTTTTTCCCTCTTAAGTTGTACTTCATTGTTCTATGTTTCTAAGTTTTCTTATATCATGGTTTACTTCATGTAGAGTTTCGACATTAGTCTCAAAATTTCTTCTCTTGAATTCCATAGTAGTAAAGTAACATATATATTACTAAATAGGCTAGGATTGCACTTGAAAGGAGGAGATTTCTAAAAAATGTAGAAACAACAGTGCAAAGACAAGCGATATGGTCAAATTTGGCTTATGAAATGATTGTAGAGTTCTGTGGTCTTTATGCTGATGAGGTAAGTAAATAATAGGTAATCAGTCGTTTGAGCTCTTCTTGAGGATTTATGTCAAATTATCAATATAGTTGGTGTGGTTTAAGGAGAAAACAATAACAAGTTAGTAGAATTAAACTGAAAAATGAGTAAGAAGTTGGAACTCTTACAAACGCAGGGAATAAGCTATATAGTTTTACAACCAAAAAATTATTATTTTTGTTTGAACTAATAAACTTCAGAAACTAGAGGTTTTTATGACCCTATGTTTTCAAGAGTTCCAAATTCCATCATACGCGTTTTTTGAACTGATGTGTTATTGTTATCGGTTTGTTATGTTATTATTGCTAGTTTATTGGACTTTTGTTGTGTTGTTTTTATTGTTTATTTTTGTTGTTTTGATTGGTGTAGTTTTCTACTATATTTTAGACTTTTTCTTATGTTTTGTTTTATAATCTTGTTGGGTTGTTGCTGTTGTTTACTTGGACTCATGTTGTGTTGTTTTTATTTGTTCACTTGTTTACTTCAATTTTCCTTTATTTGGTCATGTTTAAAAACTTTAAAGAACAATATTTTTAAAAAATATTACATAAAAATAAACAACACCAAATTATTTTTTTAATTTAACTCGAAAAAATATATTCGATTTGATTCAATTCGAACTCCATCTCACTCGACTCGATTCGAGAAAATTTCAAATCAAGTTAGGATGATAAAATACGATTAGTCAACTCGATTAACTCAAAATTTTTTATTTGATTTGATTTGATTCAATTGAACACTCACCCCTACATGTCCTTAGTATAATTAGAAATGAGTGAATCGATTGAAAGACTAATATGCCATCTATCAAGTCCAATTTGGGAAATGCTTTGTCTTAAGCATCTGTAACAACTCGTTTTCAGTGAAATCAGAATAATGGTTTTGAGACCACAAATTTGATGTGAAAATATTTATTTTATTAATATTTTAATGTCTATGGTATGTTAGTAGTTTCGTATAAAAATTTTGTTAAGAAAATTTGACGTTTGCATAGTTAATTAAGTAAAAAGGACTAAATCGTAGAAGGTGCAAAAGTGTCGTTCAATTAAATAAAGGCATTACATTTCTATGAATTTTTAGCTTGAGTGGGTTATATGGTAATTAAACCATTTGACGAGTTAATGGACATTTATGAACATCATTTTAATGATTTTAAAGATTTATAATAAAGGTTAATTTAGTAAATAAATAAATACAACATAAATTAATTAAAAGAAAAGTGAATGTCCATCTTCTCAAAATTCTTTCTCCACCGAAAATTAGAAGAAGGTGAAGCCATTTTAGGGTTCTTCCATTCGGCCATAGTCCATCCTTGCATTTAAGTGTAATTTTGTCCTGTTTTTAATGATTTCTATGTTTTTGAAATCGTTGTAGCTTAATATAGCTAGCCCATGGACTAATTTGCAAAAATGTTAAAAGGATAAGGTTTTTCCATGAATGTGTTCATGTGATTTTTGATATTTGATTGAGAAAAATGAATATTTGATGATATATAAGCAACTTTTGTAAAGTGATTTTTGTTAAAAATGTCAATTAGGGATTTGTTTGTAAAATGTGTAAAATTTATGGTGGAATTATGAAATAATGATTTTTATGAGTTTCCATGGGTTTATAGTGAATTCGGCTAGCTTAGTATGTGGATGAAATTGCATGAATTTCAATTTATGGGCTTAAGGACTAAATTGTAAATAAGTTAAAATATTAGGGGTTAAAATGTAAATTTGCAAAAGTATGTATTTTGGACTGAATTGAATAGAATGAATATGGAATAGATTAAATTTTCTTATTTAGATCAAGTTTAGCCTCATACAGATCTAGATCGAGGGAAAGAGAAAGTATCGGATTAGTCGATCCTATTTCGTCGTTTTTGTGATCGAGGTAAGTTCATATGTTTAAATAGAATTTTAATGTATTTGATTTAAATGCTATTATGTTATTCATCACATCATGTCATGAAGGAAATCCAACGATGTTACGACGAATATCGAGCCCCATTTGAACCTTAGGAATATATAGGATACAAATGACATGTCATTATGGTTACCATGTTTTGGGAGCTAGACTTGAATGTCCTACCGATGGCTGAGTTCTGGCATTTGTTGTGGATACTCGTTAGATTGTGTGAGCGGCATCATGTAACTACATTTCGACCGTCAGCTTGTGTGAGCAGACCCATTTATGGCTCGAATGAGCATCTATGTAAAAGAAAGGAATGGAATGGTTTTGACCATGTGTTTAACACACTTTGTGTGAGCTTCCCGAGTATCTGATATTATTCTAAGTGGTTCAAAGGGCATGAAAAGGGAAAGAGCGGTAAGTGTACTGAAAGCTAAATTAAGAACTCATGAAAATGTATGAAATGTTGATGATCAAAGTATGAATACTTACGTTTATGAGAAGTATGATTTAAGTGATGTTAAGCTTATGTACTATACCTTATCATGTGATGATATTGCTAAGTTATGTGCTTAATCACTAACTTGTGATGTTGATGATGCTTAGGCTTGTGCCAAGCTATGTTGGATTGATTCATGTCTATTTTATGATTATGCATTGAAATGGTAAGCTATGTTCATGATTTACGAACTTACTAAGCATTATGTGCTTACGTCATTTTTCTTTCTTATGTTTTATAGATTATCGCAAGCCCGATCGATTTGGAAGCTCGTTGGAAACCTATCACACTATCCAGTGACTATATCAGTAGATTTTGATGTTTTGGTCATGGTTATAATGACATGTATAGGTGAATTGTGTTTGATGAGCTAGTTGTTATGTTTGGTTTGTAAATATGGTATTATGGTTTGTGAACTTTTGGCATTTTGATGCTTTGATGGTTGGCGTTGAAATGGTCAAACGATGATATGTTTGGAATGACCAACCTGGTATGTTTGAATGTGATTTGGCATGTGGTCATTGTGGTAAGTTTTGGTATGGAAATAGGTTAGAAATGTATGGGTGATGAATGATTAAATTATTCATATGTTTAAGTATGTTTGGTTATTATGATTGAGGTGCCTTTTAGGCATATTGGTTGTAAGGATAAATGACCTATTGAATTGGATTTATTATGCATATTTTAGGCATATTTTAAAGACTTGATTGTATGTACAAATGGCTTGTAGGTGTGTGCTTGATTAGGGTGAAGAAAATGGCTTGAAATTGGCCTATTTCTTGTCCACACGGCCAAAGACACAGGCGTGTGTCTTAATCGTGTGTGACACGGGGCCATGCGACATGGTCGTGTGTCCCCTGTAGGTTTCAAAGGGTTACAAGTCAAGCAGTTACACGACCTAAGACATGGGCATGTGAGGCCATTTTGAGAGTTACATGGCTTGGCACACGGGCGTGTGGCTATTTTGATTGTTACACGGGCACGAACACGGGCTAGGACTCGACCATGTGTCCCTATTTTGATTGTTACACAGCCTGAGACACGGGCATGTGTCTCAGCTGTGTGAGGCACATGGCCTGGCCACATGGTTGTGTGACCCTTGTAGTATGAATTTTTCCAACTTTTTCCTTAAGGTTTCTTATGTTCTCAACTTAGTCCCGATTCATTTCTAAAGTGTTTCTAGGGCCTTTAGGGCTCGAAAAAGGGACAATATGCATGTGTTTGAATGGATTTTGCTATGATTATGAAATGTTTGAAAATTGATGATTTTAAGTTAAGTTCTTACGGTAATGTTCCGTAACTCTATTTTGGTGACGGATACGGTTTAGGGGTGTTATAGCATCAGAGCGGATGACTCCTAGAAGATAAAGACAGATGTGATTGAATGGACTGACAGTACATCGACCTGGACCCAAGAATAGATCTTGAATCCATTTTTGGATTTATTCACTTTTGACGTTCAAAGTGTGATATACCTTAGTCTTGAATGGATGACAGATTATGTATGCGTGACTCGTATACTTTGATGGAAATAAAAGTCTAAGTTCAAATAAATAGGGAACCGAAAGTTGGCGCATTGGGTATATGACATCTGTAGTATGTAGCATCATTCACAACAATTGAATTCATAGCTCGAGATATGGGTAAATGATATCCTTTCATTGGCATTACATTGTAGATGAAAAGTAAATGTGGCCATGGGTTGTTCATTTTTGTGATGAATGAATTGATTAGTATTTGATAGTAATTAAATTTTCATAAAGAAGATGTAATTATTACCATGAGATAAAATAGGATCACATTGGGAGAACAGATTTATCCCAAAGATATTAAGGATATCCTATAAAGGTAACACATTTATGAAAGGGTCATTGGACGAGCACTGATCGAGTTGCTTTCATAATGGTCTGTTATTAGGGAGAGCTCAGTCACGATACTATAGTGGAATGACTTTGTGACTAAATGAATTAAAAGTAATAGGCAAAAAGCTGGAACTTAATTATAAATCATTTAAGCCCTAATCACATAAGTCCAAGTCAGTCCCTCTACTAGCTCGTTAAAACTAGATCTGAATTGCATGTTGTATCAAATGAACAAAAATGGATGAAAATGGTAAAGTTAGAAAAATGATAAACATTTGGAAATGAATGTGATTTTCTCTAACTGGAAATGATCTGGAAAATGAATTTATGATTTTTTGAATTATTATTTAATTCATTAATTAAATTATTGAAGTTTGAAAATGGAAATAAATTAATTGGTCATAGTTAATCTGTTGAATGTATAAATATTAATTATATTTTCTCATAGATTTTTTTAGCTAAGTCGTCACGATTTTAACGAAACTAGAATTGGATTGAGAAAATTATTTAATTGGGAACTTAATTTAAGATGTTTATTTCGGGAAATAGAAAGATAAAGTATCGAGTAGGATTGAATTGTCATTTATTGGGTTAAAATTCCTGGAAGTACTTGTAATTGGACCAAATACATGAGAGGCCCAAAAGCTCCTCATGTTAATTCTAAGGATGAAAAACCCTAGTATAAGTAACTAGGTTTGTCGTCCCACCTAATACTAGTTAGATTAGGTGTTTGTTTTTCTATTGAAATAAAATTCTACAATTTAACAAGGGTTTCACATTCTCCCTATAAATAGATGGCACCGGTAGGGATTAATATAAAGATTTGAGATACTGTTATTCTGCCCGAAAATAGTGAGAATTTATTTTCTAAGTATAAATTCTATTTTTGGAATAACAATTCTATCAATTTTTATTAAGAGAGAATTTGCTTTCCCATTGAAAGTAAAGTAAACTATTTTTGGTTTTGTGTTTGTTTCGAATTCGTTCGAGACCACACTCGAAGCATTTCATGGTATGAGAATAGCGGAGAAGGCTATTTGGTCGAAAGCCAGGAATGACAAGGATCCGTCTAACAAAAAACACAGGTGTGATTTCGGTAAAGGGTTTATTGATATAAATATCATAAACCGGCTTGGTTTTTAAAAATTTATTTTTCTACCGTGCAAGAAAACCATTTTCAAACCAAATTATTTTTCCAAATATCGGTGTCAAAGCTTTAGGTTGTGCTATGTTTATAGTATAAACTAATATTGGAATTTTCTCTCTTATTCATGTGTAATTAATTTTGATTAGATGTGACATTCTTGTAATTTTATGCTTGTTTAGGGGAATGTATGAAAATGAATGAATGTTACTACTTTATTATTATGTATGATAAAGTAATTTTGTCAAAGTTGTGATAGCTAGAAAATTAAATGAAAATATGTTAATTTCTCAGGTATGAATAAATTAGATTGTGGACTATCATCTCCATGCAGAGTTTAAATTTATTATTTTAGAATAAATTATGTGATCCAGAAAGAAACATAAGATTTATGTAACATGTATTTTTTGATGGTACCTAGAGAACTGAGATGCATCCAGGCTGATCGTGACAACGCAAACCTGACCCAGCCAATTCGACATAGACTCACGGTGGTCCGGAAGTAGGAGGCTACTGGTGTTCTAACAATAATGTTTGACGACAAAGGCTGATGGAGGAGTGATCTACCACAATTAGTTGTGGCAAATTGGGTTCTTCTTAACACTTAATGAGTTTATTTTTAAGCAATTTAGTGTTGCTTTATTTAATTTTCCATTCTAGTATGGTTTTAGTTAAAGTTAATAAAATGAGAATTTTTAGAGTGTTTTATGACCTTCTAGGCCAATCTGGGTGTAAGGGAAGAGTAACATGTTAATTAAGTGTGCATGGCATGAATTTAGGCCAAGGAGTCAATAAACTACCTCCAATGTTGCAACACCCACTCTAGTACATGCAAAAAAGCATTCTACCACCGATGTTGTGACACTAGCCTTGCAATGTTACGGCAACAAAACCTGGATGTGGAAGGGAACCATTCTACCTGCGATTTCATGACACTGGCCTTAGGATGTCGCGACACTGCTACGGCAAGGCCAAATAATTTTGCTACGGGTGTTTTCTTCTTCACAAATTCAATCATATATGTTTAGTCACTTATATTAGGTTTAAATCAGTCATCTAACATAATTTCTATAAATATGAATGCTCACGACCTGATAGGGAGCTTTTTCCTTGGTTTTAATTTCCATTCTTAGGTAAGGGTTTAGTGATTTGAGGATTTTTCTGTTTAAGTAATTTCAATTTTAATTTCAGTTCTTTTACTTAGTAATTTGTATTGTTTCTGTTCGTTCTGACATTCAACTCCATTTCGCTTAACATCTGTCAACAAGATTTCCAGTTTGTGCATTTAATCGATATCCGTAAATCCAATTTCTCTTTTCCCTCTTTTGTTATTTTGATATTTTTTTGAATGTTAGAATTCAATATTGAGATTTTTTTATTTAGATCGATGAGGAACTAAAAACCTAGAAAGATTAATGAGTGGACGTGAGATTAATTAACTAATTGGGTTGTGACACCCCAAACCCGATCGGGACGGACTGACCCGAATTCGAAGCGTTACATTAGCCACCTAAGTGACTATTCGTCTAACGACTTCCCAAGACACACCTTGACCTTATAAAACCTTAATCTTATCCGATTATTAGTTATTTATTGTGGAAGCAATTTGTGAACCAATTTTAAACTTTTTATAAGTAATTTAACCTAATGACATTTTTGTCATGTTACCACCTACGGTTAAACTAACCCGAATTTAGAACTAAACATTTACCAACCCTCTTTTAGTCAATTTGTGTAAGCCTTAAAAATTTCAGCTTAATCTGAGTTTATTTTCTACGTCTAATTCAAGTTTTATCATTAATGACTAAATCGTGACAATTTCAAACTATTAGTACTATACTCGAATATTAAATTGAGTGCGTTTCGATCAAATTTTATCAAGTTTCCTTATCATTTAAGGTTTTAATTAGCCTTATCAAGTTATAGGACTAATTTGTCATTTAAACGGACTAGAGAACCAATTTAAAAAGACCAAAATTCAAACCCCCAACAGTCCACTGTAGTTTTTTTGTGCGAAAGATTCGATTTTAAACCCGATTTTGAGTATTTTAATGGCCAACTAAACCCGACTTAACTACAATTAAATATCATACATATTCATACACCTTCAATTGAATTTATTAACACCAATTAAGCCTCAATTAAATAGAATTAAACATTTAATTTCATGCATATCACCCACCGGTTAACTCAAACAAGTGGTGTACCTTAGTCACTAGTAAACCACTCCATGAAAGCTTCATTTAAACAATGGTTAGTGTAAACATCATGCCTCACACACCGTGTTATCAATAACCGTATTATCAAGTAAGAATACACTGTAAATTATTCAATAATCAAACTCAAACATGCATATATGATATTATAAAACCTTCCCAAATTAAAAATGTCCAATGTCCAAGTCCAATTACAACAAAATTAAACTAAGTCCCGAAAGTTCCAATATGTCAGATTAACATCTCTAAAATGTGTAACTAAATCTCTATTGAGCCTTAATCTCTTGGAACTCTCTTCCTCGACTCCTCAGCTCCTCAATCTTGTCGGTTAACTGCACGAATGTGAGTGTGTGAGCTTAAAAGGCTCAGTTAATATTAATAATACGAGTAAATTAGCACCCAAATCATGCTTAAATTGAAACCAATATAATACAAAATTTCAATCACAATATCAATCCATAATAGTTCAATGTCATATGCTAAACCATGTATCAAAAATCATAATTAATCTTGGCATATAATCATCAATTTAGAATATAACATTTCATACATTTATATTGGCTTATACAATCACGACTTAATCGGGTGATCATACATCAGATAAATGAATCTCCTTACTCCCAATCAGAATCAACATCGGTCCTAGATTGAGCGGGCCAAGGCCACATGCTCCCTTATATCTCCTTAAATTAGTCCCGTTGAGTGGAGATACAAGCTCAACACTCTCTTATCTACTCCAAATCCGTCGACCTAGAGCCTCATTGCCTACAAATAACAAATCAATATGGTGAGCACTAACAAATCTTATGGCATGCCAACTATATTCAATTGATCCACCATTCTATAATGCCAATATAACTAATCAATCATAACATAATTTCAGTCAATAGTGAGCTCAATGTAAAGTGCCAAAATGCATATGTGAATCATGTAACATAGGTATCTAGCATACCAATTACCTATTATCAATGTTCATTTATCAATTGAAATATCAACATACCATGAACCAAAAACTCCAGCATGCTTGCTTAGTTCACCATTATAATCAATCAAATCAAGCACATAAAATTATTAGATGCTCACTTACCAACACTTAAGAAAAATTTCATCACTTAAACATATATCAATAATCTTGCAAAATTAACCATCCAAAACTCAATTAAATATTTGCAATCAGTAATTAACCATCCAATTAAGCATAAGTGAGTGTCAATTTACCAAATTGGCCTTTAATAACACTCACCACACAACTAACTCAACCACAAGCAAGTGATTAACCAAGCAAATCCAAGCTTTAATTTCGATTACCTCAACCACAACTAAGTGATTAACCAAACAAATCCAAGCTTTAATTTTGGTTACCTTGATCCTCTCCAAGATTTGGAGCTTCAACAGAGATGAAATAGATATTACACCTCTCAAAAGATATAATGAACACAAATTTTCATTAACTAGGCTACACGAAATTCTCACTCAAAGTTACCTTACCGGATTTGTATCATCAAGTCGAAAACTCAATTCCTCACTAAATTGATCACTCTAGCCCTCCTAATCACTTAAAAACATCAATATTAGACCAAATAAACATATACTAAGTATCAATTTCACATTTAAATCTATCTCACAAAAATTCAAAAAATCGATTCTTGAAGATGATTAAATTCGAATTTCTTTAAATTACCTTACAAAATATATTTAATCTTAATAAATAAAATAAAAAACCTTCTAATAGATCCATTTTGAGTTAGAACATCTATTGATTTGTGGTTTTCCTCGCAAAATTCAAGATCCACCGTTAAAGCACCTTAAGCTTTTGAAAAAGATAAAGTTGATAAAAAATCATGTAATTATCACTCAAATCATGTAAATATGCTTCTAATCATCATAAAAATAAGTTCAGAAATAATAATTACCTTTGATTTGTTCTAAATCCTTTGATTGAAAATCTTGATTCAAGAATCTTGAGAAATTTTAGAATATTTTTGGCTACTTTTGTGAATAATTTCGGGTGAAAAATAGAGTATTTTGAGAAGGAAATTTGTTGAATCTATTCTCTGATGATAGATCTTTAAAACCATGCAAAGAAAACGAATTTTATAGCTTTCTAATTTGATGTAAATGGTGTGAAAAGTAGGCTAGATGCATTATGTCTAAAATTGAAACAACCCACCAGAAATTTAAAAATTGAGAAATTTCTCAATGGCCACTCCCACATTTCCATCACTTTACTAATTGATCCTTTCCCTCCAAAATTCCAAATTTAATGGTTTATTTTCCAAATAAATACTCCAAAAATACCCTTATTTTACAATTAAATCTAATTTAATTAATATTTAAATTTAACTCAACTTAACCCCCGATAAAAAATATTTTAAAATTCTTTTTCGACCCAAATTAATTATTTTCACTAATAATTATTTAATTAATTTAAAATTAAATTTCTAAAAATATTTTTATTTTTTAGATTATTGTTTAATCTATTTTAGATGAAATTGACCTCCTAAATTAAATTAAAAAGTACTGTTAACCCGATAAATTCCTAAATTCACTCTCGGAACCCAAAAAACATACCCGAAACTACTAGATCAAGTTTAAAGATATTACAAATCTCCCCCTATAAAAAAAATTTCGAGGACGAAATTTTACCTGAATCGAACAAGTATGGATACTGACGTTTCATCATATCTTCCATTTCTAGGTGGCTTCCTCTGTTTTGTGGTTGCGCTACAAAACTTTCACCAACGGAACTGTCTTATTGCATATCACCTTGACCTCTCAATCTAGGATCACAACCAGTTTCTCCTCGTACAAAAGATCAGACCTAATCTCGATCTCCTCAACCGGCACAACGTGAGAAAGATCATATCGGTACTTTCGTAGCATGGAAACATGGAAGAATTCGTGAATACGATTCAGCTCAGGCGGCAGTAATAGACAATAAGGAACTGATCCAATCCTTTCGGCAACCTCATAAGGGCCAATGAACCTCGAACTGAGCTTACCTTTCCGCCTGAACCTCAGAACTTTCTTCCACGGTGAAACCTTCAAGAAGACCTTATCCCCGACCTGATACTCGATGTCTTGACGTCTTAGGCCAGTGTAAGACTTCTACTGATCAGAAGCAGCTTTTAACTGATGCAAACAAGTCTCGCCTTATCCTTAATTTCCTAAACCAACTCCAAACCCATGCTCCTCTTCTCCTCCATATTAGACCAACATAGAGGAGTCCTACACCTTTGATCATACAAATCTTCGAATGGTGCTATCTAAATAATCTTCTGAAAGCTATTATTAGAAGCAAACTTGGCTAACGGCAGGAACTACCTCCAAAGTCGAGAACATCACTACGGAGCATGTCCTCAAGAACCTGAATCACCCTCTTGGATTGTCTATCAGACTGGGGATGATAAGTTGAACTGAAATGAAACTTTGAACCTAAAGCTTCATGCAGCGCCTTCCAAAATCTTAAAATAAAGTGGATCTCGATCTGATATAATCGAAACAGGAACTCTATGAAGATAAACAATCTCTTGGATATAGAGCTGAGCTAACTAATTCAAATTGAATGTTGTACGGCTTGGCAGAAAATGAGAAAAGTTCATAAATCTATCCACAATCACCTAGATCGAATCCTTATGAGGTTGAGTCAAAGGTAAACCCAAAACGAAGTCCATCGTAATCTGCTTCCATTTCCATTCAAGAATCTGAAAAGGCTAAAGTAAACCAGACTAATGTTGATGTTCGGCTTTCACTATTTGACAAACCAAACATCTCGCAACAAAGTTGGCAACATCCTTCTTCAACCCAGGCCACCAATATATATCCCGAAGGTCTTGATACATCTTGTTCCCACTGAGATGCATAGCATAAGGACTACTATGTGCCTCGGTAAGAATCAAACGCCTCAGATCCTCGTCCTCTAGAACACACAAATGACCTAAAAAACACAGAACACCATAAGAGTTGAGATCAAAGTCTCCCTGAACTCCTGACTCAACTTGACGAATTTGATGGGCCAAACTCTCATCGAAAGGATGACGCTCACGAATCTGCTGTGAAAGAACCGGTCTCATCTGAAGTTCAGCCAACAGGCCACCATCCTCCGAGATAGATAGCCTTGCAAACATAGCCCCTAAATCAATTAGAGACTTGTGATTCAGAGCATCTACAACTACGTTCGCCTTCTTTGGATGGTACTCGATCACACAATCATAGTTCTTCAGCAACTCGATCCAACGCCTCTGTCTCAAGTTCAACTCCTTCTAGGTTAGGAGATACTTAAGACTCTTGTTGATACGGGGTTGCGCGCGGACCAAGATCGAGTTGCCAAGTCACGAGAAACTCCTACGAAAACCCTAAACAATTAGATCTGAAACGAAACAGAAAATTAAAAGATTAGATTTTGAATTTTCAGATCTGAAATAAAATCCCCAAATCAGCAAAGAATCAAATTGAGAATAGAAATAAGTGTTAGGGTTCTTGAAACCCTCAAGGAGATTGTGATTCTGCCCAATTGAACACCAAGATAGTTTTCCCCAAATTTCGACAATCTAATTTCACCCAAAAAGAGCATGGAAAAACCCTAGAAATTGGGGATTTTTGGGCTGATTCCTTAAGATAGAAAAAGGTTGAAAACACAATAAGAACAGAAAATAGATTAGATAATGATTCAGCACAAGTAGAAATAAAGAAAGAATTGACAGTAAGAAATTAAAAGATAAGTCCTAAGAAGCCTTGAAATCTCGAAAGATCTCACAACTCCCTTCAAACGGCTCTAATCTCCCCTCCAAAGAATATCAATGGCGAGAAGAAGGTTGAAGATGGCTCCCACAATCAAAAAGATTGTTAAAACAACTTCTAAAGAAAACTCAAGAGAAAATCCTTGAAGAACTCAAAGAGAATTTTCACTCAAATCAAATCTGAAATTTTCAATGTAATTGTAATGTAATGTAGGGTGGCTGGCCAAGCCATATAAATAGGCCTTTCAAATGTTTTCCTAATTTAATTAGAACACTAAAACTAAAACTAAAAAAAACTCCTAATTATTTTAATATGGAAATTCGGCCAAGGGTCTTTTATTTGGGACTCTTGGACTGAATATAAAAATTTAAACTAAATAAAATAAATAAATAAATAAATAAAAATAAAACTTTACAACTTGGGCCACTTTGACAATTTGGCCTGATTTTCAACTAAGTATGGGTGGATTTCTTGATTGGGCTTGGAATCTTCTTATTGGGCCTCGCCTTCAAGAATTTGGGCTTTTGTGACTCGTATCACTTGTGATCGGTGTAAATCACACACCTCTCACCGTACAGATAGTGACGCCAAATCTTCAGTGTGAAGACTACGACAACTCACTCTAAATCATGAGTCAGATAGTTACACTCACGCGACCTCACTGCCTCGATGCATAAGCAACTACCCTACCCTCCTACATTAGCACACAACCCATTTCCTTATAATAAGCATCACTGTAGACCACATACACTTTATCGGATACCAGTTATGTCAACATAGGCGCTTTGGTCAATATTGACTTTAGCTTCTTGAAGCACTTCTGCCTCTTAACAGTCCACTCAAAGGCAATGTTCTTTTGAAGGAACTTTGTCAAAAGAGTAGCAATGCTTGAAAACCCCTCGAAAAAGCGACGGTAATAACCAGCTAACCCCAGAAAACTCCTGACCTCAGAAACGTGTAAATAAATCTCTACCGAGCCTTAATCTCTTGGAACTCTCTTACTCGGCTCCTCAACTCCTCAATCTCGTCAATTAATTACACGAATGTGAGGGTCTGAGCTTAAAAAGCTCAGTTAATGTTAATAATACAACGAGTAAATTAGCACCCAAATCATGCTTAAATTGAAACCAATCAAATACAAATTTTCAATCACAATATCAATCCATAATAATTCAATGTCATATGTCAACCATGTATCAAAAATCATAATTAATCATGGCATATAATCATCAATTTAACATATAACATTTTATACATTAATATTGGCTTATACAATCATGGCTTAATCGTGGGATCATACATCGAATAAACGGATCTCCTTACTCCCAATAAGATTTAGAACCAGCTTCAGATTGAGCGGGTCCAGGCCACATGCTCCTTTATATCGCCTCAAATCAGTCCCATTGAGTGGAGACACAAGCTCAACACTCCCTTATCTACTCCAAATCAGTCCACCTAGAGCCTCATTGCTCACAAATAACATATCAATATAGTGAGTACTCACAAATCCTATGGCATGCCAACTATATCCAATGGATCTACCATGCTATAATGCCAATATAACCAATCAATCATAACATAATTTCAATCAATAATGTGCTCAATTTAATGTGCCAAAATGCATATTGAATAATTTAACATAGCCATTTTAACATCAAATTAAATGTAGCATACCAATTACCTATTATCAATGTTCATTTATCAATTGAAATATCAACATACCCTAAACCAAAAACTCCAGCAAGCTTGCTTAGTTCACCATTATAATCAATCAAATCAAGCACATAAAATCACTAGATGCTCACTTAAATAATTTAAAATTTAAATAATTTAAAATTTCGTCAACTAGGCTACATGGAATTATCACTCAAATTTACCTTACTAGATTTGTATCATCAAGTCGAAAACTTGATTCTTTACAAAATTGATCACTCCAGCCCTCCTAATCACTTCTAAACATCAACAATAGACCAAATAAACATATACTATGCATCAGTTTAACATTTAAATCGATTTCACAAAAATTTAGAAAATCGACTCATGAAGACAATAAAATTCAAATTTCTTTAAATTACCTTACAAAACATGTTTAATCTTGATAAATAAAATCAAAAACCTTCTAATAGATCCATTTTGAGTTGGAACATCCATTGATTTGTGGATTTCCTCTCAAAATTCAAGATCCACCATTAAAGCACCTTAAGCTTATGAAGAAGACGACATTGATAAAAAATAATGTAATTATCACTCAAATAATGTAAATATGCTTCTAATAATCATAAAAATAAGTTTAGAAAAATAACTACCTTTGATTCATTCTAAATCCTTTGATTGAAAATCTTAATTCAAAAATCTTGAGAAATTTTAGAATATTTTTGGCTACTTTTGTGAATAATTTCGGGTGAAAAGAGAGTATTTTGAGAAGGAAATTTATTGAATCTATTATCTGATGATAGATTTTTAAAACCATGTGAAGAAAAAAACTTTTATAGTTATCTAATCTGATGTAAATGGTGTTAAAAGTAAGCTAGATGCATTGTGTTTAAAACTGAAACAACGTACCAGAAATTTAAAAATTAGGAAATTTCTCAATGACCACTCCTACATTTCCATCACTTTACCAATTGATCGTTTCCCTCTAAAATTACGAATTTAATGGTTTATTTCCCAAATAAATACTGCAAAATTTCTCTTATTTTACAATTAAATCTAATTTAATTAATATTTAAATTTAACTCAAATTAACCTCCAATAAAAATAATTTTAAAATTCTTTCTCGACAAAAATTAATTATTTTCACTAATACTTATTTAATTTGTTTAAAATTAATTTTCCAAAAATAATTTTATTGTTTCAGATTATTGTTTAATCGGTTATAGATGAAATTGACCTCCCAAATTAAATTAAAATTACTATTAACTCGATAAATTCCTAAATTCACGCTCGAAACCCAAAAAATATACCCAGAACTACTAGACCTGGTTTAGGGATATTACATGGTTAGTGTTTGCTTTAGAATTAGTTGGATTGGGTTGAGTGTAAATAATCCCTAAGATTGACTACCCTATGAAGTGATCTAGGTAGATGAGATTAAAGAATAGTCTACTGAGCGTTTCTCAACTTGTCCCGGTTTGAACTGTGAGGTCGAAATATAAGTAGGTCCTTCCAACTAGTTAATTTAGTTAGAGGCTGGAAGGTAATAACTAGTTTAATTACAAGCTAATTAATTAGAACCCTAAGTTCAAGGTTAATTATGAACACTGAAGCGAGTTGATCTTCTATTTGCATAATTTGGGTGTTTTCGGTTGTTTATTTTGTTTTCTTATTTTTCTATTATTTTTATTATACTATTATTTTTTGAATTACCATACTATGATTTTTGATGATTACTATTTAGAACCTTTAGTGTAGAAGTGATTATTAGTTTAATTCAACCTCCCTTGGGTATGATACTTAGTATACTTTCGTGTTCCGTTGTAACAACTATATTACAACTTGACCTGTATAATTGCGGACATTGCTTTATTTTCTATCTTTTTGTTGCAATATTTTCAGTCTTGATGTTCACACGTCGAGACATAGGTCAAGTTGCTGGTGTTGTTGCTGGGGAGGCTTTAGCATTAGACTTTGTCTTAATTTCTGCATATTAATAGGCTAAGTAGGAAATTTTAAATTTATAGATACAATCTTTTTTTTGTTATTTTATTTCTCTCCTTGTGTGCTAACTTAATTTCTCTATCTTTGATTTTAGTGTATGACTTGGAGTAAGGACACCCTTATCGGGCCACACTCAAATTCAGAGAGAGTAATTAGACGTAATCGTGGATAGTAGCATATGCAAAATAAGCCACTAGCTGTAGCTGACCAATCACGTGAGAATCCACTCTTTGAAGATCCACCAGAACTGCAACCACCACCACCAGTATAGATAGTGCCACCCATGGCTCAACACAAAAGAACTCTATGCGATTATGCGCTACCCACTTTAGATGCTATGCGAGGCAACATCGATAGGCCAGAAATCAAAACTAATAATTTTGAAATTAAGCTGACCATGATCCAAATGATACAAAATAATTTATAGTTTCGAGAAACAATGATGGAAGAATTGGATCTGCATTTAAAATGATTTCTCCAACTCTATAATACTTTCAAGTTTAATGGGGTCATTGATGACACTATTTGTCTTCAGTTGTTCCCCTTTTCATCATATGATAAGACATTTTCTTGGCTGGATTCGTAGGCTCCAGGTTCGATTATGACATGGGATGAGCTTGTAGGATGGTTTCTGCACAAATTCTTTCTAATTAGTAAGACCGTCCAGGTAAGATGCAAAAATGCAAACTTTAAACAGATAGAGGGAGAGAATTTGTATAAAGCTTGGGAATGCTTCAAACTACTACTAAGAAAGTGTACACATCACGATATGTTGGGATGGCTGCTACTGTAGATTTTTTATAATGGTCTAGATGAGAACTTATGATCTAGGTTAGATGGAGCATCCAGAAGGGCCTTTATGAACAATACATAAGAGCGAGCCTATCAGTTGATTAAAGACATGGTTATGAATTTGTACATGTTGCCCAATGAGTAATTTACGTACAACCCAAGGCCACCAACGGTTAAAGTGTCCACGAGGAGGACAAGTATCAATAGATTTTGGATAAGCTAAATCGTTTGGAAACTATTGCCACCAGACCACCAATAAATCAATGAGCTTATAACAGTGGCTACTATCTTAAGAAAAATCGGAATTGGTGAAATATTTAGGGAATAGGGGTAGAAATCCCTATTCCAACACATACAGTCTGGGTTGGAAGGATTATCCCAATTTAATAGGTGCAGTCTAAGTGCACCAAAACCCACACTCAGTTGGCTGATATTTAGGACCAAATTTGCTAGATGATGAGTATGATGCAAAGGTAAGTTGGTACTGGCATTCCTAATAATACAAAGAACAACCCTCGTAGAGATGGAAAGAAGCAATTGAAAGCAATTGTGCTTTGTTCAAGTATAGTTTTTAAAACTCTGAGTGAACCCATCCAAAAGAATTCAAAAGAGGGTGAATCAAAATATATTATAGATGACATCCCCATCAATGATGAGCCTATACAAAATAATAATGTGGTAGTTGAACCAAAAACTGAGCTAGGAATTGAGAAATGTTCCGAGCCTGTGATGAAGAGCATAACATTCCCATCCAGACTAAAAGAAAGACAATAAAGGGAGGAAGCAAAATTTGTAAGTTTCCTTAACTTGTTTAAATCCCTTAATGTTAATTTACCCCTAATTGAATTAGTTGAGAAAATTCCTAAATGTGCTAAATAATTAAAATAAATAATGGCTAGGAATAATAAAACAAAGAAAGGGGAAAAGATCAACATAGATGCCTTATGCAATGCAATCATTACTAGGAAGATACCCTAAAAACTGAAAGATCTGAGTAGTTTGATGATTTCCGTAGAGATAGGGGTCATGAACTTCAGAAAGGCCTTATGCGATTTAGGGGCCATTATTAACTTAATGCCTCTATCTACTTCTGGAAAACTCAGACTGGGAAGTTGAAAGTTACTTCTATTACAGTGTAATTGGCCGATAGGCCTTTGATACACCCAAAAGGTTTACTTGAATCTGTATTGGTGAAGGTGAGAAATTTTATAATCTCGATAGATTTTGTTGTCCTGACTTTGAGGAAGATTAGGAGATTCTCATTGTAACACCCCTAACTCGTTTCCGTCGCTAGAATAAGGTTACATAGCATTACACTACAAAATAGAACATTTAACTTCAAAACAGATCAACGAATCAATTGATTTCTTTCAACCATCCATGTTAGCTGAACTATGACATAATGTTACTCTTAATAAAGTTTGCAAATCATACCATAAATTTTTATCTCTTTAGGAGAGCTAAACATGCATGAAAGTTTAAGTCTTTAGAATTGACTTAGTAATTTCTTGTAGCAAAATGCTAGGAAGCATGAAATTTTGAAAATGACTTAGGAAAACTTTTGTTTGGACCGATTGAGCCTTTCAAGCCAACCTTAATGAATATTTATCCCTTGAAACCCAACTTTGAGACTGTATGGCCTAATTTATTTTGAACCTTTGCAATATTTTACCATCACTTCTCTCATAATTATCTTTAAATTATCCCAAACACTAGACTCAGTCTATCTAGAATATTCTTTGAAAATAAGTTTGGGGGAGTTGAAAAGAAGTATTAAATGCTAAAAAAAAGTGTAGTACATATAGTAATGTGCTTGAAGAAAAAAGAGAAAGAGCATATGTACTTGAAAGAAATAGATGTACAAAAGAGCATGTAAAAGCAAAATGAGTTGGTGTATTGAAGGTACTTATTTTGAAGGCCCGATGCAAGTTGAGTCTAGGAATTTTAGATTAAAATTATCTATCTTTTACCTACCCCTAGCCTAGCCACATTACAACCTATTTAAAAGACCTTTCAATTCAGATTTTTTGTGCTACCTACATTAGTGGAGAGAAATTGCTAAGTTCAACATATAAAGACATAAGTTAAACTTAGTGATTGCAATTTAGTCTTAAATAAATGAATAAAAATTAAGTGGTAAGAATTAGTATGTCTTTATTAAGAAAACATTTAGTCTATTCTTGCTAACATGATAACAATTGAGAATAATACGAACAATTTGTATACTTGAGTTGCATAATTTCAAAATTTGTGTTCTTGAGCATAATTACACTAAATTTATAATTGTGGGGGAAATGTATTCTAAAGACATTTTTCAATGGTAATTTCAAGCACTTCCTCTTTTCAATTGTGCATTACTCGGGATGAGCACTGAATTAAGTTTGGGGCTATGGAAACATAAAAATATATAGACTTTTTCAGCACCTTTTGAGCTCTAATTTATGCAGTTTCATAGTAAATTTTGTCGAAATTCACACTTTAATTATAAAATAATTAATTTGCACTTAAATTATTAACATATTGAATTTTAATTATTTTTTATAATTAATTTTCACAAATTTGGTTTATTTTCGATAGTTTTACACAATGTGAAAAATGGCTTGGTAGGCATCTCGAAAGGCTTGAACCATTGGAGAAAGTTTTACATCGAGTAAACCAAGAGCAAGGCTAAAAATTTTTCCACCAAGGGACGATCCAAATTGTGATTATTTTATATACTTTATATTTAATTTTTATCCAAAGTTAATTGGGTTAAAAATTAATATAAAGCCTGAAGGAGAAAGTGGTCCAGTATGCTAAGAAGAGAAGACTGATCCACCAAGCAAATTGCTAGCCCAAAATCGTCCAATAAGATGACTCAATTAGCTGATTTTTGCTGATTTTTATGCTGGCAAAACAGCCTTCAAAGTTTCCCTAAACTCCATTCAAACCCTTCCACTTTTCGTGCCTTCAAACTTGCTTGTTGTATGGCCGACCAAGGAAGAGTCTGTGGCTAATAATTATTTTATATTTTTAGGAGCCATCCACACCTATAAATACACACCTTTTATACCTTATTCAACACACCTTCATTTCCCACACATCTCTTTCTCTTTCACTTACTTTCTCTCTCCCATTTCCATCCTTATTTTCCCATTTCCCTTGTCGATTTCCCTCTTGGGAAAAAGTCTTCTTCCTCCTTAGAATAGAATCGTTCAATTATTCGTAGAGGCCTCGATTCAACACAATGAGTAAAAAAAGAAAAAAAGAGAAGCGCACTAGTCTGGCTTTAGAGAAATACTGGATTTTCTTCTTAGTTCCCTTCTCTTTAATTTTCTTAGTTATGTTGTGATCATGAATATGTATAATTGTTATTTTGTTGTTCTTGTTCTAATAAAAAAGACTTAAATTAATTCGTGTTAGATTGATTGTATTCTATCCACTTGAATTATTAAAATCATGTTTGTGTTGTTATAGGCCTTGGTGAGTTGTTCAATTAAATAAAATCATGCTTATGTTATACATGCATTATAAAATGTAAGGTAACAAATGAATTCATTATTAAATGTATTGAAATTATAATTAAATGACACAATATTTAATTGGTGCATGTTTAATCTTCTAAGGTAGCTGAAGGTTAAATTAGCAGTGGTATTAAACGGTACATTAGCCTTACATAACTTGCAAGATAATTGTGATTAAATTGTTTCAATATAGAAATATGTTGTTACCTCACTTAATCTTATATGTGCTTATGAAGATTGATTAATTGTTAAAATTGACATTGAAAAATGTTCAAGAGATTGGTTAATTTAGTATGTATTTGCAGTAGTTAACAAATTACCAAGTTGCCGTGAAAATATTCATAACAACATGAACATGGGTTTAGTAATTATAAGTTAAGAAATGTAATCAATCTAACACAATTATGTCATATTGATTAAAACTCCTATTTTTGAAATTGTGCTTTGGAATTTTTAATTTTTGTTTTTATTACCTAGTTAATTTTTAGTTTTTAAATCACTTCTTCAAAACAACATATTTTTCCTATCACCGAAGTGTTTGATTTACATTTCATAAATATTTTTCTTTCACAGTCCATGTGGGTACGATAACTCGACATTTACTTGTCACATTATTACTTGATACGATTGTGTACACTTGCACATTTTCGTTGTTCCAACGACATGAAAGTCAATGGTGTCAGAAAATGTGGTTTCAGAACCCCAATTCCATAAATTGGTCTCGTAAATATTTTTATAAAATATTTACGAAGTTATATTTGAAGTGAATTGAATTTCGGGTAGGTAATTTCGTTGAATTAGAGCTTAATTTAAGTACAAGGACTAAATTGCATAATTGGTAAAACTACAATTTACTAAGGAGTTATTGTTAGAAATTAAATAAAGGGATTAAAATAGTAAATATTCCAGAAAAATTTTATGCATGACTAGCTAATGAAATATGTATGTATGTTATATTATTTATAATAGGTTAATTAATTTATAAAATGAAAAGTTATAAAAAATAAAAAAAATGATACAATGTTGATGGATGGTAAGATAAAGCCTTTTTTTCTCTTTTCATCTTCATCAATTCAAACCCAAGGAGAAAGGGAAGAAGCACGCACAACCTTAGGGATTATTTTTCAAGTTTAAATTGGTTAATGCAATTTAGTCCTTTTCTCGTAATTTTTATGTTTTTGAAATCTCGGTAATATAAGCTAATTGACCCATGTTGAATTTTTGGTATTTTTAAAGAATTAAGAAGTTTCCATTGTTAGATAGTTGAAGCTTTTGGTGATATTTTGATAGATTTTAAACTTAGAATTAATAGAGGACTAAATTGTAAAGTCAATTGATGATTTTGTGCAATAGGGAATAAATTGCAAAAATTTCAAATTTGGTGGTAAAAATGTGAAATAGGAAGCTAAGTTTGGCCTAGAGTGAAAATGATATTAAAATTAGAGGTTAAATTCGAAAGTTATGTTAGTTGTCGTTTTATTATGTTTTTTTTAATTCGTAGCTAATGTCGAACCGAATTCCTTCAAAAAGAAAGGAAAAGATAAAGTTGTCGACGAATAGCTCAGAGTATACGGTTTGTATTTATATAATTTAAACTCTTTGTAAATTGCGACATTCTGAACTGTTTGTGCATGGCAAGGAAATGAGGTGAGTAATTTTGTTATAATGAGATGAAATGGAATTGAATTGAATCGGTGGATGTTTTGAGGAGTAAATTGAATATTTATGAAAACTGTATATATATTTATAAAATGTGAAATTGAATATATATTGAGATGAGGTATTGCTGCCATATGTTCAATAAATGTGTAAATGATGAAAATAAATGTGAATTGAGATATCAGTTGATTGTGAAATATGAAATGAATACCCTATTAATTGTTCGGGCAAAGTCGAATATAATTTTCATGCCATAGGATAGGAAGAGTTTAGGGTTACTTCAACTACGAGTCGATGAGACACTGGGTGCCAATTTGCTTTGGTTTAATCGATGAAACACTAGGTGTCAAATTTAATTATAGTGATGGTCGCAACTACTTTCTTCGGATTTATCCGATGAGGCATTGGGTGTCAAACTAGTGTGTTGGTTGGATCTGTGTATTCGTTTGAGTCTGACTCGTGTTAATAGGGTAAGTAAATTTTAAACTCAAAATAATTACTTTGAAATGACAAATGATATTGAAATGGCAATGCTATTGAAATAGCAAATGTTATCGGATGAAATGAAATGTGAAATTGAAATTAAATAGTGAATAGATATGTGATTAAGGAATGGTGTTGAATTATGTATGAAATGAATTGAACTATGATTGATATGATCATCGTATACATGAAATTAGATTTGGGTACCATATCACATGTGAATTGCATTTGCCATGTATTAGTATTAGTAAAATGTATTTGATAAAATAATGCATATATAAACTTGCACATTTGATCTGAATTTTTGCATAGCATCATCTAGTATGAACTCAAGCATTTAAATGCATTATATTTTGCTTGTAATGTTCGGATTATAGAAATACCACTGAGTTATACTTAACGTACGAGTTTGTTTTCTCTGCACATGATAGGTACTTAAAGAATCGATCATCGACTCAGCATTCAATAGCAAATCTCGAACTCAAGTGTTGCTAATGTATTTATTTTGATCTTGGCATGTACATAGGAAGTCTTTTGGTTAATGTGATCATTTTTGTATCTTTATGGTATGGAATGTTATGTGTATAAGTGTTTATATATGTGGTTGATGGAAATGGTCAAATTGATGTTATCTTGCTAAAGTAGGTTGGTTATGTGCAAAATGGTTTGTTAGTTGAGAAGTTAATGTGCTAGGTGTGTATTTGGTTAATGCATAGTTGTGATAATGATTGTTGGTACATGGTTTTTTGTCTTGCAATGGATGGCAATATTTGGTGTATGTTTTATAAGTGAATTTGAATGTTTTTTCTTATCTAGGAATGGTTAAGTGATACATGCTTAGTTCAAGTTTGTCAAGAGTTAGTAAGTTCATGTTTATATCTATGCTATGTTTGAAAATGATTTGGTAGTTCAAGTATTTAGGTTATAAAGCTTATATGAAATCAAATGTTGAATAGTTGAATGCTTGAATATTTGATTTGATATTGAGGTGCCATTGAGGCACATTGGTTAGACATTTAGGTTGATTGTGTAGGTGATATTAAGATATGCCTTTGGTTGATATAGTAAACCTGTGATTAGTATGTGATTTGGCCATGAAATGGCCATTTTAAAGATAGGATTTTTCCATTTTTGAGCTAAAGTATCGATATTTTGGCATTTGGTACAAATACTTGACCATATGAATAGTTTTTGAAACTTACTGAATGCCAAAATGGTATCGATATTTATGCAAGTATCGATACTTTTTTGTAAAATATCGATACCTTGTTTTTGTAAATAAATAAAATCTTGATTTGATATCGATACCAAATAAAGTATCTAAATGGTATCGGTACCAAGAAATTAAATATTGATACCAACTTAAAAATGTTTAAATTTTACAATTCAACCCTATTTCATGCTTGGATTTCACGATTAGGTCCATATAGCTTACATATTATTATATTTGATTGTATGTGATTTGATGATAATTAATTGAGATTTTTGTTAATAATTTACATGTAGCTTATTTGGTTAGTAGCATCCTATTACTTGGGTCTAGCGATCAGACAGGGTAAGAGGTGTTACATCTATTGAGTTCCTTTTTACTTTGGGTTTTAAAAACTCTATGATATGGAGTTGTATAAGGTAAATTTTCTTTGCTGAATAAATGTTGATATGTTGTGTATTAACAAGTTAGTGTTCTATGTACATGGTCATGGTCATAGTTAATACCCACCTTGTGTGCTAGCCTAGTACCAAACTATCTGCGATATGTGAAAATGTGGAAAGAAGGTTTATTTGTGATGCCTTTAGTAGCGTATCTTTATTGCAAACTGGATTGGAAGATCACGACCCAACCTTGCAGGAGGACATGTGTTCAAAACGACTATTAATATGAATAATGATATGATTGTGACTGATATGCGATTCTGGTTTATGAATTATGGGTCTGAGGCTGGCACAAGGTTAGGTCACAGGTAAACATACATGATTGAGATAAGTATGCATGAATACTGACATGTGTCTATTGAGGATTTTGCATGCGATGTGTGCACCAGTAAAATGTACTAACAAATTGGCGTAAGTTATTGTAAGGCAGAGTTTGAGAAATGTCCTTATCTTTGATTTGATCAAGAAAAAACCTAATAATCATGTTGTGTCTATTAGGAACTCACTAAGTTCAAATAAAGTTACTCAATTACCTTTCTTTCTCAGGAAATCAAGTAGTAGAAGAAGATCCATAGAGGGGGTTGCGTTAGAGTTGTGTCTACAAATGAGCCACTTGTCTATTTTGTATCATGCATGACTGTTTGATGAAGGGCGTATACCCATGTTTTGTGTTTAACTTATTTTTTTACTTTACAAATGTATTTGTTTTGTCATATAAAGTGCAAATTGACCTTGTTTATATTTTTAATTGCCAAATTCCTCTAATTTTCAGTTTCCAAAACTACCTTTTCCTAAATGTATTCGCCTTTGTTAGCATAGCCTAATTAATGGATGGTTTATTAATTCCTATTACCCGCCTAATCAAGGAATAATGGTTTTAACGTAAAGGGAAATTCTTATAATTTCTTTTCTTGAACTTTGAAACAAGTCAAAGATTTTGAGTTTGTCAGTAACGCCCCAGTTCGTTGTGCAGACTGTTTGGTTGGTTGGTATACGCCATGTCTTCTTAAAGGGCTAAAGGGTGTTACCCTAATAGGCTTGATTGAGGGTATGTTGGTTGTTTGATGTATACAATTCAAAAGAACTTGTCACTAGAATGAGATAAGTGGAAGGACTTAGGTTGGATTGCCAAGAAAGGGATAGATCGTGACGGATAAGCTAACGAAAGTAAGTCAATGAGGGTATTCATTTGGTTGTTTGATGAATCCGACAACAACACTTAAAGCTTTTGATCATTGAACTTCACTAATATGTTGTATAATATATATATTAGTCTTTTCATATTTTGGAACTTATTTGCATTATTTTTATACGAGTAGGGTTCAATCCTATAGGAGGTGAAGTATGTTAAGTACTTAGTGTTATTTGTCAATGTGGGTGATTAAATTTGAGGATAAAGTAGTCGACACCCCAAAAAAACTTAATTTTTTTTTTAAAAAAGAGCTTGTGTCGCGACATTGGGTTCTTAGTGTAGCAACACCGTATCCAGTAAATGGATTTTTCAGGGGCAATGTCACGATAATGAGAATTGGTGTTGCAACATCGAGTCGGGTCTGCAGCAAAAAAAACCAATTTTGTGATGCGACCCACCGATTTTAACCTTTAAACCAATTCTTCATAAAACCCTAGTATAAAACATATTTACCCTCACTTAAGCCCTCAAACATCTTATTAGTCACCTAAACTCTCTCAAAACTCTCTTCCCCACTGATTTTATTGTGAAAGACTGCCATTGATTTTCTTTTCTTTTTTTGCTACTTTACATCTTTTCTTTTTTTCTTTCTTTGTTTTATTGCAGGTACTAAAGAGTTTGCAATCCAAAAGGAACGATCTTGCAATAACTTCAAAGATATCAACGAACAAGGTTAAGGGTTCTAAAAGTTTGCAATTGCTGATATTATTTTATCGATATTAGATTTTTAGGTTATTTTGCTTAGTTATAAATTTGTGGTCAAATTAGTATAAAATTTGAACCATGGCACCTAGTAAAGTAAGAAACACCACAAATGTAGAGCCATCGACTAATATTAAGACCAACTGATTTAGAAGCTAATAAGTTGAAAAATACATCTTAGAACTTCAAGGTAAAACTTTTATCCAAGAACGGGGTTTTGATCCATCGATGACCCTATGTAACAAAATTTGGGAATTCGTGTGTTACCATAGATGCACAAATTTTTATTTAACCCCCAAAGAATCGGCTGTTATCCTAGTAGTCCAAGAATTTTACGCGTATTTGAAACAAAGAGAAATGAATAGATCACCAAATGACATCCAATCGTAGGTAATAGTTAGGGGTAATGATGTCATTGTCACTCTCTGAGCTATATGAAAATTTTATGGTGCTCCATTCTATATGTCTGATTTTCTCGAAAATACTGATTTAACTCTTTATAAAGATATAAATATGGACAACATTGTAAATTACTTAACTAAAGGGAGAGGCGAGTGGAAACGCCAACCTAGCACTAATCTTCCACTTTCGTTTAATCAGGCAATGATGTTCCCCACTGCAAAAATGTGGATGCCATTTTTGTGCACTCGAATTTCTCTGGCTTTGAATGTATCTAATGTGGAACAACCTATTTTTCAATGGTACCAAAAACAGTGGTTTTGGAACCCCATTCTTCGATGATTGAGTCCGTAAATATTATTAATTAATATATACGATTTAATTACGATATTATATTGAATATTTGTCTGACAAATTTTTTAATTGAATAGTTAATTATAAGGTACACTTGTTTTAACCCTAAAGTCAATAGTGTTTGAAATAAAGTATCGGGACCTCATTTTTGTAAACCGAGCCCGTAGATATTTTTATTAAATATTTACGGAGTTATTGTATAGATGAATTGAACTTTGGATAAGTAATTTTTTTAAATTAGTGACTAATTAAGGTACAATGACTAAATTGTATAAACCATAAAAGTTAATTGCTAATGATTTTTATTTTTTTAAGGACTGATGTAGTAATTAGTTAAAGTCTAAAGTGGTAAAATAACCACTTTTTTATTGTGGTAATCGGTTGGTGAATATTAAAATGTATATAAGGTTATAATTTTATAATTAAAATTGTAAAAAGGATTAAAAAAATTAGATAATAAAACTTTAAGTGCATGGAGAGAGAAAGATGATCTTTCTCAATTCTTCCAACATCGAAACCTTAATTAGTTCAACAGGGAAGAAAAAATTCTTAGGGTTTTAATCTTTAGTCCTTCAATTTGGTAAGTTATTCAAGTTATTTTCTTGTAATTTTCATGTTTTTGAGATCCAGAGAGTTTGATTTAGCTAGCCCAAGGATTAATTTGTGAAAATGTTAAAATTTCTAAAAGTTACCATTGTTGAATCTTAAAGATTTTGATACTAAATTGTTAGATTTTAAGCTTAGAAATGAAAATGGACAAAGGGACTAAAGTGTAATAAATTCAAATTTGGCATGATTTTTTTTGTAAATATAGCTTTTGGTGGTCTGTAAAAGGATGAAATTGAGATCGATTTTGAAATTGAAGCTCAAATTTGAAATTTATGACATTTTCGGTTCTAAGAACTAAATTGAATAAAATGTAAAAATTTAGGGAACATTCAAAAATCAAAATCAAAATCAAAATGTCATATGCATAAATTTAAGTATTAAAAGATATTTGGAATTGATAAATTGAAATTAAATTATCATATAGATCAAGATTTGAATCGAGTTGAGGATAATTGGGAAAAAGGGAAAATTACTAACTAGTCCCTATGATTCAACTTGTTTGATGAGTTTTGTCAGGTAAGTTCATATGGTATACTTATATTTAATTATTTTATGTACTTGAATTATAATCTTTGTGTATGTGTGTATGTAATTTGAGTTGTTTACAAATTGGTACAAAGAGGTGAGATAAAGACTGAATTGTAAAGAAATGGTTGAACGAGTTAATTGTGCCTGAGTGAACGTATTAAAGGATAGGATACGATTGGAATGCCAATAGGGTTAGTTGGGTGCTTGTTTGGGTTGGTGCTTGTACGGGTTTGCACTTTGGTGTCTTCTGGTGTGGTGTAGTTACCCGTATATCTAAATTTATTTATTATAGTTAATTGGGATATTAGATTAATTAAAAAGGGAAATGACAGATAAATGTTACTAGATTATGCTCAATTGACTATATGAATTTGGAATGATATGAATGATGTGCATGTTTGATGTTTCTAATGGAATGGCACCGAATTGAATTGTAATGTCAGATTAAAATGTTATATGATTCATATATGTTGATCTCACTTTACTGTTGTGAAATTGAATGCAGGATAATATTGTAGTTAGCTAATTCTTTATGTTAATTGTGAATTAAGGTAAGTTTACTGCTTTAAGACCTATGAACTTACGAAGCATTCGAAATGCTCACTGTGTTGTTGTTTTCTTTCCTATAGTTTTCCATTTGCAGAATCCTATTAGTTGGATCATCTTGGGGCACACACTGTCTAGTCGCCGAATTGGTAGCCTTTTGAATGTTTTGTCTGGTTGTATGTGGCAAGTATATAGGTGTTCTAACCATGTGAGTTACTTTGACTAGATAACTTTTCTGAACTTAGTTAATATTCAAATCATGATGTGATAATGTTCAGGTATATGGATGTATGTTTTGGTAACCTATGTGACTTTGTGTTTGATAATTAAAATGGCAAGATATGTATGAAATGTAACACCCTATACCTGACCCGGTCGTCGGGTCCGGATACCAAGTGTCACAATTAACTCTAGTTACTTAACCGCAAATCTAACTTGGTTTAGTTATAACTTTAATGACATCAAGATTAATCCAACTTTACCACGTAACTATACTATGATATCTTTAATTAACAAGATGATTCAAAATAGGACTACAAATAAATTTCTACAAGTTTTAAGGTTCTTACATTCGATTCACTTTAATGAGCATAAACAATTAATTACATTGACTTAAAGATAAAGAATTCCTTGTGAAAACACTTAATTAACCCCTGAGGCGTAGCCTTTACAGATGACCCTCTATACACATGAAACAACTTCAATGCCCATCACATGAATTTGGCGGTGTCTGGGTTGGTCCCTTCCTACAATGACTCCGACAATCTTTGATCCTGTATACAAGGCAGTACAGTCATAAGTTCAGCTGAACTTAGTGAGATTTTTTGCTGTAGTAATCATAAAAGATTCTAGACTTTTTGGGACATAAGAATAAAATCAAAAAATTTAAACTCCCTAAGTATTTAGGGGATTCTGTAAATTTACTCGCTTAGACGATTCCTTGTTTCTCTGAGATAACCGTTAGTGGGCATATCCATTAATTTAGTCATAAGTGTGCTCCTCCAAATAACCATTTCTTCTGGGACTGGACCCTGTCCAGCTTCAGCTCAAATTTCCATTTTACATTTCTTGGTCTAACTCATTAAAGATAAGCATACACGTGAATATATGGATTAGCGACTACTATTGGCGAATTGTAGATATCTCACAACAACTGTGGGTTCTCACTTAAATCCCTTCATTCCATACCAAACTTAATATAAACTGATTTTATTACCCTAGCCATTATCTTCTTATGATCTAGCCTATCCGGATAGAGGGTGGAGTGAGATCCAACCCACCAGAATGGTAGGGGTCCTCATTGACTTAGCCACTGGCATTGTGATAGTAAGTCCTACGAGACTGAAGTAAAAAAGATGGGGTCTATCTAGGACTAATCAAGTTTAATATGACGACCAAGGAAGGCAAAACAAAAGGGTCTTTTGGGTGGTAGGCAAGACGACTACCTCATAAGTCCAAAGTGGAAAGAGAATTTATATTGCTAACTAACCACTCCGTTATGTGACTAATGTTTCAAAAAAAATGAGTGGAAAGATGTTCAGGGAGGGAGATGGATGAAGGTAAGAATTGACAAAAAGAAGGGGCAGAGTCCACAGTTATGATGAGCCACCTGATAAACTATCAAAACTTGTCGAATGGTTATAGGATCAGCCAAGCGAAGGTCGCCTAGTGGTCTACCCAGTTATAGAAAAGTTAAGGGAATGCACTAAGGACCACTATTTCAGATTGAGAGAAACAGTCCCAAAAAGATCAATGAGTTAAATTTGTTTAGTGCTCTTTTTATTATCTTGACAAGTTTGGGGATATTTTGTGTAGTAAAGAAACTCAATAAGTGTAACATCCTATATCTGGTGGATCTTAAAACAAGGCGTATAGATGTGAAGTTTTACGTTTTGGTACACTTAGGTAGTCAGTCTGCCATTTATAAGCTTCTGGCGAGCTAATGTTTGGCGCATAGAGTACATCCATAAAAGTATTTAAGGGTTTATTCTCATAGTATTCTTCAATAGAAGAAATAGTACAATAAACAAACAGTACGCATCAGAGTTTTTGTTGTGCATAATGCACCTACTAAGTAAATGTTATAGTAGTAAAGGGTTGAAATGTCTCCATGGCTATGCCATATATGAGTTATCGCCATAAGTTATGGTACGCCCAATTTGTTCGAATGATGTGTACGTGGGGTTCTGTAATATGATTGATTGAGGGTCAACTGAATGGTTTGACTGATCAAATAGCATCGATATCTAATTTTCTTTTATATTTTCTCTTTTTCTTGTAAGACATTAAGGGGACAACTTCTATATGCTTTTGACACTTCTCAAGGTCCATTATCAGGTCCTGGGTGTATATATATATGGTGAGAAGGGATCGTTTGGATGATTTTCCTTCCTTCAACATTACTCTCTTGTTATTCTTCTTAAACTTAAATGTTATTTTCTTCTGTATTAAACTGGAAGCTAAGGTTTTAAGCTAATCAATGGATATTCCACTTCTTATTGTTGCTGCTACTGCTTTGAGAAGGATGATCGAGATTTGAACTCCAAGCTACAATATAGGTGAGTGTCAGGTGAGCCTCTACCCTGATCCTACATGTTAACTATTCAAGTAGGAGATACATGATGAAAACATCTTGAAAATTGGTAAGTGTGTATGCGAAGTATTGTAAAGATTTTGAATGTGTAAGGATGATATGTATGAGGCATTGTTTGAATAAGAAGTTAAATGGTACGTATGCAGGTGAAATCTAATATGAGAAAGTAAGAATCAGTTAGGTATGTGATCAAATTTAGGTAAGTAACTTTAGAGTAAAACATCCATTTTTGATGCCTTTGGTAAGACAATTATATTTCTAACCAGACTGGTATATCATGATATGAAGATATGTGTAAGCCCATGTGGTAGAGACCCATGGCATTATATGATAAGTAAAACACTCATGGTGATGCCTCTAGTGAAATGAAGACTGGACTGTCAAATCTCAACATGAGGATGTGTAAGTCCTTGTGGTTGAGACCCATGTTGTAATATGATAATAAGAACATTCATGGTGACGCCTTCGATAAGATGTAAACTGGACTGGTAAATCACGATATAAAGATATGTATAAGTCCATGAGGACGAAATCGATGGCACCTTCTGTGAAAGTCTATCGAGACAGTAAACACGTGGTTTTGTGTTATGGCTGTGTGGTGTGATTTGCTAAGCCTTGGTGGCATATTCTGTATTGCCTTTGTGACGAATCCTGTGATGCCTATGTGGCATATTTGGTGATGTCTGTGTGGAAGATTTGGTTATCCACCTTTGTGGCAAGATCAAGGTAAGTTCTGAGATTTTTCAATAGGTAATTCTTTGATAAAGATATGATATGTTTGAATTTAACTTGGTTTGGTTAGTCTTGTGATGAAATTGACTAAGTCTTAAAGGGTGTTTCCTGAAAAAAAGTATGTATATGTATTTTTAAAGAAGGAATCCACCATAGTAGCTCATTAGTATAGGATATTGGCGTATTCGAAGTTATGAAAGGTATAAGGGTTCGTTGGTCTGAGTTTGTCTATGCTACGTAGGGATGAAATCTGAGTTATCTAGTGTCTGTCGTATTTAAATAGATTTTAATTTCTCATTTTGGGACCATTTGGAATCTGAGTTGTTTGTCAACTAGGGCATTCTTATGTATGCAAAGTTGGTGTTTGGAATTCTTCTGGATGATCTGTTACGTTTCATTATCAGTATAAGTTTGATTTGGGTTTGATTCAGGATATGATCTAATCGGTAGTATGATAGTTATCAAATTTAGAATGAGTACTCACCAAATGTAAGATCAGTTGGTAATTATCTGCCAAATAATAGTATAGGTGAATATTCTTGGAAAAAAATATTAAATGTTGTTCGAAGAGGAATCCGTTGACAGTAGGCTCTGTATAGATATTCTTTTGAGAAGTACCAATGTTTTCCTTAGAAGGAATAAGATCTGTAATAACTGGTAAGATATAAAGTTAGTTGAGGAGTGAAGTGAGAATTGGTACGCTAAGTATGGTAGTTGGCGCATAAGCATGTATCCGATATTTGTAAAGTACTCGCCAAAGACAGAGTGGTAATCCAAAATCTTCAAGATGAGGAACTCAAATAGAAAGACTCCAAGGTATTTTGTATTAAAACTCACTAAGTTCGTAAGAACTTACAAAATATTTGTTCATGTTGTTGGTCCTGCTGTAAGAATGAGTTCACTAAGAGGGACCAAGTCAGGAATATGCTAGAGAAATAGCGAGTTGGGATATTATGCATATAGAGGGCCTCTTAAGAGTATGACATATAATTTTCTATGACAAGATAAGTTTATCTTTAATGAACTTTTGCGCTTTAATGCATTATATTATTTTTAAGAGTCTGTTGTATTCTTGAATGTTATCTAATTCTCTTTTGTGAAGAAAGCCTTTATCAAAATAATATGAAGTGTTTTGAAAAAGGGTTATACGTAGATTGTTTAAAAATTTATGCTAAGTGTTTGTATGTCGTAACATTCGATATCTCAACTCAGTGATTTAGGTCGGATAAAGGTTGTTACACTAAGTTCTTTTATACTTACAGAAATTTGACTTATGTTTGCAAGACTCAAAGAGTGGTCGAGGACATTGAGGAGGGAACAAGCCGGATAGATTCAAACGAATGAGCATTTATTAATTTGGTGTCATGCACATAAGAGGGGTTACCTTTAGAGTCTTCACCCAAGAGCCGAATATAATATAATCAAACATTTCCCTTAAGAGTTGGAAAATTAAAAATAGTAAGTTGTATTCATTTAAGGCTCTGGTTGTAAGAATATTTACTAATGAGTAATGGATTTCGTTCTTTAAAATAGTTAAGTTGGAAATCTATAGTTAGAACCAGTCTGGTTTAGTTGGGACACTTCGTACCCGGATTTAGAGATAGGGTTGGGTAAGGGTGTTACATTAGTAGACGAATCTAAACATGTCCTTAGCCTAATCGAAAATGAGCAAACCGATTGAAAGATTAATATGTTGTCTATCAAGTCCAATTGGGGAGATGCTTTTTCTAGGGCATCGGAGCAGATAACTCCAAGAAGATAGAGGCATGGATGTGACTGACTGGACTAACTGTACATCAGACAAGACCCAAGTAGGATAGATCCTGAATTCGTTTATGGATTTACTCACTTGTGACGTTTATAGTGGGGCATACCTAAATCCTTAGTGGATGACGGGCTATGTACGCGTGACTTCTACACTTTGATGAAAGTAAAAGACTTAGTTAGAATATATTAGGAATCGAAAGCTGGTGCGTTGGGTGTACAACTTCTACAATATGTAGCATTTCACAATAGTGGAATTTATAGCCTAAAACATAGGTAAATGATATCCTCTTATTGGTATTACATGCTTGAGGAAAATAAACGTGACCACGGGTCATTCGTCTTTGTAATGGATGACTTGATTACTATTAGATAGTAATTGATTTTCTTGAAGGAAGATATAATGGTTACCATGAGATAAAATAGGATCATATTGGGAGAACAAATATTATCCCAAATAGATTAAGGATATGTTATGAGGGTAACACACTTATGACAATGTCATTGGACGAGCACTGAGTAGTTGCTTACATAATGGTATGTTGTTAGGGAAAGCTCAGTTACAGCACTATAGTGGAATGATTTCATGACAAAATAGGAGAAATTTGGAAACTTAATTATAAATCATTTGAGCCCTAATTACATATGTCAAATCGGTCCCTCCATTAGCTCGTTGAAACCAGAATCGAATTGCGTGTTTGAATCAAAATGAATGGAATGAATAGAAATTGAGAAATGAAAAACATTTAGAAATGATTTTAGTTTTCTCTGAAATGGAGAAATGGAATCATTTGGAAATGAATGTGATTTCTCAAAATGGAAAATGAAAATGAGAAATGATTTGTTTGCAAATGTAAATAGATTACTCAGAAATGATCAAAAGAATACGTTTATGTTTTTGAGCTGTTTCGAAACCCGAAAATAAAAATAAATCATTTAGTCATAATGAACAGGTTGAATTATGAAATATTAATTATATTTTCTCGAAAATTTTTCCAAAGGTAAAATCATCATAATTATACTAGGGCTAAAATTGGAATGAGAAAATTATTTAATATAAAATATTGAAGTATATTTTGGAAAATTGAAAAATAGAATTGAGTTGGATCAAATTACAAAGTACTAGTCAAAAAGTTCAGGAAGTACTCGTAATTAGACCTGATGTGAGAGAGGCTCAAAATCTCCTCATGGTACATGTAAGGGGCGGCAAACCTAGTAGGCATATTAGGGGATGTCGTCCACCCAACTTCTACTCTAAGTAGGAAGTTATTTTTGTATTTGAAACAAACCTCTCTAATTAAATAAGGGTTTTACCTTATCTACCTTCTCTACCTATAAATAGATGGCACCGGTAGGGCTATTTAATATAACTTTAAGATATTGTTACTCTGCCGAAAAATAAAGAGAATTTATTCTCAACTATTAAATATATTTTTCTATAATACAATTTTGTCGGTTTCCATTTTGAAGAGAGAATTTTCCTTTTCACCCTAAAAGGAAATAAAACTTTTTCTAGTTATATATTTTGATTCAATTGGTTCAAGCCCACACTCAGAGCAGCTCGTGATACGAAAATAGTGGAGAAGATCGTTTGGTTGAAAGTCAAAAAACGTTAAGGATCTGCTTATTCGAAAACATAGGTATGATTTCGGGTTAAGGTTTATTGTTATAAATATCACAAATCGGGTTAGTTTTCAAAATTTTAATTTTCTGTTGTGCAAGAAAACTGTTTTTAAATCAGATTTTTTCCAACAATGCAACTATATCTGACTCTGCCCAAACAATTGATAGGGTACTAATTTTCCAATTACGTTATACAATCCAATTCATATATCATTTCACACTCAATGTCATAATCTCATTTCAATTCATCATTTATTCATAAATATCTCATATCACATAACATGTTATATTCCATATTCATATCACATATGATACATGATATATAATTTATAACATAATATTTTCTACTTTATTCAATTTAGTCCCATTTCTCGACATTTAATATCATCCAATTTGAATAATTTTATACGACAGTCATAAGCTTAGCTTGAAAGTCAAGTCATAAGCTTAGCTCGATAGTCAATCATGCATTCAATATGTATATGGATATAAATATAATGATCTTGAATCATAAAAGCACAAATTGAATCCTCTTGTCACTCATCAATGACTCTCGCTTTTCCTTTTTCCTCTCATCGCCTGTCGTCATCCTTAGCTACGTATGATTTCAATAATAAAACAATATCATATTTCATCCAATTCAAATTCAAATAAAAAGCCACACATGTTTTTCATTTTATTCAATTGAGTCCCTATACTCAAGATATGCGTATTTTTTTTATTTAGCATCATATCAAAATCTGATTTCACATTCTTTCGTTATGAACCCTATACTTTTTTTTCCTAGAATAATTTCATGACAATTTTTCAATTTATTCAATTTGATCTCTAATATTACAAAGTTAACTAACAAGCTTATTTAGCTTTACAATTTAGTCGTTATCATGATCTAAGCTTAATATCTATCAAATTCAAGCCTAATTCATCAATTTCTCAACAATGGAAACTTGCTAAAAACTTAAAAAATTGAACAAATTGATACATGAGTAGCTAAATTAAGCTCTAATGATCATAAATCTATAAAAATTACAAGAAAAATGATTGGTTACCTTAAATAAGTGCTAGTCGAATGTATAGGGAAAGTTTGAAGCTTTTTTTCTTTTCAAAAATGGAAGATGGTGCAACTTGAGGAAGAAATATGATGTTTACATCTTTTTCCACTTAATTTGTTATATATATTATGATAATTAATTTAATTAAATCTTTATTATATTAATTTTACTATTGACTAAACTAAGTGAAATATTCATCATCATCCACTAACTCATAGATAACAACAATTAAATAACTATTTTGGTCCTTTGGAAAATTGCTATATAGGTCCCCAAACCTTTTCTAAATTAAAACTCCATAGCGTTTAGACTTCAATTTTTTTCCTTGAGTTCTAATTAACTACTTTTTGGCTAAATTACTTAACAAATTTTTATTACAATTTCATACTAACCTCAAAAATATTCCTATTTTATTTTACAGACTCAATTTATAAAAATAAGGTTTCGAAACTATATTTTTCGACACTATTGAAATGTAGGTCGTTACATCTACCATTCGGAACGCCCCAACCATGCCTAAGGCATATTTCTTTAATTTCCTAGAAGTTCCAAAGCTCAAGGAATTCTCTAGCAAGGATTTTAGCAATCTCATTCTCCTCATCATAATGGAAGCTCTTTTGTTCCAAGGTCTATGTCCTTCCTTGGACTTGAAACCACTCACCAAATCAACATCCCATTAGTCTTACAATCCCTCATCCAAGAGAAGGTACTTTAATACCTTCCAGAGTGTAATAATCTTAAGAACAACCAACCCATCCTTTTTATTAAGAATCTTTAATTGGAGGATAGCCTTAGAATTACCTTCCAGAAAAGGACAATTCTTACATAAGTCTGAAGAAGAAAGGCTCTAATGGAGGGGAAAGTCAAACCTCCCCTTATATTTTAGCTGCTCCCCGACATATTTGGAGCGGTTAATACCTAGATTAATCACCCGTCTGTACAAGATAGTATTCACATGCGGTAAACCTTGCTACTTGGTAAACCACATCAGCCTTTCCCATCTCTTGGTAGTCCCCTCAAATAACATGAAGAAATTCTGAAACCCATTTAGGAAGGGATCCATACCCTTCTCTTTACAAAGAATGATAAAACTAAAAAAGAATCCACTAGGAAGCCTTAGTCAGCTGGTCGGAAGCAACTTCATAGAATTTCAACACCTCCCGTTCAAATGGATAGAGGGGAATAGTGAAACCTCCTCCCTATGCGTGTAAAGGGGACAAGATACCAGGCTACCCTAAATCTTTATCCCAAATGTTGATTAAACGCTCTGATCCCTCAAAACGAAAGAAGTAAACTTAAATGCTCCTGTCCTACAAGAAGAAAGAAGTGATGCTTAAACGTATTCGGTTCCCTAATAGTCTTTTCGATACCATGTTGACATCATAACACTGTTACTAATGGTACCCAATTGCTTCGTATTTCTTTAACTTCCAAGTCACCATTCTAACTAGTTTTTAGTGTATGTTAGATACGGTTATAACTTCATCTTATCAGGAAATAACACGCAAGATTTTATTTCAAATTATGGTAGTAGCAAAAAATTGATATCCAACAGTCTTAGTTTTTTCAACAACTCTAGTCATCTGCGCTATCTCAAATTCAACTCTAGAATTTCTATTAACATAACTTTCAACTATTTGAAACTATGATGACATTTATTTGATAGAATAAAGTTCACATTTTTCTGTAACTATTTCGTCAATGGCAGAGCTGTTATCTAGAAAGATGTGCCAAATCATCTGTAACATCTAGTAAGTCCCAAAAAAACTATGTACCTCTATAATATTTTTAGAAAATTTTGAGTTCACAATTGCTGTAATTTTGTTCAGATCAATACAGATACTTTCACCAAATATTACATATATCAAAAACCCTACTTCTCGAAGTCGAAATTCACATTACTAAACTTTGCATACCACTGATTGACTCGTGAAATCTGTAACATTGTTCTCAAATGTTAATCAGGTTTAGTTTCATTCCTCAAATAAGTTAGAATACCATCGATAAACATAATAACAAATCTGATCAGTTAGAACTGCTAAATTCTATTAATTAGGTTTATTAAATTGGCTAAATGTTCATTAATACATACGGTATTACCAAAAGCTCACATTTTTCATATCAACTTCAGAAAGCAGTCTTCAATACATCTGACTCATGACTCTGAGTTGACAATAACCTGACTAAATTCGTTCTTCAAAAACATCATAACACTTTTCAACTGATCAAACAAGTTAGCAATATTGTATAATGGATACTTGTTCTTTATGATAATTTTATTCAACTGTTGATAGTCAATGTACAATTTCTAGATTCGTTATTTCATTTTCACAACAAGATAGGAGCATTTCAAAGTGATACACTCGGTTAGACAAATCCCCAGTCTAATAGTTCTTACAACTAAGCTTCCAAATCTTTTCAATTCAATTGATACCATTCTGTACGGTTCAATCAAAATCAAAGCAGTTTTAGATGTCATTTAGGTAAAAAAATATAACTTTTCTCTTAGATGGTAAGCCTGACCTTTCTTCATAAAACACATCAACAAATTTCGCTAACTATCAGTTCTTGTTTTGTCTTTATTCCCGGTACTCTTATTTTTAAAATGTGACTAAGTATGCTTCATTAATTTTTCTAATCGATTCTCAAGCTGATATTGTTGGAATACAACTAGTTGCAAAAATCATATCTGTCAGACTCAATATTGTTCGATTCACCACTCTAACATTTCTGTACAATACTCTTTTCTGTCTACAGTCAATTACAACATTTTGCAAAATTAATCAATCCATAGCGATAACTATATTAAATTCATCAAACTATAACAACATCTGATTAATAGGAAATTCATAGCCTCAAATTCTCAGTAGAAAATTTTATATACATCATTAACAAAGACATACTGACATATCAGTTTTATTATTCTAATATCAAGTTCAGTTAACTCTATTGAAAAATTTCTTCCAGTTACTAATGTAGTGCAAAAGTATGAATGTGCTAATTCAAGATCAATTAAAACATTTATAGTAATATCAAAAAGATTAAATATACAACAATGTTATCAAAAGGAGAAACCTCTTCACATGCTCAAATAGCATAGGCTTTAACAAATGCTCGAGTTTTATGTAACACCCTATATCCAACCCGATCGTCTAGTCCAGATACAGAATGTTACAACAACTCACATAACTCATTAACGTTTTTGTTCCAATTTAATTTTTATTCTCAGATGACTTAAGCATTAAAATTTCCTTGCCACTATTAATATTCACGTTTCTAGTTCTAATCGCACACAACCAGAATCTTTTAATGATCTGACAATTATTTATACAATTTGACCTCCTAATGACAAACGGAATTAACTACAACCTTGTGCTGTGGCCTCTGTGGGTGCCCCTCTATACACATAAACAACTACCTCGCACCACCATTGAAACTGGGGTCTGGCTTATTCCCTATTTATTTCTGTGTCTTTATCTAACCTGCATTCAAGTAGAAATTTATAAGTTCGAAAGAACTTAATGAGGTATGGTCATTCACAATTGTTAAAAGCTAATTAAACTCTAAGAAAAAGAGGTTATATGCATAGAGTTACACTCCCAGGATTTCGAGAGGATTTTGTAGACTTTATTGGCAAAGCCAATGTTCCTATTCCATTAAGCCAAAATTTGGCGATATAATTCCCAGCCAGATCAAAACCATATTCTCTTCGAAGTCTTACCCTTTCTATTCATTGATCCCACTTCCATTATGCCCTTCTTGATTAATTTGACACAATCCTTTATTCGCCAATGGAATCAAGTGATGTTTAATGGTGGTTATACAAAGAATCACCCTGATTATGATTCCTTACCCTAATCTTTTACCTTGAAGAAGGTCCTAGACTCGTGCCCATAGTACATGTTCTTTCAGTCCATACTACTAAATACACCAATAGGTAGGGAGTTCCCAATAAACTATCCCTTACCCAGGTATCTCTTGACGATTTCCACCACTGGTAGACCTATCAAATCTTACTAGTGCTTTATGACCCTATCGAATTTTCGCCTATTACTATTTTTTTGTGGACTTTATCAATCGTTCATCCTTGAGTTGATATTTTTTCCCATGAATATTCTTGGTGTCTACTCATTCATTCAACTACACTTTTTGTCGATTTCCAATTTAAGACTGTATCCCATAATAACCTATTCTGTATCTGTTTAATGATAGGGGGTCTACAACTTCTCCGGCAGACTCTTCTTGCTAACACCACCATTATCATCTGGTCTGAGAAACCTCACCTTCCTCTTACACATAACCAAGTTGAAACGCTTCCTAAGCTCTATTCTGTCCCGTGACTTGTCACGCAAGTCTCTCTATAACTTCTTTATTATAAATTGACAGATCTTTTGATTTTTTAATCTGCGTTGTATTTACTTACCCGACAGGCTACTTTGTGTTTATTATCCCAGTGAACTATTCTGTATTTACTATCCCAATGGACTACTCATGTTGTCATAATCAAGCCATGGTCTTACACATATAACCCCATGTTTAATGTCCTAGTAGACTCCATTGGTTGCCATAGTTGAGCTAAGGTTTTCTACCTTATGACCTCTTTTGAGGTGTCACACCCTAGGACATATATACCATTGTCACGGTGTTGCCACATGAGCCTGCAAACCGTTGTTACCGTGTTGCTCTATGAAACCTATAAATCATCGTCACGGTTTCATTCTAGTGAGCCAGTTGATATCATTCCGTCAAACATCTAACATTGATGCTCGAACACCATAGTGTCCCCTCCGTAAGGTTTAAAGCTTCACACATAACAAGTTGTACCCATCAATATTGGATTGCAGAATCTAATGGAACTCCATTTCCCTTTCCATCCACCCATTCCTCCATTTCACCACTTTTACTCCACCTATCCCATCAAATTAAATACCCCAGTACTCCACATACAAAATTACTCATGCATTTCATGCAATCAAAGTACTTAATACATAATACAAAGTTCGACATATTTTTCAGCACCGTAAATATTTGTTTAACATTCAATGGTCATACATACATACACAAACATATTGTATGAGATTATACATTCACAACATGCTCAATCACCACCTTCGTACACAATGACAAACACCGATAACTGAGGATAATCACAATAGAATTCATTTAACATCTAAACCTCATCAACCACCCAAGTCAGAGTACAGACACTTACCTTAAATCCTTTCCCCTCGTTAACTTAGCTTATTCCATATGATAAAGCCTCATTTGTTCTAATAACTAGGCATGACAATCGATTATCGATTAAATCAAAGTTATTCAACCTTAAAACCCATAACTCAATTTACATAAACTTATTAAGAGCCTTACTTTCTCTTTTATCGAATCCTTGACTGTAGAAAGACAAGAAAGCTTACCAGTTACTCGAATTTCCCACTTTCAGACTCAAATTCTCACGACTATGGCTCTATGTAGAGCTCTCCTAAGTTTTCTTCTTCTCAGGAGCAACCGAATAAGAAAAAGCAAGTAAAAGAAAGAAATTTACAGATTAAGTTAAAGAGGATTTTTCTTTTTTGCTAGAGTGTCATCTTTCACTTATATGTCTATATATATATTTTCTATACACGATCTCGCAAACCCTCCTAGACAATCGTCAGCAATCATTATGCCTCCAACTATGGAACTAGTCGATTCCATCCTAAACAAACCATAATTAGAACTCAACTATTTGCGCACCAGTTCACAATTTTCCCAAAAATTTCTAGTAGAGTCCGCAAACTTACCATACGTTCAATTAGGTCCCAAATTTCCTCCCTGAATGGATCGTTAAAGTTATTTATGTGTGACATTTCATAACTAGCAGTTGTATCCTTACTCCTAACTCGGTTGATTCCTACTTTACCATTATTTCTTAATTATTTACCTCTTTGAGTACTAATTATAGGCTTTACACTCTATTCTTTGTTTTGATTTACCTGATTCGGACAATCTCATTTCCAATGTTCTTTGGAGCCATGCAAAATACAAGCTCCACTCTTTAACTGACACTCATCGCTATGATTTTTTCCACAATGATGAAAAACTAGTCTACTCACATTAAGAACACTATCAAAATTGGTTGTTTGTATGGTCTGTGACCTCAAATTACTTGGTCTCGACTAATATATCCCTAAAAACTCTAACAAGAAAGTAAAACGACTATAAAAATCCCTTAACTTTTTTGGTGGAGTAAAAAATTATCTGATTATATTCTATTAACTGGAGTCTCAAAATGTCGATTCCACTTTTTTCTTTTCATTGTATATATCCTCTATCTTTTGTGCTCGTTCAAATAAAATCACAAACTCTTTGAATTCCGAGGTCCTTACTAACATTCGGGTTTTTTGTTCAATCCTTACTCAGAGCGGGTCCATATTTTAGCTTCTATCGGTACAATCTGTCGGGCATACTTACTAAGTCGGACATGTTCCCATCTGTACTCTACTACAAATCTGTTTCCTTGTTTCAATTCCAAAAATTCTCTATTCTTTTTCTAGGTATAGTATACTAATGTATTTATTTCTGAACTCTAATTGGAATAAGTCCTAGTTCACTTGATCTCTAGGAACAACTTCTGTTAAAGTCATCCACCACTCATAAGCTTCATTTTTAGGAGTGACACTATATGACCCTATTTCCAATTAACCCAAAAATTGGAAATAATTGGAGGACTAATTTGAAGGAGACCGTAGATGGTGGCCTTTATTGAAAGAAACGAAAAAGCTAGAAACTAAACTGAACATGGTTGAGAACCAAACCTAGTTCTGTTACGAGGGAACCTGTCGGTTCCTTAGGGGGAGACATAATAATTAGCGTTGAACAATTCTCATGAGGTTGGAAATAGAGTAGGAAGGGCTATAAATAGTTGAAAGAGGGCTCTGAGGGATGATTTTCTTCCCGTCCTTATTTCATATTCTCCTATTATTTATCTTCTTCGGTAGCTCAAAGAAGGAGCAACCATGAAAGGCTTTGCATGGAGCAAACTTCATGAGAATGAAGATGGAAAAGTAGGGAAACCAGTAAGCAGATAAAAATCTTAACCCTTCTATGTACGTAAAAGTTAACAAAATGAAGTTATAGATCTTCAAAACTATTTTAAGGGTTTTGCATGATTTGAAAGTTTAAGCTTTTAAGATGAAATGCAAGTTTAGCTAGTAGGTTTTTGGTTGTAAGCTATTGCTATGGGAATGGAAGCTCTGGCATTTGAGAGAAGAAATAAATTATGGAAATGATAAAGTTTCCAGTGAGTTCCAAACTCCAAGAATACTATTATGGTCTACACCGTTAAGTATGTAATATTTGCATAAACATGAAATATGATTATATGTGCATGCATTGCAAGTCTACGAGAAAAACCTGCATGGGATAGAGGAAGTTATGAAGGGAAATAGAGAGTGACCCTATTAGATACATCCTCAGAGAAATCCCCGAGCCTTGAAATAGGAATACTGCAGTGTACGACATCAACGTTAGGTGGTTTAAATGAGGTAATGGGAGGATGATTTAGTAAATGAAATCATGGTGACACTGTAATGACAATATATGGCGTAAGACCAAAGATAAAAGAGGCTATGGTAGTTTGGTATAAAGGACATAGCATAAGACCATGAATGAAATATGTCATGGCAGCATGGTACACGGTATAAGGTATACGGTGTAAGACCATAAATAAAAGATTTTATAGTTGCCAGGTATGATAAGTAAGACCGTGGATAAAAGAAACTATGGCACCATGAGGTAGTACGCCAGGATGGTAAAGTGGTGTAAGACCATAGATGAAAGGCTCCATGGCATCAATAGAGATAGTCTGTTGGGACAGTAAACACGAGGTAAGTCCACTGGGATAGTAAACATGAGGTAAGTTTGTCTAGATAGTAAACATAGGGTAAGTCCGTCGAGATAGTAAACATGGGGTAAGTCTGTCCAGATAAGAAACACGGGGTAAGTTTAATGAGACGTAGAGAACGAGGAAGAAATGTATAAGACTATGGCTTGGTTATGGAAACCCATAGATTCTACCATAGAACAGATGCGAAACTACGCCAGAACCTCGAGTAAGGGGTATTTAGCTAGTGTGACAAGTATTAGTAACCACACAGGTGGAAAAAGAGTTAAGAAAAAGCAGTAAGGATAAATGTGAAAGTCGACAAGGCATGGGAATAGACCAAACAAGAATTAGAGAAAGATAGGTTGTACAGAAACTGGCCTAATTATGGAAATGTAAGAAGGAAAATTGTCTGAGGATTGCAAGTAAGGATCCGTCATGAAGATCTATCAGAGAGTTCAATAAAGTCGTATGCAAGAAATGAATATCATAGAAAATAGAGAAGTGTCTTCTAGGATAAGGATTTTTTCATGGGGACAGAATGTTTGTCAAGACTATTCCTCTTTGAGGAATGTTTATTGTGGGTACACCACTACAATAATAGCCCGTAGGGAGGAAACGAGCAAGTGGGATGGCAAGCTCGTATAGCTGCGGGAATGATAACCTACTATTTCAGCTAGACAAAACAATCTTCAGTAATGGGAAAGGAGAGTTCCCAAGTAAAGACTAAAGTGAGGGGTAGATTACCTAAAGTAATCCCCCACTATTACCAATATGATGGAACAAGAATGGTTTCACCAGAGTGGCGAGGTCCACTATAGGTTATCATAACATGGAAGTTCCAACAAGTCCTTCGAGACATGTGTGTGGAAAGAGGGAGATCTCTAAGGTTTGGTATAACAATGTTCACCGAGGAAGGTATGTTCTAAGAATCCTTGGATGAGAAATACAAGAAAGCTACTGAAGAGGTACATGAAAGTAAACAAGTGTATAGCCAAGTTTAGGAGAAGAGAAAGTGTAAGGAAGGAAAGCTAAGAAGAAAGGATAAAATTCGCTGATATGGTGAAGTATCTAGGATACGATTGAATGGAGAGTCCGAACAAAAGAAGGTCTTATAGTGCGCTGAGTAGCTCAGAGGATCGAGTGGAGTCTGCCACCCTAACACAAAAACTTGCCTTAAGTGAGCTGGGAGTATTCATATTTATGTTTATTTTATTTTACATTATTTACCATCGTGTGATAGGGTTTGAATATGGTACAATGAAGGAACTCACTAAGTTCATTTGAATTTACATACGTTTGTTTAGTGTTCACAAGACTTGCAAAGTTGATCAAGGACTTAGAGGAGGGACCAAGCCAGATGGAATGATGAGATTGGGGTCCGCAGGTAGTTTCATTCATGCTCATAGGAAGGGGGTACCATTGTAAGCTTCGCCTCAAGATCAAAATGATAAAGCCAAATCTGGGATAGAAATTCTAAGAAATTCTTGTAAACAAACAGTCCTTTTAGAGATAGAAATTTGGGAGACTAAGTATTCAGTGGCTTAAGGCCTTATATGTGAAATTATTATTTTAAATTTTATTATTGTATTGGTTTTATTATTTGTCTACTTTATAGTAGTTAAGTTAGCAAAATTAAGTAAAGGCCCATTTGTGACACTCAATATCTGAATTTGATGGACAGTTTGAGTGTGATGTGTCACAATTTGATTGGTATCAAAGAAAAGAAAGTTGGGAGAAGAGACTGAAAGATAAATTGAAGATGGATCAAATAAAGGGTTTGAAGGAGTATGAACTCCCCCACCATGCTCTAGTTATTTATAACCACGAGAGAGTGTGGGAAGTTATGGAAATTTAATAAGTGATAAGAAACCTTACAAACCCATAAATAATGATAGGAAACTTGTTAGCATCACGAGAAGAAAGAATCTTTTAGAAGTCCCAAGACGAGGATAGCTGCCAACTGTTACCCATTAGAGTGTAAGCTCTCATTAAGGAAGAACCAATCAAAGGACTATTTAGTAACAACCTTGTCTGAGGAAGGCATAAAGCCTTTGTTACCATTGGAATAGGATTTTGGAGTCATAATATTCGCTTTGACACTTCACCAAGATAGTAGTAAAGGGGTGCATCATGGGCAAGCTTGGCTACCCTATGAAAAGAAAGATTTGACCCATCAGATGGGTAAGGTTAGCATGTGATCGAGCCTAGATATTTTGAAATAATTCGTCGGGTAAAAACCAAGCGTTAAGTCATGTGGTGCTTATCTTTGAAGCATCTACCAAAGGTAGCGGCTTTAAGATAATACTATAGATTGGAGTAGCGCATTGAAAGTCGACAATGAGCTGGTAACTAAGATTCGTCAAAGTTAAGGATTTGTAAGATGGGCAGAGTTAAAGTTTAAGCAAATTTAGGATTTGCAGGAGTATCCGCCAATGATAAGGTTGAACAGTTGGTAGATAGGCGGTGTTCGTTAGGAAATACCCGTCAAATTATGACAAGAATGAGACGTTGTGGGACAGATGATACCAATAACAGAGTAACCAAGCATCCACTAATAAGCAAGAACCTATACTTTGTTAATTATAGAAAGATCTGCCAAGCTGGCAGAGCAAGAATTAAGTATAGATGCTAAAAGGAATCAAGTTAAGAAAACATGTAAGGATAACAGATGAGGTTTACGGGAACCCTATGGTGGAAAAATGATGAAGTCATACGATCCCAACCATATCATGTTTCGATACAACTCGACGACCTCAGAATTGGCCTAAGCTCGAGGGGCCCAAGTGAAAAATGAAGCTTAATTTTAGCTCAATGAGCTCAATTCTAGCTTCTTCAAGCTCGTCTAGTTCAACCTAAGCTCATTTAGCTTAACTTCAACCCATTTTTTAATTTGCTGGAATAAGTATTTAGTTGCTGGAATAAATTACTCATTTTAGTTAATTGAGTTCATCTTAGTTAATTAAGTTGCTGAAATAAATTACTCATCTTAGTTAATTAAGTTAATCTTAGTTAATTTAGTTGCTTAAATCATTAGTTTAATGAGTTAAGTTGTTTTTAATTTTATTTGCTTAAATAATTTCGGCATTTAATATGTTCCAGCTCAATTAATTTGCCACTACCATTTAACTTGTTTAATTATGCTTATCGGTCAATTAATCATTTAAATCAGCTGTGACATGGATTGGCATTAAAGGAAGGAATGAATTCAGCTATTATGAAGTTGAATTAAAGGCCAACAAGTTGAATTAAAGGCCAGCAACTGTTATGAGCTTATTCAAGTAACCATTTGAAGATTTTAATGGACAAGGAGTTGATTACACAAACCATTCAGCTTCCAAACATTTTTATGTGTTAATGGTTGTTCCAATTCATCCATTTACACCTTGAAACAATTTTCTTCAAGCATTCATGCAAAGAGGTTGTTTGTGTGCCAAATTTAAGCCAATTGTTGTTACTGTCCATTTAACTGCCCAAGAAGAAATAAAAGGCTGTGATAACCTTTTTAGCTAATCAAGCATTGAATCAAATTCATCTAGTTCATTAGAGCTAATTATTAGCTGATTGGGAAGATAAAATAAGTTGGTCATAGCTGTTACATATGTTAAAGTTTCTCAAAGGTCTTTTAGTTTTAATTAGCGTAATTAAGTTCATCAATAACTCATTTAAGCTGATTAGTTTGTGTCCATTCGGCTGGAACATGTTCAGCCTATAAATAGTTTGTTTTTGTAATTATTTTAAAAGGACTTTTTTCTAAGTATATGAACTTTTGTTCTCTGTGAGAATTCAACTCTCATTGTTCTTTCTTGGACTGAAACGACTTATCAAGCTCAGCTTGTGGCGTCATTCTTTCCTTGTTATTCGAACTTATCCCTTATCAAAGTGTGGCGTTTGTTATACCTTTGGTTCCTATCTCGATAGATAGCGGGTCAAGGTTTTATTTGCTATTTTTACTTAACATTATCCATATAAGTGCTTTTAAGACTTGGGTTAACAATCCTATATATTGTTGGTTCAACCTTTGCCTTAGCCGAACACTTTCTATCCATCTTTTAAATTATCTTTGAGACCCTTATTCGAATCTAACTTCCAGTATTTTCAAACTTATCTTTCCAGTTTTCCAACCTATTTTAATTTAATTCAACGCTTAATTAATTTTACGATCGGGCATCTAAGCGACTCGAATCATCACCGAGGTGAGTTCGTATCATTTGGTATCAAAGCTAGTGAAATTGAAGTAAGTATCGACGTTTGTAGCATTACGAGATTGTAAGAGATCAAAAAGAAATTCAGTTTCTATTGACTTCAAAAAGTGTGAAAATCAGCATTTGGGGTACAAAATTCATGGATTACAAAAAAACATAGTTTGGAAATTTCTTCTTGCTACCCAAAGTCACTTATTCACCCTATTACCATTCAGCCACACTTACATCATTTTCCTTTTTTGTTTTCTAGCCTACCCTTCGTCCTAACAATATTACCTACCCATAATCGAACATCACTTTTGCAAGCCGATCGACATCGCCTTCGACTAAGTTAAAATAGTCCATTGTGAACATAGAGAGGCGGATTGAGTGGAAAAAGGCAAGAGAGTGGTGAGTCTATTCGAGTGAACAAATGCCAAGTGAGTGAATTTTCTTTGGAGAGAAATAGTGAGGTTTTTGTTTGCGTGAACTTAAGATGTCAAGAAGTCCGAAAAGCAACCCAAATGAGGGAAGTAGTTTTCAACCTATAAGGAATGTTGGTGGTGGCGTGCCAGATTTTACACTCCAAGCCTTCACGCATGAAATGGAGCGTCTATTTGATCGAAGGCTCAAACCATCAAGGAACGATTAGACCGAGTCGAGGAACGAGACCAACGGGAACGAGTTTCTTCAATACGAGGGACGAAAACAAGTTTGTTACGAAGACAAATGTCCAATGGTTATACGAGAAGAGATCCATACCCTGATTCTTATATGACGAGGAATTCAAGAAGAAACAAAGCAAGCTTCGAGTTTGAAGCCTATCAAGGTGATGAACGAGAAAACACAAGTCATTCTTCGTATGCATCAAAGTACTCGTCTATGGAGAGTCAATCACGAAGAGGTGATCGTGTTTCAAATGTAACTTCGTCCATTTCTACCTACTGAAAGTCTACTCTTTCTGAATCTTTTATGTTAAATTCTTCTTGTAATGAAAGGAAGCGAGAAAAAAAAATTGAGAGAAGAAAAAAAGAAACAAAAATTGAAAAAGAGAAAAAGATTGAAGAAAGAAAAGAAATAGTACGAGAAACAAGTGATGTTGAAAATGAAAGAGAATTGATCAATGAAAGTGAGATTTCAACAATGAAGAAGACTACGGAAAAAGAAAGAAAGCTTGAAAAAGAAACGAGTGGAAAAGATGAAAGTGAACAAGAAAAAGTGAGGAATTTTTTACTAACCAACCTGCTAGTTGCCCTCGTATTGTTTCTTCTTTTCAGGTTTCAGAAGATCCCATTGAAAATTTTCAACTTCAATATTTTTCGAAGGAGAGAAGATTCACGTTGGTTGAAAAAGGTAACGTTATCAACGAACCTAGTTTGCCTATGCCAAAGGGTAAGCAAGGTATGGAATCTGAAGTTTTTAAGTTATATCAGCCCCATTCGATTGTTGAAGATTTGGTTTCTAAAAAACGTTTTGAACTTTGACTTGGTTAATTACTCTTCCTTGATTAATAATGATTTGTTTACTTTAAAAGATCGCAAGGAGAGTACCATTACTGAAAATTGTGGTATTGATGAGATTGTTGGTGAAGTAGTAATCAATCAACAATTGCAAGGATTGGATGTGCAAAATAATGAATCATATAAACCTTTCTATTTGCTTGATTGTGGTGAAAACGTGCGGATGAGATTTGAGGCATATGAATGTCTGAAAACATACATGAATATTCAAATGAATTGTGATGGGTTTGACTATTTGAATGTTTGTATGTTCACATCTTCTTTGTTTGGCATATGTGGTAAAAATTTTTTGCATAAAATGTTTAAACTATTTGATTGTGATGTTCATGAGAAATCTTTAAACCTTTGTGCGAAATTTTCATGCTTTTGTATGCCTATTCGACTAAGATTTGAGAAGCTTGAATGATTTTATGTTTGTTTGTCTAAATTATTTGTTTTCCTTTTATGAATTAACCGAGAAAATGAAATTCTTGCTGTATTTTGGGACAAGAGATCAAAACTCGATTTCCAGTTCACCCAAAAATTTGGAAATAATTAGAGGACTAAATTAAAAGAGATCGTAAGGTAGCAGCCTCTATTGAAAGAAACAGGAAAGTCATAAACTAAACTAGACGTGGTTGAGAACCGAGCCTAATTCTTTTTGGATGGAACCCGTCGATTCCTTAGTGGGAGGCATAACAATTAGCAATGCACAATTCTCATAAGGTTGGTAATAGAGCAGGAAGTGCTATAAATAGTTGGGAGATGGCTCTCAATGATGATTTTCTTCCCAACCTTGTTTCATATTCTTCCTTTCTCATCTTCTCTAGTACCTCGAATAAAGAGCCATGGAAGGTGTTACATGGAGTAGACTTCATGAGAATGGAGATGGAAAAGTAAGGAAACTAGCAAGCTCGTAAGAATCTAGACCCTTTTGTGTACGTAAAAGTTAAAAAATGAGGGTATGGATCTTCAGAATTATTTTAAGGGTTCTGTATGATATAAAAGTTTAAGATTTTAAAAAGAAATGCAAGTTTAACCAGTAGGTTTTTGGTTGTAAGCTACTGCCAAGAGAACGGAAGTTCTGGTGTTCGAGAGAAGAAATAAGTTATAGAAATGATGAAGTTTCAAGTGAGTTCCAAAATCCAAGCATATTTTTATGGTCTATGTTGTTTAAGTATGCTATGTTTGCATAAACATGATATGTGATTCTATGTGCATGCATTGCATGTCTGTGGGAAAAACCTGTTTGGGATAGATGAAGTTAGGAATAGAAATAGGGACTGGCCCTATTAGATACTACCTTGAGCAAAGCTCAGAGCCTTACAAAAGGAACACTACGGTGTTCGAGCATCAAGGTTAGGTAGTGTAAAAGAGGTAATGGGAAGAGGATTCAGGAAATAAAATCATGGAAAGGAATTTACCGCGATGATGATACTGACTAGTCCTTCGGGGTGGCACCGTGACAAAGGTATATGATGTAAGACCATATATGAAAGAGGTTATGGCAGTCTGGTATGAAGTATGTAGTGTAATACCATTGATTAAAGATACCATTGTGGCATGGTACACAGTATAAGGTTTACGGTGTAAGACCATGGATGAAAGATGTTATGGCAGCAAGGTATGATGAGTAAGACCAAGGATAAAAGACCCTATGGCATCATTAGGTAGTACGCTAGGATGGCGAAGCGATATAAAATCATGGATGAAAGACTCATTTGCATTCACAGAGATAGTCTATCGGGATAGTAAACACCTTAAGTCTGTCGGGATAGTAAACACAAGGTAAGTCCAATAGGACACAGAGAACAAGGAAAAAGGGTATAAGACTATAGCTCGACTATGACAACCTTTAGAGTCCACCATAGAACAGATGTGAAAGTACACTAGGACCTCAAGCGAGGGGTATTTGGCTAGTGCACCAAGTATTAATAACCACTCAAGTGGAAGAAGAGTTAAGAGAAAACGATAATGATAGATGTCAAAGCCGACAAGGCATGAGTGAAGACCTAGTAAGAATTAGAGAAATATAAGCTATGCGGAAGCTAGCCTAATTATGGAAATGTAAGAACGAAAATTGTCTGAGGATTGCAAGTAACGGTCTGTCATGAAAAGCTATCAGGGAAAGCTTAATGATGTCGTATGCTAGATGAGAATCCCATGGGAGGATAGAGAAGTGCATCCCAGAATAAGGATTTTGTCATGGGGATAAAATGTCTATAAAGACTATTTCTCTTTGAGGAAACTCTATTACATGTACGCCGCCACAATAATATCATGTAGGAAGGAAACGAGCAAGTGGGATAGCAAGCTCGTATAATCACAGGAATGATACCCTACAAGTTCAACTAGACAAAGCGATCTTCACTAATTGGAAAAGCAAGTTCCCAAGTAAGACCAAGTCTACCAAGGAAGGTTTGTCCTAAGAATCCTCGGATGAGAAATACAAAAAAGCTATTAAAGGGGTACTTGAAGGTAAAAAGGCGTATAACTAAGTCTAAGAGAAAGGGAAGTGTAAGGAAGGAAAGATATGAATAAAGGATAACATCCGCTGATATGGCAAAGTATCTGGGATACAATCGAATGGAGAGTCTGACAAAAGGAAGGTCTTATAGTGAGCTGAGTAGGTTAAAGGATTGTGAGCCCACCAGCTTGGCACAGAAACTTGCCTTGAATGAGCAAAGAGCATTCATATTTATGTTTACTTTATTTTACTTTATGTACCCTCATGTGATATGGTTTGAATATGACACAACAAAGAAACTCACTAAGTTCATTTAAACTTACATATGTTTGTCTAATGTTTGCAGGACTTGAGACGTTGATCAATGACTCAGAGGAGGGACCAAGCCAGATGTAATGGAGAGATTAGGGTCTGTAGGTAGTTTAAGTTATGCATATAGGAAGGGGGCACCATTTGGAGGCTTTGCCTCAGGATCCAAACAATGAAGCCAAATAGCATCCCTAGAATGTGGATTTTTAAGACAGATAGTCCTTAACTAAATGCTATGAATTTCTTGTAAACAAATATCGGTTTTGAGATAGAAATTCGGTAGACTAAGTATTCAGTGGCTTAAGACCTTAGATGTACGAATTATTATTTTCAATTTCATTATTAGTTTAGTTTTATTATAAGTCTGATTTATTGTAGGTTACCAAAATTAAGTAAGGTCCATTTGTGATGTTCCACACTCAGATTCGGTGGACAGGTCGGGCATGGTGTGTTATAGACACAACATGTCTCAGACTGTCTTCAGGCGAATATACCACTTTATCAAAAACTTTTGAGTATTTCAAACCAGTATTCAGCTATGGTCGAATCATCTTCTGTATTACCTTAAAACTCCTCAGTCCCAAATTTTCGAATCTTATCAATTGAAGGCCTATGAACATTTACCGGGTTTTAAGGACAATGGGGTGTCTTGAGAGGCACAAGCCATAGAATTAGCTCGCATAAACTCTGAGAACCATTCATTCACCATTTGAAAGAAAACATCACGCATTTTACTTTCTGACCCTTACGAAATGAGCGCACTATGACTAGTTTGGTATGGTACGATTTGATTTGGCCGCCATAGTTTATCTATAAGATAATAGATTCAAATCGGATCAGAAGGCTGAACACTACCACATGTTATTGTGGCATGTATATCTAAACTCAATATGCACTACATTTAGTTCTAGAATTAACTAAATTGTAGCTCTAATACCACAGAATGTAATACCCCTCACTGACCTAATCATCAACCCAAGTTACGAGATACCACAATTTTTCCTGGAGAAAACATAAAAAATTAACATTCAAAACATAAATAATAAAATCATAGAAATTTCAATTCATAATCACCAAATATAACCTTTCTTGGGTACTATACGAGCTTACGTATGTTCTAAAATCAACCTAAAATTGAACAAGGACTAATTTCAAACATTTTCACAATTTCAGGTCAAGCATATCATCAATAAATCCTTCAAATATTCAATAATGTTATAAACACTTAGATATTATGATATACAATTAAATTCGAGTCTTAATCGTGCTTACAAAAACCCTTTTATTGACCCGAGTATGAATAGCACCAAATTCTAAAGTTTTGAAAATTTGGGCTTGACGTTGCGACGTTACTTCCTCCATGTCATGACATCGCCAAATATTTTTTCATGTCACGATGTCAGACCACTTGATATTGTCACGTCACTCACTGTCGACCGGCGTTGCGACGAGGAAAATTTATCATCGTGACAAGGACCCAGTTATTGGTAAAAATTAGCTTTTGGTATCTATTTCAAGTTATCCTTTCAACCTAACTAATTTGTGCATTTTACACAACATTTACTTGTACAAAACCAATCTAATGACATGTCAAAACATCACTTTTAAACCAATTCACACTAATCAGTTCCTCATGCCATATTTGGCTCCAAAAGATGCAAATTTAACCTAATAAACCTCATTCTATACAATCATGTATTGTATCCATTCAAATCAACATTTTTCCCATTCTAATTCATGACTATAAATTCCATTGAAACATCACACCATATTACCAAGATAAACATGTAACAGCTTGTTTTCAGTGAAATCAGAACAATAGTTTCGGGACAAAAAATCCAACGTGAAAATATTTATTTTATTATTATAATTTCTACAACATGTTAGTAGTATCGTATAAAATTTTTTCAAGAAATTTTACCGTTTGTATGCTTAATTCGATAAAAAGGATTAAATCGTAAAATGTGTAAAAATAGAGTTCTAGAAGTTAAAGGTGTCAAATTGCTATAGAGCTTTAATGTAAGAATCCTTATGTCGTAATTAGACCATTAATGAAGTTAGTGAATTTATATGGCTTGGGATTAATGAAATTTTTAATGTTTTAAAAGGTTATAAACGTAATTTGATAAATAATGATAAAAATTAATAAAACAAAGTCACCATCTTTCTTAGTTCATCTTCAACTAAAATTTATGTTTAAGATAACCATTAGAGAAGCTTTAACATTCGGTCATCTCTCCTAGCTTGCATGGTAAGATTTTTCGTCCCGTTTTTATTGATTTCTATGTTTTTAGAGTCGTTGTAGCTTAATCTAGCTAGCCCAAGGACTAATTTGCAAAATTTTTAAAAGGTTAGGTTTTTTCCATGAATGCATATATGTGTTTTTTGATGTTTCATGGAATAAAATGAATGTTTGTGGCTTGATAAACAACTTTTGTAAAGTGAATTTTGTTGTAAATGTCAATTAGGGATTAAATTAAAAAATGAAAAATATTCATGGTCAATTTGTGAAAATAATTAAATGTATGAGTTGCTAGGGTTCTATATGAAATTTTTCTAGCATGGGTTAATGGTGAAATTGCATGAATTTTCATTTTATGAGCTTAGGGATTAAATTGTAATGAAATCAAAACTATTGGGGCAAAAGTGTAATTTTTCTAAAATATGAAATTTGGATTAAATTGAATAGAATAATTATTTAATTGAATTGAATTTATTCATTTAGATCAAGATAAACCTCATACGGCTTTAGATCGGGGCAAAGATAAAGTTTCGAACTAATCGATTCCGTATCTACGTTTTATCGTCGAGGAAAGTTCGTGTAATTACATTATAATTATATGTCTTTATTTGAAATACATATGTAATATGAATTGCCATGTATATATTTTTCGCATATCCAACGATGTTACGTCGACTACCGAGCCCCGTTTAAACCTTAGAAATTCGTAGGATATAATTAGGGTTTATATGTTTCGGGTGTTGGTCTTGAATGTCCTACTGGTGGCTGAGTTCCTGCATGTGTTGCAGATACTCTAAAACTCATGTGAGAAGCATCATGTAGCTATGTTCCGATCCACAGCTCGTATGAGCAAGCCCATTTTCACAGGTCGTGTGAGCATACTTATTCATAGCTTATGTGAGCATATATGTAAAGGAATTGACGGGCTTTGGTTATATGTTAGCACATTTTGTGTGAGCTATCTCAGGTATCCAACGTTATTCTAATGGTTCAATGGGCATGATTTTGAAAGGAAACGGTAAGAGATTGATATGAACTGAGGCATGTACATATATGAATTTCATTAAACTGGTGAAACATGGATATATGTAAGTTGATATGGATGATATATTCATATGAAACATGATTAAGTGTAGTGGCTATCCATGGTTAAATTGCCTATGTTTATATCAAGTATGCTAACATGTTTGTGTTGATGCTTAGGCTTTGGCTAAGCTATTGGTTAGAATATGCCATGCTAAGTTCTAATGTTATTTAAATGAAATGGTACGTTAAGTTCTATGTTATACAAACTTACTAAGCATTCATGTTTACTTTATGTTATTTTTCCATGTTTTATAGTGAATCGGACGCTCGTTCGGTTGGAAAGTCTTTGGAGATATATCACACTATCCATCAGCTAAATTGGTAGATTTTGATGATTTTGAGTCATGGTTATAATTGCATGTATAGGTGTTTTATGCTTGATGAATTAGCCATTATGTTTGGCTTGTAAATATGGTATTTTGGATGATGAAATAGTTGTTATGTTAACATGTTTATGTGGTTTTATAATGGTTGATATTTTGGCATTTAGGTGCTTAAAGATAGAGAGTTGGATTGGTAAATAAAAAGCATGCTATATGAATGGTTCTTCTAATATGCTTGATTGTGGTCATGGTGATATGTTTATGTGTTGGACATATGGTCAATTTTACTAAGGTTTAGAGATGCTAGATGTTGAATGGTCAAATTGGTATATGGAGTGTGATTTTGGTATGTGAACATTGTGGTAAGTTTTGGCATATACTTAGTCACAAGTTGGTTGATTATAGCTAAAATGTGCAAATGTATAATATATGTTTGGTTGTTGTGATTGAGGTGTCTTATGGGCATATTGGTTATATGAACAAATACCTTATGGATCTAGCTTTTTTATGCATGGTTTTGGTATACTTATAATGCTTGATTATATGTGAAAAAGGGTTATCGGTGTGTGCATGCTTTGGGTGAGAAAAATGGCTTGTAAGTGGCCTATTTTTCCTCTACACGGCCTGAGACACGGGCGTGTATCTTAGCCATGTGTGACACATGGTCATGTGTCCCTTGTAGGTTTCAAAGGGTTGCAAGTCAGACAATTTCACGGTCTAGCACATGGCCTAGCACACGGGCATATGGCTTGGCCGTGTGACCCAAGTCAGAGAGTTACACGGGCACGGACACGGGTTGGGACACGACCGTGTGTCCCTATGTTGAATTCCCACACGGTCTAAGACACGGGTGTGTCTCTCAACCATGTGACCCCTGCAGTATGAAAATTTTCATCTTTTCCTAAAAATTCTATATGTTTCCGATTTAGTCCCGATTCGTTTCTGATGTGCTTTTAGGGCCTTGAGGGGTCGTATATGGGACAATATGTGTGAGATTGGTTGATTTTACTATGAATGATGTTATGATTTAAATGTTTTGAATATTTGATAGTTTTGAGTTGTAAACTTTTGGTAATGCTCCGTAGCCCTATTTCGGCGACCGATACGGGTTAGAGGTGTTACAAAACACATATCCATATTAGTATTATTAGCCTTTCCAAAACTAAGCATTGGGTAGGGTTCAACAGGCTAACACGTATACACCCTCATGTACGTGACACATAACCAAAATTAAAATGAGCAAAAGTCTATCGAATCGCTGATTGGATAGTGTGAACTTCATGGTGATCCAACTGATGTATTTCGTTAACCAAAGATCTAAAAGGGAAAAGGAAATAACAGGTAAGCACTTTGAATGCTTAGTAAGTTCGTATGAAATTTACTTAACTTACCTTGACGTTACAACAATTTAAACAATTGTAATAGATTGGTATCTAACATGGCATCCATTGACATCCTTATACTTTCATGTACAATTTCACAATACACCTAAAAAGGTTAGTTCATTTGCATAAATATATCTTGATTAATCAATTTGGTGGATAAATTTTTCCACAACCACCTTCTACTAAATTAAAAAAGGGCCAAAATGCTCAATTGGTCCTTTAATTAATTAAAATTCCATAGTGATTAACTTTTACCACATTTACAATTTAGTTCTTATACATTAATTAATCACTAATTTGAAAAAAAATACATATCCAAAATTCAATTCACCTATAAAATAATTCCTTAAATATTTAATAAAAATATTTACGAGCTTGGTTTATGTAAACGAGGTCCTGATACCTCATTTTCCAACACCACTGACTTTAGAGTTATTACACTTGTACCTTAACTAACTATCCAATTAAGAAATTAGTTAGACAAAAATTCAATATAATACTATAATTAACTTGTAAATATTAAATAATAATGTTTACTGACTCGATCTTCAGAGAACGAGATTTCGAAACCATCGTTTTCGACACCATTGAAAATCAAGCTATTACAAACCATCTGAATCATTGTATGGAACAATACCTCGACAATAATAACCAATAAAAAACAAATGTGTGTCCCATTAAGGCATGAAAAACGTCAATTCATCATTAATATCGATCCCCTATATAAAACTATCAGCCCACACAACTACATCATCATTTTTTGCATCTTAAAGACCTAAATCACTCACCCCTAAATTCAACCCTTGAGAACTGAGGTTGTAAACACAACTTGTCTCCTTAAATGCACTCACAAATATGGTCCTCCATGAAAAATAAAGTACTCTCAAGTACAAAACCTATACAAGTCTCTTAAATAAATAGAAGTTTGAGACTTCCTACGTAAGACCTTCTACCTGACCCGAATTACTGAATTTAGATATTGGATGTTACAACACAAAACCTTTAACAAAAATTTTAAAATAATTGGTGTATAACCCTTTTTTAAAATAATTTCTTATTATTATTAAGTGTCTTCAGAAACAAATAAATGAAGAAAATCTCTAATAATACATCAGACCTTTAAAAGTAATATAAGACATTACAACTTAAAAGTTTGTTAAAGACAGACTCTATGTGGCGTAGTGGACTAAATGTCATACACCTATAATGTCCTCTATATGCGTAATATCCAAGCTTGCCGCTACCCTAACGCATTCTTGGCTTGGTCCCACCTAGCATACTCAATCTTACAACAAATGAGACAAGAACACACACTTGTAAGTTCACGCAAACTTAGTGGGTTTTAACCCAAATTACCTTGAAACCTTTCCAGTTGAGCTTCTCATCTTGAAGATTTTGGATTACATCATTATCCTAGGCGGATACTTTCCTATTCGGTGTATACATATTCATCAACTTCCTTACTTAACTAATCTCTTTACGAATCATTCTTTAGATTGATTCCAGATTCCATTAATCAATAAAGAACTCATTTTCTTCTCGACAAATGTACCTTTCCAAAAGAATATCCATACAGACCTACCATCGATGAAATCTCCTTCAAATAAACATAAATTACTTTTTCCCCTAGAATGGTTAGTCACAGACACTATTTTGGTGGACAATTAAACTAATTGATCTTTTAATAAGAACTCCACACTAACCTGACCTTTGGTTGATTCTCATATTGGTTCTGGAACTATCAGAATATCAATCATATCATATATCAAATCAACCCAAAATCATAACTTATACTAACAATAAAGCATTTTACATCATTTAAAAAAATTCTAGACAAATATGTTACATATCATAAGAATGCCCATCTTGACAAAACAACTCAAATTCCAGATGGCCTCTATACATAACGTGAAAATTATTCAGATTTGGGGGTTACCAAATAACTCAGACTACTTCTTTGAATAGAGTAGACAAACTCAGTCCCATCAAACACTTAAACTTTTCATAACTACGAATATGCCAATTTTTAGTACTGATAGACTAATATGGCAAATTCACCCTTTAGATAACACTACTAGAGACACTTTCAGAAGTTTTACTTAGATCATATTCAAATTCCACCATAAGACTAACCAAGAAGATATATCATTAAATTTATCAATCCTCTATCACCACAATAGTTAGCAGAGAAGTCTCGAAGTTTACCCAGATCACTACACCAAAACATTGGATCAGACTTCTCCACAAGGGCGTTACAGAATATGTAACAAAAATATCACAGAATAAGCTTCACATGCTTTATAGAATATGCCATAAAGGCCTTACAAAACACACCACAAAGGCATCACAGAGAATTACGTGTTTACTGTCTCGTCGGACTATCACAAAGGTTGCCACGGGGTTTTTCCCACATGGTCTTATACATAACTTCATGTTGTGATCTGCCAGTCTAGTCTATATTTCACTAGAGCCATTGCCATGAGTGTTTCCATCGAAATATGATGCCATGGGTCTCAACCATAAACTTACACATCCTCATGTCGTGTTCTGCTAGTCTGATTTGCATCCCACCGAAGGCTACACCATGAGTGTCTTCATGGTCATCGTGATCTTGGAACGACGAAAAATGTGCAAGTGTATAAATCGTAGCAAGTAATAAAGTGATAAGTAAATGTTGAGTTATCATACCAACAGAGAGAAAGAAAAATATTTATGAAATGTAAATCAAACACTTTGGTGATGAGAAAAATATGTTGTTTTGAAGAAGTGATTTAAAAACTAAAAATTAACTAATTAATAAAAATAAAAAGTAAAAATTCCAATGCACGATTTCTAAAAGATGATTTTCAATCAAAATGACATAATTGTGTTAGATCGATTATATTCCTTGACTTAGAATTACTAAACTCATTTTCATGTTGTTACGAATATTTTCACGCCAGCTTGGTAATTTGTTAACTACTGCACGTACATACTTACTAAATTAACCAATCTTTTGAACATTTCTCAACGCCAATTCAAAAAATTAATCAATATTCATAAGCACATATAAGATTAAGTGAAGTAACAATATATTTCTATATTGAAACAATTTAATCATAATAATCTTGCAAATTATGCAAGGCTAATGTACTGTTTAATACCAACGCTATTTTAACCTTCAGCTACCTTAGAAGATTAAACATGCACCAATTAAATACTATGTCAATTAATTACAATTTCAATACATTTAATAACTAATTCATTCGTTACCTTTCATTTTATAATGCAAGTATAATACACGCATGATTTTATTGAATTGAACAAGTTACCAAGACCTATAACAACACAAACATGATTTTAAGAATTTAAGTGGACAAAATGCAATCAATCAAACACGAATTATTTTAAGCTACTTTAATTAGAACAAGAACAACAACACAACAATTATTCATATTCATAATCACAACATAAACAAGAAATTTAAAGAGGAGGGAACTAGGAAGCAAATCTAAGATTTCTCTAAAGCTAGACTAGTGTGTTGCTCTTCTTCTATGCTCGTTCTATTGAATCGAAGCCTCCACGAATAATTGAATGTTGCTATTACAAGGTGGATGAAATATATTTTTCATGAGGGAAATCGATAAGGGAATGAACAAGAACAAGGGAAAACATAGAAGGAAAAGGAAGAGATAAAATGAGTGAAAAAGGTAAAGAAATGTGGGAATGAATAGTATGTTGAGTGAGAAGGGAAGAGGGATATTTATAAGTGTGAATGGCTGATAAAAATAGAAAATTAATTTCAACCATTCACTCTCCCTTGGTCAGCCACACATGGTGCAAAGTTTAAATGTTTCAACTTTGCTATATTTAGCTTGTGGTAAAAAGATAAAGGCACAGAAAGTGGAGAGGTTTTAATAGAATTTAGGAGAAGCTCAAGGACTATTTTGCAAGTATGAAAATTATCTAAAATCAGCTGATTGGATCAGCCATAGGGACGGTTTTGGGCTGCCAATTTGCTTGGTGGATCAGTCTTCTATACTCAGCACACCGAGCCACTTTCTCCTTCAAGCTTTATATTAATTTTTAACCCAATTAACTTTGGATAAAAATTAAATATAAAGAAAGTAAAATAATAATTATTAGTACCATCCTTGGCTGGAAAAAAATTAATCAACCTTGCTCTTGTTGCACTTGACGCAAAAATTACCCCAACGGTTCAAGCCTTTCGAGGTGTCTACCGAGCCAATTTTCACCTTTTGTACAAAACTATCGAAAATAAACCAAAATTGTGAAAATTTATTATAAAAATAACTAAAATTTAATATAATAATAATTTAAGTGAAAATTAAATATTTTATAATTAAAGTATGAATTTCGACAAAAATTACTACGTAACTACATGAATTAGAGCTCAAAAAGTGCTGAAAAAGTCTATATATTTTTGTGTTTCCACACCCCCAAACTTAATTCATTGCTCATCCCAAGTAATGCACGAATTGAAAAGAGAAATTGCTTGAAATCACCATTGAAAAATGTCTTTAGAATACATTTCCCCCACAATTATGAGTTTAGTGTAATTAGGCTCGTGAACAAGAATTTTGAAATTATGCAACTCAAGTATACATATTATTCGAATTATTTTCAATCGTTATCATGATAGCAAGAATAGAATAAATGCATTATCAATAAAGATATGTTAATTCTTACCAATTATTTTTTCTTCCTTTATTTAAGACTAAACTGCAATCACTAAGTTTAACTTATGTCTTCATATGTTGAACTTAGCAATTTCTCTGCACTAATGTAGGCAGCACAGAAATGCGAGTCAAAAGGTCTTCTAAATAGGTTGTAACGTGGCTAGGCTAGGGGTAGGTAAAAGATAGATAATTTTAAGCTAAAAACCCTAGACTCAGCTTGTATCAGACCTTTGGAATAAGTACCTTCAACACACCAATTGATTTTTCTTTCACATGCTCTTTTCACATCTATTTCTTTTGAATACATATGCTCTCTCTCTCTCTCATTTTTCAAGAGCATTTTACTGCATGTACTACAATTTTTTTGAGCATTTGATACTTCTTTTCCACTCCCCTGAAATTATTTTTAGAAACTGGATAGACTAAATCTAGTGTTTGGAATAATTTAGAGATAATTATGAGAGAAGTGATGGCTAAATATTGTAAAGGTTCAAAAAAAATTAGGCCATATAGTCTCAAAGTTGGGTTTTAAGGGATAAATATTTATTTAGGTTAGCTTGAAAGGCTCTTGAAAGGCTCAATTGATCCAAACAAAAGTCTGCCGAAGTTATTTTCAAGAAGTCATTTTCAAAATTCCATGCTTCATAGGATTTCGCCTCGAGAAATTACTAAGTCAATTCTAGAGACTTAAACTTTCATGCATGTCTATCTCTCCTAAAGAATTAAAAATTTTATTGTATGATTTACCAACTTTATTAAGAGTAACATTATGTCATAGTTCAACTAACATAGCAATTATTGAGATAATAGAACTTTATTTATACTAGAAGTTAGCATAATTAACAAAAATTCAAATTTTTTAACAAAATATAACTTAATCATAATTATAAGAATAATGCATCTTTGAAAAAAATATTCATTTTTTTGTCCCCCTACTTAAGATGAACAATGTCCCCATTATTAAAAACAATAGAGAGAATGAAAATATAGAAGTGAATAGATATTGTACACCAGGTAGTACCACAGGAAAAAGAGGCGAGTCAAGTTTGACAGCTTAAATATCAAGCTTTTCCAAGGCAAATCCAATCCTAAACATGTACATATTTATTGCCACACTTCTTATTTTTGCAATTTGTTCAATTTTATTGATGATTTCCACCTCTTCTTTTATTATGCAAGAAATAAAATCCGAGTCCTAAAAACTTTAAATAGTATAAGAGATAAAATAAAATAAAATAAAGATCCCCACTTTTTATTTATTTACAGATCCCTCATCATCTGTCTCATCGTTTGCTCCATCGTCCTTCTTTTTGCTTGAATCACCTTGTTCCCCCTTTGATATTGGACTTCATGGTTCAAATATCAAATCTAGAAACTAAGGCACCAAAATAAACGGGTCATGGAATACTTTTGAAAATGCGCTTCTCATTGAGTCGTCCTATATTTTTGAATGTCTCCAGTAAGCTTGTTGCTGCCACTACATATGTTGCATTAGGTCCATCAACTTTGACAACTCGTCACAAATCTTTGGGCGAGGTGAATGAGTTCTATATGTTGAGGTAATAAAATAAATAAAATGTGAAGCTAAAGATGTCGATTTAGGGTTGGTTGGTGAATCTTGGAGGTGTAATGTCGATGGATTATGGTTTGAGGTTGCAGCAACTTGTGATGATGTTATGGTGCAAAGGTATGCACAGGTTAAGGCAAGAAGCAATGTGCGATGGCTAAGGGATAGCAACAACTTGCTAGGTCTATAGCGTGAGCAGTACGGTGTGACGGTTAGGGAGCAGTAGCAAAGCAACTGCATAAAGGTAAGTTAGTGCACATGCAAGGGGGCAGTAGCATCAATAGTACGGAAGGCAGGACACAGGGTTGGTGCGCGAGCAGGGGCAGGAGTGTGCTGCGAAACGTACGGGCTGAAGAGGTTAATGTGCATGCGGCTAGGTGCTTGGTGCATCGACTACTGGGCGTGTTGCTACTAATAGGTGCTGTAGGCAATTGTAGATGTTAGTAGATGGGGGCTGCAGCACTAGGTAGTTTGGAGGGTGGATGGAGTTTAAGAATGATGAAGGTAAAGCTGCATAGGAATGAGATGTTTAAAGTGTGAATGTAGGGGAATTCAACTCAAACTCTTAAAAGAAATAATATTAAAATACTATAACTCCTAATCTTAGTTAAAATCAATATCAATTAATAAATAATATAAATTATATTAAGACTTGATATCATCTTATTTATTGGAAATAAAACTTTTAAATAAAATGTTAACGAAATATTAAATAATTCTAATCATATACAAGGTTAATAACAATTAATATATATTATATCAAATATAATTATATACTATTTGTTATCATCTTTTTTATTAAAAATAAAAATTAAAAACCTTTATTTTAGCTATTTTAAAATATTAACAAAAAATGACAGCTAAGTTCAATATTTACAAATAAAAACAATCAATTTTTGAAAATAATTCAATTAAGTCCTTAGACTTAAATATATTTTGAAAATTGAGCTGCAAACTAATATTTGGATCAAAATTGACCCTTTTATTTGAAAAATTAAAAATTTATTTTGTAACTTAGAAAATATTTTCTCGAAAAATCATGTTAAAATCAATTCCCAAGAAAGATTGGAGGGGTCACCAGCGATCCCGCTTCAGTTCCAATCTCCTACACATAATTTATTTTGACATACTTATCCAGAAAATATAGCCTAAGTCATTTATTTAAAAGAAAAATAAAAATTTAGGTATCCGATAAAATGAACGTTGTTTTATCCCATTCGATTTTATCCCCCCAGTAATATTTCAAGCACTGAGCGTTAACTCTGAAATTACCTCCCTTACCGTGAAGTTCAACAACCCGGTATGGGAAGATTTAATGAATAGTGAATGGACCGGACCAACGTGATTTTAACTTACCTGGGAAGAACCTTAATTTGGAATTGAACAACAATACTTTCTGACCTGCTTCGAATTCTCAGACTCGAGTGTGCTTATCATGCCACATTTTTAGTTTCTCCTTGAATAGTTTGGCATTTTCATTTGAGAACATTCGGAACTCTTCTACCTTGTTAAGTTGAAGCATCTGTTTCTCTTTAGCAAGCTTGAGATCCAAGTTGAGCTGTTGGAGAGCCCAGTAAGCTTTATGTTCTAACTCCAACGGCAAATGACAGGCTTTCCCAAAGACTAATCGATAGGGAGACATCCCTAAAGGTGTCTTGTATGCTGCCTTGTAGGCCCATAAAGCGTCATCTAGTCTTTTGGGCCAATCTCGTCAGTTTGGATAAACTACATTATCGAGTATACATTTTATCTCTTTATTTGCCAATTTAGTTTCTTCATTTGTCTACGGATGGTAAGCTGTGGCAACCTTGTGCTTCACTCCATGTTTGCCGAGCAACTATTTCAACCATTTGTTCACAAAATGAGACCCCTCATCATTGATGATAGACCTAGGAGTTCCAAACCTTGCGAACACATGTTTCTACAAAAACTTCATCACAACCTTGGCATCGTTCGTCGGATATGTCTCGGCCTCAACCCACTTAGATACGTAATCTATTACTACCAATATATACTTGTGACCAAAAGAAGGAGGGAATAGATTGAGAAAGTCAATACCCAAACATCGAAGAATTCTACCTCAATAATGTTTGTTCGGGGAATCACATTTCTGTTGGTGATGTTTCCAACCCTTTGGCATCGATCACAACTCTTTAAGTAGACATACACATCTTTGAATAGCGTTGGCCAAAAAACTCTGGCGTGCAATACTTTGGCCGCAGTACATGTACCTCCGAAGTGTCCCCCACTCGAAGCTATATAACAATGATATAAAATCTTATGTACCTCACTTTTTTCCACGCATCTCCTAATCATTTAACATGCACACTTTTTGAGCAAATATGGCTCTTCCCAGAAATAGTACTTCACATTGTGAAGAAACTTTTTCCTTTGTTGATATGTCTTATCAATCGACATCAAACCACAAGCTAAATAGTTAGCAAAATCAGCAAACCAATGGGTGTTAAGAACATGATTTACCTTATGTGTGTACTCATCCAAAAATGTCTCTTGGATGGGTACAAGAGATGAAGTTCCTTCTCGTAGCTCCAATCTGGATAAGTGATCTGCTATTTGGTTTTCTACCCCTTTTTTATCTTGAATTTCTAGATCGAATTCTAGGAGTATAAGTACCCATCAAATCAATCTTGGGTTGGCATCTTTCTTGGCAAGTAAATATTTCATTGTCGAATGATCCGTATAAACAATCACCTTGGTACCTACAAGATAAGATCAAAACTTATTAAAAGAAAATACAATATCAAGTAACTCTTTCTATGTTACCGTTAATTCAACTGAGCTCCCGTCAGAGTTAAACTGCATAGTAGATAGGATGAAAAACTTTTTTCCTTCGTTGGCCCATCACGGCTCCTACCTCAAAGTCACTTGCATCACACATTAACTCAAATGGAAAATCCCAATCTTGTGTGACAATAATTGGTACCGAAACTAATCGATTCTTCAAATCATTAAAAGCTTTTAAACATTCTTCATCAAAGTTGAATATCGTGTCATTCTCCAATAATTTGCATAAGGGTTTAGCAATTCTGGAGAAGTCCTTGATGAATCTTCGATAGAAACTAGCATGTCCCAAAAAGCTCCTAACACCCTTTACAGATGCTGGTGGTGGGAGTTTCTCAATAACATCTACCTTTTCTTTATCTACCTCGATTCCATGTCTTATTGTTTGGTGCCCTAAAACAATACCTTCTCGTACCATGAAATGTCACTTTTCCCAGTTAAGTACTAGGTTTCTTTGCATTGCCTTAATATCTTAGCTAGATTGGCTAAACAATCATCATAAGTGTCTCCAAATACTGAAAAATCATCCATGAAAAGTTTCTAATAATTTTCAACCATGTCAGTGAAAATAGCCACATACATCTTTGAAATGTAGCAGGTGCATTACATAAACCAAATGGCATGCGTCTAAATGCAAATGTACCGTACGAGCATTTGAATGTTGTTTTATGTTGATCCTTCGGTGCCACTTTGATCTGATTGTACCTTATGTACCCATCGAGAAAACAGTAATAGTCTCCCCCTCGAGTCTATCTAGCGTTTGATCAAAGAATGGTACAGGAAAGTGATCTTTCATAGTTGTCTTGTTCAATTTTCGATAATCCATGCAAATTCTCCATTATGTAACCATTATGGTTGGTATCAACTCATTATTTCTTTCTCTATGACCATAATACCTCCTTTCTTTGGCATGCACTAGACCGGACTTACCCATGGACTAACTGATATGGGATAAATTATACCCGCATATAACCATTTGATGATCTCTTTCTTTACCACATCCTTCATAATAGGGTTATTGTCTATTTTCCATCAATTGTCCCTTTCTCGCCATCTTCTAGGATGATTTTGTGCATGCACATGGATGGATTAATACCATGGATATCGGCTATGGTCCATCCGATAGCCTTGTTGAATTGTTTCAGCACTAAGATAAGTTTCTCTTCGTACTCTTCTGTTAACTCTACTGAAACAATCACAAGGAAAGTCGAAGCATTACCTAAATAAACATATTTTAAGTGTGAGGGTAGTACCTTAAGTTCTAATTTTAGTGGCTTTTCGATCGACGCTTTTGGTTGAACATAATATCTATTTTCTAATTCCAAAGATTCAAAATTGGATTACGGATTAAATCCCTTTTGGTTAGCTTCTAGAAAAGCTAAGTTTTCCTCCCCCTCTTCATCACTTAGAGAGTTGGACATCAAAACTTATTCCAATGGGTCCTCAATGGAGTTCAGTTCCCATTCTACAACTAAATCCTCTAACTATGATATTGCAAAATGATCATCAACTGTGTCAATAAATCATATAGACTTAAAAATATTAAAAGTTACTTGATCATCCTGAACTCGCATGGTAAGCTCACCCTTCTGCACATCAATAAGGGTCATTTTAGTTGCTAGTAAAGGCCTTCCTTGGATTATTGGCATCTCTTTATCTGTTTCAAATTCTAAAATAACAAAGTCAGCAGGAAAAAATAACACGTACCAATACATCCATATTTTTTGCTCTGGATGTGCTAAGGATCGATCTGCTAACTGAAGCATAACCGTGGTAGGACTAACTTCACCTATCCCTAATTTTCTAAATATGGACATGGGCATCAAGATGATGCTTGCACCCAAATCATATAATGTCTTACCACAATAAGTTGTTCCAAAGTTGCAAGGTATGGTAAAACATTTATGGTCCTTCATCTTTGGGGTAGTTTATTTTGAAGGTATGCACTGCATTCCTTCATCAGGGCTACCATCTCAAATTCTCCAAGTCTTCGTTTGTTGGATAGGATATTCTTTATGAATTTGAAGTATTTTGGCATCTACTCAAGAGCTTCTACCAACATAATGTTGATATGAAGTTGCTTGAGTACGTCTAGGAATTTCTTGAACTGGACTTCTTGCTTCTACTTCTGAAGCCTATGAGGATAGGGTGGTGGAGGATTCTTAGCTTCAACTGACTGATTCATCTTTTGTGGTAAGTCTACATCAAACGAAGTTGTTAATTTATCAGAATTGACTAGTTCAAAATTTACCTTATCTAGTTTTGCAAATTTTGGTTCTGGTGAAGCTGGGATTTCAACACTTGGTTGAACTTCCACTTTATCTCGAGCATCATCTTGCTCTTCTTCAAGTTCAATAATGTTGGGCTCTATCGTCTTTTTGCTCCTTAGTGTCAATGCTTTACAATGCTTTTTCCCCAGATTTCTCGAGTTTCCCGTATCATTAGGCAACGCACCTTATGGTCGGTTCCTAAGTTCAGTTGTAAGTTGGCTCAATTGGTTTTCCAGGTTTTTCAATGTGGTTGCTTGGCTCTGGATCAAGGCATCATTTTTCACTATGTATGCCTTTAACAAGTTTTCTAAGCTATTGGAAGGTTCAGCCTGAGGTTGTTTCTAAACTTGTTAGGTAAATACAAGTGGCTGGGTTGGTTTAGGTTATGCATAAGTATTACTGGGTCCAACCCTTAGGTTACTCCGAGAGAAACTAGGGTGGTTTCGCCAACATGGGTTATAAAAATTTGATTGTAGTCCTCGCCTTTGTCAGTTCTGGTTACCCATGTAATACACGGATTTTGGTTTGATGGGTATTTTTCGAACAAGTGCTCTTCCCCACACTAAACACATGCTACATTTTTGAATTGAACCCATTAGTAGTAAAGTTTTTAAGCATTAAAGATATCGAGGATACCTAATATGCAAGTGAAGTGAGAGCGTGCACTTGATGTACTCCAGTGACTCATCTTCTTGACACTACTCGATTGCTTGGCCATTGGTAATTGTTGTTGGCAATCCTCTCGATGATTTCATAAGCCTCATTATAAGACTTAGAAAGGAGAGCACCATTAGCAGAAGCCTCTACTACCATCTTCGTGTGAGCATTAAAACCATTATAGAACCTCTCTAATTGGACGCAATAAGGGATTTCGTGATGAGGGCATCTTTGTAATATTTCTTTAAACCTTTCTTGTGCCTCAAACAAGGACTCGTCATTCATCTGTTAGAAGGTAGTGATCTCGCTCCTCAACTTAGCATTCTTGCTAGGTGGGAAACACTTCATAACGAATCGTTCTGCTAACTCTTGCCATGAGGTAATAGAATTTGGTGGAAATCAGTTCAACCAGGCTCGAGCTCTGTCCCTTAGTGAAATGAGAATAGTTTTAATCGCAGTGCATCTTCGGGCACTCCGGCTAATTTGAAAGAATCACTCACCTCCATAAACGATCTTAAGTGAAGGTGAGGATCTTCGGTTCGTATTCCACTGAATTGGCCCACTGTTTGAACCATCTAGAACATGACTAGCTTCAACTCAAATTATTGTGCCTCAATTTCGGGTCTCTTAATACACAAATTAAGCTCATGAAAAATTTGCACAACGTAGTGTCTTAGAGCTCTATCCCTATCATCAGCAATAAAGATAGCATTTTGAGCATGATCCTGTTTCCTTGATTCTGATTTTCAAAGTTCATCTCTTCGGTCATTATCTGAACTGCTTATCTTATTCTTTCAATTTCAGGGTCTATAGTGAGTAAGTCGATAATTCAACCAATACTCATAAACACCTAAAACAAGCACAGAAAAATAATTAATTTAGAATTAAACAGAAAAATAAACCAAAACGTAAAATTAACGATTTCACAAATAGTGACTTTTAAAATAGTCCCCGGCAACATCGTCAAAAACTTGGAATGACGAAAATGTGCAAGTGTACACAATCACAACAACTAATAAAGTGACAAGTAAATGTCGAGTTATCGTACTCACGGGATTGTGAAAGAAAATTATTTATGAAATATAAATCAAACACTTTGGTGATAAGAAAAATATGTTATTTTGAATAAGTGATTTAAAAACTAAAAATTAACTAAGTAATAAAAATAAAAAGTAAAAATTCCAATGCACGATTTCGAAAAATTGAGTCTTAATCAATATGACATAATTGTGTTAGATCGATTACATTCCTTAACTTATAGTTACTAAACCCATGTTCATGTTGTTACGAATATTTTCATGGCAACTTGGTAATTTGTTAACTACTGCACGTACATACTTACTAAATTAACCAATCTCTTCAACATTTCTCAATGTCAATTTAAACAATTAATCAATCTTTATAAGCACATCTAAGATTAGATGAGGTAACAATATATTTCTATATTGAAACAATTTAATCACAATAATCTTGCAAGTTATGCAAGGCTAATGTACCATTTAATACCGGCGCTAATTTAACCTTCAGCTACCTTAGAAGATTAAACATGCACCAATTGAATACTATGTCAATTAATTACAATTTCAATACGTTTAATAACTAATTCATTCGTTACCTTACATTTTATAATGCAAGTATAACATAAGCATGATTTTATTTAATTGAACAACTTACCAAGGCCTATAACAACACAAACATGATTTTAATAATTGAAGTGGACAGAATGCAATCAATCTAACACGAATTATTTTAAGCCATTTTAATTAGAACAAGAACAACAACACAACAATTATTCATATTCATAATCACAACATAAACAAGAACTTTAGAAAAGAAGGAACTAGGAAGCATATCCAAGATTTCTCTAAAGCTAGACTAGTGCACTGCTCTTCTTCTATGCTCGTTCTATTGAATCGAGGCCTCCACAAACAATTGAAATTTTCTATTACAAGGTGGATGAAAAGCTCTTTTTCATGAGGGAAATCGACAAGGGAATGAACAAGAACAAGGGAAAATAAAAAAAGGGAAGGGAAGAGATAAAGTGAGTGAATGAGGGCAAGAAATATGGGAATCAATGGTGTGTTGAATGATAAGGGAAGAGGGGTATTTATAGGTGCGAATGGCTGATAAAAATAGCAAATAAATTTCAGTCATTCACTTTCCCTTGGTAGGCCACATATGGTGCAAAGTTTAAATGTTTCAACATTGCTATATTTAGCTTGTGGCAAAAAGATAAAGGCACAGAAAGTAGAGGGATTTGAATAGCATTTAAGAGAAGCTTAAGGACTATTTTGCAAGTAGGAAAATGAGCTAAAATCAACTGATTGGATCAGCCATAGGGACGGTTTTAGGCTGCCAATTTTCTTGGTGGATCAGGCTTATATACTCAACATACCGGGCCACTTTCTCTTTCAGGCTTTATATTAATTTCTAACCCAATTAATTTTGGATAAAAATTAAATATAAAGTAAATAAAATAATAATTATTTGGACCTTCCTTAGCTGGAAAGAAATTAATTAGCCTTGCTTTTGGTGCACTTGATGCAAAAATTACCCAAACGATTCAAGCCTTTCGAGGTGTCTGTCAAGCCAATTTTCACATTTTGTGCAAAACTGTCTAAAATAAACCAAATTTGTGAAATTTTATTATAAAAAATAATTAAAATTTAATATGTTAGTATTTTAAGTGAAAATTAATTATTTTATAATTAAAGTATGAATTTTGACAAAAATTACTACAAAACCGCATGAATTAGAGCACCAAAGGTGCTGATAAAGTGTAACACCCCAAACCCGGCCTAGGAGTTATGGTCGAATATGGCGGTGTCACATTGAGGTGTTTAGCGAAAATTGAACTCGTTGGCAAAAATTTGTTTCTAGGTTTAAAAACCCATTTATTATTATTTAACAAATCATCTAGTCAAAAACGTTTACCTTGTTATCTACTATTGCTATAAAAGGTTGATCTAAAATCGTGGAAGCTTTTGAAAACTCTAATGTTTAAATTTCTTGTCTTTGAAAACAGTAATTATTTTGAAAATTCATCTTCTGCTAAACTAGCAGTTTAAAATAAGTAAGCAAAAGCCCAACTAAAAATTTAAACAAACATAAATGGCCTTATTACATAAACAAAACCCAACACAAAATTTAATTTTAAATAAAAGCAAGTGTAGCACAACTGCAGTTGTGTGGCCACCTCCGAGTCCCTCGCAGCACCGACGCACCTGCAACTGGGGATTACCTGTACAATTAAACAGAGGGGTGAGTTTACGAAAACTCAGTGTGTAATTCCCTAACAAGCAAACAGTCAATTAAACAGTAGATAAATGCAGTTTAGGCCTAAGCCCATTAGAGTAACAGTTCAGTTCAGTGTGGGCCTAAGCCCTTTCCCGTAACAGTAAATGATTGGGCTTGAGCCCGTCACAAAGCCAATAATCAGTAGGGCCTTTGCCCAATTTCAATAATATTATTAATGGGGCCTTGGCCCATAACAGTAACAGATATCAGTCATGCAGTGAACAGTATGTAATATCATTAATCGATGTAGAAACAGTACAAAATCATTAATGAGTGCAAATATGCAGTTAGAAATCTTACCCAATCTAGCCTCTACACACCACTCTATCCCGCCAAACACACCATGTGGGAATAAAATCGACCCACCCAGCCAGACATACCAAGATTAGCACCGGTTACAACACTAAACAGTATTGCAGCAAAGCTACTAGTAAAATAAACAGCATATAGACATCAGTAGGTCCATAGTCATCTTAGGCGACCCGTGCAACCTTATCAGTACGGTACACTTACTCCAAATATAACAACCCATCCCCATGTAATATATCATTACGTAATATCATACGTGTATACAAAATGTCATGCTCAATCATAGTCATACATATCATAGAGCAAATCAGTCATACATAACATAAAGCCATAACAGTCATTTCATCTCCTAGGGGTATAACAATCATTTTACCCTATGGGGGTATTTCGATCATTTTACCTTATGAGGGTATTTTAGTCATTCTACCATATAGGGGTATTTTGATCATTTTACCCTATAGGGTTATTTCGGTCATTTTACCCTATGGGGGTATTTCGATCAATTTACCTTATTGGGGTATTTCGGTCATTCTATCCTATGGGGGTATTTCAGTCATTTTACCCTATGGGGGTATTTCAATCATTTTACCCTATAGGAGTATTTCGGTCATTCTACCCTACGGGGGTATTTCAGTCAATTTACTCTATAGGGGTATTTTGGTTATTTTACCCTATTGGGGTATTTTGGTCATTTATGGACCTCTCAAAAGGTCTGCAGTCGCCTTCAGCGGCTCAGGTAATCTAAATGGTCATAACGGTGTAAATGGATCCAAGGACCATTACTCGGCCCAAATGGGCCCACACTCTCGTGTAGCCCTTTCAGCCCAGATTTCGCCACGGCTATGAGATCTACATAGCCTAGTTCAGTATTTTCATAAACCGTGGATTTCATCCGTGTAGGGCCCACAAGCCCATTGAGCCCACACAGCCCATTTCGGCCCAACGTGGCCCATTATGGCCTAAACGCATGAAAATGTTCATGGAGGCCTCTATAGTCTATCGCCCATGATTCGTGGGTTTAGCTTACCACACGAGCGATCGCATGCTCGTGTGGTCTCAAACGCTGTATTTCTGACATTTCGGCTTTTGCCGTTCTACAGTTACAGTAGGGTGGTTACACACCTAATGCGATTTGCGGATTCCCTTTGTTCCGAACACTCTTATTCCAAAAATCAATGATCATCGCACCCTTGGTTCCCAGGCAATGTGCCAATCAACCTTGACCACCACCAGTTAGGAATGGAAGCAATGCAGGTTGGAGAAAGCGACGAAAACCTTGAAAACCTTGCTGATCTCCCATCGAAAACAAGGAACAAATGGGATGGATATATAGCTCTCCACAACAATAACCTCCCAAAATCCCAATATTCTCTCCCCAAATCTCTCCAAATATTCCTCCTCAATTCTCTCTATGACCAGTTCAAACTCCATTTAGCAGTATTCCAATCCAACTCTACCACCCACTCGAATTAGGCAGCAAAATAAATACTCTCTTTTTGATGCACCACCACTTGAACCTTAGACCCCATGTACACTCCACACGCCTCTTACCACTAGACTAACAACTCCTTTGTATCATATTTTAACCACAATAATTTAAGAACCTACTATCTAGATCCAAAGATTTTATTCCCTTAAAATAAAAATTTTGCATAAGCCAAGGCTTGAACCCTTGACTTTTATGACACTTCCAAACACTCCTAAATCACTTAACCACTGAAGTAGACATTCATTTATGTCACTTCCTTGCACAACTAAATATTTATGTGTAGTCTCCTAATTGTTCCCTTATTCAAAACCTATTTCTTCTAGGCCCAAAATTCGGGGTGTTACAAAAAGTCTATATATTTTTGTGTTTCCAGATTTTCCCATCCGATTAGCAATGTACCTGCCCTACTAGAGGCATCACAAATGGATGTTTTCTCATCCCACACAAAATATACTTACCCAAATTCATTCACATACTTGACTAATTCGTATTCTTTTAAAAATTTTCCTTTCCATACCTGATTTTCATGCATTTATATCACACATCATAATATTCTTATAAAACTCATTTACCCTACTTGTGAACATGCAGCAACTTTACGACACTTCACTCGCTTACTAGTTATCTGTGATGATATCAACATACGTATTTACAATTTAAATTAACTTTCATGAGTTAGGGTAAAGACTCACCTGACACTCACCTATACTGATACGATCTCAGCCCGGGATGTTTCTATTGAACTGCCACAAGGGCCTATAACTAGGTCACGAGCTAAAACCTTTAAAGAAGCTTTGGCAAGCTATGTGGATCGAGTTTGGAGAGAACACGAAGCTGATTCCATTCTTCATGAAAGGAGTAACCCAATAGGCGTAACTTGCAATTTATTGCAAGTTGAACTGAAATTTTAATGAGTTCATCTTTAGTTAAATAATTAAGTTGCTGATCATTTAATCAACTCATCTTAGTTTAATTAATAAGTATTTTTGTTGAACTTTAATTAATAAGTGTTGCTCTTAATTAATCTAGTTTCTAGAATTATATATTGAAGCATGAGTTATGTTTATTTAATTTTGCTTCTTAAATTAACTAGTTGCTGGAATAGTTAATTTTTGAGTTTAGTTTATTTATTTAAGTGAAGTATTTATTGTTTACATGTTTAATTAGTGTTTAATAAGTTTAATAAGTTCATTTTAATGTTTTAATTGCAGGAGTTTCTTCAGCTCACAACCGTTACATTACAAAGTTGTTACAAACTTAATAAAGTGACCTTTCAAGTGCTAACTGATCACAAATGAAGTAGTTGTTACAAAGGGAGTTAATTCACCATTGAAGGACATTTTAAAGGGCATTTTATACCCTTTAAATTCGGCAGCAACTCTTTAGCTTCCTGCTGATTGTTTTTGTTTTTTTAAAAAGAATAAATTCAGCATTCAAAACTTCTTTAATGAGATGATGTCCATTTGGCTACCCATGGGACAACTCAAGAGACAATTTCAAGCTTTCATGAACATTCAGTCAGCTGAATTGAAGAGAATTCAATGTGGAAGTTACTTGTTCCAAGAATGCCAAGAGTTTTGATCTTTAATCAGTTTTTCTTAATTAGCACATTAAGTGGATGTTTGTGACTTTTTAGCTACCTTATTTTAGCACTATAAATAGGTGTATTCAGATTTTGTAAAGCACTTTTTTGATCAATTGGAATGAAACTCTGTTCATTTGGTGAGAATTACTTTTCTCTAATTTTGTATGAAGACTTGTTGGCTTATCTACAAAGCTAGTGGCGTCAACCCGTTCCTTGTTTTATCCCGAACTTATCACTTTACCAAGTGTGGCGTTCGAACCCTATACCGAGGTTCCTTTCTTTTTAGATAGTGGGTCGAGGGTTTTTGTTTGAATTTCTTCTATCCATCTCATTAAACGAATAAGTGTTGGGTCGACATTTATTAGTGTTGGTTCTTACTTGTTTCTTGAGCCTATTGTCTTTCCATCATTTTTCCATAACCGAACACATCCATTTAGCCATTTTCTGAACCCTTGTTGTTTTAAAACAATATTGAGTCTATTTCACCAATTCTGCTTACTAGTTATTCATTTGTTCCTTACTTCATCATAGACGATCGGGCAACATAAATACGACTCGACTCAACACCGAAGCGGATCGTATCATTTGGTATCAGAGCCTTTAAAACGAGAAGTACGGACTTACGAAGATAGAATAGGTTCGTGAAGAAAAAAATTTTTTGAAAAAAAAAACAAAATTCACGTTGTATTGCAAGTTTCTCATTGTTATTTCTTTTTGAAGTATTTAAAAAAATAGAAATTTCAAAAAAAAAAGTTGGAAATTTCCCGATTCACAAAGAATTGATTTTCTTCCCCCATCTCTTCTTCCCCAACGCCACACTCAACCTACCCTATTCCTATTCATTTTTTCCCCTGTTTCCCAAATTTGTAACCGACCCCTAAGCCTACAATTAAGCCTTGGCAAGTCTGCTTACAAAGTCACGAGAAAAGAAGGAGTGGAAAAAGGCACGAGAGCGTGAGCACAATAGAGAGGAGGTAAAAGCCAACATACGAGTCGAAACACGAGCGTGAGTGTTAACATTTTTTTTTCGAGTGAATATAAGGTTTGTTGTGAGGTTTTTTTTTATTATTATCTTTAGTTTTGGATTGTTTAATTTGTTTTATGTCACAAAATTTTGATCAAAATATGGAGGAGCGACAAGCATGACAACCTGTTCGAAATGATCCAGGCCTTACTCTTCAAGCCATGTTAAGCGAGGTGGAGCGACTTTTTGACCGGAATTTTTAAACCGATACAATAAAGGTTAGACTTGGTTGAAGAGAGAGCACGTTGGAGAAGGACACCTCAAAGTCCCCCTAGAAATCGTGGCCGACAACAATTTAATGAAGATGAACCACTTGAAATTAGTAGGGCTGAAAGTGACGAAGGGTACAATGTGAGTGTTCAATGAAGAGAACAACGGAATTGAGGCCAAAGAGTTCAAAGACGAGAAGATGATGATCTCAAGAATATAAAGTTGTCAATACCGCCTTTTCAAGGCAAATCTGACCCTGAAGCGTATTTAGAGTGGGAGAAAAAGATTGAATTGGTATTTGATTGCCATAACTATTCTGAGAATAAGAAGGTCAAACTAGCCGCAATCGAGTTTTCTGATTACGCGATGATCTGGTGGGATCAATTCACAACTAGTCGAGGCAACAGAGAAAGACCTATTACCACCTGGGCTGAAATGAAAGTGACAATGCGACGGCGGTTCATTCCTTCGTATTATCATCGAGAACTTCATCAAAAACTTCAAAATCTTTCTCAATGAACTAAAAGCGTAGAAGATTATTACAAGGAAATGGAGGTGGCGATGATTCATGCGGATGTGCAAGAAGACCGCGAGGCAACGATGGCTCGTTTTCTAGTTGGACTCAATCGTGATATTGCTAACGTAGTCGAACTTCAACATTATATTGAGGCGACAGACATGGTATACATGGCCATCAAAGTGGAAAAACAAATGAAGCGAAAAGGTGTTACTCGAGGTTATTCCAACACAACTTCTTCAAGATGGGAACAAGGCGTTAGCAAAATTTTTCCATCAAACCGAACAAAGGAGTCCACGATGATGCCCAAAAAAACAAGCCTTTGGCCGAATCAAGCAAAGGAAAAGCCATTGAGAGCTCGTCCAACCGTTCAAGAGATATCAAATGTTTTAAATGTTTGGGAAGAGGACATATCGCAAGTCAGTGTCCAAATCGGAACACCATGATATTGCGTGCTGATGGTGAAATTGAAACGAAGGATGAAGAGGAAGATGAGGTCGAATTGAATTCTGACGAAGAAGAGAATTTGGAACACCCTGTTGAATGAGAGTTGCTTGTAATCAAACGAAGTCTAAGTCTTCAATGAGTGGAGAACGAGCAACAATGAGAGAATATTTTCCATTCGAGATGCCAAATCCAAGGTAAATTTTGTAGTATTATTATAGACGGTGGAAGTTGCACGAATGTGGCAAGCACTTTCATGGTAGAGAAGTTAGGATTGCCAACCCCCAAACATCCCAGCCCGTACAAGCTTCAATGGCTCAATGGTGGAGGTGAGCTTAAAGTCATGAAACAAGTTCTTGTTACTTTCAAAATTGGAAAATATTCTGACGAAGTTTTATGCGATGTGATGCCTATGCATGCGGGCCATTTGCTGTTAGGGCGACCATGGCAATTCGATCGGAGAGTGGTTCATGATGGCTATACCAATAGGTATACCTTCAAGCATTGTGGCAAGAAAGTGACACTTACACCGTTAACCCCGAAGCAAGTATACGATGACCAAATCAAACTCAAAACTTCTGTTGGACAAATGCAAGAAAAATAAAAAAAGAGTGTGAGTGGGAAAGAGAAGAAAAATGAGAGAGCTTGAGGTAAAAATTTAAAAGAAAGTGAAAAGGCAGCAGTAGAAGAAAAACATGGAGAAGAAAAAAACATTGAGAAAATGAGTGTGTTTTCAAAAGCAAGTGATGTTCGGAGAGCATTAACCTTGAGGCAACCTGTATTTGTACTCATGTACAAAGAAATTTTGCTAAACACTAACGAATTACCCAAAGATCTACCTTCTTCTATGTTGTCTCTTTTACAGGAATTTGAGGATGTTTTTCCGGATGAAGTGCCTAGTGGATTGCCTCCCATTCGAGGCATTGAGCACCAAATTGACTTAGTGCCTGGAGCTACACTTCCTAATCGACCTGCTTACTGAACTAACCCGGAAGAAACCAAGGAGTTGCAAAAGTAAGTTGCTGAACTTATGGATAAAGGTTACATCCGAGAAAGTCTTAGTCCTTGTGCGGTGCCAGTTTTACTTGTGCCCAAAAAGGATGGGTCGTGGCGAATGTGTGTTGATTGTCGTGCCATCAACAAGATCAACATCAAATATAGACATCCTATTCCTCGACTCGATGATATTCTTGGCGAGTTAAGTGGTGCCAAAATATTTACGAAAATTGATCTTCGAAGTGGATATCATCAAATCTGAATGCGAGAAGGCGATGAATGGAAGACTGCCTTTAAGACCAAACACGGTTTGCATGAATGGTTGGTAATGCCATTTGGTCTTACAAATGCTCCTAGTATTTTTATGCGATTAATGAATCATGTGTTGCGTACTTATATTGGAAAATTTTGTGTAGTATATTTTGATGATATCTTGATATACATCAAGTCATTGGAAGAACACGTTCAACATTTGCGGAAGATTTGAGAAACGTTGAGACAAGAGGTACTCTATGCCAATTTTAAAAAGTGTTCATTTTGCACTAACAAAATTGTGTTTTTAGGTTTTGTCGTGAGTTTCGAAGGATTGGAAGTTGATCAAGAGAAAGTTCAAGCGATTCAAGAATGGCCGCGTCTGACTAGCATTAGCCAAATCCGAAGTTTTCATGGGCTGGCTAGTTTTTATCGACGATTCGTACCTAATTTTAGCACAATTATTGCACTATTGACAAGTGTTATTAAGAAAAAAATCAGCATTTTATTGGACAGATGAGCAAGAAAATTCATTCAATGAAATTAAACAAAGTCTTGTCCAAGCACCTTTATTAGCACTTCCTGATTTTTCTAAAACCTTTGAAATCAAATGTGATGCTTCAGGTGTAGGAATTGGGGCTATGCTAACACAAGATGGAAAACCGGTGGCGTATTTCAGCGAGAAGATAATTGGTGCTATTCTTAATTATCCTGTGTATGATAAGGAAATGTATGTCTTAATTCGATCTCTTGAGACGTGGCAGCATTATTTGTGGCCAAAGGAGTTTGTGATTCACTCTGACCATGAGGCTTTAAAGTACATCAAGGGTCAACATAAGTTAAACAAACGCCATGCAAAGTGGATTGAATATCTTGAATCTTTTCCATATGTCATCAAGTATAAGAAAGGTAAAGAAAATATAGTGGCTGATGCCGTATCGAGGAGGTACACCTTATTATCTTATCTTGATTCTAAGTTACTTGGGTTTTCTTATTTGAAAAAATTGTTTGTTGCTGATGTTGACTTAGGTAATATTTTTGCTGCTTGTGAGAATGGATCTTTTGAGAAGTTTTATAGGTTCGAGGGATTCCTTTTTAAGGGAGGCAAGTTGTGCATACCACAAGGTTCGATTCGAGAATTGCTTACACAAGAGGCGCATAGTGGAGGTCTCATGGGCCACTTTGGTATAACTAAGACCCTATCTACTTTACAAGAACATTTCTATTGGCCGAGAATGTGAACAGATGTTGCACGAGTCTGTGCGCGTTGTGTGACTTGTAAACGATCCAAGTCCAAAATTCAACCACATGGTTTGTATATGCCGCTGCCCATACCCAAACTTCATTGGACGGATGTATCCATGGACTTTGTCCTTGGGTTACCACGAACAAAAACAGGAAAAGACTCTATATATGTGGTAGTTGACAGATTTTCGAAAATGTCTCATTTTATTGCATGTGCTAAGATTGATGATACTGTTCATGTAGCTAATTTCTTCTTTGGGGAAGTTGTTCGTTTACATGGAATTCCAAGAACGATTGTATCCGATCGTGATGTAAAGTTTTTGAGCCATTTTTGAAGATCATTGTGGGGAAAGCTTGGAACGAAGCTATTATTTTCGACTACTTGTCATCTACAAACGGATGGACAAACAGAGGTGGTAAACCGAGTATTAACTACTTTGTTGCGTGCCATCATCCGTAAAAATCTAAAGTCGTGGGAAGAATGTTTACCTCACATTGAATTTGCTTACAATCGTTCCGTTCATTCTGCTACTAAGTTTTCTCCTTTTGAAGTAGCTTATGGCTTTAATCCATTAACTCCCCTTGATTTGTTACCATTGCCTAATCATCAATTTATACATGTAGATGCCAAGAAAAAGGCTGAATATGTCAATGAGCTCCATCAAAAAGTGCGAGCTAACATTGAAGCTCGTACTGAAAGTTATGTTCAAAGAGCAAACAAAGGAAGAAAACAAGTTATTTTTGAACCAGGTGATTGGGTCTAGGTTCATATGAGGAAAGAACGATTTCCAGCCAAACGACGATCTAAGTTATTACCACGAGGAGATGGTCCATTTCAAGTTCTTGAACGGATCAATGAAAATTCATATCGACTTGACTTCCCGGGAGAATATAATATTAGTGCCAGTTTTAATGTTGCTGATTTGTCTCCTTTTGATACAGATTCCGACTTGAGGACAAGTCATTTTCAAGAGGGGGAATGATACGATCTCAGCCCGGGATGTCTCTATTGAACTGCCCTAAGGGCCTATAAATAGGTCACGAGCTAAAAACTTTAAAGAAGCTTTGGCAAGCTATATGGATCGAGTTTGGAGAGAACACGAAGCTGATTCCATTCTTCATGAAAGGAGTAACCCAATAGGCGTAACTTGAAATTTATTGCAAGTTGAACTGAAATTTTAATGAGTTCATCTTTAGTAAATAATTGAGTTGCTGATCATTTAATCAACTCATCTTAGTTTAATTAATAAGTATTTTTGTTGAACTTTAATTAATAAGTGTTGCTCTTAATTAATCTAGTTTCTAGAATTATTTATTGAAGCATGAGTTAAGTTTATTTAATTTTGCTTCTTAAATTAACTAGTTGCTGGAATAGTTAATTTGTGAGTTTAGTTTATTTATTTAAGTGAAGTATTTATTGTTTACATGTTTAATTAGTGTTTAATAAATTTAATAAGTTCATTTTAATGTTTTAATTGCAGGAGTTTCTTTAGCTCACAACCGTTACATTACAAAGTTGTTACAAACTTAAATAAAGTGACCTTTCAAGTGCTAACTGATCACAAATGAAGTAGCTGTTACAAAGGGAGTTAATTCACCATTGAAGGACGTTTTAAAGGGCATTTTATACCCTTTAAATTCGGCAGCAACTCTTTAGCTTCCTGCTGATTGTTTTTATTCTTTTAAAAAGAATAAATTTAGCATTCAAAACTTCTTTAATGAGATGATGTCCATTCGGCTACCCATGGGACAACTCAAGAGACAATTTCAAGCTTTCATGAACAGTTAGCTGAATTGAAGAGAATTCAATGTGGAAGTTACGTGTTCCAAGAATGCCAAGAGTTTTGATCTTTAATCAGTTTTTCTTAATTAGCAAATTAAGTGGATGTTTGTGACTTTTTACCTACCTTATTTTAGCACTATAAATAGGTGTATTCAGATTTTGTAAAGCACTTTTTTGATCAATTGGAATGAAACTCTATTCATTTGGTGAGAATTACTTTTCTCCAATTTTGTACGAAGACTTGTTGGCTTATCTACAAAGCTAGTGGCGTCAACCCGTTCCTTGTTTTATCCCGAACTTATCACTTTACCAAGTGTGGCGTTCAAACCCTATATCGAGGTTCCTTTCTTTTTAGATAGTGGGTCGAAGGTTTTTGTTTGAATTTCTTCTATCCATCTCATTAAACGAATAAGTGATGGGTCGACACTTATTAGTGTTGGTTCTTACTTGTTTCTTGAGCCTATTGTATTTCCATAATTTTTCCATAACCGAACACATCCATTTAGCCATTTTCTGAACCCTTGTTGTTTTAAAACAATATTGAGCCTATTTCACCAATTCTACTTACTAGCTATTCATTTGTTCCTTACTTCATCATAGACGATCGGGAAACATAAATACGACTCGACTCAACACCGTGGCGGATCGTATCTTATACTGTAGCTTGGAGTTCCAAACTTGAACATCCATCTCAAACCTGCAGCAACAACTACTTAACATGAAACCACTATTAAAAACCCATTTACAGATAATTTGCTATTACCTCAACTACAGAATACCCTTACGCAAGGCCTCCCATTCATAACTTACTGTTTATAAGCTTCTTAACATCTTTACTCTTTCAAAAACTTAACATACAGAGCTATCAAACTTACCAAGAGGTGGAATATCCATTGATTAACTCAAAACCTTAACTTCCAGGTTAAAAAGAAAAAGAGAACATTTAAGTTTAAGAACAAGAAGCAGGGAGTAATATTAAAGGAAGGAAAAACCCTCAATACGTTCCCTTCTCAACATATATATATCCCCGAGTACCTCTTAATGGATCTTGACAAGTATCAAATGCATACAAAAGTTGTCCCTTTAATGTCCTACAAAAATTGGAGAAAATATAAAAGAAAATCTTATGTCGTTGCTATTTGACCAGTCAATCCCTTCAATTAACTCCCAACCAATCACATTACAGAACCTAGTTGCACATCGTTTGAGTAAACTTGGCGTACTATAGCTATTGGCGATAACTCATATATTGTGTGGCCTTAAAGGCACTATAATTCTCTACAGCTTCCTCATATGATTGATAGGCGTGTTATACTCAACCAGAACTTCCAAGGCATACTCTTAGCTTGTCGTAATCCTTCTTCAATTGAAGAATAAAACGAGAATTAAATCCTAAGAAAATTTTACGGCCAGATTCTCTATGCGCCAAACATTAGCTCGTCGAAAGCTTATAAATTGGCGGACTAACTACCAAAGTGCATCAAAACAGATAATCTTCACATCTATTCGTCTTTCTCTCAGATCCATCAAATTTGGGATGTAACATCCTAACATATTAAAATCAATTACAATCTAATCCCTTTAATTACAATAGTTATAAAATATTAAAATACAATATACCAATAAACAACCAATGTAAAGTGGACTGTTAAATATACATTCTTCTATGGTATCTTTAATGCTATTTTGGTCCGTTCTCCACAATCCAAAGGATTCAATTGCTTAATCTAGTCCAATTCAATCTTCAAGATAAGTTGCCTCATATGGATTGGTCTTTAAAGTTGAGCTTACATACATCCCGAATATCAACGCCATTCAAAGCCCAAAAAAAATGTTTCAATGAATTTCTAACTCCAAATATGACAAGTAACAGTCTGTCACAAATTATAGTGGAAGTGGTCATGTTTGTTTGGCACTTAGCCAACCACTTTTAAAACTTTCCTCAATATTTTTTGCTCAAAATTTAGTTTCAACTTAGTTCGGAGTAAAATCAAACTATTTGAGTTAAGATTGATTAAATTTATTTTTATTATTTATATATTAGAGCTCAAGTTTAAATTCATTTCAAATATACAATTTTTAAATTTGAAAAACAAATTTTAGGATTTAAAGTTTTAAGTTTATATAGATTTAATGTAAAGTAATAATTTAATATTATAAATCAAAAGTTTAATTAAGTTGATCTGTTAGACTAGTAAAGTGCTTTAACTTTGTTCCCTTGATAGCTTGAGTCTAACTATTTTAATTTCCAATCAACTTCGGATAACTTTTAGTACGGAGTATAATAATAAACATAATGCCGGAGTCATTTCTTAATTTCCCAAGTTTAAGAGGTGAGGTTCACCATAGACAAATATTACAACAAAATATTTTTTAAAAAATTAAAGGAAATCTTTTTTAATTTTAAATAATAAATAATAAGTGATTCGAGTGACCAACAAAATGAGTATGAAAATAAAATACAACTAGCAATTATAGACGAGAAACTAAAAGCCCAACGGCACATATTTCTAGAATTCTTTCTCTCTAGCATGAGTGAAATTTCGTGATGGCAAAATAAAGAAGAACAAATACGCTTCTCAAATCATCAAATCCCCGCCCCCAAAAGAAAAAATCCATGGGTAATGAGCTATATATTAAACTTTGTATTCGAGTTAATCTAATTAAGAGATAAAAGCTACAAGTTGAAAGGAGATTATGTTCTCCATTATTCCTCTATCATCTAAGTACAGCCTGTGTACATTCTTCTTTCTTTAATTATTTGCTAATTGATGATGATAAACTTCATTATTAATTTATAAACCCCTTTTTATTTATTGGTGATTCGTTCCGTTATCAAATAAATCAGTATCATTTTTCTTTTTCTTATTTAATTTGTTATCAATGGTTGAACAGTCCCCAAAACCTAATATTCTATCTCCTTTACTTCCAAATCCATTATTATAACAAAACAACAAACATAAATACTTGGATTTTGATTTAATGTATAATTTAGTATATAAATTTGATTTAGTGTAATTGTACACATGAACATGAAACTTGAATCGTGATTATATATAAAAATTTAATTTTGATTCAATTGTACGTATTTAAAGAAATAAATATATACATTTATTTTTGTATTAGATTAATATAATTGTTTGTGTATGCAATATATTGTTATAAAATGATGCTAATTCAATAATATTAGAAATTTTAATTAAATTAAATTATATATATAATATATAACATTTCAGCTTGCATTAAAGTTAACCTAAATGAGACTGCTTTTTTATTTCAGAATCATAGCATTAAATTTATAAATGATTATTTCATCAAATAAAAACAAAAATAAACTCTTATAAATAAAGTATTAAACCCCCATTTCAGGGTCATAACAAGTGGCATTGCAAAATTTTCCATAAATTTTGCTATTAGTGTATGCCGTGGATTTAACTTTTGGATAAAATATATAAATCATGTTTGTATTTTTGTATCTATATTTAAAAGTTATTATTAATTATTAATGTTATCAAAATTTAATATTTTGATCACTCATTTGTTAAATCATTAACGAAATGTTGACAGTATCTTTTTTTATTGATAAAATAACAAATTTAGCCTTTCAATATTTACAGATTCTATTATTTTGATCTTAATTTTGAAATTTTCAATAAATTTAACCCTCAACCTTACACATTTTGTTAATTTAGTCTCGGTTCTTAAAAATTCAAAATTAAATTTTTAAAAAAATATTTAAAAATCATTTTTTGATAAAAATACATAAATATATAGAAATAAATAATCATTTTTTCTTTTATAACATGAAATTTATTTATTAAAATAAAATATTTTTTTAGGAAAATCCCAAATTAACTAGACTTAAACTAGATTCAAACTTGTATCTCTTTTTTTTCTAGTTTTGTGTTATAAATAATAATTTATTTATTGATTATACGTTTTGCATTGTTTCTCTATAACACCCCAAAAATCCCTTATATATTTATTTTTGTATGTTTATAATACAAATATCTGTCTACTTCAGTTGTTAAGTGTTCTGGGTGTGTGTGTGAGGTTTTAAGTTCAAGCTTTAGCTTGGGCAAATTTTTGGTTTTTAAATGAATAAACCTCTATCTCTATCCAGTTGGCTTATAAATAAATGTTGGTAAAATATGATAGAATGGGCCTGTTGGTTTGGTGGTTAAGTGGTGAGTTGGTGTGCTAAAGGTCTTGTGTTTGTGTTTGGGCAAGTTATTATTTTTGTTATTTGTGCCATGAAGGAGCTTGGATTGCAGTCAAATGCTGAGAATTTGAGGTGTAGTAGGGAAGTGGTGGACGGTTTGGGGGGGAGAGATTTTTGAGATTGTGGTTTGAGGGGAGTGTTTTGGGGATATGGGCATTATCTTGAGGAATTTCAGCCAGAATAGAATTTTTGGCTGAAAAGTCCTCTTCCTCCTTTCTTTTTGTGTTCTTTCGATTTTCTACTCTCCATCTTTTCTTCATCATTTTTGTTCTTAGCCGAAATATCCCCGCTTGTAGCCCTTTTTTTAAAAAAAAAATATTGGTTCCCCTTTTCTGTTCCCAAATTTTTGACGCTAGTTTCCCTTCCCCTTAAGCCGACCGTGCGTCATCTTGCTCCTCTTCTTGGCCGAATATTGCTAGGTGAGTTCTGCTTTGCCTTTTGTCCCCTTTCGGCTTTGCACTTCCCTTCTCATCGTTTTCTTCTTTCCTCTTCTTGTCGTCACCCCTCTATTTTGCCTCTTTTTAGTCTTGGATTCCCCTTTTCGGTTCGTTCTCTCTTGCTTTGCCAAATTGCACTATGTTCTTTCGTCAGTTGGGTAGGTGATTTAGGTGTTTTGTTGTCTCGTTTTATAAAATATTGAATGAAAGGTTGTGTTTGATCGGTAAGTATGATTTAATTGAAGTTTGATGTGTAATTCGATTAAAGGTTTAACGAAAAGGTTTGTGACTCTCGTTTTAGGTAGAGACCAAGAATTGGTTGGTGCATCTTCAAGGAATTGAGGGTACGATTTCGATTGAATCCAATAAGGGGTTTTGATTGTTGATCGATTTTTAACTTCGTTAGGCTTTGATTGAATAACGAGTTAAGTAGTTGATTGAATGGTGTTTTGGTTGAATCTAAGTTTTGGAGTACTCGGAGTGTGGGTTAACTTCAAACAAAAACAGGTGTGTAAACACAACACTGAAAATCGATAATCGGTGAAAAGTCAAAAAGTGGGACTGTCAACGCCACACGGGTGTGTGGTCACCAGTGCGGTAGGCCCTGTGACTGAACACAGGCGTGTGATCGACGAGGCTAGTTGTGTATGATACACGAGTCAAACCGAATTGGGTCGTGTGGGCCCAAATTGGGCCAGGATGTGTGATCCACATAGCCAAGGCCATTTTTGGGCTTTGTGGGCCACACGGGCATGTAGGCCCACACGGGCAAATGTCATGGGCTTGTGGGCCCATGTTCACTGTTTGACTACTAAGGTTAAACGGGTCGCCCAAGTCGACTGTGGACCTACTGTAGGGTCAGTAAGCTTACCTAGACTCCTAATTGATTGAAATGACTGTAGGACTGATACGATTATGCATGTTATTGAGCATGATGATGTCCCACTGGTTTGATACTGTATGCCCTAATTTTATGCACGATATTATGTTTTAGCATGTCATATATGTATATTGCATTGCATTGGGGTGGGGTGGGGTGGGGTTTATATTGTTCGGAGGAAGTGCACTAAAAGACCTCGAGCCTAATTTACTAGCAGTTCAGCTACAAACCACTGTCTAGTGCCGCATTCGGTACTTTTTTGAGTGTAGGGATGGGTGGGTGATTATATCCCCACATGGAGGGGTTGGACGGAGTTGGAGTGTAGAGGCTGGCTTGGTAGGACTTGATATTGCATATCTGTTACTGTACTGAATATAGATACTGTAATTGTAATGGGCTAAGACCCTAATTGAAACTGAAACTGTTACAGAAATGGGCTTAGGCCTAGATTATGATTGCTTTATGTCTGCTTGTTTATAGGGGGATTACACATTAGGTTTTGAAAACTCACCCCCTTCTGTTAATTTGTACAGGTAATATCCAGTCATAGGCAGATCGGTGCGGCAGAGGACTCAGCGGTGGCCACACGACTCCTTTTTACTATTTCGTACCTAGTTAAATTTGGATTTAACACTGCTTTATGTTTTACATCTGCTAGAGGTAGATAAAACATGGGTTTTAAAAAAGAAATGCATGTGTTTTAGCAAAATACCCACAATGACACAAACTGTTTTACAAAGCTTCTGCAACGTATAATATTTTGCAAACTAACGATTGAATAAAAAACACTATTTTAGGATTAACAAAAGATAACGACAAGCTCTAAACGGAAAATGTTTTAAGCAAAGTTACATTTTTTTCAACATGAGCTTCGGTTTTCAAACACACTACCATGTAACATCGCCAGATTCGGCTATAATGTCCAGGCCAAGTTTGGGGTGTTACATTATTAGTCTTCACCAAATTTGTCTAAGTGTTGGATACCTTCACCTACAACCAACACCACTAATAACCTTATCCTCACCTATATATATCTTCAAACAATCTCGCCCTTCAAGCACAACCTCAAATACAACAAATTTGTTTTGTGCAACAACCTAAAAACATTCATCCTTACCCTTTTCGATCTTAGACCATAGTTTTTGACCCAATTTGAACATGGTGGTTGCTAATCTTGAAAAAGAAAAAGGGAAAAGTTGAATTTGCTTAAGTCTTCTTCATATTTTTCCTCCTTAAATTATCTTATTTATAAAATTATTATTTTAATAAATAAATGTCATGTTAGAAAATATGAAAAATAGATATTCATTCATTTATTAATATTTTATAGTTTTTTATGTATTTTTTTTATAAAATCTTAGGTATTTTTATTGAAAAGTGAACTTTCAAATACTTTTTTATTTTTAAAGTTTTTTTAAAATTTAATTTTTTATGAATTAAGATTAAATTAATAGAAAGTGTAAAGTTGGGGGTTAAATTTCTTGAACTTTTTTAGAATTAGAACCAAATTAATAGAATTTGTAAAAATTAAAGGGCTAAATTTGATATCATGTCAATAAAAAAGGTCACGCCAACATTTTGTTAATGATTTAACGAAAGATTGACCAAAATATTAAATTTCAACAGCTTAGTGACTAAAATGAAAAGTTTTAAACATGGGTGACCAAACAAAAACACACTAATAGTTAAGTGGCTATTTATATAATTTACCCTTAATTTTCTTCTCCGATTTTTTTTAAACTTTTGAAATTTTAATCATTTATCTTAAGTTGAATTCTATTTTCAAAATTTTATGTAGCAAATATATTGTCATGTATAATATTTTGTCAACTTGCTATTTTTAAATAATATTAAAAAAATCACATTATTTTAGTTAATTAATTTAATACCTATCTTTTTAAATTTAAATTTAAATTTTAAAATTCAAAAAATAAACACTAAATTATTAAATTTTAAAAAAAATGACTAGTTGCATAATGAAAGCATAATAAAAGATTGATCACAGAACTTGATACAATGAATTTTATTATTTTCATTTGGCATGATTGTTAGAATCGGATAGAAAATAAGTTGATATATAAATCCAAATAAAGAGGTTAAATTAACTTTTAAGTGAATTTATTTAGAATCAGTTAAATTTATTAAATCGATTTTATAATTTTATAATAATTTAATTAAAACTAAATTAACAATAGAATCTAAAAGTGATAATTTAATCGATTCGACCATTAATCTAATTTTTTAAATTTAAATAATTTTGAACTTTTTATATTTAAAATAAATTAAAATGTTTTGAAAAATTACCTACAAATAAATTTTAGATTTGTGGAGGCCTCCGGCAAGAAGAATTTATTCAGATGGGTGATAATAATAATAATAAATTAACTTTTGATTGTTAAAAGGCTTAAAGATCGTAAGAATAAATGCCCATCAGCCTTGGGCATCAACAAAGGCTTACACGTTGAGTCACATCAAATATTTCATCAATCAAATCAGGGATTCCTTTAACAATGAGGATCTAATAAATATAATAATGGTTGGGTTTGGTTTTTAAAATGAGGTTTTATTTTTTCAATATTAAATTAAAATTTAATTAAAAATAGTAATGGTTGCTTTGAGTATTTACACATAATAATTCGATTAAAATGTAATTAGTAAGATGGTAATTAATTATAAAAAAATTAGAATTTTTTAGATATGTTTTATTAACAGAATAATTGCATCATAGTCTCATATGTTATGATTGACAGTAAGTATTATAATTACACATTACATAATTTATATTTTTTAAAAATATTAATTACTACAAAATAATTTGTATGATAAAAGAGTTTCTAAATGAGTACCAAAAATTTAAATCAAATTATCATTTGTAATATATTACTCTAAAAATGTAGTTGATAATACAATTACTAATAAAACAACAATTTTTAAATGGTCCCCAACAAACAATATCACTATCACTAGCTAAATCTGGTATTGGGGTACTTAAGACAAAGTCAATAAGATCTCGAGGGATATGCATAGAAAAAAACATTGAGACCTAGACTCATTCCATTTTTCTTTGACTTGGCTAAACTTTCTGTTACCTTCCTTCTCGCTAAGTGGGCTTTGAATTAGTTCTTGCATTGGTCCTAATCCTAATCAATTATCATACCAAAAGTTAATCGTTCTTTCGTTCCGAACAACCATTTAATCCTAAGGCAAGAATTAGGTTGATCTTTCGCAGAGAGCTTTATATTGTAGAAGAGTTCTTCATAGTATGTGGGTTCCTCAAGGCTTGAAGGTATTTAGCTTTAAAATTTTGAACCCAAATACATGTATTCTCATGAATCAATCTCTAAATCAATTTAAAAAATAAGACTAGATTTTGTTTTTTCTTTGGCACAAGGTATTCCTAGGCTTCTTTTATCTTTGAGGGTAAGTAATACTATCCCAATTAACTAAGTGTAGTTCTGAAGTAGGCTCAGTCTTTCCCTATAGGAAATTTTTGTTAATACGATTGAGACTATTTAGAATAGAAGAAAGAAGCAACCAACATTGCATGAAATAGTTCAAGATGGTAGCCATAGTGGACTGAATGAGTACTAATCGATCTATTGGAGAAAGCATTTAATTTACTTCTCACTTTCTCAATAATAAATTCATAATCCTCGTGAGACACTCGACATGAGTGTATGGGGAATCCAAAATGTTTACCCAAATTAGGTTTTTCTTGATGCCTAAAAAGTTGCAGGTATGTTTCATAGTATCAAATGTGCAGTTAAAGGAGAAAACCACTATAGACTCAGCAAAATTAATCCAAATCCCTCCATAAATGTAATAAGATTTCTATTTATGGTTTCAATAAAATTTTCATCTACCTTAGCAAACAAAATAATGTCATCCTCAAATAGGAGATGTGAAACCAAAGACCACTTCTGGAAGTTTAGATTGAAAGCTACTCTTTTTGGTCCACTTTTCGTGGGATTTGAAGACTAAGAAGGGGGTGAAGTTCATTCGGGTCCTGGGCCTTGTTAGGTGTAAAGTGTAACCCCCTGTACCCGACTTGGTCGCTAAGTCTAAGTTACGAGATGCTACAACCATTATCAGAGCAACTTCAAATTATTATACACCTTTCAACCAATCACATCTATATAATAAGTATCATTCACATTTTAAATATGCATCACAATCAATTTTGGGTCTCACATGAGCTTAAGAAAGCTCTTTTGTTAACTCGAATAAGAACTAGGATCAAATTGTAAAGTTTTGAAAATTCTCGAACCTACGTCACGACCTTACAATCTCTATGACGTGAAATTGCCAACTTAGTAAGTCAAGTCACAATTTCGCTCACAATTTCAGGCATACCGACACCATGACGTCACTCATTGTCGGCACCACGTTGCGACATTGGACGTTGGTGGTTGTGATTAGGCCCCTATTTTTGGTAAAAAAAATCATTTTGGCTCTTACTCTACCAAGTGCAATACTACCTAATGAATCGTACAACCTTATACCATCAAAACCAATTCAAATTCATACTATTTCATGCTAAACAAATCACCTAACCAATTCCAATCAAACCAACTCAAACATGAGCTCAACTTATTCCAAATCAATTTATGTCATTACATTCATTCAAATGCCAAATCTACCTATGCCAAAACACATTAAGACATTTCATTCAACTTTAGTAAATACATTTCTATACATTATATGCATAAATGACTCATAGGACTTTAGCATGAACAACAAAAATCAAGTAGCAACTACATATTTCAAGCATACTTCCAAGCATTACTTTCAAATATGTCAATTTCAACCATTCATCAACTTAGCTACATTTTGTACTTCATTTTATATCATTCCACATACCAAATATATAAGCATATATCATCACTTATTCTAGTAGGAAACATGACTAATACCATAGATTTACCAAGTCAGAAGGAAACATATTACACAAGATGTGATATGCCCCATTTGCCAAGTAGTAAACAATTTCAAAATGTCAAGGTCACTAAGTCCATTATATACATGCCACAACTTTAAACTAAATAAATATTATACTTACCTTATTTATATCTAAGCATGATAGCTACCTTACTTTGGCATAGTGTTGGCTAGATCATAGCACTTTACAACATTCACAAGGTGAGCATACATCTATTTATACATATCCATGAACTAGAATATCCTCAACAAATGCTGGATTTCAACATAACCTGAAATAATATTTGTATAATAACATAACCCGTACAAGAGTGCATAAGACCTTATTGGCATATCAATCGTATTCTAACCATTTACTAAGTTCATATAAGCATCTATTACACATATAAATATCACATATCCCTGTAATTATTCATTTTTTATATTGTACCCTATACGTATCACATATTTTATACATACATACTTATAAAAAATCAAGCTTTCAAACAATTTACATGATACATCATGCCACTCTTTTATAAGTATAGAATTTAATTATTCTTAAGTTAATTTGTTGTGGTCATTTGATTTTTTAATAGTAATAAAGAGAATAATGAATAAAAAGTAATGTCTTAGCTCGTAGATAATGATCGATCCCTGGTAGAAGAGAAAGTTCCATTGGAACTATACATAACATTTTAATTTGGTTCGTTTCTAGCCTTTTATGCCAATTCACAAATAATCAATTTATATTCAAACACACACACACACACATACAAGAAATCAAACATAAAATCATACATAACAAACATAAAATAGTAAGTTCCATATGAACTTACCTGTTCAAAATACAAAACAATTGATTTTTTTCAGATACTAGTCCACAATTTTTGCTTTTCCCTTATTAGCTCCACTTGAATCAAAATCTTGATCTGTATAATTATTTTATACAATTAATCAATATTAAACATTTTCATATTATGGCATGATATGAATGAACCTATATAAACTTATTTTTTATATCCCTAAATTTTACATTAGTCGTAACTTCCAATTTTGAGTTTTGGATTACAATTCAATTTCACATATATTCATTAGAGACCCTATACTTCCTATTCCTATTGAAATTTTATAAAAAAATTTACATGTTATTCAATTTGGTCCATAATATACGAAACTAACAATTAAAACTTAAAAATTTAGTCATTTTCTTAAATCAAACTTAATTTCTAACAATTTCACACCAATTTCATCTAATTCTTAACAATGGAAACTTTCTAAAACTTTAAAATTTTCAAAAATTAATATATGGGCTAGCTAAATCAAGCTCTCATGACCTCAAATTCATAAAAAATACAAGAAAAAGACTTGAATTTACTTATCAATCAATGGTTGAATGACTTAGCTTCAAAAATGGTTTTCTTCATTCTTTTCCTAGGTTGAATCTAGTAGAAGAGATGACGAAGATGACAACTCTCTTTTTCTTTCCATTTATTTGAATATATATATAGTATAATTAAAACTTAATTAATCTTAATAATCATGTTTAGTTTAACTAAATTAATCATTAAAAAGCTTAATAAACATGCCATCATCTTCCACTAACACTCAATTACAAATGGTTTAATTACCATTTTGAACCTTTGGCTAAGAAATTTAAGTCCTTAAACCTTTGGCAAATTAAAAACCTATATTGAGTGGACTTTTACAATTTAGTCATTGTACTTAAATTAACTATTTAATTGACAAAACTGATAAACCAAACATCAATATACCTTTATATTAACCTCGTAAATATTCATATTTAATATTAATGGATTCATTTTGAAAACGGGGTTCCAAAACTGCATTTTAGTACCACTAAAAATTGAGCTGTTATAATTCTCCTTGTTAATAAATTTTGTCATCGAAATTTACTTGAGAAAAGATGGGGTATTGAGATTTCATAGTTTCTTTTAGCTCTCAAGTAGTCTTTTCTGTGCCATGATGGAGCCACATTACTTTCACCGACGCCACATGTTTATTCCTCAACTCTTTTACTTCCCGAGCTAAATTTTTAACTGATTCTTCACTATATGTTAAATTAGGTTGCGACTCAATTTCGTCGAGAGTTAAGACATGAAATGGGTTGAATCTATATATTCTTAGCATCGATACATGGAAAGCATTGTGAACCTTATCCAATTCTAGACGTAGAGCTAATTGGTATGCCACAAGTCTAAATTTCTCGAGAATTTCATATGGTCTAATGAATCTTGAACTGAGCTTCCGTTTTTTGTCGAATCATAGAACCTTTTTCAAAGGTGGAACTTTTAGGAAGAATTTACCGTCACTCTTAAACTTAATGTCTTTTCTTTTTAAACTAGCATAGGACTTTTGTTTGTTGGAAGCAGGCTTTAAGAAATATCGAATAACCCTAACTTTATTCTCGGTCTCTCACATCAATTTTTGTCTTGCTATCTTTTTTTCACTCAACTCTCACTAGTATAGAGGGGTTCGACATTTACGGCCATATAAAGCTTCATAAGGTGTCATTTTAATGTTCGCTTGATAGCTATTGTTATAGGAAAATTCAACTAACGGTAAGAATCTCCTAGCTTCCCTCAAATTCAATTACACAAGAACCCAACATATTTTCGAGTATTTGGATTACTCGCTCCAATTGTCCATCAATCTAAGGGTGAAATGTTGTATTGAAATTCACTTTAGTGCCTAGAGTTTCGTGTAGTTTACCCTAGAATCTGAAGGTGAATCATAGATTCCAATCTGAAATAATAGATAATGGCACACTACACAATCTCACAATCTCAAAGATATATAAATCAACCAATTTCTCAAGTGAATAGTCAGTTCTCACCAAAATGAATGAGTCGATTTTTTCAAGTTATCAACTATCACCCAAATCGTGTCTTTCTTTTTTAGAGATAATGACAATTATTGGATTTGGTACCCTAAGTGTAGTATGTTCATTCGTAAACTTGTAATTTTTTCGAACAGATTGATTAATAAAACATTTCATAGATTACATTAATATACTTTGTATAATTGTCCTTATGTGGTTTTTGCATGAAAAGAAAAGTTGAATTAAATATTGGCTAATTGGTTGTCTAGTGTTTAAACTAACACTAATTGGTATTATGTGGTCGGATCGTAATACAAAAAGATAACTTATATTAGTAGACGAACCTAAACTTGTCCTTAGTCTAATCGAAAATGAGCAAACTGATTGAAAGACTAATATGTCATCTATCAAGTCTGACTGAGGAAATACTTTGTCTTGGGCATTGAAGATGATGACTCGTAAAAGATAGAGACATATATGTGACTGGCTGGATTGGCAGTACATTGGGTTGGACCTAGAAAGAATAAATTATGAATCCGTTTATGGATTTATTCACTTGTGATATTCATAGTGTGACATACCTAAATCCTAAGTGGATGAGGGACTATGTATATGTGACTTGCAGAATTTGATGTAAGTAAAAGCCTCAGTTCAAATAGAGAAGGAACCGAAAGCTAGTGCATTGGATGTACAGCTTCTACAATATATAGCGTCATTCACAACAGTGAAATTCATAGTCAGAGAGATGGTTAAATGATATCCTTTCATTTTCAATACATGGTTGATAAAAAGTAAATGTGGACACGGGTCATTCATCTTTGTAATGAATTACTTTATTACTATTTGATAGTAATTGACTTTTCATGAAGGAAGATTTAATGGTTACCATGAGATAAAATAAGATCATATCGAGAGAACGAATATTATTTCAAAGAGATTAAGAATATACTATGAGGGTAACACATTTATGATGAGGTCATTGGACGAGTACTGAGTAGTTGTTTACATAATGGTATGTCGTTAGGGAGAGCTCAATCACAATACTATAGTGGAAAAACAGAAAAATATGAAAAAAAATAAAAAATATTATATGGGCTAAATTTCACACTGAAATTTTCTAGATCAGATCTACATTATTTGAGGAGACTCCAATTTCAAATTCGTGATTTTTGGAAATCAAGAACAGCTCGAACGAAAAAAATTAAAGTTATTTTCCATTGTTTCGGGTTTTCAGTTGGGTTGTTTGTTTTCTTTAATTCTAGCACTAGGTTTTCTTTTGTTTTTAGCTCTTCTTATTCTATTACGCATTCTAACACATTTTTGTTGCTTGTGTTCATAGGTACGAATACAACTGCCTCTTCTTTCTCCCCGTAACTTACTTCCTTTGGAGTGGAGTTTTTCTTTGACTTCTTAGAGCCTTAGGTCAACTTTGTTAGAGAGTGATCCCACATATTTTTTAATATTATTGAGTTTGATTACTCTTTAAAAGTTACAAGCAAGAAAATCTTAACTTTTTTTCTTTTCTTTTTAGAGTTATTTATTTTTATTGCGAGTGTATAACAATGATGTTTAATTTTCTTTGATTAATTTTCTTTTTTTGAGTTTTTTTATTCTAGCCTCTAATAATGATATGTACATATAGTAAGGACGAAGAGCATGATCCATCTATGGTTACCATGGACCAACTTACAGCACTGTTCAATGAACTTTTGAAAGATTTCAAAGAGGCGCAAGAGCATTTGGAAAATAAGTTCGACACATTGCAAGCTCAAGTCCTTCATCACGAGGCAGTTTAACAAAATTTTAGCCAAACTTTGTCTCAAATAGAAACTAACAATGATAGACCTTGGGCAAAGCATAGATGTCATATTTTTAAAAAGCTTACACGGACATGTTATTTCTAGTGTCGTTCAACCTTCTACTATTCATGGACTTGTCAATAAAGACATTGGTACAAAAAAATAGCATCTTTTACGAGTTTAAACGACTTATGGCAGAAGAAATATAACAAGCTAGTAAGTGCATGTGGTGTAATTTGCCGGATCACAAAGCCTTTGAATGTCCAACATATTTATTTAAGAAAACATCCTTGCAACTCGAGGAACGTAAATCTGACACAGAGCCTATTGAGGAGTCTTCGTTTACTGCTACCATTGACGATGATAATATAAATAAGCAAGAAACCTCGAGTGACATCGTTTGTAAAGACAGTAACTTTGATTTTGTACCTATTGTTGAGTCTAGATCTAACATTTCACCTTGTTTCAAAGTTGATGTTGAAGAAGTTGATAGTAATAGTGCAAACTATGATGATAGTAATAATGTAAATTATGATGATAGTGATAGTGAATTTTGTGAGCCAAAAAAAGTTAATAGTGAGAATTACTTCCTAGAGTGTATGAATTTGGACAGGTTAGACATCTATTCTCCTCATACAGTGTTATATTATGATGGATTCAATATTCAAAATTTTTGTGAAGGGTCAAAGGGAAATGAAGATGATTCATGGAAAATGACCGAGAGAAAAGGGACATTGAGCAATAAAAGTTAATTTGATGGTCCAACTTTAGTGAGTGAAAATTCCTATGAGGTAAAATTAGATAGTTTAATCCACATTGAAAAAGAGAATGAAAAGAAAGAGAGAACCTATCCAAAAGAGAGGAAATATTATATTTTCACTAACCTTAACTGGAATTTGTCTAGTATACTTGTTTCATTCTTTCAGGAATTTGTTGATCCTTTGCGAGGAGCTCTATTAAACCATTCCACCTATGATAAAGATTTTTTCTTATTCAAACAAAGACAAGATTCTAGGATGAGTATTTTCGAGGAAAGGGGGAATGATACATGCACAGATTGGATACAATTTATTAAATTTTATTCACTAAAGCTGTCAATTTTCAAGTTTGGAAAATTAATTAACTTACGATGACTTTTTGGATGAGATCCAAGCATTTTTGGGTTTAGATGTCTTATAGAATTCAAAGATATATCTCTTAGCTTTGAAACACAATTTGAATCACTCGATTTCGAGTTCAGAAAATCAAGTTATGATCGTTTTAGTTAAGATTGCACGAGCAGAATTTTTGGATGGGATTATGACGGGAATTACGAGTTTCAGGCTTTTAATTCAAGTTTAAATCTTATTGGGTTAAGTTTTTAGGGTTAATTTTTATTATATGAGTCCAATATTATATTTATTAGTTCTATTATTTTATTATATATTTATTTCGAATTTTGGATATTGTTTAAGTATTTTAAGTTGTTTAAGAGTTTTTGTTTCTTAGTCAAACAAGAAAGAAAGTTTAGTTTAAAACTACTTCTTATTTAGATTAATTAGAGTTTCAGTATACTTTATAGTTTTATTTGGATGTACTTGTCTAGCCCATATAAAGGCTTATTCATTGTTCATTAAACAGACAATTGTTTTTATTAATAAAGTTTTCAACTCCGAGAGTTAGTTTCTTTGTGCAAGATTTCTTTATTGTGATTTTTTTAGAAGTAGTTTTCTTTTCGATTTTTTTCAAGGAGTCGTGGGAGTTCATTCTTCATCCTTCAATTTGCAAAAGATTATTTCTTGGAAGATTGATTAGAGTCGTTAATTGAGTTTGTTGGGATTTATATCTCAAAGGGTTCAATTGGACACTTATCATTTTATCCATCGGTTTACTCGTTCCATTTTCAACTTTTAAATTTCGTTTATTTAGATATTATTTTGAATATTTATTCTTTATTTTTAAATTTCTTGTTTTTGTTATTTTCTCTTTTTTTTTTCTAAATCTATTTGGTTTATACCTTTCAAGTCACATCTAAATCTTTATTTCTTGAGTCAAACAACTTAAATATGATCCTTATTTTGCTTTCTCCGCTCCAATTCTTTACCAATAGGAATAAATCATTTGGTACATGGGCTAACTAAATCAAGCTCTTATGATCTCAAATTCATAAAAATTACAAGAAAATGATTTAAATTTGCTTACCAATTAATGGCCAAATGACTTAGCTTCAAAAATGGTTTTCTTCATTGTTCTTTTCCTAGGTTGAATCGGGTTAAATAGATGAGGTAAATGACAATTCTCTCTTTCTTCCAAATTATTTGAGTATATTTAATATAATTAAAACTTAATTAATCTTAATAATCATGTTTAGTTTAACTAAATCAATCATTAAAAAGCTTAATGAACATGTCATCATTTTCCACTAATACTCAAATACAAATGATTTAATTATCATTTTGGACCTTTGGCTAATTGTAATTTAAGTTCCTATGCCTTTTCTAATTAAAAATCTATAGCGATTGGACTTTTACAATTTAGTCCCTCTACCTAAATTAACTATTTAATTGACAAAATTGATGGACCAAACATCAATATACTTTTATATTAACCCTATAAATATTCATATTTAATATTTACGGACTCGGTTTACATAAATAGGGTTTCAAAACTACATTTTCTAGTACCACTAAAAATTAGGTTGTTACATAAAGGACCAAACTACTTCTTCCACTTCAACCTGGGAATATCCTACCTTAGAAAAGTAAGATCTGATTTCGGTAATTGCGACCAGTGAAACACAGAACCCTTGAAACATCCAAAGAAGAGATCTCAAACATGGTGAAAAGACTAACAAAATGATCTTGAATGAAACTCTCAATACTATTTCTAGACTTGACCTAATTCCTATAAGCATAACAAAGACCTACAATTCTATTTGAACTCCTTCGAAACAAAGTGGAAAGGTGAAAAAATCAAGTATTACATTCGCCTTCTATAATTCATTGAACTCTAGATTTGAGATCACAAAAAAATTCTTCTTACTTCAACAATTCATTGTATTCCCCTACCAAAGATTTATGAAGAGATAACAAGAATTCACAAGAGGAGTCCACCAAGGCTTTTCTGCCCATGCAATCCTAGTTAACATACGTTTCTTTTTACGAAACAAATTTCCAAATGTATATTTGTTTCATTCTGTCAAGAAAGTAGTAAAGGAGTTGATCATATCAATTAGAGTATTATCAAAGTTGGCTCAAAAACTATCAAGAATGTGGCTGAAATCAGGATGTTTAAGCCACATATGTTGAAATCTAAGTACGCTTAGATCTCCAGTCCACACTAATAAGTTTAATAATAAGGCAATGATTTCAATGAGTTCTAGAGAGGTGATTAACAACAGCTTTCGGATAAAGGAGCCTTCATTCCGGATTTGCAAAAGCATAACCAATCCTTTCTTGAATAAGACTGATAAGTTTCTAAGATTAGACCAAGTGAATCTAGTGCCATTGAAACCTAAATCAAATAGTAATTCAAACACTCATGGAAACCATTAAGGGTGGCTTTGGATGGGCGGTGCGTTTACCTGCGGTTAGTGTAAAAACAGCGGTGACGGTGAGATTAGATACTGTAGTGATACTGTAGCGTGAGACAAAAAATAAGTTAAATACACCGCACTGCACCCAATCGCTCACCCAAACCCACCTTAAGCCTATATCAATCCATAAAGAGCCCACCTTTTTTTTTCTATCTAAATGACTTAAAGATATCATTGAAGTCTCCAATCACGAGCCAAGACAACTTATGTAAATCCATAGTAGACCTCAGATTTTCCCAAAGTTGTCTATGTTCCTTTAATCTAGGGCTAGTATACACAACAAATAAAAACCATTAAAATTAGTTGCATGTACCGTAACAGTGACGTATATTTCCTACTCAGTGTTGCACAGGCGCTGGATAGTAACAGTAGAAGACAGCCATAGAAGTCAAATAAATATATACTTTTCTAAGTTAAAGTTTTTGTTAACAAGAGGGTAGGGATAGGGCTTATCTAAGGTCAAACTTGAGAACGGAGTGAACTAAAGTTTTTAACATAAGCGTTATTTTAAAGTTAAAGTTGTAGTTAGGATTTATTAGCGAATTAGTCCCTAAATTATAGCCTAATTTCTAATTTGGTACTTAAAGTTTTTTTTATTATCAAGAATGCTACCTAAACTACCATTTTATCTCAAAAAATGTGATGTCGAATAAAAATGTGCCAAGCATCAATTTTTATTGGTTGATATTATCTTTAGGGGTAAACCAAAACAAAACCGATAGTTTAGGGAAACTTAAAGCCTTGGTAAATCCAAATTGGTATCAGTTGTGGTACATGTTTTGGGTTCCACTACGAAACGTAAAGGAGTTTCAAAAAAGTCTAAACCAAAATCCGCAAATGTGTACTGTGAAAGTTGAATCATACGGCCAAAGTTGGATTCCAAGAATATTTTCTTGCGTTTCATCATATTTTGTGAGGGTAGGGGGCTGACTGAACCAACCCTAAACAAAAAAAAAAAAACAAGCATATACGTTTATGAGGCCATGAACTGCATGCTATTTTTTGGGGGGTCATAAAGAAGACAAACGGAACTGCATGTATGGTTAATCCTTGTAAAGATTTTTGACTGCCTTTATAGCAAGATGTAAAAATATTAAAATAAAATAAAATTACAAAACTATTAGTTTGACAAGACAGTGATTTTCCAGGAAATGACTGAGAATCTGAAGAATCTGCTGTGTTCTTTCCCAACAAATTTATATTTACTTTTTACTATTTGTTTATTAATATTATATTATTTAATTTCCTCGTTGCCATCATACTCTAATTGACCCTTTTTTTGTTCTGCAAACTCTTCACTCTCTGTTGACAAATTTTCACACGCCTTTCCCTACCTCTGAAATTAAACTGAACAATTTCTATATCATATTTGGTGTGACTTTTATTAAAAGAAGGTAATAAGTAATAACAAAAAAAAAATGCTATATACCCTCCCTAAAAATAAATAAACAATTTTTTAATTCAAGAAAGTTATATGGCTTATTTTTAAATTTTCATAATTCTTTTTAATAAATTCTTAATATACAATTAAAGGATTAATATTTACGTATTCACAGGAAAAACATAGCCAAACTCCACACACATTTAATCTAAAAGGAGCTTCTCAAATATAAACTTGCTACTTGGTTGATCGAAAGTTCAAATCTGAGTAAATTCTAAAGATGAACGACTTTTAACCGCCAATTATGAGAGTTCAAAATTCCTTCTAATATTACAAAAGTTTTTTGATAATAAAATGCGGGTAATAGTGTTTAATGTCAATGACAAGTAAAACAATCAATTCTTATTCTGGTTTTGAGTAACTGAATATATGTACAGTTATCAAGAAGTGTTAAGTGTAGTAATAAATCGTATTACATTTTAAAAAAAAAAATCAAGTGCAAATCAAAAGAATTAGTATTTATGGATCATAAAATAAACATAAAGAATACTTTGATCATAAAATAATTTAAGTAGGCTTTTACTCAAAGAGATTAATATTAATTAACTGTAAATTCGTCTTAACTTAAATAGAATAGTGATTAAAATTTTTATTAGACACACATTTAACATGGATTTAAATCATATTATCTCATTCCCCACCTCGAATATTGTATAAAAAACCTGTAAATTCCATGTATTAAAAATATGCCAATTAAAAGGGGTTACTTTAGATAAACTTAGTATTAGTGGGAGTTTAAAAAGAATACTCTTCGAAGTTAGAAGTGTAGGTTTTTCCTGGAATCTTTTAGTGTTTGTTTTTCCTATAAAAGGAAAAAAATGGAAAACCTATACAGTGTACTGTGTCTACCTTAACCTTTTGTTTTCTAGAGCAAATTGAAACAGCATCTTCAATTTTGGATAAGAATATGCATTTTACTTAATTTTTCATCTGACAATACATCACCCTTTTAGTTTTCAATCTGAGATGTAGGAAGATGATGAATCTTGGCTTTGCTTATCTTATTTGGAACCAAAATCAGTGGCTTCAAATTAGATTTGGAAATTTCAATTACAACATGAAAATTCGATAAAAAATTGAATCTGATAAATATAGGATGAAATTATCAAATAAAACTTTTAGATTTTATAAGTAAAATTTAAAGATAGGCACATATTCTATTTAAAGTCAGCTTATGAAATTAAAATTATTTTTTTCAAGTGGATGCATAAACATGAAAGTTAATTATAAGTGCCTATTGTAGAAATATGTATGAAAATGACTAAGAAAGTTATGTGCTTATCAAGGGGGTTGTATAAATACATAAAATTCTAAATATCATATAGTTTATTAAAATTATAATAGTTATAGCACTAGGAAAGAATGTAGGTCATATGGCAAAAAAAATGTTTAAAGCTAGGCACTAATAAAGAATGTAGGTCATATAGCAAAAAAGGAGGGAAGCTATGGCCATTCATAAAATTATCATGCAAAGATTGATGAGAGCTGACAAAATTCAAATAATTGAATCCATTTTTTCCGAATAAAAGGGTTTTTTGAACAACAAAAGTGAGCAGGATGGGCAGTTCTTTTTTGATGGGTATGAAATAGTTTTAGTATTTTCTTGTTCCAATCTTTTAAAATTGCTATTTAGCTTTTGAAAGGATAGAAATATAATAACACATACTAAAAATTCTATTATATATCTATGCGTGCGAAAGTCACAAATATAGAGTATAAGTGTATGTCTAAAAATAACATATAATAAATAATAAAATATATGACTTGAAATTAATTAATAATAAATTAAAAATTTTAAAATAAAATATTAAACTACTTTTAAATAAATTTTTTATTAAATTAGTGACAAACTTAAATAATAGTATAGATTTGATGAACCAAAACTAACATTAAAATTATTGAAAATATTTAATAAAAATCAGATGAGATGGGCACTCAAAATTTAACAATCCATTAGAAACCTGCTTGGAGAGGGTTCTACAAACCAAAAATAAAATAAAATAGAAAACAAGAAAATGCAAAGGAAAAGAATACGAATAAGTCTTTCCTCCATTACAATATTTAAACGAAATTATACTTGTTTGAGCACTGCACTTCCTTTTTTAGCTTATATAAAGTCATATCCTACCACAAATACATCCATAGTAAAATGTATTTCAACATCTTTTCTTTATCCTCCAAGTCTCCATCTTCTTCCCTTTTCAACACTCGCTTTCTTTACCCTCTCACAATACTCTTTCTCTCATCAGTTCTTTGGGGTTCCTTTAGGGTTATTATTCCTTTCATACATACATACTTTTGTTGCTGGTTTTGTAATATAAAAGCAGGTAAAAAGGGAGCTTTCTTCAGTCCACTCATGGGTGGCGAGATGGGATTTCAATTAGCTGCCGACTCATTCATCCAAATACGGTGTTATAAAAAGGACGATATATCTCAGCAAATATATGCTCTGTAAATGAGTGAATGATGCGGGAGACAAATTGAATCTTAAACTTCCTATGCTTGGACTGAAGGGAGCTCCCTCTGCTCTTCTTTTATCCATTCCTTATTTCTTGTTCATGTCACAAAAAGGTTTCTCATTATTCATTATTTTTTTTTCTTTTATGTCTACTCATGCATGTTTCTTATTTATTTATAATTATAACGACAGAAAGTATTATGGTGCTGAGGTAATGTTGGAATAAAGAACTTATTCTTTTGTTCTTTATCAACATTTTATATTTTAGACAAGAAAGCAGGGCTGATCTTGTTCTCACCAATTTTTATTTTATTTTGTTTACATATTTAGGTTGTAATGGCTGGCTGGGGTTAATTACTGATAAACTGTTGGTTTTTACAACTTGAACGGGCAGCTTTCGAATCTTTGACACAAACAAGTTTTAGGGTTTATGATTGTGAAGGAGAAGTTGCAATTTATTGTTCAAAGCAACCTAAAATGGCAACGCATGGGAAAGGACAAAAAACATCTTGGGTAGTGCTCTTGTACAGCCACAAGTTCCTAGAGAGATGTCCCTCCAGTTCATGTCTCTCCAGTGCAATTTAACTTTGTATTAGTTTCATTCTAGGTTACACAAACATGATTGTATTATAATTGTATTTATGATTATACTTAATAAATAAAACTCCTTAAAAAATCATAATTTAACATAAAAAAACAAATATTACTATACAAATACTTTTTTATCTTTTAATATTTTGTATATAAAATATTCAAATACCACAACTTAGACCTGCACTAAAGAGAAAACCGACTCTCATTAAAAAATTACCTTTCCTTCTAACCAATATTCATTTTTATATATTTGTGGAGGAGAGGATCCTCTCTCCAGTGCTGAAAAAGCAATGAAGAGGTCAACTATCCAACTACTGTATGATACATTTCATTTTCGTTCTATTTTATTTAAACAACATTAATAAAAAAGAATGTTCTACCTTCCTACTAAAAATAAAGAATAAAAGCAAAATAAACATGAAAAAAAAGAGAGAGTTAGAATGAATGAATATGGGTCAAAAGTAAAAGATAGAGTAATTTATTTTAAAATATTATTCTTTCTTGAAAAATTGGGAGCCTTCCTTTATATGTAAAAGTAGCTAAGGGTTTAATTGTGATTTATGTATTATTGGGTTTACTTCTTCGTAGTAAGCCAATGGCGAATGCACTCTGTTCCATATTATTTATGGCTCTTCTTTTCCCCAAACCAATCTCTCTCCACCACCCAACCAATCATGTGTGATTCATCTTTTAACTTAGCTCCATTTATATATGATCTTGTTGACTTGAAAAGAATACGAACTCAGATGCACTATAACATATTCTTATCGTTTAGCACTGATCTCTTTGACTGCAATTTTGAAATTGAAACCAATGTTTGCAATAAAATGGTATATGATGAAAACTCAAAAACCAAACAAAAAAGAGTTGTTATGTTCTGTTTTGTTAAACCTCAAGGATCAAAAACTGATTTCATGTCTTTTGTAGGAGATACACAATACATAAAGTACCCCATCTAAGTGAGAGGTCAGTATAAACTAAAGGACATAAATGTAGAGCTGCTTCTCTCTTCAAAGGTAACTTACATTCTTATTGGTATATCTTTCAGGCTCTAACTTTGGATGAAATGTTGGAACGACATTGATTGTTGTGACAGTCAATGTACATATTCGTAATACTATCATATCTGATTTTATATTTTGAATTTAGACAGTAAATGTAGATGTTTTGAGAACGATAAATGAATGATGAACGTTATTTTTTTTCCAACATTAGTAAATTCAAATATATAATGAATGATTTTTCTTTTTGTTAATTTTTATCCCGCTATTTGAGCCTTTGAAGCTAACCTGATATTATTTTTGGTTGAATACAATAGTTTGAGCTTAGAGCCTTTTTCTCGGTCACCCTTATTGTTTTGTTTGTCATTCCTCACCATTTGAGCTTAAATCTCCAACCTTATCCTTATTTGTTTTAGGTATTCGATGCTTAATGGACCTTCAAGGCATAAATATTATGGGGTTTGGCAAATACATTAGAGGTGGAAGAGGTTTTTTTTTTTTGTACTTCATGGTAAAATTTTCAGAAAAGCAAAAGAAAAAAGTGCTATTGAGTTTATTGTATTATCTTTTGTTGTTGTTTTTTTTCCATATTTCATAATTAGATTATTCAATTTTCAATTCTCTCATAAATTACAATTGGAGATTTATTTAATATTACGTTTTACTTAGGATTTGTTTGGACAGTATAAAGTAATTAGATACATTCTTTTCTAAAGAATTGTAATTTTCTAAACATATTTGCTTAATAAAGTGTAATTATATAGTAATTTCATATGTCATATTTAGTAGTATAAATTTTAATTACACAACTAAATAATTTATATTTTAAAAAAATTTATTTACTATAAAAAATTATTTGAACAATAAATAATATCTAATGGAGTAAATAAAATAAAATCAAATAATTATATATAATATATTAGTCCAAGAAAATAGTTGATAATACAGTTACTAGTAAAACTATCAAAAAGAAAATAAACATCATATATAATTTTATATAATTTCTCTAGCATTCCATATTGTTGGGCTATTTCTTATTCAACATTTAACATATACTTTGTTACTCTTTGTCATCATATGTTGGTTGTTGACCAAGTTTATCGTCATCTAAATCTGAATTTGTATATGTGTCATTAAAATTATCACAACCTCCTTCTTTTATGTGCTTTTCAATGGACCATCCCAATTCGACTAACAAACAAGGTTATGACGAATGTAATTTGCTAGTACGATTCAACCATGTATTTTTATGTTATATTCAGTTGATGTTGTTAATATGAAAATCTTTTACAAAATAGCAAATATCCTTTCAACCACATTTCAAAGCTTTGAATGTCTCAAATTAAAGAGTTTGCAAGTTGAATAATTTTTTTATAAAACTTTTTTTTTTGTAAATAAGTATATATATTTTTATAATATATAACATGGGCATATAAATAAGTTGTGTCCATTACTTTTTTGTCAATTTCTTTTGTAAATAAGTATATGGTAACACTTTTAGTCTTTTATAACACATAAATTATTTTTTATAATATACTTTTTGGTCATAAATTTAGAATTTTTAAAATTTAAATAATATATACTTTTATTATAACTTTATAAAATACACAAAATTACTTTTTTATAATATAATTTTTTGAGATTTACAATATAACTTTTTTATTATAGCCTTATAATATAATTTTTATAACTTAAACTTGGAGAAAAAATAATTTCTTAAAGTTCAATCATTATGAGTGTTTGGAAAGCTACAGGGTAATAGGATTTGTTTATAGTTATGAACATAATTGCTCTAATTCTCACAATCCCCCTTAAGAATTGGAAATTGAATTTGGGGTGCTCCAATAACACCTAATTTGGTGGGACCCTTAATTATAGTGGTTATCCAAACATGGCATCTCTGTGTAATTACACACAATTACACTAAATCCAATTACTAGATAATAACACCTAATTCAGTGGGACCCTTAATTATAGTGGTTATCCAAACATGGCATCACTGTGTAATTACACACAATTACACTAAATCCATTTTCTAGATGGTTCTCCAAACACTACCTAAGTTTATTTATTTCTTTTTCATTATGTTTCATCTCAATATCTTGTCGTTGCTTGCAAATCAATAAGAAATAGGATTAAAACTTGCTTTAGAAAATATGAATGTGATTTAATTTTCATGATTTTTGCACATAAATTCTAGATGACAATTAAGTGAATGAAAGTTCTAGGAGAAAGTGGGTTGAGAGCTAGCCACCTACTCTACACTAGCGATCTAGTCAAAGGTTACTCAAGATTGGTTTCAAGTGAAAACTTTTAGTTGATGACCACATATCCAATTACGAGGCTGGTAACTGTAGTATACCACTTAAAGGTGTTGGGAAATGTGTGACAACGGCACATGCTATTTTAGCACTTGGCCTAAATTTAAAGGTATATTCTTCTAGATTAAGATTAAACTGACATAAATTACTAATTGTCGTTAACTAAAAGTAATTCTTAATCATTAAATTCGTGAATTTAGGTTGAATAATCAAAATAGTATTTTTTTGTTTTATATACTTTATTGCATTTATTTTATGCATTATTTATATTTACTTGTTTTATTGTTATTTAACTTATATTAATAAATTTGTTAGTGAGTCAAGTTAATTAGTTAAAGCTAACCGCATACAATTTCAATAGTCCGGTCTTCGAAATATTTTCTTATGAATTTATTCCATTATAATTATTACTTAACAACAATATTGTGCATTTATAGTTATCGAGCAAATAATAAAAATTATCTTTAAGGCTTTAATTGAATATTATTTTTAACTGAAGTTTTTATACTATTTGCCATCTATCAATATGTAACCGTAAACATAATTTATAATATTTAAAAATTTTAAAATGTTTCATTACAAGAATTTTAAAATTTTTTATATATAATTGATAATATAAATATTAAATAATATTTATATATTACGTTTTCCTAATAAAATAAGTCATAAATTAGGTTAGAACAATTCAAATAGCAAATAATTTTCTTACTTAGCCAATCTTTCTTTTCTTTTAATTAAAATAAAATATTTTTAAACTAAAAATATATTAAATTTTATCAAATTTTATTAAAAACATTTAGACAAAGTTTTCAATTTAAACTAATAATTTGATTTAATAACTTATTTTTTTATTTAAATTGTTTTGTGTGTTTTTATATATTTCAGTCTTCTAATATTCTTTAACTTCATGCTTAGTGTCCCAAGCTTGGACTTTAACTAAGCAAACTGTGTAGCTTTAGGTGGTGAATTCAGTTCAAATTGCTTAAGTTAACTTGAACTCTTGAAATTGAGAGAATTCCTTAAGGTAATGAAGCTAGAAAGCTATCAAGTGAAACAAGTAAGAAGATAAGAAAACTCAAGAAAGCTTTTAGAGCAAATGCTCTCAATTTGATTACTTAATATTGAAAGATGAATGATACAAATGAGGTGGGGAATGTTTCCATTTATAATAGAGCTCTTTTTACATTAAGGGTACAAATTAATTTAGATTAATGGCTCTCATTCAAACTTCTCTAGAATATAGTGTCCTAAGGAATTTAACTCTATATTATTGATGCGATCTCATATCCGTTGGTTGAATCGAGTCGCTTGTGTTCCCGATTGTAAAATTAAGTAGTAAGGGTTTCGTTTAACAAAAAGGCTGATTTCAAAGAAAAATAAGCTTAACAATAAGAAGTGGATAGTTGTTATGGTAGATGGATGAATTGAAGATGAACTTAACAACTGAAGAACGAACCAATATTAAAGAATATCGACCCAATTCTTAGATGAGCTCTTAAGGTGACAATGGTAAAAGATAGAACCGTGACCCACTATCTATTGGAGATAGGAACCGGTCGATATAGGTTGAACGCCACACTCGTTGGAGTGATAAGTTCACAAATAGAAATAGATTGGCGCTACTAGACTAGCTAGATAAGTCAATTTGAGTCATAAGAGAACAATAAGAGTTGAACAACTCACAAATAGTTTATAATTCATAAAAGGATCAAAAGTTCTTGCTACAAGTTACAAGTCAACTATTTATAGGCTACAAAGTGACCAGCCGAATAGGCAAAGATATAATCAGATTAAATGAAGCTAGAAGTCTATTGATTTAACTGATTAATTCCTTGAAGAATTCAAGGTATGATAGTTGCCATCAGCTTTGACAATTGAAGCTCCCAAGTAGTCAATTCAATGGACTTAGGAGTTGAGCTGAATAAGCAAGGAGCTTGATGGGTCAAGAATATTTATGAGCATAAGTAAATGCCTCCTTAGTTCACCGAATGTACATGTAGCTTGTGAATGCATCTTGTGGCATCTAAAAAAGTCCTTGGTGTGAACATCAGGACTTCGACGGTCCCTTGGATGTGAACATCAAGAGTTAGACGGTCCCTTAGGTGTGAACAAATCAGCTGGCTGATTAGTTCAAGTGAGGCTTAATTGTTGCCATAACTTTTCATGAATAGTCACTTGGAAGAGTGTACCCAGCAGCTCCAGTATACATAAACGTTCGGTTGCAGGTTCCTTCAAAAATTCGATCCAATGAATCTGAAACTATGCATGTATGTCCAGCAGCCAAGTGATAAACCTGAAAAATAAATTAAAGACTCGGTTAAATGCAATATTAAGACAAACTGAAAACATAATTTAATTTGTATTAATCTAAGACACAATTATAATGTCTAACTTAGGACTAGATATAAAGACATATATTAATGATATCCAAACTAATACTTAATGAAAGACAATAATTAATGATGTTCGAACTATTAATAATGTTTAAATAAAATAACTAAAATAGCTTAAGTTTATTCCAGCAGCTGAATTAGCTAACTAAAATTGAAATTGGTTTGAAGCAAGTTGCATGGAACGCATGTCGAGCATTCCCAAGCTCGATCAATGAATTCGGCCACTGCTTCTCCCCAAACTTGATCAATGAGGCCCGAGATAGCTTTCTAGAATTTCTTGGCTCGAGCACGAGTGATTGGCCCCGTTAACAACTCGATTGGTTCGCAAGCAGATTTGGTTGAATCCTTGGACGAGATTACATCATGCCCCTCTCTTCAAAGTAATTTGTCCCCAAATCGTCACCTACATCATAAGGAAAAGGGTCAGACATGTTAAAAATAGCACTTACATTATACTCACCTGGAAGGTCCAGCTTGTATGAGTTGTCATTGATTCGTTCCAACACTTGGAAAGGGTCATCGCATTTAGGTAGCAACTTAGATCTCCTTTGCGCGGGAAACCATTCCTTTCACATATGAATCCAAACCCAATCTCCAAGTTCAAAAACTACTCGTTTACGTCCCTTGTTTGCTTTGTGTGTATACTTCTCGATTCTCTTTTCTATATTTTTCCTCACCTTTTGACGTAATTGCTTCACGTACTCAGCCTTTTGTTTGCCATCAACATGCACAAGCTGATTAGAAGATAAGGGAATTAAGTCAAGAAGGGTTAAGGGATTAAACCCGAAAACAACTTGAAATGGAGAATGCTTTGTAGCTGAATGAACAGATCGGTTATCAGCGAATTCAATGTGTGGCAAACATTCCTTCCATGTCTTTAGATTCTTCTTAATAATTGCTCTCAGCAAGGTTGATAAGACTCTGTGACACCCCTAAAGTGACCGTAGTCGGAAAGCGGTTTCAGGACCGCTAAACCGAGTCACCAAATTATTTGAATGTGATATTTATTGTCTAAAATATGTGATTATGAAGGTGTGAAAGTTTTAGGCTTCGATTTAGTAAATTGCATGTGAATTTAGTCAAAAGGACTTATGGGTGACATTTTTGAAATGTGATAGGCTAATCTACAAGGACCTAATAGTGCATGTAATCAAAAGGGAGGACTTGCATGTCAATTTTCCCCCCTAATATGTAGTGGCCGGCCATGAGCATGGGTGGACAAGATGTTATGGCTAAAAACATGTCATAAACATGTTGGGGTAGTGCATTATGTAAGGATTAATAAAATAAAGAGCATGGGTGGACAAGATGTTATGGCTAAAAACATGTCATAAACATGTTGGGGTAGTGCATTATGTAAGGATTAATAAAATAAAGGGCATGGGCAATAAAATATTAGTGTTAGTAGGATGAAAACAAAGAAAAAAAGTGTCCATCCTTTAACATTTCTTTTGGCCGAAAATTCTAAGGAGGAAGGAAGAAGAAGAGGATTTTATTGCTTCATGTTCGGTTGGTTGGTGTTTAGGAGGAGGAAATGTTAAAGAGATTCGGCCATGCTTGTAGCTAGGTTAAGGTAAGTTTGATGTTGTTCCATGAGATTCATGCATATTTTTTATGTTAGTTTGAGTTCTACCTAGCCTATGGTTTAAATCTTGCTATGTGATGAAGATGATACTCGGCCATGGGTGTTGTTTTCTTGGTTGGTGTTTGTTTCATGCTAAATCTAGATGAACAATGGGGTTGTCATTTAGGTTAAGATCAAAGAAATTAATCTTGTTAAAACTTTGAACTAATAATGCCCATATGTGTGATAGCCGAACATAGACTTTGTTTAAAGTCTTGGTCAAAGGCCGGTTAAGTGTTTTGGAAATGATTAAGCTAGGTGTTTGATCTTTTTGGTTCGGCATAGTACATAAAATGTTGCTAGATGGAGAAAAAATTCGGCCAGCAAGAGGTGTGCTAAGGCCGAATATAATTTTGTATATTAATGAGTAATGCATGTGTTGAATTGATGGAATGGAGAGGATGTTTTAATAGTGCATATATGTGTATTAGCCAAGTTTTGAACTTGAAACAAAATGGTATTTGGTCAATACAAGTTACCATACTTGTAGAATGTATTAAGTATGCAATCGGCCTCAACATAGACATGCATGTTCGGCCACACGAATGAATGCATAGATTGATGTTGTACATTCGGCTATAGGTAAGCATAATGATGATCCTATCTTGACTTAGACAATCGACTCAAGGAGAATTTGTTAAGTGCTTAGTTAATTGATATTAGGTTAATGATGTGTGTATTTGGTCATAAAGGTGCACATGAGGAAATGTTTGATTAATTGTACTAAATTGCTTAATGTGATTAAAAATGCGTATGACCATTTTGTATTTGAGCTAAAGGTGGCCATATGACCTATCAAATTCATTGTCATATTCGGCCATAAGCTAGCATAATGAGACTTTAATAAGTTAAATTTGTTTGAATTAGCTCAAGAGCTTAGAGGACCAAAGTTGGATAAAGGAAAGGAAAAAGTGATCGAATAGCCGCCGAAATCGTTCGACAACATCCAAGGTAAGTTTTAAGTGATTAAACGTTGAGTAAATTCAATCATAATAGGACATAATGAGTTGATTTAATAAGATATGATGTGGCCATGATATGTCTTAAACTCAAATGGTAAGTTCATATGTGTTTAGACTTGGAAATTTAAGAGCAAATTGTAATAATTTACTTTGGACAGCAGCAGTAACGTGATTTTAGAAAATCACTATAAATTGTTGGTGTGGAATTATAGGCTGAATAAAATATGTAATCAAGGCTTAATTAGTCTAGTTTCTTATAAAAGAGACCTTGTGAGCAAAGAAATTTCCTATAAAGAGATATTTAAAGTTGTGTGAGACGGTGTCAGAATGACTCTGAAATCCCCTGTTCTGTTTTTAGAAAATCATTATAAATTGTACAAAAATGGTTATAAGATAAAATTTATATGCTTAGACTCCTTAATGAGTCTAGTTTCAAATGAAATCAAATACAACACATTTTGAATTCTGTAAAATGAGAAATTTGATTCGTAGTGAAGAGTGGTCAGATTAGTCAAACAGTGAAATAGGGGAAACTTTAAGAAAAATCTGGTATTGATTGGCCAAACCTAAAATTCTGGAAATTTTATGGATGGAAGATATACGAGTCTATATTCAAGAAAAAATTAACGGCAAGTGATTTGGAGTTTTGTAGCTCCGGTTATAAATAATTTAGTGACCATTGCTCAGGAAAACAGCTCGTAGTGAATATGTGATTTTGTTGTAAACATGGATAAAACTTGTTTTAGTTGCTCATAAGCTATTGATTAAACCCATACTTGAATTCTAAATCGTGATATTGTAAGCTTATGAGTATTTGAATATGAAATGATAGTATGGCGTAAAATTGAATTATTCATTGGAAAGTGATGGATGTAGATTCGGCCAAGACCAAGTCTGTACATGATAGTATATGTGGTATGTGAAGTATATTTGAATAAATGTGAAAGTGTATATATATGTGATAAGGCCTAATGGCCGATGTGATGAATGTGAAAGTGTATATATGTGATAAGGCCGAATGGCCAATGTGATGAATGTGAAAGTGTATATATGTGATAAGGCCTAATGGCCGATGTGATGAATGTGAAAGTGTATATATGTGATAAGGCCTAATGGCCGATGTGATGAATGTGAAAGTGTATATATATGTGATAAGGCCTAATGGCCGATGTGATGAATGTGAAAGTGTATATATATGTGATAAGGCCTAATGGCCGATGTGATGAATGTGAAAGTGTATATATGTGATAAGGCCTAATAGCCGATGTGATGAATGTGAAAGTGTATATATGTGATAAGGCCTAATGGCCGATGTGATGAATGTGAAAGTGTATATATGTGACAGGGCCGAGTGGCCAACGTGATGGATGTGAAAGTGTATAAATGTGATAAGTCCCGAAGGGCATTTGTGTCAGTACTATATCCGGGTTAAAACCCCGCAAGCTTTATGCGATAATATTATCACTGATTAATGTCCGTAAGCTTCGTGCTCGTACTATATCCGAGCTCTAAAGACCCGATGACTACGTGTGGAGATTTTGTCCAGGTAAGCCTCGAACTAAAGGTTTTGCTGAAGATTCAAGTAAAGCGTAAGATTATACAACTTCACAGTAACAATTGGTAATAAATACGTTCAATGCGTTAAGTTGGTCAGGTATGTATTTTGAGATTATATTTAAGTTTGATTTAGACTAAATCACAAGGTCGTTATGTGATGCACATGTGAGTAAAGCAATAAGACTGTTCTATGATTATTGTGCATTTGGTCAATGTGGAAAGTCAGGAAAAAAATATGTAATGTACCTATGATCATAAGAGGTCACTATCAAGTGAGAATTTATCTGCCTATTATATATGATGAGATGTGCATATTCGATAAAGGGATGGTATGCCCGAAGGAAGAGTGAAATAAAAATACGAACAACTATGTTATAATTTGATTGTTTTCTGTTGACACTGCTTAAAACTTACTTAGCATTGTAATGCTTGCTCCGTGTACTTTGTTTCCTCTGTTTTATAGATCTCATTTGGAAGCTGCAGGCTCGGGGATCATCAGCAACTAGTCACACTATCACTATCCATTGTTTGGTACTGCTACGTTTTGGATTATCTTATGGCATGTATAGAATAGACTAGTAGTGAGAGGATATTTTGGTTAATGTATATAAGCCATGCGGAAATGGCATCTTTTGAATGTTTACTTAGAGAAGTTTAAATTTTATCCTTGGCTGTGCTTAGTACTTATTTAAATGAATGATCTTTATTTCAAGAAAAAGTTCAAAATTTTACTGTTCTGACATGAGTTACAAGTCCGGTAATGCCCCTTACCTATTCCGGCGACGGTTACGGGATAGGGGTGTTACAGACTCGGTTCACCACTTTGGTTTGACCATCCATTTGTGGGTGGCACGTTGTAGAAAATAGCAGCTCAGTACCAAGTCTTCCTTATAAGGTTCTCCAAAAATGGCTAAGGAACTTAACGTCTCGATCTGACACAATAGTTTTTGGAATGCCACGAAGTCGTACTACTTCCCTGAAAAATAAATTTGCTACATTCAAAGCATCATCAATTTTATGGCTAGCAATAAAATGAGCCATTTTTGAAAATCGATCAACAACTACAAAGATTGAATCTTTCTTGCTCTTAGTTCTAGGGAGTCCTAATACAAAATCCATGAATGTATGAACCCAAGGTTTTTCGGGAATGGGCAGAGGTTTGTACAATCCATAGGGCATGATGTGTGATTTAGCCTTCCTGCAAGCAATACAACGGTCATATACTCTTTCCACATCACATTTCATCTTTAGCTAAAAGAAATGCTTATGGAGCATTGCCAAGGTTTTGGTTATTCCAAAATGACCCATAAGGCCTCCACTATACGCCTCGTTTACTAATATTTCCCAAACGGATCCTTGAGGTATCCATAACTTGCCTTCATGAAATAGATATCCATCGTGCCTATAAAATTTCTTAAAAGCTCCCTTTTTCGCAAGCTTTATACACTTCACTGAAATCAACATTAGTTTCATACAATTCTTTTAAATACGTAAATCCAAGCAATTTAGAGTCTAAATTATTAAGAAGCGCGTACCATCTCGATAATGCATCAGCTACAATATTCTCTTTACCTTTCTTATACTTGATCACATAAGGAAATGACTCAAGAAACTCTACCCACTTGGCATGCCTGTTGTTCAGTTTGTTTTCCCCTTAAGGTGCTTTAAAGCTTCGTGGTTGGTGTGAATAAAAAACTCCTTGGGCCACAGGAAATGCTGCCAAGTTTCTAATGCTCGAACCAGTACATAAATTTCCTTGTCATACGTCGGATAATTAAGGGTGGCTCCATTAAGTTTCTCGCTAAAATAGGCTATGAGACTCCCATTTTGAGTTGACACCGCTCCAATTCCTATTCTTGAAGCATCATATGCAATCTCGAAAGTTGTGTTAAAATCAGGTAAAGATAATAAAGGAGCATTCGTCAAATAGTCTTTAATTAGCATGAAGGCTTTCTCTTGTTCCTCACCCCATCGAAAATTAAAAATTTTCTTAATAATCCCCAGCAAAGGAGTAGCCAAGGCACTGAAATTAGGAAAAAACTGTCTATAGAAACTAGTTAAGCCATAGAAACTCCTTACTTGGCTAATGCTTGTAGGCCGTGGCCATTCTTGAATTGCCTTTACCTTTTCTTGATCGACTTCAAGACCTTTAGGGCTAACCACGAACCCTAGGAAAAACAACTTTATTAGTACAAAATGAACACTTTTAAGATTAGCAAACAAAGTTTCCTTTCAGAACACTTCCAGAATAGATTTCAAATGTTGTACATGATCTTCCAAAGATTTACTATAAACCAAGATATCATCAAAGTAAACCACATAAAATTTACCAATAAATGATCAAAGGATATGATTCATTAAACGCATGAAGGTACTCGATGCGTTAGTTAGGCCGAAAGGCATAACCAACCACTTGTACAAACCATGTTTGGTTTTGAATGCAGTTTTCCATTCGTCTCTTTCCCTCATTTGGATCTGGTGATAGCCACTCTTAAGGTCTATTTTGGAGAATAGTTGAGCTCCACTTATCTCGTCCAACATATCATCTAAGCATGGAATCGGATGTCGATATTTGATGGTGATCTTTTTGATGGCTCGACAGTCCACACACATGCGCCAGGAACTATCCTTTTTAGGCACTTAGAGTACGTGCACAACACACCGGCTTAGACTCTCTCAGACGTATCCCTTTTCCAGTAATTCAGTTACTTGCCTTTGAAGCTCCTTGGTTTTTTCAGGATTACTTCAATAGGCTGGTCGGTTTGGAATTGTGGCACCGGGTCCAAAGTTGATTTGATTTTCGATTCCTTGAATAGGTGGTAAGCCACTTGGAATATCCTCCGGAAACACATCGTTGAAATCCTACAACAAAGTCACAATAGAATAAGCCAGGGTAACAATTAATTCGTTAGTTCCCATCAAACTTTCTTTGTACATAAGTACAGACATGGACTGTTTTAGCAACAATGATTATCGAATCTCTTTCCCTTTTGCATAGAAATTCTATTTTCCAGAATCACTCTCTCTTTTTCTTTTCTCTTCTTCTCGTGTTTGCATTCACACTTTTTTCCTTACTCATTTTTAACTCTTTTTTTTCCTTTCTTTTTTTTTTCCTAATTTTCTTTCTTTTTCTTTCTCACTTTTTCTCTCTTGATCATTTGCTCTCAATTTTTCAATAAAAGTTCTCAATCTAAGCTGATCTTCGTACACTTACTTTGGAGTAAGTGGTGCTAAAGTTACATTCTTTCTTAGATGTTTAAACGTATATCTATTGGTGTAACCATCATGGATCACCCGTCGGTCAAATTGCCATAGTCTTCCCAACAACAAATGGCCGGCGTGTATTGGCACCACATCACACACAACCTCGTCACTATACTTACCAATGGAGAAGGCAACAAAAGCTTGCTTGGTAACTAATTTCTCCTCCATCGTTGATCCATTACAGCTTGTAAGGATGCAGATACTTGGTGGTTGTTAAACTAATTTTTTCACCATCATGTTGCTAGCAACGTTCGTGCAACTCCCGCCATCAATTGTTACGCTACAAACCTTGCCTTGGACATGGCATCGCGTATGAAATATGTTTTCACGCTAATTCTCATTCTTCGTGCTTTGGAGGCTCAAACTCCGCTTGATGACCAAAACTTTGCCTTCAACAGCATATTTCAAGTCTTCTTCTTCATCAGTTAACGCATCGAGCTCTTCTTCTTGTTCCATCTCAGACTCGATTGCCCCATCGTCCCTTACAAACATCACGCTTCGATTAGGACATTGGCTGGCAATATAACCCCTCCCAAGGCATCGAAAGCACTTGATGTCCCGAGTCTGGTTTGGCACAGCCTTCATTTTACCTTTGCTGGATTCTCCACTCAGCTTATTAAGCTTGGTGGCCCCAACAGTCTCCTTATTTCGAAATGAGGCTTCCTTCTTGCTGGCACCTTATCCCCACTTCGAGGCAAAAGTAGAGTTAGAAGAAGATCGGGTGGCACCTTTTCTTTTCAGTTACTTTTTCACTTTAATCACTACGCGCACCATGTCAATGATCTCAACTTAAGGTTGTAACTCCACTATATTAGTAATGTCTCGATTTAAACCAGCAAGGAATCTTATCATGGTAGCCTCTCGATCGTCTTCAACATCAGCTTGGATCATGGCTACTTCCATTTCTTTATAGTAATCTTTTACACTCCGGTTCCCTTGGTTAAGGTTTTGCAATTTTTGGCACAACTCGCAGTGGTAATAAGTTAGAGTGAACCTTTTCCTCATGATGGCCTTCAATTCGGCCCAAGTTGACACCGGTCGTTCACCATTCCTCTTTCGTCTCATGGTAAGCTGATCCCACCAAATAATGGCATAATTAGAAAATTTTATTGCGGCAAGCTTAACCTTCTTACCTTCTAAGTAGTTGTGACATTCAAACAAAAGTTCGATCTTCTTCTCCCACTCTAAGTACACCTCGGGATTGGTTTTCCCTTGAAATGGTGGAATTGCCATCTTAATGTTTTTAAGATCATCATCCACGCGCTTTCGCTCCCTTGGCCCTCGATTCTTTTGGCCTCGGTGTCTCTCACTTCGATTGGAGGCTTGGTCGCTCTCCACTTCATTAGGCTCATAAAGATCATCTTAATTTTGCCAAAGTCGGCCTCACTCTCTGCTTGGGTTTGGAGGAGTACATTCACGTTAGGTTTTTTCCTCAAGTTAGTCTAATTGCTCTTGCATAAGCTCTAATCGTCGTTGTAGCAATCAGTCCATTTCTCGAATGAGAGTTTCGTATGCCAAATCGGGCATACCACCACCACCAGCGACATTCTTCACGGGACGCAAACCACCACCATCGATAACGTTTGACACACCACCACTGGCTGCATTCCTTTCAGGACTACGTGACATAATGTTTTATCCTCGCCACAAATCTCACCAATTCCCTCAAAAAGAAAAAAAATTGTGCACTCCACTCGTGTTTACACTCGTACTTGGCTTTTATCACTTTGATAGTCTACCTCTCTAGCCTTTTACCACTCTTGTTCGTTTTTCAAAGTTATTTGGTCACTACCTTAGGCTTAACACCAAATCTTTATGGAGTCGACTTCAAAATTGGTTTAAAGGTAGGATTTGATGTTGGGTAACAAGGTAGGCTTGAAAGAAAACAAAACTAATGGAAGTGTGGCTGAAAACGTTTTGGGTACAGAAAAAATTTAAAATCAGGAAATAACACTCTCAAGCTAGCTTCTTTTTCTTAAAAAACAACTTGCAAATCTGAAACTCCCCTTTTGTAATTTCAAATTTATATTTGCAACAGACTTGTTTGTTTTTTTTACTCGAATATTTTTTTATCAAAATTTTTTTAAACTTCAACTCCGAGAGTGATAATGATAGTACTTACTTAATTTTAACTAGCTCTGATACCAAATGATGCGATCTCATATCCGTTGGTTGAATCGAGTCGCATGTGTTCCCGATTGTAAAATTAAGTAGTAAGGATTTCGTTTAACAAAAAGGCTGATTTCAAAGAAAAATCGGCTTCACAATAAGAAGTGGATAGTTGTTATTGTAGAAGGATGAATTGAGGATGAACTTTGTAACAACCCGATTTTGGGTCTAGTCAGAACAGTGGTTTCGGGACCACAAATTCGACGAGGAAAATTTTATTTTAAAATTATGACATGAGTTGCATTATGATAGGAAGGTTGCATGAAAATACTGATATGAAAATATTATTGATTTAGTGATTAATTAAGGAAAGGACCTATTTGTATAAAATGTAGAAATTGAATTCTAGAAGCTAGAAGGGTTAAATAGTTATGAAATTCAAAACTAGAGGTCCTTATATGGTAAATAGACTATCAATCAAAAGATGGTAGATTTTTATGGATGAATCATCCATGGAATTTGAGGAAAAGAAAAGGACTAAATTGGAATTTGGGGAAATTAAAAGATGATAATTAATTACATAGACATATCATCTTTTTCTATCATCTTCTTCCCCAAATTTACATGGAAACCCTAGGAGAGAGAGAAGAGACTTTCTTGGCATAAATTGGTAAGTAATCATGTCCCGTTTTTAATAATTTTTATATTTTTGAGATCGAGATAACATGTTCTCTTTATTTTGAGGATTTATTTGAAAAGTAATCAAGGTATGGAAATTGTGTCATGGATGAACATGCTGAAAATTGAATATTTATGATAGAAAATGAAAGGTTGTTAGTAAATAAACAACTTTTACAAAGTGATTTTGGGTGAAATTGAGATTTATGGACTAAATGGTAAACTCGTGAAATTCAAAGGAAAAATTCTGATTTTTGTGAAATCTATGAACTCTTATAAATACATATGAATTTTGTTTAGGCTTGAAAAGGGGATTGAATTCCATTAATTTCATTTTTTGAGCATAGCGACAAAATAGGAATTAATGAAAAATTTAGGGGCAAAAATGTAATTTTTCTAAATAGTGATCTTTGAACTAAATTGAATAATGTGAGTGTTAAATAAGTTAAATGGATTGTATAAATCAAGAAAGACGAGAAATTGACCTTGATCGATAAAAAGAAAAGTGAGAAAAAGTGAAATTATGAAAGAGTACATTTAGCAACAAAACTGTTTAGATAGCAACAGCTGTGTGACTTTGAAAATTCACCAAAAATGGTATAAATTTAATTAGAGGCTAAATAATATATGAAATTGAAGATGAATGAGTCTATTTTCACATCAAAGAAACAGAGCAAGCAAAAGCATTATATATTTTGAGATATTTTAAGTTTAGTTAGATAGAGTCAGAATGAGTTCAGAATCCCCTATTCTAACTATGGAAAATTGTAAAAAATTTTAAAAAAATTATTATGGGATAAAGTTTATATGTTTAGAATCCTCAATGAATCTTTTTTTAAGAGAAACAAATGGAAACAATATCTGAAATTTTTACAATGAGATAATTAATTTTTAGTGAAGAGAGGTCAGAACTGTCAAGTAGTGAAATAAGGGAAACTTTATAGAATAAAATATACTATTTTGCTAACCTAAAAATTCTGAAAATTTTATGTTAAGAGAATATGTGAATATAGTTTTAGAGAAAATTAACGGATCTTAATTTGAAGTTCTGTAGCTTGAGATATAAATAAATTAGTGACTTTGACTCAGATAGGTAACTTGAATTTACATACAGGAAAATAGTGATAGTATGGAAAATGTTGTTTAAATGTGTTATACACATTAATGATGTGGAATGGAGAGGAGGAGGAGGAAAATTGGGAAAATATATGAATGATTTGTGTATAATTGGTCATATGCTTGATTATAATTGATAAACGATGAAATAGAAATGATGTTTATATTTGTGCATTATTGGTCATGATTTAAGCTCATGTGTGAAAATAAAGTTTCATAGTATGTATGTATGGTATATTCAGTATATGATTTGACATGAAGTAATGTCATGAATGGCTTATGAATTAACACATGTTGATAAGCGTGATACATGAATAAATGTTGTGCTCATCCATGCTTATAATGCTTATGCTATATGTGTATTTGGCCAACATATTTGGTGTACATGCTTAGGCTTTGGCCAAGTAGTGGTTGGATTATACCACGTTAAATTTATAAGTTATGCATTGAAATGGTAAGTGCCTAATTGGAAATATGCTTGTGATCATTAAAAAAAAGGGTGGTAAGGTTTAAATTATGTCATCTCTAATGAAATGGTTTATCATGTGGTTAGTTCCAAAAAGAGTTATGTTTAAATACACTAGCTTGCGACTATGGTCGAATGATATGTTTATATTTTATGTGATATGCATAGGAAACGAGTGTAGAAAGGTAATAAAATATTAAGTTTATATGGTTGAAATTTAATGATTACATGTTAATTTCATGAATTATATATTGTATGATGAGATATATTTGTTGATGAATTGAGAATAAAATAACAATGTGAAAACCAAATAAATGATCAAATTGAGCGGAACGTCAGATTTGAGTACTTTTGATCAGTGACAAGTGATAAGTGGTAGTTTAGCTACTCTTATCTGATCAGTGATAAGTGACAAGTGGTAAGTGGTAGCTTTAGCTGCACTTATCTGATCAGTGATAAGTGACAAGTTACAAGTGGTAGCTTTAGCTGCACTTATCTGATCAGTGATAAGTGACAAGTGATAAGTGGTAGCTTACCTACACTTATTTGATCGGTGACAAGTGACAAGTGATAAGTGGTAGCTTTAGCTACACTTATCTGATCAGTGACAAGTGACAAGTGATAAATGTGATCCGTGTAAGACCATGGCAGGGCTATGGCTTTGGAAAATGCTAAGTGATCATACGCAAGACCATAGTTATACTATGGCAAAGTGGAAGTGAAGTACTCAATTTTTCGTAACCGTTCCCTACTTTGATTAAAGATGGTAAGTGAGAAATAGGCCCTAAAGAATTATAGTAAATGGATAAGTGGTAGTGAATTTATACTAGGATGATGAGTTGAATCGATGTTGTTATTTAAGCTAAATTGATATTTTCATTGCAAAATTGAGAATTTCATAAATGTGTAAATGAATGGTACAATCGATAAAGATTGAGTTAAATGGTAAATACGTATTAAAATTGAACTTAATGATTTGAATTGTGAACATGAGAAATTTGTGAATTGAATGAGAGGGAAATGAAGCATTGAATTATTAAGACTTGTAAACTGCATGAATATGTATCGGGTCTTGTAGGTCCTATTTGTTATGAATATAATATTTTGAGGATATATTATGAAGAATTTTAAAAGCATGTTAATAATTTGAAAGTTTTAATTTAGATGAAGTTTTATAACTCGGTTAAATACGTTTACAAGTGTATGTGTTCTAGTAATGCCTCGTACCCTATTCCGGTGTTGAATACAGGTAAGGGGTGTTACAAACTTAACAAATAAATAACAAAACAATATTAAAGAATATCAACCCAATTCTTATATGAGCTCTTAAGGTGACAATGGTAAAAGATATAATCGTGACCCACTTTCTATTAAAGATAGGAACCAGTCGGTATAGGTTGAACGTCACACTCGTTGAAGTGATAAGTTGACAAATAGAAACAGATTGACGCCACTAGACAAGCTATATGAGTAAATTTGAGTCACAAGAGAACAATGAGAGTTGAACAACTCAAAAATAGTTTATAATTCATAAAAGGATCAAAAGTTCTTGCTACAAATTACAAGTCAACTATTTATAGGCTGCAAAGTGACTAGCCGAATAGCCAAGATACAATCAGATTAAATGAAGCTGGAAGTCTATTGATTTAGCTGATTAATTCCTTGAAGAATTCGAGGTATGATAGTTCCATCAACTTTGACAATTGAAGTTCCCAAGTAGTCAATTCAGTGGACTTAGGAGTTGACCTAAATAAGCAAAGAGCTTGATGGGTCAAGAATATTTATGAGCATAAGTAAATGCCTCTTTGGTTCATCGAATATACATGCAGCTTGTGAATGCATCTTGTGGCGTCTGAAAAGTCCTTGGTGTGAACATCAGGACTTAGACGGTCCCTTGGATGTGAACATCAAGAGTTGGATGGTCCATTGAGTGTGAACAAAGCAGCTAGTTGATCAGTTCAAGTAAGGCTTAATTGTTGCCATAACTTTTCATGAATAGTCACTTGGAAGAGTGTACCCAGCAGCTCCAGTATATATGAACGTTCGGGTGCATGTTCCTTCATAAATTCGGTCTAATGAATCTGAAACTATGCATGCATGTCCAGCCGCCAATGTGATAAACCTGAAAAACAAATTAAAGACTCGGTTAAATGCAATATTAAGACAAATTGAAAACATAATTTAAGTTGCATTAATCTACGACACAATTATAATGTCTAACTTAAGACCGAATATAATGACATATATTAATGATTTCCGAACTAATACTTAATGAAATACAAGAATTAATGATGTTCGAACTATTAATGATGTTTAACTAAAATAACTAAAATAACTTAAGTCTTATTGCAGCAGCTGAATTAGCTAACTAAAATTGAAATTGGTTTGAAGCAAGTTGCATGGAACGCATGTCGAGCATTCCCAAGCTCGATCAATGAATCCGGCCACCGCTTCTCCCTAAACTTGATCAACGAGGCCCGAGATAGCTTCCTTCAATTTCTTAGCTCGAGCACGAGTGATTGACCCCGTTGGCAACTCAATTGGTTCGCAAGCAGATTTGGTTGAATCCTTGGATGAGATCACATCAATTATCTTATCCTTATAATCCAAATAAACGTGGTAAATTTACAAGTTACTGAAATATTTTCTAAGTCACCAAGCTTCAAGCAAAAGGGCTTTCTTGAATGTTCCAAGTGTTGGGCCAATCTTGATGGGTTAAGTAAGCTTAATTTTCTCAAATGATCTCCTTGGGCTATAATTGTCGCCTTCGTCATGGGCCTTTGTACACGAGCTGTGACATTCTCTCCCCACTTGTTCTAGCAATGATTTCATTATGTCCCCAAAATGAAACTAATTTATCTTGTCTTCGAACTGTAACAATGTCTTGGTTGATTCCCAACTAGCCTCATTGTCGAGTAATCCCTTCCTCTGGACAATTTGCCTTGGCTTATAATTTTGTCACCATTTATTCGATTTTTCATGCCACAATGTACATCTCGGTTGTAGGAGTTCCTCACTCTTATTAGCACTTGTTGTGACTTGCCTTGGTTTGGGTCCTCTTAATCCACATGAAAAAGCTTAGGCACACTTACATTGAGCATTAGGAGTACTTTGAGTATTAATGACAAATCTGGTTTGTAGGCCACTTTGCCTATTCATCTTAGAACTCTAAAAGGACCCTTGTGTTTCTGCCAAGCCTTAGTAAACTCACAAGTTGTTAGACTTAGTTATGCATAACCTACATCCAACAATTTTTTTCCAAATCACAATGTTCGACACTAGAATAGTGTTTCAGATGTACCTCTTTCGATGCATTTACTCTATCTGACTGCCCATGTTGCATCAACACTTCGTTACCCAAAAATTTTGATGCACAAGCCACCTCTCTCATAGGTGGTAGTCAATGTTTTCGTCACAATGAACCCTTACATAAGAAGTACTTCTAAGAGGTTTTCATCAACCTTTCCATTGCAAATTTAGCTTAGCTCAGGGTTTAAGTACATTCATGAAAGAGAAAAAGGCTTTTATTTCACCAAAGTCAATAATTTAGAGCATCAATTCATTAAATTCCCACACATACCCATGGGTAGTGCCTTATTGCATAAGCCATCGCAAATTGTCTTGAGCCTCATCTTTGGTTTGCTTTGGGTAAAACTACTAATTAAATTCTGTCTCAAATTCTACCCAAGTCCTAATAGTAGTGCCACCACGTTTCGCATTTGTGCACTACCACCACAAAAGAGCAACATCAATAAAATATAGAGAAACAATATTTACTTTAGCAACATCATTCTTAATGGTAATAGCTCAAAAGTATTGATTCATTCCCCATAAAAAGTTGTCTATACCTCTGGTAGCCCTGGTTGCCTTGAACTTTTTAGGCTCAAGAACCTCTATCTTGTGTTTAAGTGGCACAACTAACCTACCGTTACCCATAGTTACTTTGCACAAAACGAATTTAACTCAAAGGAATCAATGATATCATATGAGGGTAACACACACATGATGAGGTCATTGGACAAAGCAGTTGGATGAATTGCTTTCGTAAAGAGTATACAATAAGAAGTTTTTAGTCATTATACTTCTTGTGGATTGACTCCATGATTAAGTAATTGTGAATTACCAGAATAATGCTTTTGGACATAATTATAATTACTAAAGCCTAATTGTATATGTCTGATTGGTCCCTCCGCTAACTCAACAAAAGCTCAATCGGACTAATTTTGAATTAGAAGAAAATTCTACGACTTTGGAAATAATTTAATTGAGTCAATTTATTCGATGTGGAATTAAATTGTATGGTCCTAAGAATTATTCAACTAGAGAATTTTATTAAAGAATTTTCTTGAAAAATTAATTTGGAAAATCTAAGTAATTTTTGGGAAAACTAATTTTGATAAAGTAAAATTAAATTAATCAAATTCATTAAAATTAATATGATATTTTTGGAAATTAATTTTCAAGTCAAATAATTGACCCAATGGGTAATTGAACTTGAAAATTGGACCTGAGATTGTAAATTTGGCTCTGGAGCCCTAAACCGAGACTATGACCAAAAAATAGTCGAATCGAGCCTGGCATGTGAAATCGGGTTGGCAGTCCAACTGGTGGTTGGACCAGATCAATCAGGCCATCTCTAACTCGGACTGAACTGATTAAAATTGAACCAGCTCGAGGTGTCGGCAGAGTTTCGATGGTCGAAAAATGGTCGGCGGCGATGGGTCTTTGGTGGTTGAGCAGTGGAAGAATTACACTCTTACTGGGACTCTACCAGATAATTTGATTTTAGATTAACTATTCCAAAAATAATATAATTTTAATAAAATTAATATTAAACTTAATTTAGTACTTAACTTAATAGTATTTCATTAATTTAATATTAAAGGGATTATCTTAATATTAAATTTAATTTAATGTTTATTTTGTATATAAATATTCTATTAATTTAATAAGATTTAATATTAAAGTAATTAAGTTTAATGATAGTTGAATTCTCTAAACTCTCCCTATATAAAAAGAGCCTTAGGTAAATATTTAAAACACACTTGAATTGAAGAGAAAATTCTCTGAAGAAATTATTTCAGAAAATTTCTACAGATATTTTTCTTATTTACAACTTGGCCCAAAAGTTTAGAGAAATTATAAAATTACCTCACTGGTAATTTTTGAGATTTTTTTTATTTGAAACGAGCCCACACTTGGTAGACGTGAGTCAGCAGACGTAAGCTTGAGGATAGCGGAGACGACTACTCAGTCAAAGCGTTCATTCTAGAAAAATCGAAAAGGTACAATTTTGATCAAGTGTTTATTACTTTAGATATCACAACCAAGTTCTTGTTTTGGAAAAAAAATTTTAAAACTCTGGTTTTTTCCTAAATTTATTTTTCGTTGCATTTTCCAAACCTGGTTTTCCAACAGAAATATGGTTAAAGACACTGCTTTTGAGGAGGAATTGGATTCTAACTCAATTCTTGCTATCACTTTTGACGATGTTTAAGTTTCCATACATATTATTGATCAAGAAGTGAATCCAAAACCTTGACAAGACAATGTTAAACAACTCCCTATTCAAGATGAAGTAATTGTTCTAGAAGAACAAACTCAACAACATCAAGAAAAAGTGCCATTAATGAGGTCCATGAGAGAGAGGAGAAATGCTATTTTAGATAATTATGTTGTATTTCTTCAAGAACATAAGGATGAAAATGAAATGATGGAAGTGTTGGATTGCTAGTACACCTCGTGACACAGCGGAAAAATTATTTTGGTTATCAACAACCATGGATCTAAGTACGAGGATCGAATCGGGTTGAAACAAGGTTGAAGATATACCTTTTCGATCTGATTCCCTTGTGCAATGTCAATCCTAAGACACAAAAAAATTGTCTCAGCCTCTACATAGTCCACCCAGTTAAAAAACAAAAAGTAAAAACTCTCATTGAACTTTTTAGAGAGAATAATTAAAATTGGCTGCTAGACCCTTCTTTTTATTTTTTTACTTAGTAACATACACATTATAAGGGATTCTATTCCTTTTTCTTTAATATCACATAATAAAAAAATGATTTATTCATTTTCCTTTTTAGAGAAACATATGGAAAGTAATTAAATATTATATTCTTTCCAAAAGAATATTAACTTTCATACTTTTTATCTTTGACTAAAATTATTATTATAAAATAAACTATATTCAGTTAATATTTTTATATAAATCAAACTCATATATTAATTTTAATTTTGTTCTGTATTTATGTACAATAAATAGGTACATATAATTCATTCAATATTTAACTGTCAAATTAAATTAATTCATGTGACAGCTAAATATAATACCAATTGTGTTTGGATTCTATTTGCTTCAACCATAGGGTGTGACCTTGTAGGCTCTTGTAACGTTAGTAGTAATACCAGAACATTTTAAATGTTAGAAGTAATGAGTGGCATCTAGTAATGCATCATTGCTACCCAAGTTACAAGAAGTCGTGATTCAACATAACCTTTCTGTGATAAATTTTTCATGTATTATATCTTTTTATCCTTTATATTTAGATCGGACACAATTCATGGAATAGTCACACTTGTATAGTCCAATTCATATTTCTTAATATTCTTAGTAGACTACAATAAACAAATAAGTGTGATATCTCATATCAACTTATTTATCAACTTATTTGAGCATGATCATGCATTTCTAGTCTCAGTCCACCAAATGACCTAAGATATTGCTCCCATTATTTAGAACGGACAAATCCTATCTTGATCAATCATATCTTACTACATAGATTGTGGCATACCGAACATCAGTCTTTATAGTAGAACCTGTTATGGTAGACGTTTGACTGCATCAAAATATATGACTCACGATGTTAGGACAATGATGATCTCGAGTCTAAGGATCGTATACATAGTTATCACTATGAGTAATGTTGTCACTATTACATAATAATACAAGAAACATACTCAAAGTGGGTCAGTCTAATATGTTATTCTCTAACACATACTCATGTATTGATTTTGACATTCCTATGTCAATGAAAACACTTTGTCATTAATCAACTACACATTAGTCTCAATGCATTATTATTGTCTAAGCCCACAATAATTCTTGACAAAGAACCTTTTAAGAATAATCATATTATTCTCAGAACTTTATTATTAATCAGTTTATTTACACACAGAGAAAAAGAAACTAAAATAATAATATCAATGCCTTATATTAACAAATAGGGTAAAACAAATATGTGATTACAATCATCTCATGATTGGTATTTGGGCATACTCTAACAATCTCCCACTAGCACTAAGACCAATCAATCATATATCTAATACCAAGTGACTTAGTGTGATGATCATGCTTCTGCTGTGTCAGAGGCTTCATCAGTGGATTAGCAATGTTGTCATCTATTGGTGCTCTGCATAATTCCAAACAGATGATCCAATCAACTTTCGTCAGACCGTAAAAAGTTCTAATTCTCAAAAGTGGATTGATGTCATGCAAGAAGAGTATAAGTCTATCCAAGGCAATAAAGTTTAGGAACTTGTCCTATTACCTGAAGGTGTAAAACCAATTGCTTGTAAATGGATATTTAAAACCAAGAGGGATGCAAATGGTAATATGAAGAGGTATAAGGTGCATCTTGTAGCTAAAGGATATACTTAGAAAGAATGCACTGATTTTACAAAGACTTTCTCTCTAGTATCATCAAAAGTTTCTTTGAGGACTATCATGACGCTTGTTGTTCATCTTGATCTTGAGTTACATTAGATAGATGTTAAGACTGTGGTTTTTAATGGCGACATTGAAGAAACAATTTATATGGTGCAACTAGAAAACTTTGAGTCTGGAGACCCAAATAAATATATGATTTGCAAATTAACAAAATTCATCTATAGACTCAAACAAGCTTCCTGTCAATAGTACCAAAAAATTTATCAAGTAATTGTCTCATTCGATTTTAATATGAATATTGTTGATGATTGTGTGTATCACAATTTAATGGGAGTAAGTATATATTCTTAGTTCTATATGTCGATGACATTTTGCTTGCTACTAATGATATAAGCTTATTGCATAGAACCAAGAGATTTTTATTTGAGCATTTTGAGATGAAAGATCTTGGGGATGCCTCTTTTTTGTTTAGGAATTCAGATACATTGAGACCGATCTTAGGGTATTCTTGGATTGGCACAAAAGAGCTATATCGATAAAGTACTCAAAAGGTTTGGCATACAAGGTTGTAAAGCAGGTGACACCTCCATTCCTAAAAGAGACAAATTTAATCTTACTCAATGCCCTAAAAGTAACCTTGAAATTTAGGACATGCAAAAGATTCCCTATGTATTAGTTGTTGGAAGTCTAATGTATGCTCAAGTATGTACGCGTCCAGATATTGCATAAATTGTTGGGATGTTATGAAGATATTTAAGCAACCTTGGTTTAGACCATTAGATAACAGCCAAAAGGGTTGAGGTATTGTCAAAGAATAAAAGATTACATACTCACATTTTCAGTTATTTCAGTTTACTAAAATTAAGTTTTTTTTTCCTATAAAAATAAAGTTTATTTGGTTTATTCACACTCTGATTTTGGTAAAGCTTGATCTTACTAAAGTTAAGGATGACCAGTTGGAAATAGGCATGGTTGGATCATATTGCATGTAATTTTCATGCTACACATTCATACTTAATCAATCAATGTTATTTGGTTGTGTTAATATATGAGACTAATGATGGATTTAGTTACGATATATGTAACAAAAGTCACATTGGTTCTATGTTAACATAATTAATGGCCGAGATTGTTCGGAATACCTTTTGGATATGATAGTAAAGTATTGAGCTTATAAGGTTATATAATGACATATAATTATAGAGCAATTAGTATATATATGTGGTCCAAGTGGGAGATTGTTGAAAAATTTGGACATCACATATATAATAAGGGTAATTTTATGCTATTTTTTACTATCATAATGGGTTAACCCAAATTAAAAGTGATTTAATTTTATTAAGATTTATTGGGCTTTAATTATTAAACAAAGTATGAGTCAAATATGTGTAGATACTCTAGTAACTAATTTCTAATTAATGATAGGCTGATTAGAAATTAAGGTTAATGTGCAAACGTTATATATTAGGGTTATAGTCCCCAAATTACACATAGGTAACTTTTCTAATATCTCATCTTTAAAAAAGAGAGACAGTGTAACACCCCAAACCCGGCCTAGACGTTATGGCTGAGTCTGGCGATGTCACATGGAAAGGGATTTGAAGACAAGATTGTCGAGTTTAAAAACCGTTACAATAAGTTAGCTTTTATTTAATTCGAAAAAAAAACTAGTTGATTTGCTTGAAAAATTGTTTCTTAGCGGAAGCTTTTGTAACCAATTAATTTAGGGAAAATCATTTCTATTTACGAAAAACTTTAGTTTTTAGAAAAAAATCGTGTTTTGTGGAGTTGCAGTTTTTAAAAAAATCCATAAAAAATAGTGTAAAGTCCCAAATTTAAAGCCAACCAGTCCATAGTCCAGAAGATACATCAAAAACCCCAAATAAGTAATAAATTTTAGGCATTAACAGAAAACAGTCTAAAATTTACATGTGGCCACCGTCGAGTCCTCCGCTGCACCGACCCATTAAGTTTGAGGATTACCTATACATATTAAACAAAGAAAGGGAGAGTTTTCGCAAACTCAGTGTGTCATCCCCATAGAAAACATGCATACAGATAATCAACAAAATTTAGTTAGATACAGTCTGGGGCCTGTACCCATCACAGAATCAGTTTGGGCCTTAGCCTATTCAGGTACAGTCTCAGAAATACATTAGAGCCTTGGCCCATATCAGATACAGAACGTAGATACAGTAAATCAGAATCCTACCCACCAACCTCTACACACCATCTTTGTCCAACCCTATACACCATGTGGGGATTAAATCAACCCACCCATCCCTACACGCCATGCTGTACCAAAATGCGGCACATAATCAGAAGGTTGCAGCTGAGCTGCCAGATAATAGGCTTAATAGCCTTTCAGACACTTCCTCCAAATATCATCAACCCACCCCGATGCAATGCAACATACAAAATATGTCATGCCATTATGCAATTAATAGTACATACATTCAGATATCATAAGTCATGCTCGGTATAGAAATCAGACAGACAGATCACACATATAGGAGTTTAAGTAAAGCTTACCGACCCTACAGTAGGTTCACAGTTAACTTGGGCGACCCGGGCAACCATACAGAACTTTTCAGAAAAATGGGCTCACACACCCATGTGGCTCACTCGGCCCAAATTGGCCTTGGCCACGTGATCCATTTTTAATGTAACCCGTGCTAGTTAATTATTCATATATGTTTTCGCTATTTACTTATATGTTCCTTCAAAGCTGTCTACTTGTGTCACTGTTACTAAATTATTTATATCTTGAGTTATAAAATTCCGAATTAAGATCTGCTTGATGTCTTTGAAACTAGACTCAAATACATTTTTACCATAAAAGTTTCATAATTTTTGGTTCAGTCAATAAGTACAGTAAAATCTTCAAACTTACCCTTATTCTGCTGTCTGACAGCTTCGTCTCTTCTTTGCTAAAAATTAATTATCTCTTAGTACAAAATTTGGATGATGTTTCCATTTGTTTTTATTGAAAATAGACTCATTAATAATTTAAACATGTAAATTTTAACCCCTAATTATTTTTCTCTAATTTTTGATGATTTTCCAATTTCAGAATAGGGGAACTCAAATTCAATCTGACATTGTCTCACAAAGATTATTATACCTCACGATTTACAGTTTCATTACCTACACCGTTTCTTTTATGAAAAACTAGACTCAATAAGCTTTAATTCCATATTTTGTTAATCCTCTAATTCAATTTCCATAATTTATGGTGATTTTTCAAATTTAGCCTACTGCTGCTGTCCAAACAGCAAGCAATTTTAGCTTTTCGCTGAATCCCTTTTTTTTTTGCGTTTTGGATACACACCTAGTTTTGTTTGATGCCAAAACAGTCCCCGATCACTCCAAAGTCTATAATCAAGACACTCGACATCAATTTAGCGGATTTACAAGCGAATTGACAACCAAGAATGAACCGAAACCCAACTTACTACCAACGATAGCCCTCCGTTTAACTATATATTGTTAAGACGAGAACACTGAATTCACCAATCCGAGCCTCCCCCTACTCCCAAATCGCAGAGAAAAAACATTACCAGTTCACTCATTAAGAGATTCATGACAGAAACGAAGAGAAACACTTACCGAAACTAAGCGAGCATTAACCGCGTGCGAAAACGAAAGAAAATATATGGATTAGGGAAAAATCAAGAAGAAGAAAAAGAAGAGAAAGATGGAAAAACTCAGAGAATTTCGGGAAGAGGAGAGGGAGAAGAATAGACGGTAAAATTTTTTTTTGGAAAAGAGAGTCAAAATTCAGTTATGGGAAAAAATAAAATAAAATCCCAATAACCCCCAAAATCCCTTAATCTTCTCCCCTAATTCCCACTACACATCCACCACTTAGAATCCCCCTATTACACAACTCTATCCCTAAATCTGAGCAAAAAATAATACCTTTATTTGCATAAAAGTTCGAACACAAGACCTCCACCATAATAACACACCATTTAACTACCAAACCAGCAAGCTCATTCTGATATAATTTACCCAACAATCAAATAAAAGCCTACTAAACAAGGGTAAGGCCTAATTCATTCAAAATACCAAGATTTGCCCAAGCAGAGGCTTGAACTTAGAACCTCCCAAACACACCCAGAACACATACTCACTAAAGCAAATAGATATTTTATGTTATATTTTTACAATAACAAAATTAGAAATTTTGGGGCGTTACAGACAGCTTTTCTGAATTACTTGTGTGCTAGTTTGGAAGATCAAAACATAAGACCTGGGGATTTCAAGAAATCAATGGAATCAGGTACGCTTCCGCATCTAATTTTGTTCTTGATTTATTCTTAATGATTTGAAATGACAGATATTAATTTATGATTTATTAAGTTTTATATCATATCTTATTATTTTATGATTCTAGAAACTATGTTTAAAAAAAACTAAATTTAAAAGGTTTATTTTTTAACATGTTTTTCATATCAATATAACCCTTTTTTTTTTTTTCGCGGTAAGTATAATCCCCTACTCGGATGGATCATTGGGCACAAATTTTTTATAAATTGATTGCAGCGGGTTCTTATTTAAACTTTGGTCAGGTAAACCTAATAGTGAGAACACTGTGTTTTAAATTTCAAAGTGGAGGTGTAGGCCAATTTATAGTATATAGCCCAACCCAAAACCATATGCTTTTTTAGACTCTTGTTGTTGGCATTCAACTTCATGGACCGGGCTCTTAATGATAATTCCAAATTTTAATTTCACTCAATTACTTATTTAAATTATTTCTTGGTCTACATTATTTTATTTATTTATAGTTTAATTGCACAAAACATCCTCAAATGACTCTTATTCTAAATTAGTTCTCATACTTTAAAAATTTTTAATTACATCTTTAAATTATCGATGTTATATCAATAAAGTCTTTCCATTATTAAAATAATTAATTTAACTGTTAAATGAGACGTCGGATCTTATGTGACATAATTTAAAATGAATATTTTAAAGAAGAATGGATGTTGTAACAATCATGATTTTGAGGGTTTTGAAGCTTTTATAGAAACCATAATTCACTCGGCAACAATTTACTTTTCTTTAAAAGGTTCATTCTAAATTATGTCACATAATATTTTACGTGTCACTTAATGATTAAATTAACGATTTCAATAATAGAATGACTTAATTAATATAACATATTGATAGATTTAAATTTAGCATGTTATATACATTAAATATGTTTCAAAATTATATTCTATTAATTATTTAATAAATACAAAATTTTGAAGCAAAACATTTGGGTTTAGTGGACCTCAAAACTCATATATAGTCTTACCCATATTTATAGCACTCGGATATATATACATATAACTAGATTTTTTTTTTTTGCATCATTGCCTTGGCTGATTTTGGTTGCAATTATTGGCATAGAAATTAAAATTTTCCAATTAGAATAATAATAATAAAGGATGATTGATTATTGTTTAGGGTAACCTATAGAATGTCGTAATATGTTATTTAGTTTTACCTCCTAACAAAGGTTAAAAACATGGGAAAAAATCATTAAAGAGTGTAGTTTAGATCAACAATCTTATCCATTTAATTAGTTGCATGGATTGCAAAGACAAAAATGGTTAACAAAATGAGGGGAAAGTAAATCTTAATTATTCAATAGGAGAGAAATGTAAATTATTGAGTTGTTGATTAACGTATATATTTTTAGATAAAAATACTAATATATAAATAATATAAGAGAATCTTCATATGAATGTATATATATTAAAAGTCAAATTATATTTTGTTCTTTTTACTCAAAAAATGAGAAAATTAATCTTTCTATATTTGATTACAAAATAAATTAATTATTTTATTTTAAATTATTGGATTGACATCGCGACTTCGCGATTCCAAGTCGCGAAGCAACTCATTGACTTCCCTTGTCGAGACATCTACAGCCTAGCATCACGAAGTAACGAGGACTCCACGTTAAATTTTTACTTTTAACTTATATCAATTTCTTAGCTATGATATTAATTTACCAACACCTTTATTGGTTTTATTTTGAAAGTAAACCTGTACATATAATAATTTTATTTATAAATTATATTTAAATCAAGAGAAATATCTGTGATATTGATAAGAAATGACAATATTATTCGTTTACTACTTTTATTATTTATTTATTTTTCTTCCTTCTCTTCATTTCACATCCAATAGGTACATATAAAAGAACTTTTAACTTCAAGCATAGCATACATATATGTAATGCTGATCAATAATAGATAAACAAATTCCAACTATTAAATTTTCTACTGTTCAAGTTTAAACAAAATCTATTATTTCAATATAGTTAGTTAATATACAAATTTTCCATAATTTGTAAAACAGTCCCTGTACCTTGAATTTTACAGATTTTACAAAACAATCCTTGAAATCTATATTTCACAATTTTTATGATTTAGTCTTTGAAATCCAACTTTAGACAATTTTATAGTTTGGTCCCTAAATTACAGATTTTTTCCTATTTTACAATTTAATCCCTAATTTCAAATTACACAATTTTTATGATTCAATCCTTATTCTAAAATTTCTCGTTTTTACCATATTCAACCACTTTTCACATTTCTTATGTAATATTTTAGCAATTTCATAATTCATCAATTTGTTAACATATTCATTCAACAATATAAATATTAAACTCTAATTTATTCTTTTTTACTTATTTAACATTTTAGACACTATTTTAATTATGTCACACAAATAATTTCTTTTGTATAAACTTATATTCTAATTTTATTATTCAACTATCACCTTAATTCCACACATAAAAAAAAAACTATCACCTTAATCATCATAACAATTGTTAAATCAATGCCCATAACTAATCAAATTCTCCAAATATTCATTTTCAGTACTTAAATGTATCTTAACTTTAGACATATATTTTAACTTTCACATATTTTGTCATTAAGCCCTTAAGATATCCCTAATATCATACAAATTTCATCCTCATTTATTCATGACATATCAAAAATAACAATTTAATATGCTCATATACTTGAATAATAATTTCTATACTAAAAATATCAACATAAATAATTTAAATTACTTACTTTCATCTACATCTTCCCTTAGCTTCTAATCTTCTCCATGATTCTCCTTCATTTCCTCATTTCTCTAATTCTTGTAAAGAAATCGCTTTTGGATGAATCTCGTATATCTAAACTAACTAAATTTCATGAAAATTTCAATAGAATCCAAGTAGGATTATTATGAAAAATGTTAAAACTCTATTCTTTTTTCTCCTCCTATGCACCCCATGTCGGGTATTTAAAGAAGAGAATTATTTCTCTTCTAATTTCTAGATTTTTTGTAACCTCCCAATCCTGACCTAAATGTTATAACCGGATCTTGAAGGTTACATTAGCCACTGAAATGGCTAAGTAAAACAATCTGGTTGAAAATCGCTATTTTTATTCAATTTTCAGGAAAACTTAGTGTGGTTACATAAGGTTTATTAAAAACATCCAGTTGTTAAGTTATTTGTATATTAAATCCAATTTCATTCAAAAGATGTGTTGCTTGAAAAAAAAACCCACTTGTTTATGTCGGTAAACCTTTTGAAAACCGTGTTCAACCATTTTGCTGCAGAAAGAGTGTTGCTTTTGGTTTTCGTTTGAAATCCCATATTTTTAAATCATATTAGGCCAATTATTAGTTTTGCTCAATTTCTATCCAAAAATCTCATGCATGCAAAAATCCCAACCAAACATAACCCATACCACAATTCATACATAATGAAAAATTATAATCCCAAAATAAACCAAATAAATTAAGTAAAAGCTAAAATACTTTATTGTTTGAAAATATGCGATGAGACCTCCGAATGCTGAGTTCGACCCTAGTCTTGAGAGTTATCTATGAAGAGTAAACTAGGGGCGAGCTTAAAGAAAAAGCTCAGTGTGAGTCTAAACATGACAACATTGAATAACCAAATAATCGGTTAATTTAACATTCAGTCATTTTAGTAACAATCTTACTATAAAACATGGCATCGTAGCATTCAATTCTCTAATTTCATATACATGGCATGCTTATGCACCAATGCAAAGTCCTACCCATTTTTCCGCTACACACCACGAGTTCCTAGAACTCGTCATCCAAAGGCCAAAACATTAGGAGCCGAAATTCAGTGTGGTTGAACCACCAATATCAATATCAATCTTGCAGAGCAACTACCAATTTGGTATGCGAATAATTCACCAATAACAATTTTGCAAACAAGCTGCCAATACTCCACAATACTCCGGGGTGCAGTATATTGACTAACCAATGTTGCGAACAAAACGCTGGTATTCCATGGAACTCCTCCGTCATCTAACAAACCCAGCCTTATGCAATGGCATACTTTCAATGAAGCAAATCATGCTTTTAAATACCAATCTCAATTCGGTGGCATGCTTATATGCATTAAATTTATCGGTAAGGGTGACATGTTTTAATGCTTTCAATATTCACAATCTCAATTAATGACATGCTTTTACAAGTACACAATAAACAATATCAATCATCAACATACTTTAATATTACACATCATACAACTCAAATATCACACAATCAATCACAATTTTAGTCCCTAACATTCGGCCATTACATCTTACTACTTACCAATCTCGATATACCTCTAAACTGTCATCGGCCTTTCGGCCATTCCCAAAATCAGCATACAATATTTACCACATGCGTACAATATATCATTTTTAAATACTAATACACACAAAAGTCAAACCCATACCTGATTTGCACAAATCTAATGCACTAACGTAAACCACAACTTCTACAACTTAGATCTAGACAGATCTCACTTAGATATTGTTCTGGCTAACATTGGAGATACGAAAAACTTCTATTGACATTGCTGATCCAGGATGTTTAGGTTCATTCCTTCAACAAAAATGATACACAAAATCAGCATAAAAAGATCGGCTATGGTTGCAACGCCCTTAACTCGATCTGATTCATCAGATCCGGATCTCGGGAATTACCATACTAGAACAGACATAAATTTACAACTCTGAATAATTTACAAATTCTTATGACCACATAAACATTAAAGATATATATACATATACAATGTTAAGTAGATAAATTTAATTACCATAATTATCATTTTGTACCATATCTAATTACAATTATCCTAAATATAGACTCCTATACAATACTTTTTATTTTTATACACCAGCAAACATGTTATGTATGCATAATAACCTAATGCGCTGCCTCATTGGCGTGGTCCCGGCATCGTCCCTCTTGACGTAGTCTCTCAGAATACTAACTTGAAACAAACATACACATAGGTAAGTTCCTAACAACTTAGTGTGAAAAACACCTTTTTCCTTAGCTGATACAAGTACAATATAGTTGATGATTCATGATGTCTATCTTACTACCCTTTGACGTCTGACTTGTTTTTGGTGAATACTTCCCACAATCTAATATTTTTGTAAACACTAACTATCATATTTTACTTTGAACCCATTTCTATTTCCCATTGATGACTCAAATTCTTCATTCATATCTTTCAATCTTAATATTCACATAACCATACCAATTTCCTTTCAATAACTAGTGCATCTAGACTATCGTGTCATATATATTCCAACACCAGTATGAACATAACATCAATATTCTTATCAACACGTGCATTGTTGGTGAGTACGATCTTCGAACATTCAGAATTTAACCTTTATTCCAAATAATTCTAATTGTCAAAATATTTTTTACCTTTCTACATCTCTTCAATTCCTTACCTTCACTCAATTCTTAGCCTTACATGGTGTTGTATCATATAATCAATAGATACCCTATGCCATGCTGATTCTATTTAATACACTTAAGAACCATAATGAATACGCTATTCAGCTTAATACAAAACTCTCCACAAAGGACATCTATTAACGTATTCCACATATACAATTCATTCAAAATTTCCCACAAAAATAGTTCTTTCAGAGTACGCCATGAAGGCAGTTCTTTAGCTGTCGTGTTTACGATATGGATTTGCCTAAACCCACATTACGTGAGGTTTGTTAATCACCATTCATTAGTTCTTTTTCAGAGTATGTCATGGCCATGGAATTTTCCTTCAGATTTTAATATTGGAGTTCGTATTTTCTGTCTCGACAAGCTTTGTCTGATAGCACCGTGGTGACTAGACACAGACTCACTTTACAAACACTTCATGCATTGACATAGTATAAGCCCAACACTATAATACCCTAACATACACCATAAAGATCACACATCTTATAACATACATTCCAGATAGACGTATACAAGCATATTTTAACATCATAGTAGTCATAAACCACTCATCACAAACTTGAATTTATCAGATTATATACCACATATACATATTATTCTTAACAAACATTCATACACTCATAAATTTTCTTTAATAATCATTTATATAGTCGCATACATATCATTTTCATACTATACTTTTCATGGTTTTAAATTCATAGTTTGATCATTTTCCTATAGATAAGCTTCGGTATAAACAAAATACATGTAATAGTCAGAATAGGCACTTACCTGATCCTCACCTTTTGCAATTCAAAGATCTAGATATTCATCTCGAACCAGCAACAACCACTACTTAATAACATAATTTCACTATTACTACTTTTGTACAAACAAATTACTTATAATTTCCATTACTAACAATTTCATGCAGAAACTTTAGACTTATAGTCTCACTATTCAAAGACTAATTATAGATTTACTCATTCAAGACTTAACTTGCAAAGCTGAAATACTTACCCTAATGTGAAATAACCACTGATAATAAAAAAAACCATAGCTTCTAAATCATCGATGTAAGATACATTCAGACTTAATGAAACTATCAATAAATAACACTTAAGGAAGATGAAGAAGAAAGAAGAACCTTTTTAGAACTCATCTCTCACATATCTAACTTAACTTACTTAGTGGAGTTTAACAAGTGTTATATGTTTTAGAACTTGCCTTCTTAATGGCCTACCATTTCTGAGACAAATATTAATAAATACCATGGAATAACCATTACACAACTTGGCTATCTCGTTGATTTCTAATCAAGTTACTTAAAATCTAACTAGCATGGTATTCCAGACAAATCATGTATAATATGCCTTTGACAAATACTTATTTCATACTTACCCTTTATCTTTTAACACGAACTTGTCATTAATATAGCAGAATATCATGAAGTCAAGTTCTTTCTTTCTTATGTCGTACCAGATACTATACACCCACACGTATACGCCAAAGCAATCATTTGGGTGGATAGCATTATGCCAAACAACAATTTACAACTATACATAAAAAATTTTGACTTGCCAGATTTGAGGTGTTACAATGGCATTAAACACAATCGACCAAAATAAAAAAAATAAAAGAAGTGGAAACAACGTTAGATCTGTCACATCCGAGAAACCAGGTTAAAAGAAATTGAGTTCATAAAACCAAGAGTGGTCACACCCTGATTTTTTAGTTAAGATTGTGAAATTTTTATCAAGTGATTTAGTTTAGTTTAGTGGTTAAGAGACGTGAGTAGTGTGTGAGAGGTTTCGGGTTCGAATCATTTCCCTTGAATTTTTGTTATTTTTGCCTAAACCATTATCTTTGATCTTGTAGCTTATATATTATTTTTGCTCAAGTGGTGTCAAGAATGAGCCTGGTGGTTTAGTGGTAAGGCTTCACCTTACCCAAGGGTCTTGAGTTTGAATCTTGTTATGCGTAAGTGGATATTATTTTTTATTTTAAACTCTAGGAAAAATCTGATAAGGATAACTAATCAGATTTAGTGGGAGCTAGTGGGGATATAAGTGGTTTAGTGGGACTTAGTGGGGATATGGGTGACTTTAAAAAATTATTAAAATTAGTTTCCCTAAAAAATTTCCTCTTCTGCAACCGTCCACATTTTCCATTTTCTCTTACGTTTCATCTTTTTTTTCCATTTTGTGGTTTCACATATCTTCTTTTTCTGAAAAAACTTTTTGGTATCCTTTTCGGTTTTCCTTCATTTACACTTTTGCAAGTCTCTTTTCTCGTTTGGTTAACAACCATTATTCTGTCATTTTACCGTCGTTTTGACTTTAGGTTGTTATTGCTGATGATTCACTTCATTTTATTTTCGTGTGGATTATGTGTGATTAAGAGTTTCAATTTAGTTCAACACTCGAATTGTAAGTATTCCCTGTTTAATTTCCTTAAATGTTTTATGTGAAGTAAGTGTGGGCTCGTTGTGGATTTTTTTGTTTAATTGAATTTGGATTTGGTTAGGTGCGAATCATGAGATGAATGCTCCTCCGGCTTTGTAAGTGCATTTAATTCTCTGCCGTTAAGGGTGCTAGATTTACATCTGCGGTGTTAGCATCGGAACTGACCAGGTGTGTAATAAAAACTTGAGAAAACAACAATCGGTGAAAGTCGAAATCAAGACTATCGACACTACACGGCCATGTGCCAGGCCATGTGAGTCACACGGTCTAGGTTATTTGGGTCGTGTGGCCCACACGAGCTTGTGTTAGACCATGTGGCCTACTTGGGCTGGGTCAATTGGGTTGTGTGGCCCATTTTCTAAAAATTTTCACCTAGGCCTGTTTGACTTTAAAATGCATAATTAGACCTCTCGTGGGGTCTGTTTGGCTTAAAAATGACTATAAAATGTGAAATATGATATTTTGCTATATATGTGATAGGGATATTATTTGTGTTTCAATTACAAGAATGTCTAAAATGTGAAATTCATATATAGTTTGTGATATGATAATTCTGTTAATATGTTCTGATGTGAAAAACATATATGACATATGTGCATTTGATGTCTGTTAGTATTTGCTTGTGCATTGGTGTAGGATATGATATGCGATGGAGGAAGTGTGATTCTGGCAGTATTATTGCACCTTCTAGTGGTGTATCCGTAATATTTGTTCTAGCAGTTTGACTGCAATTATAGTGGCTCAACCACATATATATGATTTTGGTGGTTTACCGTAACATTTTTGTTTGGCAGCCAAGCTGCATTTATATGAGTGGCATACCACCACGACCAGTTGTGATGGGATGGATGGACTCTTTTAGTCTTAATTGGTGTGATTGGTTGGACGAAGTTGGTGTGTAGCGGATGAGGGTAGGACTTGTATCTGTATCTATATATGAATTCATATATGCATCTGCATTTGATTATGAGTATACATCTAATTTTGTATATGAGAACATGTTTGAATCTGTATATGAAAATGTATGTGGTTGTGTATGTATTTCTGATTTGTTGCTTGAATGTATTACACATTGGGCTTCTAGCTCACTCGTTTGTTTAATACGTTTTATGTGGTCTTCAGACTTAGGACCAGACGGCGTGCGTGAGCTCGGATTGATTTTCTGGTTAAATAAATAAATCAATTTATGATTAATTTATTTATGATCTTTTTGTTTGTAAACTTTTTATGGTTTCTATTAATTTTCGTTGAATTTTGGTATTTTTAATGTAAAATGATGATAAAGTATGATTTATCAGATTCAAAATCGGTTTTCAAAATTAAAATCCGCTACTACATGACTTAATGGTCTTACTATGATATAAAAGTATAAAAGTATAAGTTTTTTTTTCTAAAATATGTAAGAGCTTTGCCATATTTATAATTTCAAAACATGTATTGAAATTTGAACTTTTCAAATGAGATAAAGTTAGGAGTTTTTTTGTAAAATAAATATGTTCTGTGCGTAATTTTCCAAAAATAATGTATATGTGTTTTGCTTAAAGTTAATATTTTCAGAACTTATGGCTTCTAAAGTGGGATTAAGACTTTTGAGATTTTAAACAAACTAATGTAATTTCTCCAGATCTGGTCGTAATGTTTAGGTCGAGTTTGGGTTGTTACAAGATATCGCTATAATCAGACTTACACTTCACCAATTTACTAGATATGTGATGTTTGGTGATCATAGAGTCGAAAAACCCCTAACAAATATCAAGGAGGGTTCAGCCAAGGACGGTCTAAAAACCAATAGTAAAAATGGAAGAAATTCGATGAAAAGAAGACTTAGAAAGGTAACAATGCAAGAAAGAATATGGTAGCAACCAAAGCTTCAATATGCGGCAATGGAAGAGAAAAAAAACAATAATGGGATGACAAGGGTGTTTAAATTGGCAGCAGTAAAAATCAAAACAAAAGAAGAGGAAAAAATGGTGAAGCCACCAACAATTGGAGGAGGATAAAGGAGGTGACACAAAAATAGGAATAAAAACTAGGTTTAGGGGCAACAACAGTGGTGTAAAGGAAGGAAAAATTGAGAGAAGATAGGGTGGAGGAGGAGGGGATGACAAAGCAATGGGAAAAGTGAGGGAAAAGCTAAAAGAACAAAAATAAAATAGCATTTATACCTAGGTAAACAACAAGGGGCAGTACTACTAAGGTTTCTGGGCAAAAATCCAATAAATAAAAATTATTCGGGAAAGGGAATTGAACTTGGGTCTCAATGAAAACTTCACTAACTCTTAATCATCAGGCCAATTACTTAATCTTATTATAATTTTACAACATTTTTAATTAGAAATTCAGGGTGTGACAACTCTCCCCCTTAAAAGAAAGTTTATCCTCAAAATTTACCTGATTCGACGGATGAAGATACTGTTGACGAATTGAGTCCTCTGACTCCCAAGAGGCTTCTTTAGTGGCGTGGTTCCGCCAAAGAACTTTAACCAATGGTATCTATTTTCTTCTAAGAACCTTTACCTCTTTGTCCAAAATCTGTACAGACTCTTCCTTAATGGATAAGTCCGGTCTAACCTAAATCTCTTCAATTAAGATAATATGAAAAGGGTCTGAATGGTACCATCTCAACATTTATACGTGGAACAAATCATGAATGCGGTCTAGCTTGGGAGGTAACTCAATCTGATAAGCCATCGATCCAATTCTATTAAAATTTTGATAGGGTCCAATGAATCTAGGGCTCAACTTGCCCTTTTCCCCAAACCTCAATACATTTTCCCACGGAGACACTCTCAAGAAAACCTGATCGCTGACACTGAACTCAACTTCCCTTCGCTTTAGATATGCATAAGACTTCATCCTATGGGAAGCTGCTTTCAATCTTTCCCGAATCAGTCTGATTGTACCCTCAGTCTCTTGAACAAACTCTGGACTCCAAACCTTTCTCTCCCCCAACTTAGTCCAACATAAAGGACTATGACACTTACGACCATACAAAGCCTCGTAAGGTACCGTCTGTATATTGGACTGAAAAATATTATTGCAAGCGAATTCAGCTAACGGTAAGTGCTCCTTTTGACTACCTTGAAACTTAATCACACAACTTCTTAACATATCCTCAAAAACCTGGATAACACGCTCAAACTATCCATCTGTCTGCGGATGGAATATCATACTGAAATCCAAACGAGTACCCAATGTCTCATGAAGTTTCTTCTAAAATCGAGATGTGAAACGTGGATCCCGATCTAAAATAATTGACACAGGCACCCTATGCAGTCTTACTATTCCGGAGATGTAAAACTTAGCTAGCTTATGTAAAGAATAGTCAATGCAAACTGGTAGGAAGTGAGCCGACTTCATCAATCTATCCACAATAACCTATACTGAATCCTTCTTAGTAGGTGTCAAGGGAAACCTAATAACCCATATTTTTATTTGATATGTGGTTTATGTGAATACTTTAAGTATTCTAAAACAATATACTAAATCCGTCAAAACGGATTATACAAGTAAGTGATTTCAAACCAACTAATTTTGTAAAAAGTATGTTGTGCGGTTATGATTTTCATTGTTTGAAAAGTATGTTATTCTCATTATCATGTTATGTGATATTATGGCATAATTGATTTTACATGACAAATAAATGGTAATATTTCGATATTTTAAAACAATACGTGAAATGCATGTTAAACATGCCTTACATGATATTATATGATTTGATTTGCATGTTTCAACATACCCAATGTGATAAATGATATTTTGAAATGAAATATATATATGTTCATTGTGGTCATATCACATGCATGGGGTGGGATATTGTAAAGAGGAAGAATTGGTGGCTTCGTCTGCAACCAACATGGCAACTTGTCTGCAAATATTGGTGGCTTCGTTCACAACCTACATGGTGGTTTGTCCACAACCTACATGGCAGCTTGTCTACGAATATTGGTGACTTCGTCCACATATTGGAGTGTTTGGATGGATGAGTTCTGGGGAACATTTTTGGAGTGTAGCAGTGATGGATAGGATGTTTTATAAAAAATTACATAATTGTTTTCCAAAAATTGTACTATTATGGTCATATGCATGATATTGATTATGTTGTACGATATGTATGTGCTTATTGTTATTTAACTTGTTATAAGACTCACACTGAGCTTTGTAGCTCACTCCTTTAGTTTTTTTTTTACAAATAACCTCGAGGTTAGGATGTGATGACGACAATTAGAGGAGTTTCTTAAAATTATTTTTAAATTAAAGTAATTAAATTTTATTTTGATATTTTGTTAATTTGGGTTTGTAATAAGTTTGATTATGGACTGTAGCATGAGACTTTACTTTGGAGATTTTTTATTCTGATTTGCATGAATTGCTTGCATTACATTAAGTTTTAAAAACCGCATAAATTAGTATTTGATTAATATTATGCATTAAACTTGATTTTATTAAAAACTTGAAAAAATCATTCTTTTTCGCTACAATAATGAAAATGAGTTTTAGACAAATATATGACTTAGTTTTTTTTAGGTTTTAAATTATCTATTGATGTTTAATCAAATTTACATGAAATATTGATTTTTAGCAAAATATGATTTTCGCAAAATGGTTCATTGCGATTTTCGTAAAAATGTATCAATACTATATTTTTCCGCTGCAAATCTAAGAAATAAGTTCTTAATAGAATTAGACTTAATTTCAAAATTTATAATGTTTACAAATTAGATTTCTAAAAACATTTGATTTTATGAATTCAACATGTTTTTTTTTAAATAGAGACGAATTGTCAAGTTCTTTAGTTTTAAATAAATAATTTTGAAATATGATTGAAATTATAAAAATTTTGAACAATGATCAAACTTTTACAAATAAAATATTAAAGTCATCGATTTCTAAAATTTCCCGATTTCACTAATTTGAAATAATTTATACAAATAGTTTAAAAAAGTACGTTTGAAAACTACGATAGATTTTCTGAACCATTTCGGTGACCATATAAAAAACTTTTTCATCTTTTTGGTAATCAAGACTCTAATAATGTTATTTTGAATGTAAAATCAGTACCATAAACTATATTCCATGAACCAAATATCTCATTAATTGAGTTTGATGTAACTATTAATCATAGCTAATTCTCTCTTAACAATTAGTCCTAATAAAACATTAGCTGAATTTCAGGATCCTTGCTTGTGAAGTACGCTGGTATATTCTTCCATAATGCATGTCATGTCTTAAATTATGTAATTTAAAGGACAGCTATCCTTTTAGTCAAATTGTACTTATGTAACCTTAGTTATATTTTTTCTGACCTTGCAAAGAAACTCTAATACGGATGATTTTATCTTTACATATTCAAACGTGTCAGTATTTGGATATATCACTTTTATTATATACTTTTGATTTATTTATATATCTTTTAATTGAATTGGTGTCAACGTAGTTTAATTCAACATTTTATTAATAAGATAAATGATGCAAAATTGAGATTTCAAGTATTTTAGTTAATTTGTTAGAGTTGAGTAAATTATAGCATTAGTTATACAATTGTAGGACTGATTCGATTAAAGAAATTAATTAAAAATTTGACATTTTATTTTTAAAGTTATCCAACAAAACTGATAATTCCATCATTTTAGTTTATCATGACGTCAAAATATGCTTTCCTTTTTCTTTTTTCTTTCTATCATCAACCAATTTTAAGAATCAACAAATAAAAGTTATTTAAATAAACCATTTCATATTCTTTATAAACATTGTATGAGGAACATAGTTTTCAACACCGTTGAAGGCGGTGTTAAAACCTAAATCTATTCATGCCTACACGCAATCTGTTTTGAAATTTGGAATTGGTTTTATTATGCCCAAACTTAAATTAATTTTTTATTTCAAATTGATTAAAATGACATATTTAATATTTTACTTTAAAAAATGCAAATTGTCAACTCTAGATAAAGTCAATACTAGTATGTACTACTCAACCTTTCATGGTTTTGAAATCATATAATCCAAGTGGATGTGTAGGCAAGTAAGATCCAATAATGCCGCAAGTAGTTGTGTTATAAGATTTGTCAACCTTTTAGATATTTGAAATTTCTACATATTTATCCACACTTTATAAACTATTTTGTGTTCCTCCACTTTATTTCAATTTGTTTCATTCACATACTTGTCTACATGGTTAATTATGAATCTCTCGATACATATCAATTAATTTTAATTCAATTTACATCATAATTGTTTCTATTAAATTAAATCGATTTAAAATTAACTCAAATTCATCTTTTAAGTCCCAACTTATGGACAAATATATTACAAAGTATAAGTTCAGATTATTCGATAATTATTTAATTTTTTTCTTACTTGAAATATTAAATATATTATTTTTATACAGAGGGATCCACTTTCACAGTATAAAAATTAAAGTAGTTTTACCCACTTCCATCACTATTTATATGGATAATATTTTAACGATCCAACTGTTATATTTCATGGTCTATTCATGTAGATTATGCATGTCAAATGTGATGTAAATTTAAATTTCTTTATTTACCTATTTCATTTTCTTTTTATCATATATAATAGGTAATAAATCTATATAGCTATATATGAAAGGGTGGTACGCATGACCTTCCTTTTGTTTACATGTGTTACTACTTTTTTTCTTCAAAAAATTGTTTAATTTCAGTATTATTCTTTTTATTATATTTAAATTTGAAATTTAAACTCAATATTTTAATTTGTAATATAATTTGATTTTTATATTTTTTTAATATTATTAGTTAATCCAAATAGTTAGTACTATTAATTTTTATAACTATATATAAAAGAAAGGTGGTTTTGTTTACATGTATTTGGTTTTTTTTTCTTTACAAAATGTTTAATTTTAATTTTAGTCTTTCTATTATGCTTAAATTTAAAATATAATTTCTATACTTTAATTTGAAAAATGGTTTGGTCTCTATATTTTAATAATGATTTTAGTTATTCCAAATAGTTAATATTATTAACTTCTTTATTATAAAGTTACGTGATTATGCATAATTTGAATGCCTTAAGGATATTAGAGAATGACATATTTTTTGGATTAGTTTTGCTCTCTCTTTTTTTACATTAAAAGAAAATTGTCAGATTTCAATTTTAGCCCCTATATTATGTTGAAACTTGGATTGAATCCATATACTTTAACTTTTGACATAATTTCATTCTTATACTTTTATAGTGTCATTAATTATTTTAAATAATTAATATTTTTAAGTATTTCAATTACAATGTTGACGTCATTTTTTTTCTCAAGAACATTATCCCTACAAAAAAAATTATTTTATCATGATGAGTTCAAATAGGTATTTTTAAGAACAAAAATTTATATTAGCATTTTTAACATTACTTTTTAGGTAAATTACACCAACAGTCACTCAAGTTTGGGGTAGCTAGCAAAATAGTCTCTTAGGTTTCAATTCAGTCACTCAACTTTCGAAAAATAACAAAACAGTCCTTTTAACCATTTTCTGTTACGAAAAAATAACATGGCATTTAACGGTGGGCTGACTGTCATTTAAGCACCCCCATTTAAGAAGTCTGGGCAGTAGAAGAACAAGAGAAAAAGAAGAATAAGGGAAGAAATGGAAAAGAAGAAGAAAATAAGAAGAGAATATGGAAGGACTTCGTACCAGCGATTCCTAAGGGTCAAAATCTGAGAACTCAAAGACAACTACACTTCCACGACACCGGCCCTCCATGGCCAACACCCTCCGCCGCATCATGATCGCCGAGGTTCCCACCATATCCATCTTGATGCAGTTGCTAAAACCATTGAACCTGGAGCTATTTTTGCAAGAGAAAGCCATAACTACTTTGGATTTGAATCTTTTGTGTGTAAAACAATGTTGGAAGGCTTCGACTTCCCTAGCTTTGGGGTCATAAAAGATTCTAACTCAAAAATATTTGACCCTGAGCAGCATTTCAACACATTCAATACCCTGAAATCTACACACCCTAAATCGTTTTTAGCTCAAAACCCAAGCTCATCTTTAGCTAGATTCATCAGAACCAAGTACCTGTAACACCCCTATACTTAGTTCGACCCAAAGAACCTAATATAGGAATATTACATTTGGTGCCAAAGTGATTTTGGCTAATCACTAATATATTTGAACATTAAAAAAAATTATAACTTATATTTTAGTCCCTACTACTTGGAACACACTTGATGTTCTTAAGTACATGCCATTCTATTCAAAATTTTGAAACATACCCTCTTCGCACTTGGAAATGTGATGATATGGATGCTTGGAACCTCAATTACAACTCTTCAAAATCATTGTACCTAGTCTGCGCACAGAAAATAAAACCGTACGCTGAGTAAAACTCAGTGGTATTTCTATAATCTGAATATTTAAATATAAGAAATTACAAATATAAGAAATTACAAATATAAACATATATTAATATTTAAATATTATAACAACAATACCATATTTCATTTGTTTCACAAATATCTCAATTCTCATACTAGCTATATAAATAGTTTTTCACAATTTATTTCACATTTCATTATACAATTGCATTATCCATTCCATATTCATTTCATGAGTATATAACTCATATATTCCATATATTTGCAACATATTTCACATTCTATTTTCAATTTACCCCTATTAACACGACTCAGACTCGGACGGATACACGGATCCAACCAAAACACACCAGTTTGGCACCAGTGCCTTATCAAATAATTCGAAGTAATAAATTAACACCTAGTGTCTCATTGACTAAATCAAAGTAAATTGGCACCCAGTGCCTCATCGACTCGAAGTCGAAGAAATCCTTGAACTCTTCCAATCCTATGGCATGCCATCTATATCTGACTTAGCCTGATATAATTAATAGGGTTCCAATTCACTTTTCAAATACAACCAATATTCATTTCAATTAAAATAATTAATATATTCAAATATATACCAATTCAATCAAGATAAATTCAATACTAAATCAATCCATTTCAATTGCAAAACACAATAATTCTCACACCAATACTTCCAATATACATTAAATTGAATTAGAACAATTAACAACTAAATTCGGATTATAGAAACACAAACCGAAAATTTCGAGCTATTCCTCGTCGACTTTATCTTTTCCCTTGTTAGTCGAGGGTTTCGGTACGACTTTAGCTACTGAATTAAAACAATTAAAATTCATCAATACAACACAATTCAATTTCATATTTAATATTTCAATTTTTACTCCATATTTGCTAAATTCCAATATAGTCCCTAAACTGAGACTATCTTTATTTCTTTACATTTAATTCTTTATTTTCATACAAATTCCACTTTAGACTAAATTTAACTCCCTATTTTCACTTAAATCCCTAAATTTTTAATTTTTCACAATTTAGTCCCTATTACTTAAAATTTACAATTGATTCTACAATTCAATTCCTTTTCATTTCTAGCTTAAAAATCTATCAATTTAATCTCTAATACTAAAATTATTCAACATAGGCAACACTTAAAAACTCAATAATTTCTAAAATTTCAATAAGAGTCGGGTAGTATTTAATACCGGGATTCCAAAAACATAAAAATTACAAGAAAATGGGCTAAAATGACTAACCAATTGAACTTTGAACAATTGAAATCCCTAGTTTCTCCTTCCTTCTTTCTTTCCCATTTTTCTTTATTTATTTATTTTTATTCTTATAATAATATAATATATATACTTAAACATTAAGTAAATATAATATAATATAATATAATATAATATAATATATATTAAATTTACATATTTTTAACTTCTTAAAGAATAATGGCATAATTGCTCCTATGGTCCCTTTAATTTTTCTTTAATCTATAATTCAACTTTCATCCTTTATGCAATTTAGTCCTTATACCTAATTACTCTTAATACATGTAAATTCACCTAACCAAAACCTAATTAATCACACAACTAGCTTCGTAAATACTTTTAATAAATGTTACGGTAACAGAATCTCGTAAATACATTTTCTGACACCTGCGACTATCGGGTTGTTACAGTACCTCAACCTTGTCCATGCTAAAATGAAGTGTTCCTTTTTGGGGAACTTGAACCAAAGGAAGCTAGTTACCTCCGGTGGGTTCCCGGATAAAACTTTTTTCACAGCTTTTGCAGAGATGTCTAGGTAGTTTTGGCTCTTGCATTGCTTGAGGTTTTAGCTCTTGTGGTTTTTTCATCATTAATTCCCTTTGTATTTCTATAACAATTATTACCATTTATTTAATATTTTGAGCTTATACACTTGATTTTGGATAACCCTTTTGTGAGATTAAAAAAATCTCATGTTTTTTACTTATTTTCTGATAATGAGAGAGAGAGGTCCTGTTGCCGCCGCCATCCCTAATGGAGAAGAACCCATATGCAAAGGTGTTCAAAAAAGATGATGGGGTAGATTTACAGCTGAGATTCGAGACCCGTGGAACAAAATTCGGGTTTGGTTAGGTACTTTCAATTTTGACGAATAAGTGGCCTGAGCTTATGATATTGCGGCGATGACACTGTGTGGACTAAAAGCCAAAACGAATTTCCTAATCAATTCCTCAAATACTACCGCATTTCCTATCAATCACCACCACTAACGGTTATACCGAATGGGTAATTTTCCATTTTCCCTTCTTCTTTTCTTCTTCTTCTCAATTTCTCTTATTCTTCTTTTTACCCTTAACCAATCATCTTTTCTTTTCTTATTGACCTTTTGACTACTTGTCCAACGTGGTAAGTTAACTGGCCACGTCAGCTATCCCATTAAGTCTGTGATAGAAAATGTTAATGAGTGACTGATGTGTCACTTTTCAATAACTTTAGTGGCTGTTTTGTTATTTTTCGAAAGTTGAGTGGCTAAATTGAAACCTGAGTGACTATTTTGTCAGCTACCCAAAAGTTGAGTGATTGTTGGTGTAATTTACCCATATTTTTTTGTTACATCACAACCAAGTAAATTCTTTTAAAATTTTAAAATGTCAGGTCAATAAATTTAGCAAAAAAATTTTAACAGTGGTAATAACTAAACTTGATATTTGTAATTTTGAAAAGTAAACTAACTAAATTTCTAAAAATAAAAGTAGGGAGATTAAATTTCAAATTTATATAGACTTTCGATACAAACAAATAATTAACCAATATGAAACATGACAAACCATACTAGTTATTCTTTAATTTTACTTGCACAATGGTTTTGAATAGGACTGATACTATATTAATTCTATCGTATAATATTTTTCTTGATTTACTAGAACTTTTGGAGGGCCAAGTAGTGTGTTTACCTAAATGGACTTAGTTCAGTCTGAGACATGTTTGGATAAGAAATTTTTAATAGGTTAATATAATATATAGTACCTAGTTTGATTTTATTGTTTAATTTGTGTTACACTCCTCGGTAAGCATGTTATGAAAGTCTCCTTCATGATTTCTAGTGGAGGAAGGATATTGGTCGGGGGAGATTTACAAAAGGAGTGGGCGAGTGGTTACTGTTGGATCTTTGTGGTGAGGTACAAAAAAGGGTGCAATTTGTTTGGGGTGAGATTCGTGGTGGGGGTGAGAGCGCAGACAGATGCGCAAGGGGCAGTAGTGCATGGTTCAAAAGGCCACAAACGACTTCGGCATAGAAGTAAATAGGGTTCCAATAGGAGGGGTACAAGGGTCGTTTTAGTAGGGAGTGAAGCCATTGGCTTTGTGTTGACGTGTGGTGGCCAACAAGTTTGGGCGTATCATTGCAATTTTTGGAGTTTTAATAAGTCTTTTTGGTGTAGTTTTCTTATGCTAATAGGACTCTTTTCTTATAATTTTTATGTTTTTGAGGTTATGGAAGCTTGATTTAGCTAGCCCATGTACCAATTTATAAAAATGTTGAAGTTTTAGGAAGTTTTCATTGTTGATTTTTTTTGAAGTTTTAGGTGTTAAATTGATGGATTCTAAGTTTAGATGTGAAAAAAAGACTAAATTGTAAAGCTAAGTTGATAATTTTGTACGCTAGAGACTAAATTGAATAAAATGTAAAATTGACAATAGAAATAAGAAATAAGAGGTCCATAATGAGTATTTTTGAAATCGGATTTCAATCCGGAACTCTAAATCGAAAGTTATGCTTTTTCTGGATTTAGGGACTAAATTGAATAAATTGCAAAATATATGACTTTGTAATTGAATGGGATTTTGACAGAATTTGATATTATATTATTGTTGAATTATTATTTGTAGTTAAAAATGATGCAGGACCATCAAAAAGGAAATGAAGGGCGGGATCTGATTAGGGGTAATACAAATTTTCGGTTTGTATCTTTATGACCCAAGACTAATCTAGTTACTACATATTCATGATATATTGTATTATATAATATTGCATCTACACAATACTTTATATCGTAACAAATTATAATTAAGGATTAAGTTGATACAAAGTACAATTTAACTAAACTTAAATATATTCAAATTTAATAAAAAAAAACATAAATGATAAAAGTTAAACTTGAAATAAACTCATAAATAAAACCTGGCATATATATAGCGGTAATAAGAGCGTGAGATAATTTGTCAAAGCTGTACGTAACTATAAATTATAATATAAGGAAGAGTCATAAGTTGCCCCGTTGGTATGTTATCAGCGTGAATTTATTTGCATACCAAAAATTAATTTATTTAATAAACTAAATGATACGTGTGGAACCTTAATTATTGTCGATGCTAGGACATGACTCCAAACGTCGACAGGCCAATTTTTTAACACTACTGCCTACGTTATTGGATCTTACTTTCCTACATACCCACTTGGATAACATAAATAAATAACGACCAGAAATTTAATTTAAATAATCATTGGTTAATTAATAACCTTAAAATAATTTATCAATTAAAGTAGCCGTCTTCAACCACATGGAAAAGGATATTTCTCTTTATTTTTGTATTAAATGTTAGAATTTGTGGTTGAATCTTTATTTAATAACATCACTTAGCAGGTGTTGTGATAAACTACGAAATAATAACAGATGATAAGAAGAAAAACTCTTTTTTTTTTAAATAAAATTTAAATTGAATCGGTAGTCATTTTAGGAGAATGGATTATATGAAACTGTAATTTCACAGCATTCCTATTCGTTTCTAATAGGAGAATGTCAAATCAGATTTTTTCTCTTGATTTTTAAGTTTTTTTCTACTGAAAAAAATTCAAATCCAATTAAAAATATTAAAAATTAGGAGAAAAATATAATTTATCATTCTCCTATTGAAAAAGAATAAAGATAACGTGAAATCACAGTTTCATACAATCATTTTCCGTCATTTTAGTTATTGACTTATAAAATAATAATTATTATATGTTGGTTTGAATTGCCAAGAGGCAAATACCGTACAATTATCGATTAAATTAAAATGAGGGGTATTTAAATGTCATTTTTCTGAGATGCATTTATTCAATTAAATAAGGTAAGCATATTTTGATGTGGTTATCAGATAACAAAGATGGAGTCATCTTAATATCCACATTACACACTTTGGTTGGATGTTACCTTAATTAGAAAAAGAAAAATCTGGTTAGAAATCAACTCGTTTTAGTGTTGCATTTAAATTTTCATCCCTTTTTAGTTATTAAATTTGTATTGTTTATCAAATCACCTCAAAATGAATAGAAAAGTTGACGTTTGTTTACTTAGCTAAAGTGGTATATTCCTGAATTACCTCGTGGATGCCACCTCAACAATTAACTTTTTTTGAATATTTTTTTAATTTTTAAAATAATTAATTGTTAATGTTAACTTTTCCATCCATTTTGGGAGTGATTTGATAAATAGCACAAGTTCAAATGCTAGAAGAGACGGAAATTAAACGGAGAGCTAAAATGACTATTTTTTTATAGTTAGAGGGTCAAATAAGTCATTATGCCTAAAAAACTCAATTGATATTTTACTTTAACAAAATTCAAATAAATTTTAAGGATAAAATTTATGTTATTCAAGGTTTTTTTTTATAAAAAAAAATCTATTATTCATGTTTAAAGTATATTTTATTATGTTAATGAAATTTTAATCAGTAAAGATTGAGATTTTGATATTAAAGTATTCAAGTTTGAGTTTTACTACACGCAACTGTCATGTGTAGCTCTCCAGTTTCATCTTGCATATTTGCACACACTATTAATAAAATAAATAAGTCTTATTCAGTTAATCTAACCTTATAAAAAGGAAGGGTAAAAATATCATAAAGTAAACATTAATTTAAGAATATTACATTACCTAAAAATTTGGTGGTAATAAGATTATCTCATATATCAACAAATCTTAACGTTGTTGGGTATATAAACTTTCATGCTTAAACTAATTCTAAAATTTTATATTACAATTAATAGGAATGTGAGAAATGAGGAAATTCATTTTATCTTATCATATAGTTACAATCTCTTCTTCAGTACTTATACACCAAAACTAATCACTACTCTGAACTACAACTGTTCTTGACTAATTTACATCAGTTAGTTACTGGTAAGAATAATCTGGACGGTGAGGTTGGATGAATCAAATGCCATTTTAAAATATTCTTTTATCAAATAACCTATTAGGGTATTTTTGTCCTTTAAATTACATAATTAACTAGTTTTCTGTCTCAGTTAAACATATAGTAATTTTTACTATTAAATTAAAACAAATTTTTTTATTTCAAACTTTTTTCTAAAATCAAATGACGTGTACAATGTTGTTATGATTTCATTGCTATGTTTAAATTTAGGATTTGATTTTTTTATACCTTAATATAATATAAGTTAGTTCCTTTACATAATACTATTTGCTACTTGAAATAGTTTGTATCCTTAATTACTTCAGTTAAAATGTTGAGGTCAAAATTTTTCTTAAAAATACTCATTCCAACTTCCTGTAAATATATACATTTCATATTAGAAATGTGATTTTTAAGAGGAATTCATGTCATTATTTTAATTGGATTTGGCAAGTATGTTTATTATTTGAACTAAATAATGTCATTGTAAAAGTAGAAGATCAAATTATGATCAATTAAAATATTAAGACTAAACCCCAAATATGAGCATAGTAGAGAGATCAAAGCTACAGTCTTACTATTATCTTATAATGACAAAAAAATGAGTCATGTCATTAATTAGTCTAAATAATTTCTACCCTTAATAATTTTAGTAGCTATCATGTATTTTTTTTAAAATAAATATTTACTTTAACTCATCATGCAAAAATGATCTTTTTTTTGGTTAGAATAGTATCATTTTTTTAAAGATCCACGTAAAAAAATTAATTAAATTAGTAAAAAGAATGTTAACTATTTAGATTATCCGGTAAAGATGAAATTATGTTAGAATTTAAAATATAAAGTATAGTAAAAAGGATAAAAGAAAAAAGAGATTTGAGCATGAAAAAAAGAAAAGGGCAGGTGTCAGCATAGGGCCTCCCCAATATATAAGGGTATATGATGATGGTATCATAAAAGAAGATTCCAAGTTGTACGCAAAAGAAGCGAGCTAATTCTACGAATGGCTTTTGAAGCTTTATATATTTGAAGTGTTATTTGGTTGATTAAACTATGTGATATCTTATTTCAACCTTTGGATCTGATTTTCCAGTTGAAAAATCAAAGATTATGTAAACACTTCTCTTCCTGTATCCACCTCTAATTCTATTACCATGTTCTTTGAATCTAGCAAGTCAAAATGGATTTCAATATATTATTCTTTTAATTTTGGTTATTAAAATTTATTTGCAAAACTTATTTCTTTTAATCCCTCAAAAGTAGGAAAAAAAAAAAGAGAGGTGATGACCATCTATTTATTTGTTTGACGCCATGGAAGAGTTTATATGTTGTTTGTTTTTTTTTTAATTTTTTTTATATTTAGTTGGTATTTAAATTTGTATTTTAGATTGGTTCCTCCGCATTAAGTTAGTTTGTGCTAATGTCATATTGATAGCCTATCTAATAATATGATACGTGGTGGATATAAATTAAAAATTTTAAAAATCTTTAAAAATACATAAATTAATAAAAAAAAGTGCGTGTAAACTTTTTTCACATCAAGAAAGAAGTTGAACAAAGGGTGTCCAGATATTCTTTATTTTTTTAAAATAAAATATAAGTTAATTATTATTTTGAAAATAAAGACTTATAAAATATATAAATTATAAAAAAATATTAAAAAGTTTTTACTAGACATATAGTTTTATTTAACTTCAAATGCATCTAAACAATCATTTCTCAAGACATTGTCAATGTGATTTTAGTTCTTTTATATATTTATATATATTTTTATTTTTATAAATTTATAAAATTTTAAATTTTTTTTATATATATTATATACAGTAAAAAATTATATATATTTCAAAATATTATAACTTTTATATTTTTTTTATAAATTTATAAATTTATATATTTGTAAAATAATAAGAACCTAAAAATTGATACATATATATTTCTACTTACTAAAAAATACATTTAGAACAAATCTGGACAAATGAATGTTCAGATTCAAATATACTTAGACAACCATTTGACCAAATTCATTCTTAATGTGAAAAAGTATACTTTTTAATTAATTTATATATTTTTAAAAATTTCTTTTAATTTTTTAATTAATGTCCATCACATTTCATATTAAGATGTTGCCATGTATCACCATCGAATCGGCCATAAGTGGCACGTCAGCACAAATTAATAATGTTAGTGCAAAAATACCAACCTAAGTGACGAAATACAAATTCAAATACCAACTAAATATTTTGAACAAATTCAGGGACAAACTATATATTAGGGCTTAATAAAATTATAAGTAAAATGTAATAAATTCTAAGTAATAGAATAAAAAAAAAGTAAGAATTGAAGATTCAAAACCTTCTTGCAACTAAAACCACAAATACATAGATATGAAATACACCGGTGCTTACTCGAAGCACATTGCTTTTATTAATTAGAGTTAATTATATTTTAATATTTATATATTGAAGTTTATTAAAGGAAAGTTTTTTTTAAACACATGTTGTAAGCTTCTAAGAATGCTATAGCGGGGGAGTTATAAGAAATGGAAATGGAGAGTAGATTATACGATACAATAGAAATCTGAGTAAGTGCTCAGTTTTCAATGTTGAATTGTGGAGTATTCTTGATGGGCTAACGTTCATCTAAAACAAGAACTATGATGGTGTGAGGATTCAATCTAATAGTGTGGAGGTGGTTAAGGCCATTCAGGATTTTTCTCTAACAAGTTCAAACTCAGCCGTCATTAGACGTATTTATCGCCTGTTGGTGAATACAAAGTCTTGGGTCATTCAACATTTTCCTAGAGACTGCAATAAGATTGCTAATTGCTTAGCCAAAATGGCTTTGGATACAAACCAAGGTTTAAAGACATGTGAGAAGATTCCAAATGAGGTACTAGTGTCACGGGCCAAAGTGCAAAGCCTGTGACCGTTGCACAAGATGCGCCCCATAGAGGTCTATCGATTAGATGGGGAACATTTAGCCCATGAGAGCTGGCCCGATTCAAAGAACTATTGGAGAAGCCTGTCAGATTGAAGGCTGGTTGGCCCAATAAGGAATACATGGCAACTTAGGCTAATATGGTAACTAATCTTAGAATATAGAGGGAATCATATCTTGTAAAGATTAGATTATATTAGATTTGATATGGTATATCTTGTAAATCCCTAAAATAAAGGGTTATGGTTAATCTCGTCCGTCGATGTAAATGTATCTTGACCGTCGGTTTTGGGGGAGCTCAACTATAAATAGAGAGCCTCCCCCTCATTTGTACTCATTCCATTGTATGTTGAATTCTTAAGAGTAATAGAATTCTGAGAGCATTTATTCAAACACCTTGTGTGCATTCTTTTTTGTGGCTTTCTATTGTTCTTTGGTTTAGCTTCTTTTGGCATAAACCGCTTCCGCTCTTCAATTTGGTGCCTTGGAGGAGTTGGAGGAGTTCTTAAGGAATCTTCACTTGAGTTAAGGCTGACTTAAGCGAGTTTGGACGAACAGATCATCGAAGGCTACACGGATCGCAAGAGAAAACTCTAGCCTCGTGACAGTTGGTGTCAGAGCTTTTGGTTCGAAGGCACTGTTGAGATGTCGAAAGAAGTTGTTGGTTAGAGTGAGCCAATAGAGACCCGAGGAAGGGCTAGAAAAGTAAGTCGATCGAGGGACTTATTGTCAACTTTGGAGGATCGAGTTGTCACTCTCGAGGAGTCCATGAAGGACGTCAAGGAGAGGATCGACATGTCGATGATAGACACAATGATGGGTTGCGAACACTGCAAGAGCAACTCAGAGAATTTGTATGGGATACTATCGGTTCCTCAGATAATAAGCTGGCTGGAAAGGACGATGCTCTCGAGGCTATGGTGACAGCTTTGAAGGAGGAGATCAATGAGTTTAAAGGGGAGCTCAAGATTTTCAATGCTGCCATAGGGAATGGAATGTTGGCTTCAAAGCCGAAGCCACAAGCAATGGATGTGCCCAAGCCGAAGGCGTTTAAAGGGGCAAGGTCTGCAAGTGAAGTAGACAACTTTCGTTGGGCCATAGAGCAATACTTTCATGCGATGAACATCGAGGATGATGTCACAAAGGTAAGTACTATTGCTATGTATTTTACTAACGTTGCTTTGTTATGGTGGCGACGTAGGTCCACTAATGTGAGACGTAGTGGGACTGAAATTGGGACTTGGAAGGAGTTCCAAAGTGAATTTAAAGCACAGTTTTATCCCGAGTATGCCGAGGATGAAGCTCGAGCAAAATTGCGATGGCTAACACAACGAGGCACGATTAGGGAGGATGTGCTGGAGTTCAGTGAACTCATGCTCCAAATCTCTGATTTGAATGGGAAGAAAGCATTTTTCTCTTTTATAGATGGGTTGAAACCATGGGCGAAGCAAGAATTGCAGCGTCGTGGAGTTCAGAAACTTACCAATGACATGATGGTAGCGGAGTCCATAGTGGAACTTGCTCCGAGAAGGGACAGGTCTGAATCTTCCAAGCCCAACAAGAGGGGCAATGGTGGGTACCATGAGGAGGATGAAGAGGGACAAAGCTATGATGGCAACGGTAGTAGCAGCGATGGTGATGATAGGAAACCACAAAATGGGAAGTGGAGACCTAATAGCCTAGAGAAAGAGGGGAAAGTTACGGTGCTACTTTTGTAAGGGACCGCACATGGAGAGGGACTATCCAAAGGTATCTTCAGTTTCGGCTATCAAGAGAAATGATGAGCCGGAAGAGGCGAAGCCTATTAAGGGAAAGCCATCGATGATTAATTCGATAGTGTTCATTCCTAAGAAGAGGAATGGTAAAGAAGGGTTGATATTTGTAGACATCAACATTGCGAGTCAGAAGCGGAGTGTTCTTATTGATACGGGAGCATCGGACTTGTTCATATCGGAAAAGGCTACCAAGAAGCTTGGTCTGCCGATTAGGAAATCGAATAAGAAGATCAAGACAGTAAATTCTGAAGAGACCCCAACTATGGGAGTAGTTCAGAATGTGGAGCTACAAATCAGCGAATGGAAGGGCAAGGAAGATTTTGAGGTAATCCAATTAGATGATTACGATTATGTACTTGGCTTAAACTTCCTTAACAAGATTCAGACAGTTCTGTATCCATGGTCCGATCAAATTCATATTATCACCGGTCCGTTAACAAAAATTGTTGTGCCGGTGTATCGAGATATGAAGGTGGGGGCAAAGGTGTTGTCATCAATCCAACTAGTCGAGGATGTTTCGTATGGGAAGAACATTGACTCGATAGAACAGAAAGTTATGAAAACTCTTTCGGAAGTGTTAGTGGCGCAAGAATTCGATATGAAGCCCGCGGATTCGACTATGGAGCCGACACCTTTGAGAAAGGTGGGTTGTGCATCGGGCTTCAAGAAAAAGAGAGCGATGCAAAAACAGTCGGGACAAGTAAAATGCTGCGAGTAAGGTACATTGTGAACACATTGATAGTTTTTTGAATTCTAACTTGTTGGCTTGGCAAGGTCGTAGGGGCCCTTTCAAAGTTCATGAGCAAGGAGGCCAAGGGACTGTCGGCAATACTAAGCCAAGATGTGAGAATCAAGATGATTCAAGAGAGAACAAGTCAAAATTGAGGCAAGTTAGAGCAGAGACTTCTTGCCAACAAGATGTACCAACGAGTACAACGGTTTAAGTGAAGACGTGATGGAAGTCGAGGCAAAGGTTTCGAATAAAGGGACAACCTGATCGCAAGGCAAGTCAGGGAGAAGCCAAGGCATCGAGAGGGTTCAAAGGCGAATCAAGTCAGTGCCATTCGAAAGTCGCAACGAGGGCGTTGCGAGATTGGGTGGGGGAGAATGTCATGGGCCAAAGTGCAAAGCCCGTGACTGTTGCACAAGATGCGTCCCATGGAGGTCTATCGATTAGATGGGGAACATTTAGCCTACAAGAGCTGGCCCGATTCAAAGAACTATTGGAGAAGCCTGTCAGATTAAAGCCTGGTTGGCCCGATAAGGAAGACATGGCAACTTAGGCTAATATGGTAACTAATCTTAGAAGATAGAAGGAATCATATCTTGTAAAGATTAGATTTGATTTGATATTGCATATCTTGTAAATCCCTAAAATAAAGGGTTATGGTTAATCTCGTCCGTCGATGTAAATGTATCTTGACAGTCGATTTTGGGGGAGCTCAATTATAAATAGAGAGCCTCCCCCTCATTTGTACTCATTCCATTGTATGTTGAATTCTTAAGAGTAATAGAATTCTGAGAGCATTTATTCAAACACCTTGTGTGCATTCTTTTCTGTGGCTTCCTGTTGTTATTTGGTTTAGCTTCTTTTGGCATAAATCGCTTCTGCTCTTCAATTTGGTGCCTTGGAGGAGTTCTTAAGGAATCCTCACTTGAGTTAAGGCTGACTTAAGCGAGTTTGGACGAACGGATCGTCTAAAGCCGCACGGATACTAAGAGAAAACTCTAGCCCCGTGACACTAGCACTTTCTCCTATTGTTCAGTTTAGTGACAGCCTCACATAGAGAAACATTATGTAGTTAGTTTATTTTGTTTGTTTTACTTACCAAAAAACTCCACATCATATTAAATATTATTTTATTTTATTTTAGTCATTGCCATTAGTGTCACATTAGATTCGCAGTCACATCATGGATGGTTTTTGTTAGCGTTGTATTAATTTTATCAACTTGTTTCCATTATAAAAGTACTATGAATTAATTGGTTTATTCTTTTAATAGGGCTTATTTGCTCACGTCTTAATAATAGAGGTACTGTTCAAATACTTTTACTGTTATAAGACTAATGTGGTAGAACAATTTAAGATAGAAAAAAAAATTGAAATTGAGACCAAATTAAGTGTTATAAGACTAATGTGGTACTTTTCTTAGAGACAAGCATTTTAGAGGTGCTAATCTTTTGATTATGTATATTAAGATATTTTTAAAGATTTCTTAGTTTTTTTAAAGGAATGATTCCTTAATTAAGTTTAGGATAATTCTGCATTGAGTAGGTTTAATAGATACTTAATCATACTAAACTAAAATGATTAGTGTCTACTTCTTGTTTTTAAGATTTTACATTATTAGTGATACAGAGATAAATAGGAGAAATAAAGGCAAATGGATTATTATTCAGGAAAACCATGTCTTTACAGCAATGAGTGGGTGCCTTTTAAATAGATTCATAAAATGTCCTTTTTTTTGGCAGATTTGAGAATAAATCCAAAATAGGTTGCAATCGCCTTGTAACGTGGCAATGATCCAGCTATGAGAATATAGTGCTCATTCACAATTCTTGCTAATATTCACCATATTTTCTAGCCTTTTGTTTAGTAAAGAAAATGCATCATTGTAGGAGACGACACACAATTTTTCTCTTAAATCTTGGAATGACTTGAATAGGAAGGGCTTTGTAAAAATATCTGTAACTTGGTGCTTGGAAGGAACATATACGGCTTGTAATTGATTGTTGAACACCTTTTCACGAACAAAATCAAGATCTAAATCCACATGCTTGATTTTTGAATAAAGAACATGATTAGCAGCCATAACAACTGTGCGTGAGTTGTCACACTAGATCTTGAGTGGTTTAGCCAAATTGAAGTGAAAGTCTGATAACAGGGACTGTAACCAGATGATATCAAATGTTGTATCAACGAGGCTTCTGTACTCTGTTTCAATAGCTGAGCGAGAAATAAACCTTTGTTTCTTGGAGTTTCATGAGACAATACTAGTTCCTAAAAAAACACAATGGCCAAATGTGGACTTTCGATCATCAGCATCACTTCTCCAGTCAACATCAGAGTACGTAGTCAGGTTCATCACTGTATTGGAAGAGAATACCAGTCCATAATCAATAATTCCTATCAAATAGCAAAGGATTTGCTTGACAGTAGCACTAGTTCATAACTAGGTGCTTGGAAGGAACATATACGGCTTATAATTGATTGTTGAACACCTTTTCACGAACAAAATCAAGATCTAAATCCACATGCTTGATTTTTGAATAAAGAACATGATTAGCAGCCATAACAACTGTGCGTGAGTTGTCACACTAGATCTTGAGTGGTTTAGCCAAATTGAAGTGAAAGTCTGATAACAGGGACTGTAACTAGATGATATCAAATGTTGTATCAACGAGGCTTCTGTACTCTGTTTCAATAGCTGAGCGAGAAATAAACCTTTGTTTCTTGGAGTTTCATGAGACAATACTAGTTCCTAGAAAAACACAATGGCCAAATGTGGACTTTCGATCATCAGCATCACTTCTCCAGTCAACATCAGAGTACGTAGTCAGGTTCATCACTGTATTGGAAGAGAATACCAGTCCATAATCAATAATGCCTATCAAATAGCAAAGGATTTGCTTGACAGTAGTCCAATGAGATTCTCTAGGTTAGTGCATATATTACGCAACCTTGTTGATGGTCTTTTATGGCAGTGATACTAAAGTGGCCCAACTATGCTCCTATAGTGTTGAGGATCATGAAGTGTACTACTATCATCTTTAATTATTTTTTTCTCGACTGCCATAGGTGTTGGCATGGGTTGAGAGCTCATCATGTCGGCTTGAGTAAGTCCAAGATGTATTTCTTTTCGTAGATAAAAAATCCATTACCAATATTTTGAACTTCAATGCCAAAGAAATATTCAAGATTACCAAGATCCTTCAAAGAGAATTGTTTGTGTAGTTGAGCAACCACATTTTCGATAGCCTCTTGTGAACTTGTTTACACTATATCATCGACATAAACCATCATATAGGTGACACTTTTTCCGTCTTCAAGAATGAACAATGAAGGATCTAACTTGGAGGAGTTGAAGCCAATGGTATAAAGGAATTGCGAAAGCTTATAAAACCAATTCCTTTGTGCTTGACATAAGCCATACAAGGCTTTGTGAAGCTTGCAAACAAGGACCTTGCCATCATTACAATATTGCTCGAAACTTGGAGGTTGATCCATGTAGATGTATTTGAATAAATCCCCCTTTAGAAAGGCATTATTGATGTCTATCTATAGTAGGATCCAACCATGATAAGCTGCTAGGGTTAGAAACATATTGATAGTAGCAAACTTTACTACCGAGTTGTAAGTTTCACAAAAGTTATGTCTTGGGACTTGTGAAAAACATTTGCCAACAAGTCTTAACTTATGCCTCGCCATTGTACCATCTGGGTTTTTCTTTATCTTGAAGAGCCATTTGAACCTAATTGGTTTGCGATCAGGTGGTAAACCAACCAATGACTATGTATTTTTTGCAATGAGCACATCATACTCTGACATGATAGCTTTTTACCATTTTGGATCAACCAAGGCTTCTTGAATGTTGACTGGTTCACGTTATTCAAGTATAGCTGAATATAGCTTAGGCTTGTAGATGTTGTTTTTGTTACGAGTGACCATGGGATGCACGTTAGTAGTTGTGTTAGTGTCACACCCCAAAATTGGGCCTAGAAGTTTTAAGGGTATTTTAGAAATTTTAGCCTATATGTACTCGAAATTTCATAAGTTTGGTAACCGATAATGTTTTCAACAAAGGCTATTAGGATATTAAACCAATTTTTAGAAATGGGTTTTAAATATCTTTAATTTTGAAAATAGGAATCATTTGTAACAGAGTCAAAAATGAGAGATTTTAAGAAGCAATTTACCCAGAATTTTAAAATCAACCTAAAAACCCTCTATCTATAGCATGTTTCACGTTATTTCTTTCTTCTTTGCTAGTTGTGTCATCCCTTGCTCTCCTCTTGTTCTTCCAATTGCTTTTGATCTCCAATTTCTAATCCCTCTTGATTCCCAACATCCCTTAAACTATAAACCTCCATTGAAACCAAGAAAACACCCAAAAACTTCATTAATTTCATCATCTTCTTCAAAAGTGCATTGTTTAAAATTTCTCCAAAGTTTGTTTTTCTTGCATTCAAGGTAATTAATCATCTTCCTATTAGTTTTAAATGTTATCTAGACTTTTAAATCGAATTTCTAGCCATTAAAACACAAGTTATAGATAAAAGCTGAAATTTTGGTCATTAATGATAGATTTTGGGTTTGTGGATTAAAACTTGGTTTTAAAGTGTTTTCAACTTTTTTAATGTAATTAGAAGGTTTATAAAGCTACTTTGAAGTTTCATTAAGGAATTCTCGAGATTTAATGAATTTTTGTCATAATGGCCAAAATTTGTCAAAAAATGTTGGTACCTTAAAACATGTAGTTTTGTGTAGTTTAAAGGTTGAGAATTAGTCATAGATGAATATGTAGATGAAGGGAATTCGTTTCATGCTAAAATATTAAGTGTAGGCTAAGATATTTGAATTTAAAGTTTTTCATGTTGAATGTTTCGGTTAATAGTGAACGTAGCTTAGGCTATTATTTTTTATTCTTTAAGGTGAGTCAATGACTAATTGTTGATTGTATGTTTGTGTGGTTTGTCTTGTTGAAGTGTTAGAGTCAATAGAACCTTCAACGAGTAGAGACAAAGGCAAAGACAAGCTTGCCTAAGCTTTCAGCTTTTCGGCAAAATCATATTTTTGGTGAGTGTTTTGGGATCACTACTCATAGATAATTCATTGTGTAATTGAGAATTTAGATGTGGTCTAATCTCTGACTCTAAATTCTGAGTGTAAGTGTTCTCACACCAATGGTTAAATGTGAAATATGTTTGTTTATGAATTTGTGAAATCATGAACATATATGAGATGTTATGATATATGCAATAAGCTTGTGATAACTGTTATGAAAGTGAATATGAGGGTATGTTATTCATGCCATGTGACAGTAAATATGTAGATATGTTTTCATACCATATGACAGAGATTATATTGTGCTACTAATGTGAATATGCAGTGAATATGTGCGAAAAATGAATAAGTAAATATGTGATAATAATGTGGATATTGGCCTTGTGACCTTATGAGACCGTCAGATATAGTTGGCATGTCATAAGATTATGAGTACTCACCTTTGTGTTGTGATATATGTGGGGTGTTGAGGCCTAAGGACAGTTTAAGAGAGATAAGGGAATGTGAGCTAAGCTCCATTCATCGAGATATGTATGTGTGGTGTTTTGGAGAGTGTTAGCTATACGCTTCACTTATGGGACATGTTCGACTCTTTGAGTCATTATGGTGTGATGGGGATCCGTGAATCCGACTTGTGGTGATAGAGTCCACTTTATGTTTCGTAATCTCAAAAGTCAAATTATCATAAAAAGTGACTGAATGTGATTAAATGTTATTGATATATGCTTAAATATTCATGTGACTAATGTGTGAATGAATTCAAGAAAGATGATTAATGTGTAAAATATGTCATAAGAGTAAAGGATGATATGAATATGATGTATGTCTGTTTCATTGATGCATGATGACTTGTTTACGTATTGGTTATTCTGAGCATTCATTGAGCTTGTTAAGCTCACCCCCTCCTTTTTAACCATTGCAGATACATAGTGCATATGTGAGCGGTGTGGTCTTGATGGGTGGTCCAAGCCGATTATTTAACTTCTATTAGTAGGTGTTATATGCTTATTTATTTTTGGGGAATAAAGGCAATGTCATATGCCAATATGGTAGATTTTATATCAATTATGCTAAGTCAATTTTTGGTTTGTTTGCATGCTATTCATGTTAGGAAGTTTGTGGACTTGAGCATGATATTGGGACTACTATTTCAGACATTTTGATGTTTATTTAACTAGGTGAATGAAGCATATTGTTTAGGATTAAATTTGAATGGTTTTAATGTTGTTGTATGCTGAGGTTTTATAGTCTAGAGCAGAGGTACCGATATTTGGTTTTTAAAAATAGAACCTATGTATTTTTGAAAGTGCAGGGAAATAGAATATAGATTTAGTATCGATACCCTGGCCTAAGTATCAATACTCGAGGTCAATTTATCAATACCTTGTGAAAGGTACTGATAGTTTTTGACGTTTTTAAATTCTTGTGAGAAACACAATGCAAGTTTGGTATCGATATTTTCTTTAAGTGGTATTGATACCAATTAAAGAAAATATTGATACCACTCTTTTAGTATCGATACCTACGTAACATTTTTGGGAAAATTGGCTAAGTGGTCCCAATGCTCGATGTATTTCCATTTTATGTTTGTTTATTGTATATTAGCATAGTTAAACGTTAATTTGAGTTTGCATGTCTTAATATTCGCATGATTGCTATAGTAACAAAAGAAAATAAAAATGCTTGCATACTAAATGTGACGATTATGATGAAATTGATGTAAGACATTGGTGTAGCGTCCTAGAACTTGGGCTCGGCGACCGGGCCAAATATAAGGTGTTACATTTAGAAAATAATATATTTAGGGAAAAACTAAAGTTTTAAAAAAAATCCAAAACAAGAATTTGGTTGTGATATCTAAAATAATAAACACTTAATCAAAATTGTACCTTTTCGATTTATATAGGATGAACGCTTTGATCGAGTAGTATTCTTTGCTATCTTCAAGCTCACGTCTGCTGAGTGTAGGCTCGCTTCGAATTAGAAAAATTTTCACAAAAATTACCAATGGGTTAATTACGTAATTTTTCTAAAATTTTGGGTCAAGTTGTAAATAAGAAAAATATCTTTAGAAATTTTTTGAAATAATTTCTTCAGAGAATTTTCTCTCTATAATTTTCTCTTGAATTCAAGTGTGTGTAAAATAATAACCCAATACTCTATTTATATAAGAAGAGTTTAGAGAGATCAACTATGATTAAACTTAATCATTTTAATATTAAATCTTATTAAATTAATAGTATTGTGTATGAAATTTATGGTTTCCATTGTCGCAAATCCAATCTTTGAATTTAAGATGAGAAAAAAATTCCTCATTCGTAGCAAATGCTTATCCATTAAGTGGGGAAAATCCTATATAAAAAACAAAAAGATTATACTTTGACTCTTGCAAAGAATGGACTAACAGGGTCAGTTGCCCAATTAATCCTCATCCTTACATACCACTACTGTATAAGATAGATCTCGTTGTGAAAGATCTATTATTGGAAAATTTATGAGTAGAGCCGAAGAGTGTGAACTGTACAAGTTACCAATTAAATGAAGGAATATTTATCTATAAGATAAACATTAAATTAAATTTAATATTAAGATAATCGTTTTAATATTAAATTAACAAAATGCTATTAAGATAAGTATTAAATTTAATTTAATATTAAATCTATTAAAATAATATTATTTTTGGAATAGTAAATCTGAAATCAAATTCTTTGATAGAGTCCTAGTAAGAGTGTAATTCTTCCACTACTCAATTGCTGTAGGTTCAGCCCGAACCAATGATAGCCCAACCGGTCCGGTGCTGGATCGTCGAACCGGTTTCACATACCAAGCCTGGTTCAATCAGTTTTTAGGTCTTAGTCTTGGTTTTTTGCTTCCTAGCCCAATTTACAATTTCAGGTCCAATTTTCAAGTTCAATTACCCATTGGGTCAATTTTTTGACTTGAAAATTATTTTCCAAAAATATAATATATTTTTAATTAATTTGATTAATTTAATTTTACTTGATCAAAATTAATTTTCTCAAAAATCACTTAGATTTTCCAAATTAATTTTTCAAGAAAATTCTTTAATCAAATTCTCTAGTTGAACAATTCTTACGACCGCCCAATTTGATTCCACATCGAACAAATCAACTCAATTAAATTATTTCCAAAGTTGTAGAATTTTCTTCTAATTCAAATGCAGTCCAATCGAGCTTTTGTTGAGGTAGCGGAATGACCAATCTGACAAATACAATTAGACTCTAGTAATTACAATTATGTCCAGAAGCATTGTTCCGGTAATTCGCAGTTACTTAATTATGAAGTCAGTCCACAAGAAGTACCATGATTGTAAACTTCTTCTCGTATACTCTTTATGAAAGCAATTCATCCAACTCTTTTGTCCAATGACTTCGTCATGAGTGTGTTACCTTCATATGATATCTTTGATTCATTTGAGTTAAATCTATTCACTTAATACAATCTTATTTTATCTTATTGTCACTATTGTGTCTTCTTAATATTAATATGACCACTGTCAACAAATGACTGTGATAAATTATTTGTTCGAGAACGAGTAACTTATGGTTACATTCTATATTTATCAATCCACACAATGCCAATGAGAGGATATCGTTAACTCTTTAATTGAGCTATGAATTCCACTGTTGCTAGTAAAATCATGCCATATACAAGTCATGTACCCAATAAATCGACTATCGGCTCGATCATCTTTAGAGCATAAGCCTCCACTTATATCGAAGCACATGAGTTACATACGCATGGTTAGCGACTAACCCAGGATTTAGTTAAATCACACCATAGACATCACAAGTGAATTAATTTACAAACGGATTCAAAATTAAATCATCTTGAGTCCAGCTCAATGTATCATTCTTTCAATGAATGCATCCATGTCTCTACGCGTGGAGTCAACTACTCCAGTAGCCAAGACTAGTCATCTCCTCAATTGGAATTGTAAACGATATAATAATCCTTTTCAATATTTGAATCAAATGCTCACTTTGATTCTTTTAAGAGATTATAAACTCGTTTAAATTATCTTCTAAAGTAAGTTTTTTTTTTCGCAATGTAAACATTCTTATAGTGCCACATATCATCAGTTTGAACTTAGACAATCAAAAGAGCTAATATTTTCTTGTCATAATTTTACTATTAATGTAAAATATGAAAGAAAGAAATACAAAAGACATAATAGTGAAATGTGAAATTAACTTTATTTATTCATCGTTTAAATAAATAGAAAACAGTTACATGTTTACTACAATATGGACACATTTCCCAATAGGTTGTTGCTGGGACAAATACCTTCAAGAGAGTCATTATGAGTGATAGAGATATTGGGTGGTGGCTCTTGAGAAGAAGTTTCACCATTTGTGTGAAGATCATGCGAGTCTACAAGAGTGTCAAAGTGACTTGCATCAGTTGAGTGAGAAGTAGAGGATGACGGCAGAGGAGGCGGTGCTAAGGTGCCAAAATGAATAGTATGAAAAGTCAATGGAGATAAAGAAGCCATAAGAAGATGAGGTAACTTAAACTCGATGCAATCATTAGCCTCCTGATATGATTGACTAATTGCAAAGGGAAAAACATGCTCATTGAATAGAACATGTCTGGAAATATAAATTTTACCCAAGTCTTTGTCGAGACATTTGTATCCATGATGCATTGGGTTGTAACCCAGAAAAACACAAGCTTTTGAGCAAAAATCCAACTTGTGGGGTTTAAATGGAAGAAGATGAGGAAAACATTGATATCCAAATGCCCACAGGAATTCGTAGTCTGGTTTCCTACCATAGAGTTTTTCATGTGGTGAGATTTCACTAGGAACTTTGGTCGGGAGCCGAATTATAAGGTAGACGGCACTGATAAAAGCATCAGTCCAGAACCTAAAAGGAAGATTTGCTTGAACTAATAAAGTGGTACCCGTCTCAACAATATGTTTATGTTTTCACTCAACAATGTCATTTTGTTGAGAAGTATGAGAGCAAGTGATACGATGTTGGATTCCACAATTTGGCAAGTATGAGGTGAAGTTTTTAAATTCACCTCCCTAATTAGTTTGAATAGCAACAACGTGAGTAAAAAATTGATTATTAACAAATTTCTTAAAGAGGTCAAAGGCAATAATGGTTTGATCTTTCGATTTCAGTAAATACAACCAACAATTCCTTAAAAATACATCAATACAAGATAAGTAATAACGGTAACCAGATGAAGATTCATGAGTTGGTCTCCATAAGTCAACCTCAACTAACTCAAAGGGTTTGGTGTAGGTAGTAGTAGAGCTAGTGAGAGGTAGATGATGACTCTTTTTCATGCAGCATGCCTCGCACAAAGGAGTGTGTTGATGTACAAATTGAGATTTGTTGCACTATTTCATGACTTTATTTTGCACCTCAATTGAATGATGGCCAATACGTTTATGCCATAACCAAAAATTAGGAGACAAAGAAGATAAAAAAATACTAGCAACATCCATAACAGTAGTTTGTAGCAGCTGTGGAGTAGTTGGTGTAGCAAGAAAGCGATACAGACTATTCTATTTCACGTAATGCAAGATGACCTCATTTGTAGATTTATCCTTAACAAGACAATAACCAGAATGGAATTCAAAATAAACCAAGTTGTATTTGGCAAACTTTAAAACAAAGAGCAAGTTGTGAGAGATAGTGGGCAAATGTAATAAGTCATTTAACAATAGTAGCCGAGAAGTAGAAGGTATAATAGAAATGCCAATATAGTTAATTGAAAGAGAAAAGCCATCACCTACGGTAACCTTGCTAGACCCAATATAGGGACTATTAACCAAGAAATTGACAAGATTGTAGTGATGTGGTGAGAGGCTCTAGAGTTTGGGACCCAAGTTTGCATTATGGGTGGAGTAGTGGCAGTAGAGTGAGCAGTTGGGACTTGAAAGTTGAATGCATCGTTGGAGGTAACAGAGGTAGAAATAGTAGTGCTGGAGCTCATTGAGTCAAAAGTGGGATGTTGAACAAATGGATAATACCCGTCAGATGAGGTGAAAGCGTGTGAGGAAAATTCATAGTTTGGGGGATTGGCACTGTAGATGCAGATAATAAGGTTGACAATTTCAGGTTTAGTTGGAGTAGAAGATTGGATGCCTAGAAACTATTGGTTAAAGCAATAGTAATAATGGTCTACAAGATGTCTCATATTGCCACAAAGTTGGCATTGCAGGTAATAAGTGGTTCTACCTCTACCACGATTGAAATAAAGAAAACGTGGCCTGGGAACAAAGTGGGTGGGGGTTACTGACCCTGAGAAGTGGGCTTGACTAGAAAAGGGAGAAGAGAAACCAGATGAGCTAGAGGTAGGGAGCTTAAGGCGCAAGGTAGAGTCAATATTTATAAGGAAGAGAGCCGTAACTTGTGTTGTGTTAATAGACATAGGGAAGTGGAAAGGTTCTTGAAGTCGAGTCTCAGCATCCATGAGGATAGATGCTATACGATCGAAGGTATATGGTTCATGGCTAGAGGTGATAACAGCTATGAAAAAGTCATGGTCATGGGGTAAGCCATTCAAGATGGCTAAATTGTGCTCAATGGCCGAGATAGGGCTGCTACACGCAGCGAGAGTGTCACAACCTTCTCTAATCTGAGAAAGATAATCTCGCATAGAAAGGGCACCTTTCTGGAGGGAGTGAAGCTTGCAATGGAGATGCATCACCTTGGTTGTGGAAATAGTTGAAAATAGTTGAGTCAAGGTGGACCAGATACAAGCTGCGGTTTTTGCACCAACAAGTTGAGACAAGATATTGGGGCTCATCGTGGACAAAAGCCATGAGGCAAGTGCACAGTCTTGTTTAACAAAGAGAGTATAAGCTTCATTTGGGACAAATTTGCCAAACTCAATGATAGTAAATTTTGAGGGTGGGAAGGTTGAGATGTCAAGGAAATGCTCCAAGCTATGGCCATGAATGGTAAATAGAACATGTTGTTTCCAGAGAAGATAATTTTTTTCATCCAATTTGAAATTAACATGGTTGGTGGAGAAGAAAGATTCATTTTTATCGCTAAAAAACTGAGGAAAGTGAGTATATTCATCAATAATATCAGTCATGATGAACAAGGGAGGGGGATGGCAGTCATGATCCAAACTGGCTCAAATACCATATAAGCGATACATAGATAAACATGAAAAATAAAGGCAAAATGATTATTATTCAGGAAAACCATGTCTCTACAGCAATGAATGGGTAACTTTTAAATAGATTCATAAAATGTCCTTTCTTTTTGGCAAATTTGAGAATAAATCCAAAATATGTTGCAACCGCCTTGTAACCTGGCAATGATCTAGCTATGAGAATATATAACTCATTCACAATTCTTGCTATTATGCATCTAACATGTCAGATTCTTATTTGGCACATTATGATATTATTGGTAGACAACAAAGGAGAAGACTAGAGAGGACCCTAAAGTATTTAGCACAGTTGTAGGTGGTGATTAGACTGTTATAGAAAGACTTGGTAAAAGGGAGAACAAGGCTAAGAAGATAATTAAAATGAAAAGAATACAAAAAGAGTTAGAAAGTTTTCCCTACTAAAATAGTTAAAAGTCCTTAAGTAAGTGTAAGAACTCTTATTTATAGGTGTAGTAACTTAATCATTAAGTATGAATTAATGAGGAATATTGCCAATTGCTTAAGGAGTAAATGCTTTGTTTTGATAAGAGTTTGAATTGTTGACAATGGTGAATAGTGAATAAGAGTTTATTATGTTTTAGAAAAGAAAGAGAAGGAGAAACACACAATACCACATAAAAAGGTTAAAAGAAAACCCCTTAATTAATTTAATATTTAATACACCAAGTTAAATCCATAAAACATGCTAACAGTGAAGCTAACCCAAGAACTTTGTCATATTTTTAGCTTATCTAAATTTTTTATGTCTCGATGAAATAATACATAGGGAAACATCTTTTAAGGAATACTTATTGAAGATGAAACTTCCCATGATAATTTTGTTTTATAAGTGAGTTGTTTTATAAAGGTATTACTCTGGTATGATGTTCTTGGAAGAGGTAATCCCGAACAATTAATAGCTATTCTTGAATAACAATTGCTCTAAAGATAATTGTTCTTTTTTTATATATATATACAATAATATGAGTTGGGGATGGAGATAACACGGTTTGAATCTGTGCCAAACGGGTGTCTGACAAGAGTTTTAACTACTATCTTATATATGTCAAGGCCTAAAGATAATTGTTCTTGGTAAAGCTATCCGTGGTAGAAGTTGTCATGAACATAGTTATCTTGAGCAATAGTTGTAATCATATGTTGTTCCAAAAGGGATATTAAGTAAAACATTTTGAATGCTTCTTCCAAGTTAACTTTGTTACTATGCTAAAGATTAAAATTTGTTGCAAATAAACTTATTTATCTCTAAAAAAGTATTAGCAACCCAAACTAAGTATAAAAAGCTTAAAAAATAATTTAATATTTAATAGTTATATTTAAGCAATTTATTAAGTAGGTGTCACCTTTAATTGGGACACCAATTTAATTATGAAATTATAGAAAGATCCTTTATTTTTAATTATAAATAATATTATTATAGTGTCACTTTTGTCTTTTCATATTTTTATATTGTATTTAAATAAAAAAATTACAAATTCAAGGATCAAACATGTGTTTAATAGTATTAAAACAAAAGTTTATTACTACTCCACCAATGTTCATTATTGAATATATTTTTAATAGCATTAAAACACATGTTTAATAGTAGGGTAATTTACCTAGTTGGTCATCCAATTACCAATATTTAAAATAATTCACTTTCATTTAATTGAGGTTGATGTTTTGAAGTTTAAAATTTCAATTTTGAAAAAAAAATAGAACTTATGACAAGGAGGTAAACAAGCACAATTTAACAATTTTTGATGCATTATTTTAGTTTCTACCGTTTTTTCACTTTAATTCTTAATTTTTTCATTTAATTGAGGTTGATGCTTTGAAGTTTAAAATTTCAATTTTGAAAAAAAAAATAGAACTTATGACAAGGAGGTAAACAAGCACAATTTAACAATTTTTGATGCATTATTTTAGTTTCTACCGTTTTTTCACTTTAATTCTTAATTTTTTTACCCAAATCAATACTTAAAAAATATTTTTTTTCAATAACCAAAATAAAAGTGTAAACATGATGTAATTTGTATAGCTAATCATTAAAAATTTAACGCTTGGATGATTAAAATAAAAACACCTTAAAAGTTAATTGACAAAATTGTAAGAATTTCATTTTAAGTAACAAAATGAAAGTGTCTTAAGTGATTAACTAGATAGATCACCTTTAATAATATTAAAATACAAATTAAAAAAAATATTTTTAACATTAAATACTTATAACAAAATCTACTATTAATTTAATTTTCTTTAATTCTATGAATAATCTCCTCTATACAAATTCTGTAACATCTTAATAATTTAAGCTAGAATTATCCATAAAAAAGAGGGTAGAATCATATAGGGTAGTTGTGTCATTAAATAAAAGATAAACTATTAAAATAGTCATTTTTGTTTGTCTTAGGTTACATTTTAGTCATTTATATTTGAAATATTACGATTTAATCACTTACGTTATTATTTGATACCTTCCAAACAATAGTTCGATGTGGCAGTTAAAATGGGTTTAAACCAAGTAAATTAATTGATTTTTTAATTAAATAAATTTAATTAATTGAATTTTTTAAATTAATTAATGCAAAATATTAATTTTGTTTTCTAAAATAATCAAACTAATGCATCAAATTAATCCTTTAACTGGAAAAAAAAAAGAATCCTTAGTCTCCTTTTTGTTTTAGTTTTCGCTTCTATTTTGACTAAAAAAAACCATCTATTTTTATAGTCATCTTTGTTGAATTGAAACAGTAGAAATCAAATTGAGTGCTTCATCAATCGGTTGTTTTTTTATTCAAAATAGAAGAACAAATGATCGATTCAATAAATGGTCCAGGCATGAATTACAACAAGTATGGAATTTTTTGTTCTTTACGTGAATTTTGGGTTTAGATATTATAGTATTTATTTTTTTTGCAAAAAGATGATCTATCTTTTCATGTTTTTCTATATATGTACAAACAGGACATACTTTATCTTTGTTTGTTTGTGTATTGTGGGCAACCACAATATCAAGTAAGTATAGAGGTTGGTGCGCTGTTTTTTTTCTTGTTCTTCTTCAATGTCTTTCTGCTCTTCTTCTTTTTTCTGATGGTAACAAAAAAAATTTTATTGTTGCTTCTTTTTAAACCGGAGAAAATTCGATTTTAGGGCAAATTTCTGTATTCTATATTTATATTAAAAAATTAACTTTTCTCATCCCAGTTAAGCATTTACGTTGGTATTAACGGTAGGGTAGAGTGACTATTTCGTAACAAAACTTCAATGTAAGTGACTAAAACATAACATTTCAAACATAAATCATTAAAATATAATTTGAGGCAAACAAAATTGACTATTTTGATAATTTACACTTAAATAAAATAAAACCATAGAGGTCATAAGATGGCAAAATCGGAACTTAAATTATCACGCGAGGGTCTATATAATGAAACTGGGTTTGCCAAGCTGCTCACCAGTCTACCATTCAAAACCATTGGGTTATCAGTCTTTCATAATTGTATTTCCTCATTTCTTCACTGATTTCAAAGAATGAAGTGAAAATCGATGTGCATTGAGTGACAGATTCTTACGGTAACAGAGCTTTCAAGTTTCAGGTGAATACTACTCTCTTCTTTCTTTCTTTTTCTTCGTTTTTTTTTTCTCTGAAGTAAAGTTTTCTGTTTGGTTACTAAGAAAATCACCAGATAGCAAAAAAAAAAAAGGTATAATTTCCTTTCGTCTTAAGAAAGTAAGGTTTTCATAGTAATTATGAGACTGAAACGGATATTCATCATGCGTTTCGAAGATAATTGATTCTAAGCTTTTCTGAGTGGTTGAGATCGTAAATTTGAGGCGAGTTTGAGGGCAGGGATGGAACTAGACCCAAAAGAGTTTGCATCAGAAATCTTGCTTTCAGTTACTCCTGTAGGGAGGAACGTTGTTCAAGTGCGTTGAAAAAGTAGAGTAAATTATTTGAAAAAGCCCCTAATGGCCGCAACCTCTGCCAACTTCTCTCTTATTAAGATATGCAGTGCAATCCGTTAATAGAATGATGGTGGGTGAGATTTTTGTTTATAGGAATGGAAGGGTTTGTTTTTTGAAGAGTGATAAATATTTGTTTTTAAATATATAGTCATAATGTAATTAAGAGATTGGAATATATATAGAGAGAGAGAGAGAGATTTAAAGCCCGCATTCACCTTATAATTACTTACACTAATATTAATTAAGAAAAATATTTACAACTTATCCAACGTGTTGTATTGCACATGAAAATTAGATTCATTTTTCAAAGAATATTTTTTGGTAGATTCATTATATTATTTTATTATCATAGTTAATATAGTTCCTACGTATGAAAAGGGGCCACACGTATCGTGGCTGAACTTTAAAATTTTAATGATCTTTCTTTGACCAATTAAGCTATCTTATTAGTCAAATTATGATATTGTACTTATTAACCCTCACAATCTTTACGCGTTTCATATATTTTTACTATATACCAACTCCAATTTCTTTTTATTGAAATAATGCATTTTTTTTTTTATAAAAGAAATAACGTATGAATCATTTAAGTCTTTAATTTTATAATATTAGTGAGTAGTATTAGAATTAGATTAAAATTTTAAGTTAGAAGTTGGAATTAGATTTTTGCTAGGACAAGGAAAACTTGAATTTCGGTATAGAATTACTTCCTTAACTAATTGGTACCGTATACAGGTGAACTGAATTTTATCAATAGCAAATTGGTTGGTGTTATCGGTACTGGTACAATATGGCGACGAATGCTACAACATCAAGCCAATGTCATCCAACGAAAGCTACATCGAACGGGGTGTTCCAGGGTGATAACCCTTTGGATTTTGCACTCCCTCTCGCCATCCTTCAGATATGTATTGTGGTTGCACTCACTCGTATTCTTGCGTTTCTTCTTAAGCCTCTACGGCAGCCTCGTGTCATCGCCGAGATTGTGGTAAGTTCCTCTTTTCAGGTTTTATTTTCCACCTATGCAAATAACAATAGGGGGAGAATTTAATGGCTTGGAATCTTTTTCTTGCAGGGTGGAATATTACTTGGTCCATCAGCTCTTGGAAGAAACAAAAACTACCTGAATACAATCTTCCCAACTAAGAGCCTTACAGTGTTGGATACTATAGCCAATCTTGGTCTCCTTTTCTTTCTATTTCTAGTTGGCCTAGAGTTGGATATGAAATCAGTTCGCCGCACCGGAAAAAAGGCTCTTTCTATAGCAGTTGCAGGGATTAGCCTTCCTTTTATCCTAGGAATAGGAACATCATATGCCCTTCGTGCAACTATCTCAAAGGGTGTCGATGAAGCTCCGTTTCTCGTCTTCATGGGGGTTGCTCTTTCCATCACTGCCTTCCCTGTCTTGGCCCGTATTTTGGCTGAACTAAAGCTTTTAACCACTGATTTAGGCCGAATGGCAATGTCAGCTGCTGCAGTCAATGATGTGGCTGCATGGATTTTACTAGCTCTTGCCATTGCCTTATCAGCGACAGACAAATCTCCCCTTGTATCATTGTGGGTTTTCTTGTCTGGCACTGGTTTTATCGTTGGATGTATATTCATTGTCCCTCCTATATTCAAATGGATGATTCAACGTTGCCCTGAGGGTGAACCGGTGAATGAATTGTATGTATGTGCAACTTTAACAGCAGTTTTGGCAGCAGGCTTTATTACAGATCTTATTGGAATCCATGCCTTGTTTGGTGCATTCGTAATGGGAGTTCTTGTCCCCAAAGAAGGTCCATTTGCTGGTTCCCTAGTGGAGAAAGTTGAAGACCTTGTTTCCGGCCTCTTTCTTCCTCTGTATTTTGTGTCTAGTGGATTGAAAACAAATATTGCCACAATTCAAGGGGCTCAGTCTTGGGGCCTCCTTGTTCTAGTCATCATTACCGCATGTTTTGGAAAGATAGTCGGCACCGTCTCCGTTTCCCTTCTATGCAAGTTGCCTTTCAGTGAGGCTTTAGCCCTCGGGGTCCTTATGAATACAAAAGGTTTGGTGGAGCTCATCGTTCTCAACATCGGTAAAGACAGAAAGGTAAAAACTTGATTAAACTTGATTACTTATTTGAGATTGTATTGGTCTCTATGTTCATTTCGTTTATATATAAAAACTTAGTTAATCAATGTTTTCAAATTGATATTTGGCAGGTTTTGAACGACGAAACATTTGCAATCATGGTTTTGATGGCCGTCTTTACAACTTTTTTAACTACTCCGCTTGTGATGGCGGTATATAAGCCAGCTAAACGACAGGGTAAAGGAGACTACAAACACAAGACAATTGAAAGGAAAGAGAGTAATTCTCAGCTTCGAATACTGGCCTGCTTCCACAGTTATAGAAACATTCCCACTATGATTAATCTCATTGAGGCTTCACGTGGTACTGAGAAAAAGGAAGGACTATGTGTTTACGCGTTGCATCTCATGGAGCTCTCAGAAAGGCCATCCGCCATACTTATGGTCCATAGGGCAAGAAAGAATGGGTTACCGTTTTGGAATAAAGGCACACAGTCAGATGGTGATCAAATTGTGGTGGTTTTCGAGACTTTTAGGCAACTAAGCCGAGTGTCGGTCCGCCCGATGACGGCAATCTCATCCTTATCTAGCTTGCATGAGGATATCTGCGAAAGTGCAGAAAGAAAAAGGGCAGCCATGATAATTCTCCCCTTCCATAAGCACCAGAGGGTGGACGGAACATTCGAGACGACTCGAACTGATTATCAATTGATCAATAAGCGAGTTCTCGAAAACGCACCGTGCTCGGTCGGCATCTTAGTCGACCGTGGTCTAGGTGGAAGCACGCATATATCGGCAAGCAACGTTGATTCCATCATAACCGTCTTGTTCTTTGGTGGAAACGATGATCGTGAAGCACTCGCTTACGGTGCACGTATGGCCGAGCACCCCGGCATCAGTCTAACCATTGTTCGCTTCTTACCAGGCCCCGAAGTTTCGGGTGAGATTGTCACAACAGATATAAGCACAAGCGACGAACAATATCTAATGGAATTCAAGAACAAGATCTCAAATGACAAGTCAATAAGTTTCGAAGAAAGAGTGGTAAGAAATTCCACGGAAACCATTGAAGCAATTGGAGAATTCAACCGATGCAACCTATTCGTGGTGGGCCAAATGCCTGAAACTCATGTGACTGCCAAATTGAACGCAAAGAGCGAATGCCCTGAATTAGGGCCAATAGGCAGCCTATTGACTTCCCAAGAATTCTCAACAACGGCATCTGTTTTGGTGGTGCAACAATATAAAATCGCAAAGAAATCGCCTCGTCCGTCAATATCTTCTACAAAGGTTGCAGTTGCAGCGATTTCCGACGAAGATCTAGAAAGTGCTTGATCGATGAAAAACGTTTGCTCTGCCTTGTTAACAACGTACGATGTACAGTATGGTGACGAAGATAAACAATCATGATCGTGATAATTAAATGGAACAATAAATTGGCGGTTACTTTATCATGGGATTACAAACCATGCCAATACCTTTCGTCGAATATACATCCTGTTAGCATGTTGCTATTTTCATCACTTGTATATTATTTTACTATCTATATTCACTCGCCCCTCCCATTAATATATATTTTACAAAATAAAGTACACAAATATCTTAAAGAAATAACCATATGTCACATTCACAAGTGAATACCTTCAACACTTCTTTTATTATAATATTAAATCATTGTTGAAAAAGAAGCGTTTATAATTGAAGTTTTATTTACTTTTTTTCATTCAAATAATAACCTATTTCTTACAATTATTTATGTGACATTATTATTTTAGATTTTTTTTCACTTTTCTAATATATTAATTTTCAATTATTTTTTTTATTTTTTTTACTTATATTATTTTTAAATTCTTTTTAAAAAACTTAATATAAAGTATTTTAATTATTAAATAAAATAGCACAAAAATGAAACTACTAAACAATAATATAAAAGCATAAGCATTCCTTTTATAAACTATAAAAAAAATTTTAAATTAACTTAAATTCTATTTATTTTGTACTAAGATAATCCTTATCCCATTTCATAATACTAATTAAACATATTAAATTATTATTTTTTGTGTAAACTATCAAAATAGTCATTTTTGTTTACTTTAGGTTACATTTTAGTCACTTATGTTCGAAATGTTACGTTTTAGTCACTTATGTTATCACGTTGTAACATTAAAGTCATTGAGTCATTAATTGCCGTTAACAGTGTAATAGTAAGCTGACGTGGCACGTTAAATCATTATTTGAAACAAAAATTCTAGGTTAAATTATACAATCGCTCCCTATACTTTTTCATTTTGAGCAATTTAAATTTTTTCTTTTATTTTTTTTAACATTTCTTTTATTTTCTTTATTTTCCATTCTCTTCTGCTCCTCCTTCTATTTTCCTCCCTTCTCCATTTCTTTTAACGTAGTTTTTCTATGTTTTCCCTTTGTTAAAACTAGTCCCTATACTTTTATTTTTTTGAACAAATTAAAATTTTCAAGTGAGGAGAGCTTGTGGACTAATTTTAACAAATGAGAAACATAGAAAAACTACGTTAAAATAAATGTAGAAAGGAGGAAAACAGAGGAAGAAGTAGAATAGAACGAAAAGTAAAAAAGAAAAAGAAAGTTAAAAGAGCATAAAAAAATTAAATTGCTTAAAATGAAAAAATATAGGGACCAATTGTAGAATTTAACCTGAAATTTTTGTTTGAAATGATGATTTAACATGTCACATCAACTTATCATTACACCATTAACGGCAATTAACGGCTCAGTGACTGAAATGTTACAACACGATAACGTAAGTGACTAAAACATAATATTTAAGATATAAATGACTAAAATGTAACCTAAAATAAATAAAAATGACTATTTTAATAATTTACGTTGATAGCGGATTTAACCATCAAATAGTTGGTGCCCAAGACTATGGTTACATGTTTTATTTTGACCCGGTCTCTATTCGCATAACAATTAACAAATCAAACATAGATGTTGTTTTCAAATATTAAGTCAAGCTGTTATTAATGAATATAATTAGGAATCTTAAACAATAAATTAATTGTCTGCTATCATAAGAGACTCTACTTAAAGCATCTCATAAAAAATATTTCCTATCGCCACCAATAAATGGTCAAAACTTTTAAAATAAAATGTAAGAATAAAAACTACTTCCTTTGAATTGTATGCGGATGTTATTGCGTCCATATACAGAAATGAGAAAGTCATCTAAGACGTAAAAAACGAGGTGTTAATACATGAAACTCCTCCATCTATGATTTCATCAGTGAATTATATAATCTTAAAAAATAATCTTGAACTTTTCATAAACAATAAAACAAAATCCTAAACTTCAGAAATTTTAGTTTTTTTCTTTTCCCTTTTTGGATTTCTTTTTATTATTTTTTTTATTGTTTAGAATTTTTTACAATTTTTTATATTATATAATATTTTGAAGGTTTCTTTTAGATTTTTTTTTTGAAAATTCAACTAATGGAGGCATGCAATGTATTCAACTATTCTTATTTGTTCATTTTCAAATAATATGACCTCTTACTAATTTAAACATTATTATTATTTGGTGTGGAGGTAAAAAAATTTAACTCCACAAATCAGAATTGAGAACTTACCATATGTTTTATTTATGTATTTTTTTATTTTTTAATACATGTCAATTTCTCAATTATGCTTAGGAAATTAAAAATTTTCACTAATAGTATTACTATTTTTCTTATACCTTTACTAGTAAGTACCTCTGTGGATTCAACCCATCGCCAGATTGTACTCCCAATGTTCTACGCACCCTCATAGGTTGTGTAACCTTTATATATAGCCCACTCTATAATGTCACATCACAAGCTTATAAGATCACATCATAGCCTTCAACCGAAAACAATGAGATGACCCATCCACTTATAGAATATTCCCACGTAGCACCACAACTCTCCATATAAATATTAGAGGAGAAGAACTAAGAGAATATGAATTTTTTTCTCTCTTCAACTTCTCTCTCCTCTCTTCCTAGCAATTCTCAACCCTATTAGGTTGAGCTAATGCCTTACCTCAGTTGCATTCTGATCCAACATCAACAATTTTCTATTTGCTTAAATGGTAAATAAGTTAAGCATTCATTATACAATACGTGTTTCTCTATGATGTTTGAAGATTTGAAGCAAATAAAGTGTTCACGCTTCACTCACTATAAGTTCAAACAAAATTAAAATTTTACTAAGTATCAAAATTACATATAAAAAAGGTTAAATTAAAATATTTGATCCACTCAATCATTAAATTTTGTATTAAAAGTTTTGTTTTTTGCTAATTTTGTATTAAAAGTTCAACTATATATTTGTTAAAATGAAGTTATCTCACATTGATAATTTCACGAATTTATATTTAAATTGGACTTTTCTAATTATTATTAATTGATTTAACAAAATTTTTCAACCCAAAATCACATGATATTAACTAATGTTTTTGCTCCTCATCATTTCGTAGTATTTTCATATTAACATTTTTTTATGAGTTTACAATCGTCATTAAACTTTCATATTTGTTGATACAATATATTAAAAGGGAGAAGGAAAAAGAGGAGATCAATGTGGTGTAACAGAAGTTGGTTCACCTAAAGAGGTCAAGAGTAAAAAAAAAAAGGACAAGAGGACAGACTGATCAAGAAGACAATTCCTCAAAGTAACTCTAGAATGCTAAAAGATTGATCTCTTCTTCATCGTTCCTCAAGGTATTTATAGATCCTCTAGTCCATTGATGTGATGAGGCCAGATAAACATTTAATCCCACTAAATGCATAAAGGATATTCATGGGCATAAATCCATAACAAAATAATGAGGTGGCAAGTAGAATCCTGCCTCTAATAAGTACAGCGACAAGTAGAACCACAGCCTCCCCCCACCATAGCTCAAACCAAACATGGAACTTAGACGATGCTTCCTCTCCAGAATATTAAATCCATACTTGGGATGCCTTGTGAGAAGATTTGTGCACCTTAGCACCCTCCACATCTCTTTTTTCATTATAGTGCACCTACATTCACCGCAAGCCACCGGCTTATCTACATCTCTTAGGTGTTTAAGGATTTGCCCTGTATTACCCCTAGTCGTCGTAGTTCCCCTAGGATTGGTCGTCATCACCTTGTTGTCAAAGATAGATGACAAACTTCGGTCCTTTGTCGACAAAGACCTACCAGTTCTTCCTCATCTCATTGCAACTCTAACCATTTCTTTTGTGAGATCATAAAAAAGACAATGAAATAAAGAAAATCTTGAACTGCAACCACTGAAAACAAATTTCAAGTAGCAAGTACATGAGAACTTTGAAAAGAAAAAATGGTTTCAGGGAAGACATAAGCCCAGATTTATAGATTTTTCAAGGCTCCTTTACAAACACACCATTTTGGGTTTGAAAACCATAACCAATAACATCTAACCACCAACACTGTGTCAAATACTCTTCATCATGGTCACTCTTCTCCAAAAAACTTTGCATTTATCTTAAATATTCTAGAAAGAGCTTAACGCTTTTCCATCTTCTCTGGCGATACAAACCTTAATCAAGATCTAGGTTTTATCTAATGGAAAGCCACTTTATAACCTCCGATTCGTCTCAGGTGGGGGTACTATTATACCCTTTCGCTACTCATACACATGTCTGCACCAGACACATCATTAACCTCCACATTGGCTCTATCTAAAGTAATGCCTTGGAAGGCCTCCAGCTTCCAACATCTTTTGGTAAAATCACTTTTCTTACTAAAAGGAATTACCCACCCGCTCTTAAGTATGAACATTGTCCTAGTGTAAACATGCTCTTGATATAATAAGGAGTCCATTTAGCCACAATGAAATCGTATTGATAAGATCGCATGATATACGTCACATAAATGAACAATAGGACCTTCCTTGCAAATACCTTGAGGAACGATGAAAAAGGGATCAATCTTTTAGCACCCTAGAGTTACTCTGTGCAATTGTCCCATTGATCAGCCTGTCCTCTTATCCTTATTCCAGCTCTTGGCCTCTTTAAGTGAATCGGCCTCTGTTGCACCACATTGATCTTCTCCTTTGTTGTACTTTATATCAACAATATTCACATTTTTTTTGTCAATATTTCATATTTCATATTTACATATTTAAAATTTATTTATTTTTTATAGAACCATCAAATATATTTTCAATTATTTTTTATAACACCTTGCCTTTCGACATTCTTAAGGGTTATGTAATATGAATATGATAATATTTCAAAGAAAATGAAAATTTTGTTCTCTTGAACTAATTTTCACGAGTTTTTAATAATAATTATGAATAATTGATAGATGCCAAACACACCAAAAATAAACCCTATAGAGATTGGTTGGACAGTGTTTTCATAATCAGGGCACTTCGTGGGTAGTTTCGTGCCATGGAACTTGCAGTCCTGTGTAAAATAAATAAAGGGTATTAAAGTATTATGAAATTAAATAAATGAAAATCGAAAACAATAAAACAATAATTCAAAATTGAATTCAAAATTAAATAAGATAACTTGAGTACGACTTCAATCTCGATTTCAGGATTGATAATGGACTATGGATGTCTCCTCGCTCATTGGTAAGCCAGTTATAGTGATTGAGGATGCCTCAACCACCAATTCTTCCTTAATCATAAATTTATCGCGGGATCACTTGTTACCAAAGGAATAACCCTAAAAGCCGCTTCCATGATTTAATCTATCAGTAGCTTTGCGAACTAGAAGAACCCAACTCTAATTAACGATATCAACTGTGTGAATCATTTAAATTAGATCACTTAATCTCATAGCGTCACTCAGCTGCACTCCCAATCTAACCACGCCAATTTGTTCTTCGGTTAAATAATTCGACGCCAAATTAATTGTATCAATTGTGTATTGTTCCCAACACCGTACAAGAGATCCTTCTTAAAACGAAGCTAAAAATAATATTATGAGACGATCCTATCTCTTGAAACATAAAAAAAGAAAAAGAAAAATACCAAACAAAAAGAGTTAAGTGCAATTTCGAATCTCACAACTCAATATCAAGATTTGATCCACCTTTGGCTAGAATATAATTTAGTTACTTGTAATTATTAACTAAACAAAGCAATCAAAATAATAATAAAAATTAATGAAAGAAAAAAAGAAAAGAAAATAGCACAAGCTGCCGGCGTCAAAGCCAAAATTAAAAAGGAAGAAAAAAGAAATATTGAAAAGAAGCTCCAGCCATCCCTTCTTGTTTTTAATTTTACTGAAAATTAATACTTAGTATACTATTTCTACCCAAAATTTTCAAGATAAAACTAAATATTTATTTAAATAAAATATAAGGGATAAAATTTATCTTAATTCAATTTCTAATAAATATCTTTAAAAATAATATATAATTAAAAATAATTAAAATTAAATAGTCCTAAAAATTTAAAAGTTGTATGTCAAATTGTTACTACTATGTCCAAATCTTCCATGTGACTTTATGTTTTCATTTGTTCTCCACATTTTAGACTTACACTGCATCTATATAGAAATTAAACAATAAACATCAAAATTAATAGTACCTTGTCAAAAAATTTATCAAAATAAAGCGCATAAATATGTCTATTTGACACAATATAAAAATGTCTGATAGATGATGTGCTTGCCTATTTTGATGAGTGTGTATCACTATCAATGTTTGATGGCTCTGGCTTTTCATCAATAGAAGATTCACCACTTAGATTTGCAGGCATTGTTGATGTTGACAATTTTGGTGTGTTCCGACTAGAGGTGAGTGTTTGATCGAATTGAGTGAAAATTTTTGAGTTAATTGAGTTTACGAGTCTCATTTTATCATCCTAACTCGAATTTGTAATTTTTTCAAATGGGGTCAAGTGAAATGAAATTCTAGTCCAGTCGAATCAAGTAAAACTGTTCGAGTTAAATTAAAAAAATTAAGTATGTCAAATTAACATCTTGTTACCATATAATTGATATTATTTTAGAGCATATAAATTTGAAACCATATATATTTAAAAATTATTTCAAAACAAAATAAGAAAAAAAAACTATTTTAGTATGATAAACTTGAATGTTAATTTACTTATTCATAATCCAAAAATTATTTTTTATAATTTTTTTAACTTTTTTATATATTCTTTAAAATTTTTATTTTTATAATTGTAAATATATATTTTGGAATTTTTATAAATATTTATATTTTTTAAAAAATTGATTTTTTGGAAAATTTTTAATTTTTTGTTGAGGGTGAGACCAATTTACTCATTTTTCAAATTAAGCATGGATCAAAGGGTTACTTACACCATCTTTTATTTGAGTTATTCGAATTATTCGAGTTATTAGAGTTGTAAAGTTCAACTCGACTTCAACTCGACTCGAACTCGAAACTCGAATTACTTATTCAAGTTTACTTGAAAAAATTGAACAACTCGATTCGATTAACTCAGAATTCAAAAAAAATTGTTTTTTTTAGTCGAATCGAGTTTTACTCACCAACAAATTTCATAATTTAATTAAATTTAGTTTATATTAATAATAATGCTGCTGAAAAAAAATGGTCCTATGCAAGCTGAATAATGCAGCTATTTAGTTTATCTTAATAATAATCAAACTTGTTATGAACATCAGAACCATTGTTTTAATTAATTAAAACATTTTTAACAATTTCTACTTGATTAAGTGTACAAATTTTTATTTTGTTATAAATTGATGGCATTCTAAACATTATTATGGATAATTGTAGTAATATTTTAAATTTTAATAAAATTTAATATTTTAAATTCTATCGATTTTATTTTATGTATATTATTTTTATTTTTAATGTAGATAATTGTTTTTGAAGAATTCGTATTACTATATTTAAATTTATAATAATAAAATTACTAAATAAAAATTGTTATAAAATAAAGAGAGATAGAGAGAATAAAGAACAAAGAAAATATGAAAAGCAATAGAGAATGTATTTTATTGATCAATGGGATGATTACAATGCTTCTTCAAAGTGTCTATTTATAGGCATAAGAGGTATAAATGAAGTAGAGATCTAACTCTAATAACTATTAGAATTAGAATTTAAAGTACATCAAAACTTATCTTGATCTTGATGGACATCCACTTAATAAGATATTCATAACACTCCCCCTTGGATGTCCATTGGTGGATAATGTGCCTCGTTAAAACCTTATTAGGAAAAACCCTATGGGATAAAAAAACCTAATGAAGGAAAAAGAGTACACAATCTTCTATTACAAGCTGCCTCGTTAAAAACCTTTACCAGGAAAACACAATGGGGCAAAACCTAGTTAAAGGAAAAGAGTACAACTTGTTTTTAGACTCCCTCTAATGGCAACATTACATTACATCTTTTAGTCGACGCATTCCAATCTTGAGTAGAAGTTTTTCAAATGTTGAAGTTGGCAATGTTTTAGTAAAAAGATTTGCTAAATTATCACTAAAACGAATTTGTTGAACATTTTTATCACATATTTTCTCAAGATCATGGGTGAAGAATAATTTTGGTTAAATATATTTCGTTCTGTCACCTTTGATGTAACCTCTATTCAATTGAGTTATACATGCTGCATCATCTTCGTATAAGATAGTTGGCATATTTTCCTGTAAAGGCAAATTACATATCTTCTAGATATGCTTGGTCAATAACCTTAGCCAAACACACTCTTGACTTGCCTCTTGCATTGCAATTATTTCTGCATGATTTGAAGAAGCAGCAACTAATGTTTGCTTTGTTGAACGCCATGATATGGTAGTACCCCCACATGTAAATAAATATCCTGTTTGAAATTGACCTTTATGTGGATTCGATAAGTATCCAACATCAACATAGCCAACTAATAGGGATTTTGAATCATTTGAATAAAATAACCCCATATCAATGGTCCCTCTGAATATTTAAATACATGTTTAATTTCATTCCAACGTTTACGTGTTGGAGAAGAACTAAATCTTGCTAACAAGTTTACAGTGAAAGCCATACCAGGTCTTGTGTTGTTTGCAAGATACATCAATGCCCCTATGACACTTAAATATAGTACTTCAAGACCAAGAAACTCTTTATCATTCTCGTAGGGATGAAATTGATCTTTATTCACATCTAACGATTGTGCAACTATCAGAGTGCTTAATGGGTGTGTTTTATCCATGTAAAATTTCTTTAAAATCTTTTCTGTAACGCTCTGAATAACTTATTTCTGATTCTGTATATATCTGACACAATTGTGTATCTGCTTCAGTGGTTAAGTGTTCTGGGTGTGTGTGAAAGGTCTTAGGTTCAAGTCCCATGTTTGCAAATTTTGTTATTTTTTATCCAAGCCTTATCCTTGTGGAGTGGACTTACATAAAATTGTCTGTTAATTCATATTAGTATGAGCCTGCTGGTTCGAGTGGTAAGGGAGTTGGTGTGTTAGGGGTCTTATGTTTGAATCCCTGCACGAGCATAGATGATGTTTTTACTCTGTTGACTGATAGAGTTTTGGTGGTGTTGAGATCCTGAGGAAGTGGTTTGTTAGTGTGATAATAGGGAGAAATTAGGGGAATTTGGGTAGTTTCATATTATTTTTCTTTTTGATATTTTCTCTCTATGAAAAAATCCAAAACTTTTTTACGTTCATTTCTGTGTTCTGGCAAAACTCTTTTTGGTTTCCTTGTTTTTGAAATTCCATCGCAATTCTGTCGTTCAATTTCAGTTTTCAGTTCTTTGGTGCCTTTGCGCGGTTTGGTAAGTGTAAGGGGTGTTTTCGAGTGGGTTGGAGAAAAAGTGTTTTAACTATTCAATTCAATGCTATTCTTTTCTTTCCATTTTTGATTTCGAGTTTTGGCAGCATGGAATCGAGAAAAAAGGGGTTCTCCTCTAGCGGAATCATAATCGAAATCGTTCGGGGTGTTGGGGTAAGTGATGGTCGTTTGAATGAAATTGTTTTCGATTTTTTAGTTTGATTTAATCATGAATTAAGACTGATTTTAAGCGTTGGTATGTCGACTTTTAGGTTCTGAAGGAGGGCTTGTATTGCAATAGCATCAAAACCGTACCAGGTGTGTGTTTAATCGCGAAAAATAAAGTTTCGGTGAAAGCCAAAAATGCTTACTGTCGACGCTACACAAGCATGTGAGTGGCCATGTGGGTGACCATGTACGAGATACGGCTGTGTGTTTGACGAGGGCATGGTTGTGCGTAAGACACGGCCATGTGATGATGTGGGTGGGGCAGTGTTGGCCACACAGGCTAGGCCAAGTTGGGCGTGTGGGCCCATACGGGCATGTAGGCCCATATTTCTGAAATTTTTCCTAGGGTCGCACAGGTTATTCCGATCGATTGTAGGCCTTCCGTAGAGTCGGTAAGGGCTAACCAAACCCTAAAACTATATGATCTGATAGTCTAAAATTCTGCTCTGAGTATGACACTAATATGCATGACTCATTATTCTGTTAAGTATATATATAGGACATCTATATATAAGCATGGTATGCATGATATTACTAAATCTGTTATTTCTGTATCTGTGATTGGGGTGAGTTTTGTTTATTTGGAGGAAGTAATTTGTACGGTGACACTTTGCCTTTATTCTAGCAGCTTGGCTGCACGTTATCTGTAACGTGTCGTATTGACACTATCTGGTATGTATGGATGAGTGGGTGTTTTTAACCTCACATGGTGTGATGGGATGGTCGGAGATGGTGTGTAGAGGATGGGGGTAGGATTTTGCATATCTGTACTGCTTATCTGTATCTAAAATGGACATAAGTCTGAATATGTATCTGACTTTATATGAGTTTACTGTATGTATTGCATGTCTATTTCTGTTGGATTACTCACTGAGTTTGTGAAAACTTACATCTGTTTGTCTGTTCTGTTCAAGTAATCTACAGACTTAGACAGGACGGTACGACGGAGGCTCAGCGGTGACCACTTGATCAAGAACTATTTCACTTAGTAAATTATGTTTTTATTAATAATTTTGGTTTCATTCGAACGTTGTAATTTTTGGGACTCTCCGGACTGTTGGTTTTTATGTTGGTTTTGGATGCGTTTTGACTATTTCATTGTGATGCATAACGAAAAACACGGTTTTACAAAAACAAAGATTTTTTTCTAAAAATAGGAACTGGATTTCTAAAATATAACGGTTTTAAGACTTCCACTGTAAATTATATTTTGGTAAAAAATGAATTAAATAACATTTTTGAAAATAGATATAAATGAATATGAATTATGAAACTTGAATGATTTGACGAAACAACTCTGTTTTCAAAACCCTACCTTGTGACATCTCCAAATCCGGCCATAACATCTCGACCGAGTTTGGGGTGTTACATTTAGTGGTATCAGAGCTAGGTTACAAAACTAGGGTTGTGAATTTTGGGTTCCAAAATTGTGTTTCAAAAAGAATATATTTTTAAATAATTTGGTTAATTTGAGAAAGTATGTGGTACACCGAGTGTCTAGCGCCGATCCTGTAAGTGTTTTTGAACTTAGATAGTATATTCTGAAAACACAGTAGATAGTACTTTCTGAAACTGTACTAAAATAGTTAGAAACTGAAACCTCTGAAAACATTTCTGAACTTCTGATAATCTTTACATAAAATATCTGCTAATAAATATTAGAACTGATACATAAAAAATCTCACTCATAGAACTCGAGGACGTGGTATTCGTGGCCGTGGGAGAGGTCGTAGGGGGCTCGAGCTAAGTCTTTTTTTCTGGGCAGTATTCCAAATTTAGACACAAGTGAGACACCGTTTCGCCTGCTACTGAGACTGGGTCTCAAAGTCGTTCGGCTGGAGATGACGCACTGTTCCAAGCCATGTTGAGGGTATTGGAGGGGGTCTCTGGACCCCATTCTAGATTTGGAGGCCGTGGATCGGTGACTGAACAACTCTGGTCTAATGGTGCTGAGTTGTTTAGGGAAGTCACTAGAGTCGCCCCTACTATAACCGAGTATTGGTTTGAGGCCACCGAGAGGATCATGAATGATATAGGTTGTACTCCCGAGCAGAAACTTAAGGGTGTAGTCTCTTTGTTTCGCGACGAGGTATATCAGTGGTGGTTATCGGTTGAGGAGGGTATTCAACCTGATCGTCTGAACTGGGATTTCTTCAAGACTACCTTTTTGGGGAAATATGTGGGTGTGAGCTACAATGATGCTCGTAGACGTGAGTTCATGAATCTCATGCAAGGTGATAGATCTGTAGCCGAGTATGAGGCTGAATTTCTGAGGTTGAGCCGCTACGCTCGAGGTATGGTGTTGTCTGAGTATGAGAAGTGTATCCGCTTTGAGAATGATCTAAGGGATAGTTTGAGAGTTCTGATTGCTCCATAGAGGAAGCGAAAGTTTGTAGTTATGGTAGATAAGGTGGAGATCGCCAAAGAGATGAAACGCGTAGAGTGCCAAAATAGAGACCGAGAGAGAGGACATAATAAGAAGGATTTGAAGCTTTCTAGTTTTGTTCAGAGGCCTAAGAAACTGGCCAGACCTAATGGGCCGGTTAGAGTGGGGGTTCCTATTGCCCCTACTGATATTCAGCCATTTGGGGATTATGGTAGGCACCATCCGGACGAGTGTTGGAGGAGGTTAAGGACTTGTTTGAGGTGTGGATCTTTAGAGCACCGTATTAGAGAGTGTCCACAGCGAGCTGATCAGATGCAAGCTTTAGGACTGAGTTCTGTACAGCCTCAGAGAGCAGTTCAGCATCCACCTAGGGGTCATGGATCGGCTAGGGGTGGCAATGGTATGGGCCGAGGATAGAGATCACCGGGCAGAGGTGCTAATCAGACTGAGGTGAGGCAGGCTGCATTGGTTTATGCCGTTTGATGCAGAGAGGATAGAGATGCTCTTGATGTTATCATGGGTACGTTCTTTATTTTGTATGTACCTTATACGGCTCTGATAGACATAGGTTCTATACACTCTTATGTAGCTAGTTATGTTTCTAAAAACCTAGGGATTTCTGTTGAGAGCAATTCTAGTGAGGTTACTGTACTGAGTCCGTTGGGGCAGTCTATTCAGGTTGATAGACTTTATAAAAATGTTCTGTTAGAAATATAGTGATGGAGCTTCCGTTTGGGGAGTTCGACTTAATTCTGGTATGGACTGGTTGGTTAAGCACCGAGTTAGCTTGGATTGCGCGACTAAGAGGGTTGTTCTGAAAACTAAGGATGGTAAGGAGGTGGTTATAGTCGGCGAGCGTCAAGATTTTTTGTCCAATGTAACATCCGCTCTTGTGGCTGAAAAACTGGTTCGAAAAGAGTGTGAGACATTTATGGCTTTTGTCAGTATCTCAATTTCTGAGGGCTCTTCTGCTGGAGATATCAGAACATTAAAGGATTTTTTAGATGTCTTTCCTGTGAAATTATCGGGTTTACCTCTGAATTGAGAAGTTAAATTTGGCATTGAGCTTCTACTGAGTACAGCTCCGATGTCTATCGCTCCCTACTGTATGGCACCGAAGGAGTTTACGGAGCTTAAGGCTCAACTTCAAGAGCTTCTGGAATAGTGGTTTTATTTGCCCTAGTGTGTCTCCATGGGGGCACCAGTTCTGTTTATGAAGAAGAAGGATGGGACAATGAGGATGTGTATTGATTATCGACAGTTGAATAAACTAACTGTAAAGAATAAGTATCCACTTCCAAGGATCGATGATTTGTTTGATCAATTTCGAAAGGCTTCAATGTTTTCGAAGATTGATCTTCATTTTGGGTATCATCAGCTTAGAGTTAAGGAAATTGATGTTCAAAAGACTACATTTAGGACTCGTTATAGACAATACGAGTTCCTAGTTATGCTTTTGGTCTAACGAATGCTCCAGTTGCATTCATGGATCTGATGAACCGAGTCTTTCAGCCATATCTAGATCAGTTTGTTGTGGTCTTCATTGACGATATCTTGGTTTACTCTAAGACCGAGGATGAACATGATGAGCATCTTAGAGTAGTATTTCAGATACTTTGAGAGAAACAACTTTACGCTAAGTTGAGCAAGTGTGAGTTCTCGTTGCTAGAGGTGACTTTTCTGGAGTACGTGGTTTCTGCTGAGGGGATCCAAGTTGGTCCTAGAAAGATTGAGGCGGAGTTAGATTGGAAACAACCCAAGAACATATCTAAAATTCGTTGTTTTTTATGTCTTGCGAGTTATTATCGGCGGTTTGTCGAGGGGTTCTCTCTGATTGCAGCTATTTTGACTAAGCTTCTATGTAAGGGGGTTTCTTTTTTCTGAACTGATGCGTAGCAATCGAGCTTTGAGAAACTCAAATCTATTCTGACTTAAGCTCCTCTTCTGATACAACCTGAATCTGGTAAAGAGTTTGTGGTGTACAATGATGCATCTCGTGTTGGTTTGGGTTGTGTACTAATGCAAGATGGTAAGGTTGTGGCTTATGTGTCTCATCAGCGTAAGACACACGAAGGAAATTATCCGACGCATAATCTCGAGTTGGCTGTTGTGGTTTTTGCATTGAAGATCTGGATGCATTATCTATACGATGAGAGGTGTATCATATACATTGATCACAAGAGCCTCAAATATCTCTTTACTCAGAAAGAGTTGAATCTTAGACAGTATCGATGGATAGAGCTGCTCAAAGATTATGATTGTACGATAGAGTATCATCCTGGTAAGGCCAATGTGGTGGCCGATGCTCTTAGTCATAGAGCAATGACTGATTTGAGAGCGATGTTTGCTCGTCTTAGTCTGGTCAATGATGGGGGTTTGTTAGCCGAATTGCAAGTTAAATTAACTTGGATTGATCAAAATCAAGATAAGCAATTAGGGATGAGTCTCTGGGTTTACAGTTTCGTCAGGTTGAGAGTGGCAGTACTTTGGATTTTGGACTGAATAATGATAGAGTTCTGTGTTTTTGAGGTCAGATCTGTGTGCTGAATGATTTTGATTTGAGACGTTTAATTCTAAGGGAAGCACATTGTAGCTCTTATGCTATGCATCCCGGGGGTAATAAGATGTATCGCAATATTTGTGAGCTGTATTGGTGGTTGGGTTTGAAACGTGAGGTTACGGATTTTGTTGCTTGTTGCCTGACGTGCCAGTAAGTTAAGGCTAAGCAACATCTACCTTCGGGTTTGTTACAACCCGTTAAGATTTCTTTATGAAAGTGGGAACGAGTAACGATAAACTTTGTTAGTGAGTTGCCCTTGGCACCCACTAAGAAGGATTCTGTTTGGGTTATCGTGGATCGATTGACCAAGTCCACTCATTTTATTTCGGATCAGACGGACTACTCTTTACAGAAGCTAGCGAAGCTCTATATCTCTGAGATTGTAAGACTACATGGGAATCCTATTTTGATAATTTTTTATAGTGATCCTCACTTTACTTCTCAGTTTTGGAAGAAATTACACAAGGCTCTGGGTTTGAGATTGAACTTCAATACTATGTTCCATCCTCAGACCGATGGTCAATCTGAGAGGGTGATTCAGATATTGGAGGATATGCTTTGGAGTTGTGTGATTAATTTCTGAGGTAGTTGGGAGGATCATCTGCTGCTAGCTGAGTTCCCCTACAATAACAGTTTCTAGACTAGCATTTAGATGGCACTTTACGAGGCTTTGTATGGTCGAAAGTGTCGTACTCCGCTATGTTGGACTTAGTTGGGTGAGCGTCAGGTTTTGGGTCTAGAGTTGGTTTCTAAGACCGAAGATAAGATTAGACTGATTCGGGATCGTCTAAAGGTGGCTTCTGATAGACAGAAGTCCTATATGGATTTGAAGAGAAGAGATATTGAGTACTCTGTGGGTGACTTCGTGTTTTTTAAGGTTTCTCATAAAAGAAAGTTCTGAGGTTCGATCGTATGGGGAAGTTGAACTCTAGGTTTATTGAGTCGTATCGAATTTTAAAGCGTGTGCGATCGGTCGCTTATTAGTTGAAGTTACCTCTAGAGTTAGATCGTATCCACAATGTGTTCCACGTCTCAATGTTGAGGCAGTATTGGTCTGATCCATCTTACGTTGTCTCTGTTGAGGAGATCGAGGTTAGACCAGACTTGACTTTTGAGGAGTAGCCACTTCAGATATTGGATCGTGATGTTAAGGTTCTGAGGAAAAAGTCCATTCCTTTAGTAAAGGTTATGTGGCAGAATCATGGCACTAAGAAAGTCACGTGGAAACCTGAGGACTCGATAAGTCAGCAGTATCTTCATTTGTTCTGATCAGGTAAATTTCAAGATCAAAATTTCTTTTGGAATGGTAGAGTTGTAACGCCCTTAATATTTTATTTCTGATTCTGTATATATTTGACAGAATTGTGTATTTGCTTCAGTGGTTAAGTGTTCTGGGTGTGTGTGTGAAGTATTGGGTTCAAGTTTCATGTTTGCAAATTTTGTTATTTTTTATCCAAGCCTTACCCATGTGGAGTGGGCTTACAAAAAATTTTCTGTTAATTCATATCAGAATGAGTCTGCTGGTTCGAATGGTAAGGGAGTTGTTGAGTTAGGGGTCCAGTGTTCGAATCCTTGTACGAGCATGGATGATATTTTTTCTCTATTGATTGATAGAGTTTCATTGGAGTTGGGATTCTGAGGAAGTGGTTTGTTAGTGTGATAGTGGGGAGAAATTTAAGGAATTTGGGTAGTTTCATATTATTTTTTTATATTCTCTCTCTAGAAAACTCCCAAAAATTTTTACGTTCATTTTCTGTGTTTTGGAAAAATTCTTTTTGGTTTCCTTACTTTTGAAATTCCATCGCAATTCTGTCGTTCAATTCCGGTTTTCAGTTCTTCGGTGCCTTTGCGCGGTTTGGTAAGTGTAAGGGGTGTTTTCAAATGGGTTCGGGAAAAATTGTTTTAACTGTTCAAAACAATGCTATTATTTTCTTTCCATTGTTGATTTCGAGTTTTGGCAGCAAGGAATCAGGAAGAATGGGGTTCACCTCTAGCAAAATCACAATCGAAATCGTTTGGGGTGTTGGGGTAAGTGATGCTCGTTTGAATGAAACCGTTGTCAGTTTCGTAGTTCGGTTTAATCGTGAATTAAGACTGATTTTGAGCGTTGATATGTCAATTTTTAGGTTCTAGAGGGCTTGTATTTGCAATAGCATCAAAATCGTACCAAGTGTTTTCCCAAATCGCGAAAAACAAAGTTTCAGCGAAAGCCAAAAATGCTTACTGTCGACGACACACGAGTGTCTGACCGGCTATGTGGGTGACCGTATGTGAGACACGATCGTGGGTTTGACGAATGCATGGCTGTACGTAAGACACGACCGTGTGACGATGTTGGTGGGGCCGTGTGGGCGACACGAGCTAGGCCAAGTTGGGCATGTGGGCCCACACGGGCATGTAGGCTCATATTTTTGAAATTTTCCCTAGGGCCGCACGGGTCATTCCGATCGACTATGGGCCTACCGTAGAGTCGGTAAGGGCTAACCAGACCCTAAAACTATGTGATCTGATAGTCTGAAATTCTACTCTGAGTATGACACTGTTATGCATGGCTGATTATTCTGTTAAGTATATATATAGGACATCTGTATATGAGCATGGTATGCATGATATTACTGAATCTGTAATTTCTGTATCTGTGATTGGGGTGGGTTTTGTATATGTGGAGGAAGTAATCTGTACGGTGACACTTCGCCTTTATTCTGGCAGCTTGGCTGCACATTATCTGTAACATGTCGCACCAACATTATATGGTGTGTAGGGATGGGTGGGTGTTTTTAACCCCACATGGTGTGATGGGATGGTCGGAGATGGTATGTAGAGGATGGGGGTAGGATTTTGCATATCTGTACTGCTTATCTGATTCTGTTATCTATATCTAAAGTGGACATAAGTCTGAATCTGTATATGACTGTATATGAGTTTACTGTATGTATTGCTTGTCTATTTCTGTTGGGTTATACATTGAGTTTACGAAAACTCACATATGTTTGTCTGTTCTGTTCAGGTAATCCACAGACTTAGACGGGTCGGTGTGACGGAGGCTCAATGGTGACCACTTGATCGAGAACTATTTCACTTAGTAAATTATGTTTTTATTTATAATTCTGGTTTCCTTCGAAAGTTGTAATTTTTGGGACTCTTCGGACTGTTGGTTTTTATGTTGGTTTTGGATGCGTTTTAACTCTTTCATTGCGATGCATAATAGAAAACTCGATTTTAAAAAAATAAAGGTTTTTCTGAAAACACGAACCGAATTTATAAAATATAACGGTTTTAAGACTTTCGCTGTAAATTATGTTTTTGTAAACAAATAAATTAAATAACATTTTTAAAAATAGATATAAACGAATATGAATTATGAAACTTGAATGATTTGACGAAAAGACTCTATTTTCAAAACCCTTTATTGTGACATCTCCAGATTCGGCCATAACGTCTAGGCCGGGTTTGGGGTGTTACATTTTTTATATAAGTTGATTGACGAAGATGAATTCCATTTTTTAAATGCTCTATCTGTAAGCCAAGACAAGACTTTGTTTTTATAAGATCTTTCATCTCAAATTCTTTTATTAAACAATTTATTATATTTTGGAGCTCTTCAGGAGTTCCAATAATATTTAAATCTTCAACATAAACAACAATTATCACCAAATCTGATCCAAACCTTTTTATAAAGACACATAGAGAAATTGGATTATTTTTGTAACCTTCTTTTAACAAGTATTCACTAAGACAATTATACTGCATACGTCTAGGTTGTTTTAATCCATATAAACTTTTCTTTAATCTGATCGAGCGATTTTTTCGAGAAACTCTATATCCTTCTGGGATTTTAAATCCTTCAGGGATTTTCATATAAATTTCACTATCAAGTGTACCATAAAATATACTGTAACAACATCCATTAGATGCATGTCAAGTTTTTCACATACTTCCAGACTAATAAGATATCTAAACGTGATTGCATCAACCATAGGAGGATATGTTCATAATCAATACCGGGCCTTTGCAAAAATTCTTGTGCTACAAGTCATGCTTTATATCTTACGACTTTATTTTTTTTCATTTCGTTTTTACACAAATACCCATTTATATCCTATTGGCTTTACACATTTAGGTGTTTGAAAACTGGATTCAATTCTACTTGAATTGAACCTTTCCATTTTGACAAATCTTTTCTATTTCTACATTCCTCAATAAATTTAGGCTTAGGATCATCATTTTCTTTTTCCACTTCAATAGAAACATTATATGCAAAATTGTTGTTGACAACTATAATTTTTCGGTTCCATCTTTTCCCCAAAGTAACATAACTTAGCGAGATCTCTTCATTATCATCATTTTCAAGTACCTAAATCCCTTCTGGGGTTTTCTGATTATGGTTAGTTATATCTTTGGCATCTTCTTGGGAACTTGTCTCCATAATATAATCACCTTGAGTATTTGCTCCTTTCCTTTTACGAGGATTTTTATCTTTGGAATCAACTGGTCTTTCATGTTTCAGGTATGGATTAGTTTTTTTTGCACTAACAGTTTGCCCTATTGGGATATCAATTCATATTGGAGCATTCTCAATTGGTATGTGAGATTTTGTAACTCTCTTTAGGTTAGTAAATGAATCTAGCATTTGATTGGCGATGTTTTATGATTAGTAAATGAATCTAGTAGTTGATTGGCGATGTTTTGTAAATGTATGATTAGTAAATGAATCTAGCAGTTGATTGGCGATGTTTTGTAAATGTATGATCCTTTGAACTTCTTGTTCACATCGACTTGTACGATGATCTAATTGAGATAATGCTGATCCATTTGATGTAATTTCTTTTACCAGCTGTATTTTCCCTCCCCCTAATGTTGGAAATATTGTTTCATTAAAGTGACAATCAACAAATCGTGCAGTAAATAAATCTTCAATTAATGATTCAACATACTTAATTATAGAAGGAGATTTATAACCAACATATATTCCCAACCTCTTTTAAGGACGTATCTTTATTCGTTGTGGTGGAGCAATTGAAACATCCAAAAATTCTAAGATGGGAAATATTTGGCTCCTAACCCCAAGCCAATTGTAATAGGGAGTATTTATTATAACTTGTTGGCTTGATGTGCATAAGTGTTGCTGCATGTAAAATAACATACCCCCAACCTGTAATAGGGAGTTTTGTTCTCATAAGCAATGACCTAGCTATTAGTTGGAGGCGTTTGATAAATGATTTAGCTAAACCATTTTGTGTGTGAACATGAGCTACAGGATGTTCAACTTTTATCCCAATTGACATGCAAAAATCATTGAAAGCTTGAGATGTAAAATCACCAGCATTATCAAAACAGATAGTTTTTATTGCATAATCTAGAAATTGTGCTCTTAATAAAATTATTTGAGAAAGTAGTCTCGCAAACGCCAGGTTCCGAGTCGATAATAAACGTACATGTGACCATCTATTAGATGCATTTATCAATACCATAAAATATCTAAAGGGTCCACTTGGTGGATGAATAGGCCCACATATATCACCTTGAGTACATTCCAAAAATGCGGGAGATTTAATCCCAACTTTAGCTGGTGATGGTCTAATAATCAGTTTACCTTAAGAACAACCATCATAAGAGAAATATTTGAATTCAAGAATCTTCTAGTTCTTTAATGGGAGCCCAATTGAATTCTCAATTATTTTTGGCATCATAATAGATTCGGGATGACCTAACCGATAATGTCAAATAGTAAATATATGTTGTTCTACAAACTTCTAGTTTGTAGTAACATGCACATCAATTGCACTAATATGTGTATAATATAAACATGATGAAAAAACAGGTAGTCTTTCGAAAACATATTTCATTCCACATTCAACATTTGTAATATATAGATATTCAATATTTTTCTCATTTATAGTCTCAATATGATATCCATTAATACAAATACCTTTAAAACTCAATAAATTCATTTGAGACTTAGTGGAAAATAAAGCATTATCAATGACAAATTTTGTATCTTTAGGTAATAATTTAATAGCTCTTCCGAAGTCTTTAATAAGTTTTGAACTACCCGATATTGCATTAATATGAGCATCACTTATTGTTAAATGAGAAAAAAAATATTTTTTATCTTTGAGTATTGTATATGTACCACTATCAGCAAGACACATGTCTCCATTAATTTTGAATCCAACAAAATTTTGTTGATCATTCATATTCTTAAGTCGATTAAATTCGATTCCTCCCGAGAACATTAAGCATATCGTTGCACAAGTTTGGGATAGTCAAGCAACCAATTTGAATGCTAGTTTAGAAAATTAATGAAAGTAATTCAACGGGGGATTAGAAAGGGATAGAAAGAAATTGAGGTATGGGTTTCAAAAAAAATTTTGAGAAGGGTTATCAAATGAAAAATAAAAACGAGGTGGGTTTAGAAAAAAATTTGAGAATTGTGCTGATAATGTGTTATACAATAAAGAGAGATAGAGAAAATAAAGAACAAAAATATATATATGGGAAGCAATAGAGAATGTGTTTTATTGATCAATGGGATGATTACAATGTTTCTTCAAAGTCTGTATTTATAGGCATAAGAAGTATAAATGAAGTAGAGATCTAATTCTAATAACTATTAGAATTTAAAGTACATCAAAACTTATCTTGATCTTGATGGACATCCATTTAATAAGATCTTCATAACAAAAATTAATAGTTTGAGGATGAAATGTGTTTATAAAGAATTTTTGTTTAGTCGACTGAGTCTTAACTCAATTGATATTGACATTGTTGTCTATGCTGGAGGATGTGGATTCGAGCGTGCTAAAACACATTTATCTTCCTATTGAAACGTTGAGAAAGGAAAAAATTAATCCTTAATAATGAGGATTAATTTTCGCAATCGTGTCTAAAACTTTTCAGAAATATGGTTTTAAAGAACGTAGATTGGAGACGAACTAAATCATCTCTAAATCTATTAGAAACAATTTTCAAGTTTTTAGAGACTATTTTTTTGTCCCTCAAAGCCTTCAAATTTTGTAATGCATATTAGTATGATTTTCAATCATTTAAATAATTTATTATAACCATTTAGAGAATTTTTTGTCTAATTATGTTTATTTTATTTTTAATTGTGTACCTACAAGAGTTATTTCGCACGTTAATTGTTAATTAAGTTAAGATTCATGTGTGACCAATTAGAGAAAAAATATTAGCCGTCATAACGTTGCCTACATAAGAGTACGGGGCCTTAGTAAGCAAAGCTAGACATAGAGGGACTAAATTACGTAGAGTCACCACTAACCAATTATGGCTAGGTTGGTTAGCCACTTATGGTTTAAAAATCTAGAATTAATGCTACGGAAAAATCTTAAAAATCTAGACTCAATCTCATCATCAAATTCCAGGTTCGAGAGTATGGTTACGTGTGGGGAAGGTTATAGCACCCCTACAACACCTATCCGGGGATAGTCCTACGGGGTCTTAAGAGCTAGATTTTTTTATTTAAGCATATTAATGTATTAATCTAAGATAAAATCTTATGAAAATCTTAGATAAAATCTTATGAAAATCTTAAATAAAAACTCTAAAGGAAACGCCTCCAGTTTGCTTGTAGTTCGATTAATATGTGTTCACCAAACTTATCTAATTTGAAACTTATCTAAAGGCGAAGGACCGACGGTCCAGTGACGTCCCCTTCATTGGAACCCAAAATTCAATCCCTAATGAGATGCCTATGGCCAAAAAAATGATAGAAGAAAAAAAAGAAAGAAAAAAAAAATAAAGATCTCAAATAGACAAAAATCGGGTGGGCTTCGAACGACCCAAGGGAGAACAAAATTTAAACGGGCCCCCAAATGAATTTGGACAAAAACGGGTGTCTACAATATGAAAAACAAAATTATCCAAATAATTATTTTATAGTACTTTTAAATAAGATAATAAAAATAAAATAATTTTGATGCTGCCTTTAGCGCGAATTCCATGTTATCCTATGCGGGAATGGTAATCAAGGATAATTTGGGTAGGGTTTTCGGATCACAATTGGTGCTCACCTCGCATGTACCTATGACTTTTGCAGCGGAGGCTTTGGCATGCTTTCACGTTGTTCGTTTGGTTTTGGATATCGGTCTGCAGGAGGTGACTATTGAGGGTGATTCGCTCACTATGATTCGAAAGGTCTGTTCCCCTCTGCAAGATGCATCGACCATAGGGGCATACATCTGAGATGTGAAAGTGATGGCTCGTTTGTTTCACTGTTGTCTATTTGTTCATGCCTCTCGGTACGGTAACACTGTGGCTCATTTGTTGGCTAAAAGTTGGTTGTGATGTGGGGGTTATTCTTATCTGAGTGGTGGCATGCCCGGTACGCTTTTTTAGAAGTGGAGACGGATTGTGGGGTTATCAGGACAAACGTGCCTAACGGCTAGAGGATTTCGTGCAGATCTAGTTCTTCAGGGTGGGTTTTTGGTTGGGGGAGCTCCGGGGTTTCGCTGCCTCGATTATGGGTAAGGGAAATGTTAGCTCGGCCTCCGGGGAATCTACAGATCTGAGTTGCATGGTGGGTTTGTGCGTTTGGTGACTTTTGGAGTTTCTCAATTCCTGCTCTCCGTTCTTGTTGTCTGTCGAGCTTGGGGCCATTTCACCTGACTTTGGTTGCTGAATATTAAAGCATTTTTTGGAAGTTAGCTCCTCTTAGGGTTTGGAGATGTATTTCTTGTTTGGTTTGGGAGCTGATCAAACTGGGCTTTCTTCTTTTTTGTTTCTTTGCTTTGGGTTTTTTCCTTGTTTTGGGTTTCTTTTGGTTGGTTTGTTTTATATGTTGTTCAGACTTTTTCCTTGTCCTGTTTGCTTTTTTTAATATATGGCCTTGTTTCCTTAAAAAAAATTGCAATTGACAAATAAAATAAAAGTAAAACATTAAAAATAATCATTTAAGATTTATATTTATTTTTTAATTTTTTTATTTTAAATGATATATTTAAACAAATTAATCTATACCTTCATTTGTAGGATGGTCATGTTTTAATTTTTTTTTGTCTTATTTTCATTGCATTTCAATTTGTCTCATATTTTTCATTATTTATTATAATTACTAGAATGCAATCTTAAACTTGTTTATATAAGATATAAATGCTTAAATAATAATTATTAAATATAATTAATATTTTTATAATTAATTCTTTAGTCCCGAGCAGGGGCAAAATAAAAAATTTTGTTTAGGGGGCCGAGATTATAAAATTTTGGGAGCAAAGCTAAAAGTTTTGTATTAAAAATGTTTAAATTAAATTATTAATTTTTCAAAAGGGCTAAAATTATAATTTTTCATTTAACCAAAGGACTAAGTTGAATCTTTTAATTTAAAGGAAAGGGCTATAAAATAAATTTTCCATTAAACCGAGAGCCAAAGCCCTACCTTCCCTTTGGCTAAGCCCTAGGTGTAGCCAAGTTATAACATCTTTGTTATGTTTGATAGGAGTTTTATTTTTCACATATTTAGTCATAAATTAAATATAATTATTCATAGTTGATAATTTTTAATCACTCGCATAACTTATTTGTAGCAAAGAGAAAGAATAACTTTTTACTTACTTAAAAAAAATATTTTTTTACCATAATTATGACTCATCCTTCTAATTTCTAAATTCAAATTTAAATATGAGATACTTACATTTATGACCAACTATTTTAATACATATATATTAAATATTATTTTCCGTGTTATTACATTATTACATTCTGAATTAGTGGATGGATGAGGTAATGCTATTTCCTTTAACATCTGCTTATTCCCGCACATAATTTTTTGCAAAGTGGGTTGTGAGTATAATTTGAATGACTAGTGGATATGTAAGATCCAATAACGTGGGAAGTACTAGTGTTATAAAATTTCCCTTTAGACTTTTTCACCAAAAAAATATTTCCTTTAGACTTTGATATCATATTCTAAAATTTCTCAATAATTAAAATTCGTAACGTATCTTTTAGTTCATTTGACTTTGTTAATTTCAATGCAGACAACTTGTCGACATGACAAATTAAGACTCTCTAAATCAATTAAAATTTATTCATAAGCTTTTGACAAAATTTTTTATCACGTTCTATTACTATTTATTTAATCTCCATGAATATTCTTTCTGCTTACACCTATATTATTTATAATATTGTTTATGATCCCATTAATGTCACAAGTAGAAGATATTATAAAATAAATAATATAATTTAAGATTAAATATAAAATTAGTATTTGAATTTATTCACTTCTTCCATATTGATTTTTATAAATTTTTTTGTCCTAAATTAGTACTCAAACTTTTTTCTCCACTATATTGTTACCTGAGCCTAATACTGTTAGTTTTTTGCTGACGTGGCATTGCTGGCCAATTGCGTCCTGTCATATGGCGTCCTATTGTATTTCTTTTTCTTTTTCTTTTTCCCTTCTTTTCTTCCATTTTTCTTCTTCTTTTTCTTTTACGTATCTTTGTCTTCATCTTTCTTCTTCACTCTTCTTCATCTTTCTTGGTTTTTTTTCTGCATAAAATCTCCATTTTCAATTTTTTTTCTACTTCTTTCCCAAGAACCAAATAAACTTTTTTATTATTTATTTATTAAGGGATGAAAAGTTGAATCGGAAACTTTAAATTTATGTTTATTTGGTTGTTATTTTCTATTTTTATTGTTCATATTTTATTTTGTAACAAAACAATGCGTTTAATACTGGGGTTTAATAGGGCAATAATTTGGAAGGTAGACTGCAATAGTTCAAGGACAAGTTGCGGGGAGAATTCAGTTCTGAAGTTCAGTCCTTATTCGAACAATATTTAGGGAGATTATCGCTCTCCTTCGGGACTGGTTCGTCTGTAGACAAGGGGAAGGGCGTTTTAGAGGGACCTCCACCAGGGTTCCTTGTCAAGGACTCGATCTCAATGGGATTAATAGCTTTTCTAGGACCTACGAGAGTAGAAACCATTGCTCCCCCTACAAGTTGGAATTCTCACGTTTTAACAATATCGACTTTAGGGGTTGGTGGACCAAACTTGAACTGTATTTTGAGGCTGATTGGATTCCATTGAACGTTAGGGTGAGGACAATGATCCTTCATTTGGATGGTAAGGCCCTTGATTGAAACTATTTTTTTTCTAAAAAAACAAAGTGGCTTTTACATGCTTAGTTTGAAAAATTATGCATAAAACTTGGGAGATAGATTTGAATTTAGTACTTTACAAGACCCAATGTCAAATTGATCAGTACCACGATACATTTGTTAGATTGCTAAACTAACTGCATGTATCAGAGCCCTATGCTCTAAGTATCTTCACAAGCATTTTGAAGGTAGAAATCAACCAATACCTTCAACTTTTTAAACCCAAATGCTTGGTAGAGGGCTTTGTCCTGGCCAGACAAGTCGAGCATATTCTAACAATGCTTCTAGAAAAGGGCTCTTGTCAAGGTGGTCTCCATATTCCAGAGCTTTACCTTTACCAGCAGCGAGTACAGGTTCTACCAAGGGAAACATCACAAACAATACGGGAAATCATAATAGTAGCTTTGGGGTTTAAAAGTCAATCAGAGGGGAAATAACAGACCCTTATCTTTATTAGAAATTAAGGAGCGAAAAAGGACGAGTCTATACTTTTGGTGTGGCGCCAGGTATAGTGTAGGTCACTAATGTGTTAAATCTTAGCTTTATCAGCTTCTCTTGGATCCAGACATTTAAGAAGTCCCAAAGGAATAGGCAAAGATCGAGGCGTCTAAGGAAGTTTCACTTGAAAAAGAAAAGCTATCAGAACCTGATTTTTTTTACATGCAATACTGGGCTCGCAGGGAATACAAATGATGAAAGTGGCTGTTGAGATTGGGGGAACCAATGTCATCCTACTTGTTGGTTTAGAAAGCATTCACAATTTCATAAGTGCTAAGCTTGTCAAGCTTTTGAATCTGCCAGTCATCTCTACGACTAAGCTGAAGGTAACTATAGCTAATGGAAGCGTCTTGTCAATTAATGGTCTCTATAGAAAAGCGATGGATGTGGTGTTGGGAGTACAGTGGCTTCAATCTTTAGGTCACATCACTTCGAAATTTAGCTTTTTGACTATGAAGTTCACCTACAAAGGTTTGAGCTGTATGCTTGAAGAAATACAACCAGGTCATCTTCAATTGTTGAAGGAAAAACAGTTTACTAAATGTTTATTTATGTTTGGAAAAAGTATACTTGGGATGGCCATTTTTTAATACAGAATGGCAAGTTAGTAGTTGGCAATGATAGAGAACTTCAAAAAGCCTTGTTTTCATACTTTCATAAGAGCCCAGTAGGTGGCCATTCTGACATCCACCCCACCAGAAAAAAGTTTACCAACTTGGTTTATTGGAAGGGAATGCATGTGACCATCAAATAATGGGTAAAAAAATGCCTCATTTGCAAGTGGTGTAAGTACCACACCTCAGCCCACCCAGGGTTACTTTAATCGTCCCTATTCCTACACGTGCATGGTTTCCCATTAGCATAGATTTTGCCAATGGCCTCCTTCTTTCCAAGGGAAATAATTCGATCCTCGTGGTTGCGGATTGACTTACTAAATATGTGCACTTCTTGACCCTTACTCATCCTTTTACAACCTTAGTGGCGGCTCAAGCATACCTTAACCGTATTTATAAACTACATGGGTTGCCCGAGAAAATTGTCTCTGATCGAGACCGAATCTTTATCAGTCATTTTTGGCAGGAAATGTTTACAAAGCTGAGAGCTAAACTACATTTATCTATTTCCTTATTGGATCTAGTGCCTTAAGTGTAGTATTTTCGTCAATATACACTTGTAATTTTTTTTGAATAGATTGGTTAATAAAACAAATTCATTGATTAAATTAATATACTTTGTATTATTTTCCTCACATGATTTTTGCACGCAAAAGAAAAATAGAAGTAAATGTTGCTTACTGGTTGTCTAAATGTTTAATTAATACTAAGCGGTATTACGTGGTCGGATCGTAGTACATAAATACAGCTTGTATTAGTAGACGAACCTAAACATGTCCTTAGTCTAATCGAAAATGAGCAAACCATTTGAGAGACTAATATGTTATCTATCAAGTCCAATTGGGGAGATGTAGAGTCTTGGACATCGGAGCGGATAACTCACAGAAGATAAAGACATAGATGTGGCTGACTGGACTGACACTACATCGAACAGGGCCCAAGCAGAATAGATTCTAAACCTATTTATGGATTTATTCACTTGTGATGTTCATAGTGTGGCATACATAAATCTTGAATGGATGACGGACTATGTATGTGTGACTTGTACACTTTAATGTAAGTAAAAGCCTGAGTCCAAATATATAAGGAATCGAAAGCTTGTGTGTTGGGTGTACGACTTCTGTAGTATGTAGTGTAATTCACAACAGTGAAATTCATAGCCCAAAACATGGGTAAATGATATCCTCTCACTGACATAACATGGTTGATGAAAAGTAAACGTGGCCACGGGTCGTCCGTCTTTGTGATGGATGACTTTATCACTATTTGATAGTGGTTGATTTTTCATTAAGGAAGATGTAACGGTTACCATGAAATGAAATAGTATCATATTAAGAGAGCAGATATTATCCCAAAGAGAGTAATGATATCCTATAAGGATAACACACTTATGACAAGGTCATTGGATGAGCACTGAGTAGTTGTTTTAGTAATGGTATGTAGTTGGGGAGAGCTCAGTTATGATACTATAGTGGAATGACTTCGTCACTAAATGAGTGTATAATTAATAGGCGAAAATCTGAATCTTAATTATAAATCATTTGAGCCTCAACTACATATTTACAATCGGTCCCTCCGTTAGCTCGTTGAAACTACAAATGAATTGCGTGTTTGAATAGAAATGAACGAATGAATAGAAAAAGAGAAATGAGAAACATTTAGGAATGGTTATGGTATTCTCTAAAATAGAGAAATGGAATCATTTTCTAGGCTTCCAAAAATGGAAATGGAAATGAAAATGGAAACTTGCGATCCTATATAGGATTACTTAAAAAATGATGGAATAATGAGTTTATATTTTTGGACTATTTTGAAGCCTGAAAATAAAAATAAAAATTCGGTTGTAGTGAACATGTTGAGTTGTAACATTGAACAAATTTTCTCAAAATTTTATCAGGGTAAAATCATCAAAATTTTATCAAGGGTAAAATTGAGATGAGAAAATTATTTAATATGTAAATATGAAAGTTTATTTTGAGAAATAGAAAAAAATGAACCGGGTTGGATCATATTACAAAGTAATAGGTCAAAAAGGCCTAGGAAGCACTCGTAATTAGACCCGATGTGAGAGAGGCCCAAAAGCCCTTATGTAAAGAGGTGGGACAGCAAAACCCTAGTATCATTAACTAGGGTTGCCACCCCCTATATACTAGATAAACTAAGATATTGTTTTCTAGTGGAAATAAACTTTTACAACTCTACAAGGGTTCTACTTTCTCTTCTTATAAATAGATGGCACCGATAGAGCTCTTTAGGCAACTTTTGAGAGATTGTTATTCTGCCAAAAAATAGAGAGAATTTATTCTCATCTTATAAACATATTGTTCAGAATAACAATTTTAACGATTTTTATTAAAGAAGAGAGAATTTTCATTTTCACCCTAGGAGGAAAACTTTTTCTATTTTTGTGTTTTGATTTAATTGGTTCGAGCCCACACTTGAAGCAGTTCGTGACACGAGAATAGTGAAAAAGATTGTTTGGTTGAAATTCAGAAAACCTCAAGGATTCACTTACCCAAAAATACAGGTACAAATTTGGTTCAGGTTTATTGCTATAAATATCACAAACCGGGTCAATTTTCAAAATTTTAATTTTTTGCTGTACAAGAAGACCGTTTTCAAACCATGTTTTTTCAACACACCTATTATCTAAAAACAAAAGGCCAAACAAAGGTTTTAAATAGATATTGGGAGAGAGATTTGCATTGCATGATAGGAGAACGCCTTGTAGATTGGGTTGTTTGGTTGCTTCTAGCAGAATGGTGCTATAATTCCACTTTCCATATTGCCATTCAAACAACGCCGTATGATGCACTTTATGGTCAATCCCCTACCTCAACATCTTTCCTATCTAACGGGTTATTCAATGGTGGAGTGCATCAATCGTAGTTTAGGACACTGAGAGGTTGATCGAAACCTCATTTGTTATCATCTCAAAAGGGCCCAGGACCGCATAAAGCATAATGTGATAAGCATCGAAGTAAGCGTGTGTTTAAGGAAGGATATTAGGTTTACCTCAAACTACAACCCTACTATCAACATTCACTATAGAAGTTTCCCAATCAAAAACTTTCCCCTCATTATTTTGGCCCATTTCAAGTGATAGTTAAGGTGGGCACAGTTGCTTACACTCTACAGTTACCACCAGATTCGAGGATTCACCCCACCTGTTGCTTCTCTTAACTCAAGTGACACTTTGGACAACAACTCATTCAACCCACATTACCACTGATAGACCCTACAAGAAAGTTGTTTTAACAACCAATAAATATCCTAGATTGTCACATGGTGAAGAGGCACAACCAAGAAGTGATAGAGGTATTCGTAGAATGGGCCAATAGTTTTTCCAGAGGATGTCACCTGGGAGTCGTGGTCGGAGTTGCACAATCAATACCCTAACTTTGATACTTGAGGGCAAAGATTTTCTTCGACAGATGAGTGGTTGTTAAGGGATGAAAAGTTGAATCAGAAACTTTAATTTATGTTTATTTGATTTTTATTTTGTATTTTTATTGTTGATATTTTATTTTGTAACAAAACAATGTGTTTAGTATCGGGGTTTAATGAAACAGTGTTTTTCAAAGGGAGGGTGGACAAAAATGACATTTTTTTGTCTTGTGAGGGTACAACTGACGTAACAAATCTTTGGTACCACATTTTCTCTCTCTTCCTCAATTATAACGACATGGAATGAGTAGGAATTACATGCAGAAACAAAATTGTGAATTGAATCCTACTGTCATCTCTTCTTTTTCTTCTTTTTTCTCTCATTCCTATTTTTCGAATCTTCTAATTTTTCTTTTCGTAAATAATATATTATAGATTGATAACATGTTAAATTTGTATGATTTTTTGTGTTTAAATCAGTTAATTCTTGAATTGATCCCTGCTAATTAGTGATTTTATGTTTTAATCCTGTCAGGAATGCAATTGGGATGCTATGAGTTAAAAACGAGCAGAAAATGACCAATTTATAGCACAGTCAATAAAGTGGGGCCGAATCAAAAACTTGAAAATAGTCAAGGACTCATCAAATTTCTTTTGACTTTGTAAAATCTAAAGTTAGAAGAAAATCTGATTTTAATTATGTAGTGGGTAGTTTGGCCAAATTTAATAAGTCATATGTATATAAATAGGGTCTTTATGGTAGCTTGGAGGACACACTTGATTTCACTTGGAATTAAATAAGAATTATTATTTTCTTTCCAATTTTATGCGTCAGTAGCATACTGCTACTCCATTTTCCTTTCCTTGTTTCTTGCAAAAATTGTTTGATTGCTTTCCAAGTCACTTCCCTTCCTAACTTTCACCATTTTCATTCAAATCCATTTTATAGCCAACCAGAGCATAATTAAATTCATGCTTCACTAAATACTAACTTAGCTTTAGGCTGGTATTCTTTTCGGTCAAGAGTTGTGAGATATGTATCCGTACTAAAATCCTTCCAATCGTTATTCACTATTTTTCCTAAGTATCTGGATTGACAAATTTATCCCTTAAAGTTAACTCGATTTCAAATCAAAAAGTACGTTGAGCTAGAGTTGTGTTTGCGGATAGTTGGGGAAACGAGTCAGTCGTGTTGTATTCAGGTCTCCGAAAACAAATCAAGGGAGAAGTGATCGGGTTCAAACATCCTGCGCAGTTGAGGCCGTTAATCCGAGTTGGGTTCTTTAGAATGCAAGGCTGTCGAAATCTTGAATCAGGAACGTGTGTATCTTCGTTAGATAATTGGTAAGGTTTGGTTTAGAGGTTGTACTCGGACCAACTACGAGAGGAAGAATTGACGGTTAGGACGTTCTTAACTACTATAACCAGCTTATTTTTTGGAGGAGAAAATTAATTTTCAAGGATCGATTCAAAATCCAGAATCCACTAAGTCTAGGGCGCTAAAGGTTATTATCTCTATTTACAAAATTCGAATTTATTTCCCAATTTAATTTTATTTCCAATTTATTTAATTGTTTATTTATGTTGTCTCTATTATTTAATTTCTAAACATTTCAAAACTCCCCTAATGTATTTGTTTATTTTCCAGTAGGTCCGTTTGGAGTCGTAGGCACAAATTTTGCCACGATTATCAACACGACAGAAATTCTGACCACAAGTTAAACGCGAAAGTTGATTATAATACCAATCCCTGTGGACTTGACCCTACCATCACTCTTTACTACTATTTAGAGTTATTTTAATTGTAGAAATTATTTTTGGTGGTTTCGACACCCATCATAGATCTATTATCTAGCATTTTTTCCTAATGAAAATGTCGTGAAGGATTTAGGTTGAAAATAAAATAAATAAATAAATAAATTTATTTTTATTTATTTAATTTTAAGCTTTAGCAAGATTTAGGTTGAAAATAAAATAAATAAAATTTTATTTAAGCCAGTTAATGTGATATTTTCAAGAATGTAATGGACGTAGTGAATTTTCTAAAAATCGAGTACTGATGGTAGTGTGGGCACGACATGCTAAATGCTAATAATTATTTACCTACAAACAAAACCCAATACCCTTAACCCAAGTAATAGTCCCAAAACCCAAATCCACTTAACCTACCTACCCCATACCCAAATCCTAACCCAAACAAAAAAACCTACACAATAAACCCAATACTCAAAACCCAAAATAAACCCAATACCTAACACCTCACAAGCCCAAAAAAAAAAGAGAAAAAAAAAAGAAAAGGGGAAGGAAGTTGGGCCGAATGGCCAGCATTGGCCCAAAGAAAAAAGAACCTTCTCCACCTCCTACAAGACGAGCGGTCGCGCCAATGAGAACTTGTCGCCAACGAAGCCTAGCTCTGATCGAATCAAAACATTTGAACAGTAGCTCCGCTACTTCCGAAAGGCCGAGTCCTAACCCACAACATGTTTACCTTTACTAACATATTATGCAAGTTACTCGGATGAGGTCGGGACTTCTCACGACTATGTTAAAGGTCCCTCGACTAGAAACGAACGTGTTTCCCAGCATCGAACACGGTCGTCCACCACTCTAACCCATTGACCACCGATACATGAGCCATCGACGCCTCCACATAGCAGTACTGATGCTGATGGAAATTCGAGTCCACCACCCAACTCGCCTAATGAAAATGTTCGACCATCATGAGACAGTCAACGTAATAGATGAGATTGTGCCTACACTGTTCCCACTGAAAGACGATTATGAGGGCTTCTAAACTTTTTGACATTAGAGCATCGCGCAAGATACGACAACATTTGACAATGTCCTCTCCCGGTCTATAAGCAAATTGGTCTTTGCACTCTTGATATGTTAAATATTCGTGATGCTGTGATGAGCTATTTTAATGCTATTGGTTAAAGTTCATTTGCAAATATTTCATGTAATATATATCATGAATTGATTTATGAATTTTACACCACATTTAGCTTCAATATTAATGCATTACAAACTATTGAAATGCAAGGCGTTGTCTGTTTTTGGTTACTTGGTAAGGACTTTAGGATATTGATTTCTGAATTTAACATTGCCATGGGTTTTGTTGACCCTGACAATATTCAAATCGATTCTTATCATACTACTCTGTGAGATATTCCGAGTAACTTTGATGCTCAAGATATTTATTGAGCTTTAATTCATTCTAAAAATCAACTTTATAATCCAAAGACCTCTAAGGACTTATTGGTGCATGAACCCGCTTTAAGATGTATTCACCGATTTTAGCTTTTAGTTTTTTAGGTCGAAATGATTTGTCATCTGTTTTAACTAAAACTGAATTTTTTTTTTGTTTTATGCATTATGGATTTAAATTTAATTTAGGATATTAGTTTGCATGAAACTTTCATGTTGTTTGGCGATCTAATCGTCCACTAATACTTGACTCATATATTACAAACTTAACCTCTCGACTTTTTCCCTCTGAAATTCAATTTCTCATCCTTAATATGTGCATATATTATGGATAGTCTAGATGAATATTGTTTGGATTCTATGAGTTTTCTTGTCGGCACCCTTATTGCGTATTATTTTGTTCCTCCAGGTACACGAACAACTAGCAGAAATAAGGTCTTTCGCCAACGTTCACACTTCACTACTAGAGAGCAAGAGGAGCAGCCTCCTTCATCTGTAGAGGCACGTTTAAGTCGGATCAAATCTCAACTTGAAACAATGGAAACCCAAGTCTCCACAATCCTCGACATCCTGCAAAGTTGTTACCCCTAACACCGACAGCACCGTTAAAAAACATATGGGGAGTATTCTTAACCTTTCTCTTTACTTGTTATTTGAGTTACTGTACTTTATTGCATATAAAACATGCTAGTGGACAAGCATAGATTAAGTGGGGGCTTGAAATAGTAAGTATGCATGATTGATCGATTTTTGTTACATGTTTCTCATTTGCATATGTTCAATCATATGCTAGATTTATTCGATAGTTTATTTGAAATTGAGCCTCTGATCTCAGTACTTAGTCAATTTGGAAAATTGGGTAATTTTTGAATTTAAGTATTCAAGAATCTATATTAATCGACATGTGTGTTTTAAAGTTGATTATGTAACTAGATTTTTCATAAAAAATTGATTGTTTGGAAAAATATTTGCTTGTACATAAATAAATAAATAAATAAATAAAGGCTCAAGTTTTGAGTGAAGGTTTCGGAAAAGTGACTGAATTTAGTAACTAAGGTGAGGTGTTTTGGTTGTCATCTCATCTCGCGTAAAAAGGTTCGAGTGACAAACCAAAAACTTACAAACATTCCGCTAACAGAGCTTTTCAAATAAACAAAAAAAAGGACTGTTTGAACTAAGTAACTGGGGTAGGGTACTTGGATTGTCATCCTAGTTCGCGTAAAAAGGTTTGACCACGTTTATATATATAAAAAATAAAAAATAAATTATTACTACATGATTAATTGAGGATAATACCTTGCAAATTTTGGTTCAAACTCAATTTAGTGAAATAATTTAGTTCACATGTTTCAGCTTTATGACACTTGTTGATCAAACTAGGTACTTTGAGCATTTATTTATTTTTTGCGTATATTGTTTACATTGATTATGGATGCAGAAAAGAGAGTTGATTTTTAATAAATTGTTGAATAATTTCTAATGTATGAAAGTACAATATGCTTGAGGGCAAGCATGAGCTAAGTAGGGGGATTTGATAACATGTTAAATTTACATGATTTTTTATGTTTAAATCGGTTAATTCTTGAATTGATCCCTGCTAAATTAGTGATTTTATGTTTTAATCCTGCTAGGAATGAATTTGGGATGCTATAAGTTAAAAATGACCAGAAAAGGACCAATTTGCAGCACAGTCAATAAAGTGGGGTCGAATCAGAAACGTGAAAATAGTCAAGGACTCATCAGATTTCTTTTGACTTTGTAAAAGCTAAAATTAGAAGAAAATATGATTTTATTTTTTATTTAATTTTAATTATGTAGTGGGTAGTTTGGCCAAATTTAGTAAGTCATATGTACATAAAAAGGGCATTTATGGTAGCTTGGAGGACACACTTGATTTCACTTGGAACTAAATAAGAATTATTCTTTTCTTTCTAATTTCATGCGTCAGTAGCATACTGCTACTCCATTTTCATTTCTTTGTTTCTTGCAAAATTTGTTTAATTGCAAAATCCATTCTATAGCCAACCAAAGCATGACTAAATTCATGCTTCACTAAATACTAACTTAGGTTTAGGCTGATATTCTTTTCGGTCGGGAATCATGAGACATGTATCCATACTAAAATCCTTCCAATCGATATTCACTATTTTTCTTAAGTATCAGGATTGACAAATTCATCCCTTAAAGTTAACTCGATTTCAAATCTAAAAGCGCATTGGGTAGGAGTCGTGTTTGCGGACAATTGGGGAAACAAGTCAATTGTGCTGTATTCAGATTTTCGAGAACAAATCAAGGGAGAAGTGATCGGATTTAAACGTCTTGTACGGTTGAAGCTATTAATCTGAGTTGGGTTCTTCAAAATGTAAGGCTACCAGAATCTTGAATCAGAAATACGTGCATCTCGGTTAGATAATCGGTAAGGGTTGGTTTGCAGGTCGTACCTAGACCAGCTACGGGAGGAAGAATTGGCGGTTAGAACGTCCTTAACTGTTATAACCAGCTTATTGTTTGGAGGAGAAAATTAATTTTCGAGGATCGATTAAAAATATGGTGTAACACCCTAAACCAGATCTAGACGTCCAACCCAAGTCCAGAGAGTTACGTTGTAACACCCCTTACACTTGTTTGACGCTGGTACAGGATACGAGGCATTACCGGTCTTAAACACAAGTAACCATACAAAACCACGCCATAAAATTTCATTCAATTTAAAACTATTTATACACAAGCATACCGTACCTTATAATGGCCTACGAGGCCCTAAACATACGTTGGAAGTGGTTCGGAACTAAATCGGAAACTTTAGAACACTAAGAAAATTTTCATGTTTTGGAGGGTCACACGCCCATGTGGCTTGGGACACGCCCGTGTCCTCAGCCCCTGTAACTCTCTGCTTATGATGTCATCAATAAATGAGGGTCCCACAACTCATCATGTATCATGCAAACACAACTCACATCACAAGACTTTGACATATAATTAATATATATATAGGCTTACAACCAATTAGCCAATATAAGCCAAGTTACGTGGCTAGACATAAATCAAACCTTTAACCATTACAAGACAAAACATTTGGCCAAAACATAATAACTCATACACAAAATGACTGAGTCCCTATACATGCCATAAACTTAAAATGCTTGAAGACGTTGATACCGATTAATAGCTTGAAAGTGTGATAGAATTTCCGATAATCTCTAACCCGAGCTATTATCTGTGACACTATTGGAAAAAAAAAAGAAAGAGGGTAAGCTATATAGCTTAGTAAATTGGTATGTAAATAATAAGAAATCTGTTAAAATGCTTTTACCGATCCTCACAATATGTTCTCAAGATAATACAATCATAATTGCACATAGTTCCACTATTTACTCATGTTCACATCAAGCTATCTACTCATGTCATTGTCACTAAATTATTTATATCTTGCACTATGGAACTCCAAATCAAGATCCGCTTGATTTTCCCGAAACTAGGCTCACATATCTTCTTACCATAAAATTTTTAGAATTTTGATTTAGCCAATAAGTACAGTTAATTCTTCAAAGTCGTCCATGTTCTACTGTTCGACAGTTCCAACCTTTCTTCTCTAAAAATTAATTATCTATTAGTACAAGATTCGGATGATGTTCCATTTTGTTTCTCTTGAAAATAGACTCATTAAAAATTTTAATCATATAAATTCTAACCCATAATTCTTTTTATACAATGTTTAATAAATTTCCAAACTCAAAACAGGGGATTCCAAAATCATTCTGACCTTATCTCATAAAAACTCAAATATCTCATAATATGAGATTCTTTTTCTTACACCGTTTCTTCTATGTGAAACTAGACTCAATAAGATTTAATTTCATATCTTATTCAACCTCTAATGTGATTCCCACAATTTTTGGGGATTTTTCAAAGTTATACATCTACTGCTGTCCAAAACTGTTTTATTGCAAATTTTACTCTTTCATGCTTTCTTTGTATTAAAACTTATTTCGACACACATAACACCAAAGCATATCCATAACTAGCCATTCCGATAGCTAATCATTATCATATATTCACATGCCATTCATTGGCCAATTTCACCTATAAATCAACAACAAAGACTTAAACATATCATGTCTCAGTTTAATTTTGGCCTAAAAGCCTCACACAATAATCAATTAAATTTACCACATATTTATACCTCATAAGTATAGACCTATAATCACAAGGTCATCCCAAGATCATTCTCATAAGTATGACTTACTCATTTACATTCTTGCCAAAATGTCCAATATACATCGAGTTCATTACTCATGAATTTTTTGTACATACCTGTATCCTTTCAACATGATCATACATTGTCTTTTCTTTGACATAATCTTTTGATTACCTGTTGAACCACTTGGAACACTAAGGATACTTGGGAAAAGTCGTACATAATGTATCGTACCAATGCCATGTCCCAGACATGGTCTTACATGGAAATCTCGTATCGACGCCAATAGCCCAGCTATGGTCTTACACGAAATATCAAATTGATGCCAATAGCCCAGCTATGGTCTTACACGAAATCTCAAATCAATATTGGAACATCATCAACCGAATTCACAAAGAAATTATACAGTTCATGCTATATGAAAACATTAAATGCATAATAAGGTGATGTTGCATTATTTACACACGAACTTACCTCGTACGTAAACGAACGGATCGAATCAACTACTCGTCAACTTTCGATTTCCCCCGATCTAAATCCAATTTTCTTCTTTCTTGATCAATCAAGCAAAATAAGCCTGGCCGAAACCTAGCTATGGTTTCTCCATGTTAGAAACGGTTGAAGTGTTTTTGTGAAAAAGATGGACATATAATTCTTATGTTATTTTATCATTATTAATTATTTTACCTTTATAACCTTATAAAATATTGCTAATTTCAGAAATGCCAAGCCAACATATTCCACTATCACCATTTATGGTCTAATTACCATATAAGGACTTAAACTTTAACTTTGTATAGCTATTAGACACTTTTAGCTTATAGAACACAACTTTTACGCTTTACGCAATTTAGTCATTTTTATCGAATTAAGCATTCAAACAGTAAAATTTATTTACGTAACTTTCACACATATATAATCACATGCTGTAAATACCAAAAAAAATATTAACATAATTTTTTGACCTCATATTTGTGGTTTCGAAACCACTATTTTGACTAGACCCAAAATCGGGCTATTACAACTCTCCCCCCTTTAGGGATTTTCGTCCCCGAAAATCTTACCAGAATTTAGGTTTGGATATCATTTACTTGAAATGTCTTATACCTCATCGAAGAATCCTCTTTTAGGTGATATTTTCAAAAACACTTTGTCACTTTCAACTTTGAAGTTTCGAGTCGGTATACCACATAAGTCGGCTTGAAGTTGCTTTCAACTTTCATAAATCACTTTCACTATTTCCCAGAATTGCAAATAAATTCAACATCATATATCCCTTTTTCCCAGTTATCTTTGAACTCATAACATAATGCCGGAGCGTATCGTCAAAGATCTGAAGTACTCTCTCAGACTTACCATCGATCTAAAGATAAATTACAGTGTCAAAATGCAATTGCGTACTCAGAGTTTTCTATAGTTTTCTCTATAGTTTCGATATAACCCTCGGATCTCAATCCTAATAACGAGGACTGGTACTCTATGAGAGCTAACAACCCCAAAAACATATAACTTAGCTGATTTGTCAAATAAGAAGCCTGTACATACCGAAATGAATATACGGATTTCTTTTTTCAAACGATCAACCACATTCCAAACAACATCTTCCTTTTCGGGGATAAAAGAAATCCAGATATGAAATCTATAATAACTCTATCTCATTCTCACTCCAATGCCACCACTGACTGTAACAATCCTGAATACTTTTAATATTCGACTTTTACCCATTGACAAATTAACATCTAAACACAGAATCAGAAATATCGGGTTCCTTCTGAAATTCAAAATCGAAGTTGATTCACTCTGAACTCATTCAGACTACCATTCCTTAACACATTTATAAGCTTCTCAAACTCGCAGAGGAAACATCACTTTGCCTTTTTAATTTAGCTGGAATTAGACCAACATCAGATAGGGTGACTCATGTAATCAACACTTATAAAATAAACAAGGATTTTCCGTTCAATTATCCGTAACTATATCTGCTTTCTCAAAGGTAAATTGATAACTACACATATTCTAATCCGTTCATTAGTACATTACTGAAAAAAATCACGAATTCTTTATTCAATTCAAACTGAACCCAGAACTAAAGCTTCGGTTAATAATACCTTTAACTGATTCAACTTTGCTAACATGCAATCGACCGTTCAAACTTTCACAATTGTGATAACTTTATCAATCAGAATTACTTTAACCCATAATAATAATATTATTCAATTAGAACAAATCTAATAGATATGTTTCTGCATCATGCCTTCAAGAATATCAATTCTTTATTCAGACTGTCCGTCTACACACTCGTGAATACCCAAAATTCATTATCATACCTGAGGATACTTTACACACATATAACTCAAATTACATTTCAACAGACCAGCTTGCTTGAAAAAACAACTGAGTTGATCTCAACTATCGAATAACACATACCAAAATACTTCTTTCTTCAAACTGTTAAACAACTCAAACATATAATTTTATATAATTCCCATAACATGCTAGTCAAAGATCCTTACAATTGCATTAGGTCAAGGAAACAAAATATCCGGATTAAACTCATTTACCTTAGTCGGACTTACCTGAGAAAAGAAAACCATTATAGAATTTGAATTCGAGCTGTCGCTACGTATACCTTTGCTGATGTCAATTCATTTCTCAAAATTTAAAGAAATCCTGATACCAAAATCACCACGTTCCTTTGATCGAACCGGGATTACACCCATAATAAACATAGCTATCACAAGCCAAAAAAACATACTTTAAGATAAGCTATGATTGTTACCTTAGGAAATAAGGATGATAAGAAAACTGAGATAAAGAAATCCAAGATGCGATATCATACTGAAAGTCCGAAAACATAACTCATAGGAAAATAACAAAGATCTTGATGATTCCTTAGAGGAATCCAGAAGAAAACAATGCTTACACACTCTGATATTAATTGAAACAGAGATAATATATTTTCCAAATATACATAAGACAAAACAATGTCCAACAGGAACAGAAGAATAGTCTCACATAAATTTTCACCATCAACCTTTATTCTAAACATAACAGAATAGAACCCCAGAGAGATAAGATATGCTAATCATTAACCAACCAGACCAATAGTACTTTCATCTAACATTATAATCAGCTAACATTCTCATGTGGTAATAATTTCATCAGAAAACGAACACTCACTTATATCTCTGAGGATAAGTGAATATAAAAATACTCAAGAGAGAACATCATAATCTGTTCAATTACAACTGTCTCCTTCAGACATCTTTACGATTCAAATATCATTTCTCTGACTAATTCTGTCATCACTAATCCCATATTATTCCGTTCACTAACGGAAATTAATTCAGAAGAAATTCCAACAAATACATACTTTAGATATCATACTTGAATGAATCGATTAGCCGAGATTAACTTTTTCTGTAGCCGTGACATCGCGAAATCCGAAAGATCTTTAGAATGACCTGGCATCTTTTCTAAAATTGTATTCACTTGCCAAACTATTCTCAACTCTGACCACATTATTAGCTAATCAGCTACTGAACCTTTTTGTTTTCACTTGAGAGCTCATTCAACATAATTCTCGTGAAATTTTCATTATAAAATACCACATTGGTAAAGGGTGAGGTCGTAAAGCCTCTAACTCGACTCTCATATATACACGCATGTGACTTAACATTCTTCATCATCATAATATCATCATAATCACATAATTCACCTTAGGCAAATTAACATATGTATTTATGTTACACAAACTTACCGGTTGCATTTATTCAAACAGGTGTACATAAACACATATTCCTTCATTTTTGAATAAGATCACTTATCCCATTCATTTAATCAAACAAGTTAGACACATAACATCATATGATTACCAAGCAAACATAGATGAGCTTATCAAAATATAAACTTTCATTTCATTTCACTTTCCCATATTCCTCAACCTATAAGTATTTCATTTTGTACATCGTCACATACAAATCATGAACTCTATTCATACCTTTCCAAGTTTTGACTCATCACAAACACATTTTCAAATATCTTAGTACCATTTTCAACGCTTTTGAAGATAGCTCAGTTGGAAAGCATCTCTGTCTCAACAAAACAATTTCTTCAGAGTCGGGAGATATCACACTATTACAAATAATAATATGGCATATATAGCTAGACTCACATACGCTACGTTAGTCCGAGAACCGACTAAATCGTAGCTCTGATAACAATAAATGTAACACCCCTTACCAGTGTCAGACACCGGGACAAGATATGAGGCATTACCGATCTTAAACACAAGCAACCATACAACACCGGGCCATAAAATTTCATTCAATTTAAAAATATTTATACATATTCATACCGTCCCTTGTAAGGGCTTATGAGACCCTAAACATACGTTAGAAGTAGTTCGAAACTAAACCGAAAACTTTGGAACACTAAGAATATTTTCATGTTTTTGAGGGTCACACGCCCATGTGACTCAGGACATGCCCGTGTCCTCAGCCCCTGTAACTCTCTGCTCATGACGTCATCAACAAATGAGGGTCCCACAACTCATCATGTATCATGCAAACACAACTCACATCACAAGACTTTGACATATAATTAATATATATATATATAGGCTTACAACCAATTAGCCAATATAAGCCAAGTTATGTGGCTACACATAAATCAAACATTTAACCATTACAAGCAAAAAAATTTGGCCAAAACATAATAACTCATACACAAAATGGCTGAGTCCCTATACATGCCATAAACTTAAAATGCTTGAATACGTTGATACCGATTAATAGCTTGATGGTCTGATAGAATTTCCGACAATCTCCAACCCAAGCAAGTATCTGTGACACTATAGCAAAAAGAAAGATAAGTTGGTATGTAAAAATAACCAATCTGTTAAAATGCTTTTACCAATCCTCACAATATGTTCTCAAGATAATACAATCATAATTGCACATAGTTTCACTATTTACTCATGTTCACATCAAGTTGTCTACTTGAGTCATAGTCACTAAATTATTTATATCATGCGCTAAAGAAATCCAAATTAAAATCCACTTAATTTTCCCAAAACTAGATTCACATATATTCTTACCATAAAATTTTCAGAATTTTTAGTTTAGCCAATAAGTACAGTTAATTCTTCAAAGTCGTCCCTGTTCTACTGTCTGACAGTTCCGACCGTTTTTCTCTAAAAATTAATTATCTCTTAGTACATGATTCGGATGATGTTCCCTTTTGTTTCTCTTGAAAATATACTTATTAAATATTTTAATCATATAAATTCTAACCCATAATTATTTTTATACAAATTTTAATGATTTTCCAAACTCAGAATAGGGGATTCCAAAATCATTCTGACCTTATCGCACAAAAACTCAAATATCTCATAATATGAGATTCTTTTTCTTACACCGTTTCTTCTATGTGAAACTAGACTTAATAAAATTTAATTTCATGTCTTATTCAACCTCTAATATGATTCCCACAATTCTTTGTGATTTTTCAAAGTTATACATCTACTATTTTCCAAAACTGTTTTATTGCAAATTTTACTCTTTCATGCTTTCTTTGTATTAACACTTATTTCGACACACATAACACCAAAGCATATCCATAACTAGCCATTCCAATAGCTAACCATTATCATATATTCACATGTCATTCATTGGCCAATTTTACCTATACATCAACAACAGAAACTTAAACATATCATGTCTCAATTTAATTTGGTCTAAAAGCCTCACACAATCATCAATTAAATTTACCACATATTTATACCTCATAAGTATAGACCTATAATCACAAGGTCATCACAAGATCATTCTCATAAGTATGACTTACTCATTTACATTCTTACCAAAATGTCCAATATACATCGAGTTCATTACTTATGAATTTTTCGTACAATCCTGTATCCTTTCAACATGATCATACCTTGTCTTTTCTTTGACATAATCTTTGGATTACCCGTTGAACCACTTGGAACACTAAGGATACTTGGTAAAACTCGTACATAATGTATCGTACCAATGCCATGTCCCAGACATGGTCTTACATGGAAATCTCGTATCGATGCCAATAGCCCAGCTCTAGTTTTACACGAAATCTCAAATCGATATTGGAACATCATCAACCGAATTCACAAAGCAATTATACAATTCATGCTATATGAAAACATTAAATACATAATAATGTGATGTTGCATTATTTACACACGAACTTACCTCATACGGAAACGAACGAATCAGATCAACTACTCGTCAACTTTCTATTTCCCCCAATCTAAATCCAATTTCCTTCTTTCTTGATCAATCAAGCAAAATAAGCATGACTGAACCCTAGCTATGGTTTCTCCATGTTAGAATCGGTTGAAGTGTTTCTGTGAAGAAGATGAACATATAATTTTTATGTCATTTTATCCTTATTTTACCTTTATAACCTTATAAAATATTACTAATTTCAAAAATGTCAAGCCAACACATTCCACTATCACCATTTATGGTCTAATTACCACATAAGGACTTAAACTTTAATTTTGTATAGCTATTAGACACTTTTAGCTTATAGAACACAACTTTAATGCTTTATGCGATTTAGTCCTTTTTAACGAATTAAGTATCCAAATAGTAAAATTTCTTTACGTAACTTTCACACATATATAATCACATGCTGTAATTACCAAAAATAATATTAAAATAATTTTTTTACCTCAGATTTTTTGTTCTAAAACCACTGTTCCGACTAGACCCAAAATCGAGTTGTTACATACATCATCGATACTAAAATACCACATATATATAACACAATAAAACTAAACTATACGTCGCATAATATCCATCACAAAGATTAGTTAAGTATATAATATTCCAAAAGTCATATTATCATAGTTTACCAAAATTCTTAAAGTAGTATTTACACGGAAGATAAAAGCTTGACCAAGCTCCTGTAGCGCTAACCCGTTCAAGTTTGCGAACCACCTAGAATCCAATCAATTAATAAATAAGCTGTGAACTCAGTGCTAAAAAGATATTCATTCAAGTGAAATAAAACTGCAAGACTATTCTCAAATCCCAATATTTGATTAAGCAGCAGAAGTCGTTCCAATTCAGATAAAGAATAGTTCAATTGCAGTTTCAATTTCAATTACGCAACAAATCGGTTTCTTATGCAAGTTTTTCCTACCCCAATCGCTACATAATATATTCGGCCATCCCAACACACCATTAAGCGCGTTCAATTCCAATCCAACCCTACACACCATAAAGTGTCTGTCGACACATTTATAGATACGTAGCTTAGCTGCTAAATCAAAATGCAAGAAAGCGCCAGATTCAGAGTTCTCCGCAATGTGGCTTAGCCACTATTTTGGAGTAGTGTACTTCATTCTTTACAATATCCCAACCCATGCATATGTAGTGTACAAATATCCATAATTACAGAGTACGGTTCAGTATTAGAATTAGCTATCACATACAAATATAGTTATGCCATACATCATAGAGTATCAAAGAGCCCTTATACAATCGAACTCAGATCATTCACACATTGAGGAGATCCAGATCAGTGTCAGCCACACACATGGCCTCAAAAAATCTAGATTCAGACTCGACTTATATACCACACGGCTTGGACACACGCCCGTGTCCCTGCTCGTGTGGTTCACACAGCCTAGACACATGTCCGTGTCCTCTGCCTATATGGTTCCGAAACATAAACAATGAGTTACACGGCCTGGACACACGCCCGCGTTTGTGCCCATGTGCCTTACACGGCCTGTGCACACTCTCATATCCCTAGTCGTGTGGTCCTAAGTCACAAACAGAGAGTTACACAGCCAGGACACAAGCATATGTCTTTGCCCGTATAGCACCAAGATAATGAACAGTAAGATACACGGTCTAGACAAACGTTCGTGTCCTTACCCGTGTGAACCCTGCACTAATATGGTCACACAGGGCCTGGACACACGCCCGTGTGCCTTACTCGTATGGCCTTAAATCAATGAACAATGAGTTACACAGCCAACCACACGGCCTGACACATGGCCGTGTGGCGTCGACAACCACTATTTTCGGTGACTGAAATTCACAAAATATTAAGGTTTTTGGCACGCACCTGAAAAGATTTCGAAGCAACGACAACAAGGAGGATCTCCCAAGCCTAAAATAAGCATTCAATTACACAATTAAGTCATTTTATCGACAACCATTCCCGATTACACTCTTAAAATCCAAGTTGAAAGTTTTGACACAAAACTTTCAATTAACTCAATACCTACCGAAAAATCAACAACAATCGTTGGAATTGGCGTGTCGCTGTTCACCACTTCTGACCACCTAAATAGAAAAATCAATAATCCTCTATCAACGATCTGCATGGAACTCATAATACTTAACTTAGAGTAACTTACGAAGAACAAAAGGAAAACCATGCAGACTACTGACTAGCTGAGACTTACTTGATAGCCTTTCGATCGATGCAATTTACTGTGTATAATCTCGACTAGATCGTATCCACTTACGACCACAATCAAAATGAAGAAAAAGAAAAGTAAAAGTATTGGAAAGAAGAAGAAAAAGAGATGAATGGAATGTAAAAAGAAATAACGAAGAAGAAAATGATACTTTAAAATTCTATTAACTTCCAATCAACTTCCCATACTTAGCAAAAATATTCGCTCTTGCATATTCCAGGATTCGAACTCGAAACCAGACAAAATACAAACAGATGCTTAACTAGTGAACCAGCAGGCTCATTCTTAACATAAGATCTCACAGATTTACACTTAGCTATGTGATACACGAACAGGGGTTATTCTAAAATGATAAAACTCTGAACCACGCAACTCGAACTCCATACCTCAAACACATAAGCAGAGCACAGAACTAGAGAACAAGGATTTAATTACTACAGATTCTTACATTTAAATTCTAAAATTTTAAGGCGTTACATCCGGAATGCACCGAGTCTAGAGCTAAGGCTTATTATATCTGTTTACAAAATCTGATTTTATTTCCCAATTTAATTTTATTTCCAATTTATTTAATTGTTTATTTATGTTGTCTCTATTATTTAATTTCTAAACATTTCAAAACTCATCTAATTTATTTGTTTATTTTTCAGCAGGTCCGTTTGGAGCCGTGGGCACGAGTATTGCCACATTATTGACACAACAGAAATTTTGATCACAAGTTAAATGTGAAAGTTGATTATAATACCAATCCCTGTGGACTCGGCCCTATTACCACTCTTTACTACTATTTAGAGTTATTTTAATTTTAGGTATTATTTTTTATGGTTACGACGCCCATCATAGATCTATTATCTACCACTTTTTCCTAATGAAAATCTCATTAAGGCACAAAAGTTTAGGGAATCCAACCACCATCCTTTCTTCTCTCATGAACAAAAGAGAAAAGCTTCAAGACGAGCTTTGCAATATCGAAAAGCAGGTAATAGTTTTCTTGTTTCCCCATGGGAAATTTTTCTTTCTTTCCCTCTTTTATGTGTATATATATTGCTAAAGAAGCTACAAATTCAATGAATTTTGCAATTAAAATTAAATTTTTTAATCTAGTTCATATTTTTGTTGCAGGTTTTTGAGTTAGAAACTAATTATTTACAAGATTCTAGCCATTTCAAACATGTTTTAAAAGGATCCGAAGGGTTTCTTTCTTCATCCAATAACACAACAAAGTAATTATATTTTTTATTAACCTATATTTTATCAACTACTGTAATTTTATATATGAATTTATTTTAAATCATTTAAAAGCCAAGAAAAAACCCCAAGAATATGGCGTCGGTTCTTCGTTGCAGTTGGCCCTAAAACTGGGATATGAAGAAGAGTGAAGAAGAAAGATGAAGAAGGAAAAGGTAGGTAAAAGAAAAAGAAAAAGACATACCGAAGTTGAATGGCGACGAAGCTCCTGCTAAACACAGTGAATGGTGAACGACAACGAATGACAGTGAATGGTGAATGACAACGAACGACAATGATATTTTATGGTTTTAGGAAATTGGTGTAAACCGTCAAGGATGTTTTGGGAATGGGTAAGGAAAAAGAAAAAGGAAAGAAAAGAAAGGAAAATGAAAAAGAAAAAAAGAAAAAGAGGTACAAGAGGATGCCACGTGGTGGCGCGTGATTGGCTACCGTTGTCACGTCAGTAAAAAAACTAATGGCGTTAGGCTCAAGTACCAATATAGTTGACAGAAAAAATTCGAGTATCAATCTGGGAGAAGTGAATAAGTTCGGGTGCTAATTTTATATTTAACCTTATAATTTATAAGATTATATTACTAGTTTATTTTTTATAAAAAAATATATTCATTTATTACCGTTCATTTTTTTTTTGTATTTTAAAAAATATATTTAATTTTCTACTTTTTCTATGTTTAGCTATTTCACTTTCCTTTTCCGTATGTTATAGGTAATTATTCTATATCTATATCCATAAATTATAATTTCCAAAAGTAAATATGGGTATTTGGGATATACTGTAATTATTTTAAACTTATTTAAGTAATAAATAAAAGTAATTATCTTTATTTGTATGGAGTGAATAAGGGGAAACCAATATAAATTTCTTTTGTTAACTGTTTTTTTTTTTTGAGTTATATTGTTATTCCATATTGCTTGGTTTTGTTAATTATTGTCCTTTATTCAAAATAATTTATACGCACATATCTCAAATTACTGTACTAAATTGAAAGGAATTTCAAAGAAATGATAGTACTCCCTCTGTTCACAGTTGATATTTTTAGATCAAAATTTTAAAAATTTAACTTCATTTATTTTACATATTTTAATTAATTAAATTTTATAAAAATGAATTTAAAAACTACTTCATTGAAACTTGTTATAATATATTTTTTTCATATTTTTATCAGTAATTGGTTTACCTTTGAAAGTCAAAATGTGACATATTTACGGGGATAAAGGGAGTAATGTTGAAGGATATTTATAGGTTAAAATATGATATAAGTCTTTATATTATTTGTAAATTTAGAATTTAATCTCTATAATTTCATTTTTAAGATTTTTTTTTCAAATTTTAAAATTCAGTTTTAACTGCTAACATTGTTAAAATTATTTTGTTAAACTGGATTCATTACAATGTTTTTTTTTTGCATTGTTATTAAGTGAATTTTTTTTTAATTTCAAAATGTTGAGTCAACAAATTTAGCAAAAAAAAAATTAATAATGTTAATAATTGAACTTGAATTTTGAAATCTAAAAAGTAAAAGAACTAAATTTCTAAAAAAAAAAAAGTATATGAACTAAATTTCAAATCTGTAAAAAGTATAAGAGGCTTTGACATATTTTAACTATATTTTATGCTATAATTTTGAACATAGTACTTCTTTAGAGAACCCAAAGAATTTGGGTTCAACCTTCGAAGAGTAGATGATTGGTATTTCTTTGGGAGTACCTTTGTTCCATAATAGAGTTAGTGAAAATTTTAACAGTTGGCCATTGAAAAGGTTCGAAATAAGCTTTATGGGTGGAATGTAAATTTATTATTTTTAGCGAGTCAGATCACATTAGTTAACGGTTAGTTTATTATTAAGATTGAAAATTATTTTTGAAAAGTGTGGTGAAAAAAGAAATCTAAAAAATATTATTGAAAACTTGATAGTATTTATAATTATTGTTAAAAGGTGATTTTTAAGAGATAAAATTTTAATTTTAGATATTATATTGTAAAATAGAAGATTTAATGGGAGGATAAAAAGATAAGTTCATTAAAAAACACTTTTTCAAAAGTTAAAAGTTCAAAATTTTGACTTTTTGGCTTGAATTAAAATCTCAATTTAAAATCAATGTTTGGTTTGAAAAGTTGTTTGTTTACTAAATTTTTTTGTTTAAAATCAAAGTTTAAAATTAAGAATTCATTTTTTAATACAATACAATACTTAGAATTACCCATTAATCTCTCCCAACCCTTAAATAGGAAGATAAATGTACTTCAACATACTTGAACCCATGTCCTTCTATATTAATAATAATATCAATGCCAACTAAATTAAGATTCAACCAATAAAAATTCTTTTAACTTGAATGGTGATCACAGCCTAAGTTTATTCTTTTGACCACCCTAAACTACTTTATGCAGTTAACATTCATTCCGATAAAGAGATGGAGAAAATAGCTCGAAGCTTTATTTGAGGTTTTATTAATGGGGCGAAGAAGCTTGCTTTGGTTTTTTGAGACCGAGGTTGTTCATCTCCTACTAAGGGGGCACCTAGGCTTAAAAGAGGCTAGTTGAGCCCAATAACTCTTTCCTTTTGAAATTGGGCTTTAATATCAATAAAATGGAGGATGGATGTCCGGGTGATATTTGGTCACCGGCTAGAATTTGGTCATCGTTAAGGGAGAATATATTTGGTCTACTGAAAATGGCGAGTCTACAAAATTTTGGAATGAGCCATAGGTTAATGATGTGGTATTATTGAAGAATCACTTGCTAGATCCAAACATGGATATAGATGAATCTGAGTGTATTTAATTTTTAGATTTTAATTTAATTAATTTTAGTTTTTGTAATTTTTGAGTTGGTCAAATTTGTTATTGTATTTTTCGAATTTTAAAATTTTAGTCCTGACTCAATTGGTAATAGTTAAATTTATTTGGTTAAATTCAAATATATTATTCTTGTACTAAGTGTATAGTTGTAAAATTAGTTCATATTCTCAAATTTGATCATTCTAAATTTCTATACTTTTCAAATTTTAAAATTTCAGTTTTGACACAAATGAGAATTATTAATTTATTAATTGAATTTTTAATAAATAATATATAAAAATAGCAAACTGACATAATATTACAGGTATAATGCAGCTGGTGTGGTGCAGTCTTTCGGATGAATCAGTGCAATAATATGTAGCCACGAAGCAGCAATTATGGTCGGTGAAGGCAGTGGCAAATAGTCGTTATGATCCGTGAAGGTAGTAGCAAATTGAAGAGGCAAATGCACCTATTGGACAACAAGAGCGGTACAATGGCAGCAACAATTGGAGCAAAACAATGCATATCAGTTTGAGAGAGATGGCAGATAGTTAGTGGAGGATTTGAAGAGAAACATTGGAAGCAATTGGAAGGTGGAGTATAGCGACAATTTATGGAGCATGAAGCACCCAATAGTATGAAATTTTAAAGCAAATGGCCGTTGAAAGTTAGGGAGATTAAGGCTTACCGTAGAGAAAAAGAAAAGAAGGACAAGTTTGGTGGCGAGGACTTGTGGTTTTTAGGCAAGAATCTCTAGAGATCTAGACTAAGCAAAGTTAGAGTCTTAGTTAGCTCTAAAGTCTAACAAAATTAATCCTATTTATCTAATGTAAAAAAAATTAAATTATTGTCAATTGAATCTTAACTTATTGGTATTAATATTGTTGTCAATATAGGAGGACGTGGATTCGAGTGCACTGAAGTGCATTTATCCTCCTATTTAATGGTCAATGAGGAATTATAAATCAGCAAAAAATTATCAATAATGAGATTGAACTAGGGACACCATACATATAAAATATTTTACCATTTGAACTAAAATATTTTTTTATTATATGTAAAGCTTTAATAAATATATTTCATGTGTTACTATTAATTAGTTACAAACCATACTTTTCATAATTTATTGTATGTTACTTTTAAACACACTTCTATATTCTAAATGCGTGATTTCTATATGAATGCATGTGTGATAATATTTCTAGCATATATAATATAACAAGTACATAAGCATCTATATTACGACAAGTGGAGCTTCTCTTTTTTTCTTTTCTTTTTTATCTAATGCTTATATTTTTTAAAAGATAATTAAATAAATACTTTATTTATATTAGACTTCATTAGAATGCTATATTAATTGATGTTTAATAGAGAAATTGATTGTAATTGATCTAATATGCCAGCAAGTCTCAAATTTTTTATATTTAGAGACTTGTATAAGTTTTGAATTTAATGAATTAGCACTTATATGTCCATTGAGTAACTTGTATTTGAGAGTGCATGGAGAGTGTAAAACAAGTTTTTGCTTGGTTTTACAACATAAGTTCTTAGGGCGTGTGACCTAGATTTTTAGTACAAAAATAAGGTTATTATATCAAGGTGTAATATGACTTAAATCACTTCTTTGTATTGAGATTAAAGATAATGGAATTTACTCACTAAGATAGGCTCCGCAAATATATGAAAATCAAACTACATAAACAATCTTGTGTGTTCAGGTTTTCTGTTGTGTTCATCACAGCGGAAACTGAAGTGCCCACTTTCACTCAAATACTTTATTTTTTTACTTATCAATTATCGATTGTTGATTCCAACAATTCTGCATATATTCTAATATTTTTAGAACAAAATCGATAATCAAATCAATTAGGCTACCGATTTTGATTTGATCGATCTAATAGGTTTGTCCAAATCAAATAAATTATTTAAAAATTATAAAAATAAAAAATAAATTTATTTAAAAATAGAGAAAATTGGTTCAACTGTTAGTTCAACCAATTTTTTAGCTTGATTCTATGACGACCCGATTTTCAATGGTGTTGGAAAGTACAGTTTTGAGATTTTTTTTTCATAAATCAAGTTCGTAAATATTAGATAGGGATATTTACGAAGTTCATATATTGCCGAATTGAAAATTGGCTAAGTGATATAGCCGAAATTGTGTCTAATTAAGTTTCAAGGACTAAATCATAAAATTTTAATTGTTATAGATTTTTAATTAGAATAAGGCTTGAGAACTTTGATAACAATTATCCAAAATATCAAAATGGAAAATAAACCCATATTAAGTAAAAGTTATTGGATGTTGATGGTGATTAACATTAAGATTAAGTATAGAATGATTAATGTAATTAAACTTTGATTAAATTAATTAACTAAGCTTAATTAACTACTAATCTATATATATAAGAGAAGCTAGTGGAGAAAGATGAGAAAACTCATAATCTTTCTCATGCTTTCATCGTCCTAGGTTAGAAAGGAAAACCAAAAACACCATTTTTGAAGCTTGAAGCATTCGTCTTTAATTACAAGTAATTCTTTAGCCTTTTTTTATTTTTATAGATTTTTTATCACGGGAGCTTGATTTTGCTAACCCATGAATCAATTTGATCAAGTGGTGAAATTTTGGTAAGTTGCCATTGTTCAGAAGTGAATGATTTAGGTGTGAAATTGATTAAAATGAAGCCTAGTTTAATAAAAAGGACTAAATTGTAAAGCTTAATTGTTAGTTTCATATATTAGGGGCCATATTGAATAAAATAAAAAACTATCATGAAGTTCTAGTAGGAATAGAAAGTATGAGGTCCCTAATGAATAATTATGAAATCGGATTTTAATCCGGAGCTTTAGATTGAAAGTTATATGATCTCTCTTTTCGACACTTAATAAGCTCGAATTCATGTAATTTGTTAACCTTTACGTAATTTATCGATTTAGTTAAGTTTATCTTTAAATTTAATAAAATGAGCACTTTAGTGTGTTTTATGACCTATTAGGCCAATTAGTGCCTAAGTGTCACACCCTGGTTTTGCAAGCTGGATCGGTTCGGGAGACTACGGTGATGAAGACCACCTAAGTTGCGAGGCTTAGACCGGATAATGTTGATAACTTCGTGGCGGAGTACTTCGTAAAATTTTTCCAATACTAAGGAGTATCATTCCTTGTGATGCTAGATCATAGTTAGGGGGAAGACCTTATTAGGTAGACTTTCCCGCTAATAAGATCGCCGTCCATGTTTTTGTATCACTACTAAAGTAAGTGAAATATCTTGTGGGACATATTTAAGACACCTAGTGTCCTAGTAGAGGCGACGTGTCAGTAGTTAGGACACTTGGAGAGCCTCATAGGATGTGATTAATTAGTGGAAGCGTGTGAGAACATATAATGATTAGAGATAATCCTGATTGAGATTTGGATGTAAGGTATCTATAAATAGGAAAACATGATAGTGGAGAGAAGAACTCTGATTCATCTTCTCCACTAGACTTTATTATCATCGAAGAAGTTAGTAGAGTTCTTATTTGCTAACGAAGGTGTTGACTATTAAGCTTAGGAGAGCTTTTATACTAGTTGTCTGCTAGTAAATTCTTAATATTCCTTTAAGCTTTACCAAATAGATAGAAGCTAATGTAAGAGAGGTTTGGTAGGATTTCTTTGAATATTGGGTTAGGAGGAAACTACTATCTAGAAACTATTTGCATGTCTACAGATTCTTGCTATATTGTAAAGTTTGGGTCATTTTTTATGTTTAAAGGAGTTGCTTTGTTGTTTTAGCTAAAGAAACGAAAAAATGTCCCAATATTAAAGGGAATGAACCAATAGAGTAGGCAAGCTCTGAGTAAAGTATTCTGGTGAGTTCCTTTGTACCTTATGTCTGGTATCTGCGTTAAATCGTTTAATCTTTGGCAATATATAACCAGGCAAGTGGCTTTGGCATTTATCTTTGGTGTTCATGTCTAAGGAAAAATATGCAAAGAGTCAATACATGCAATGTCACATATGGTTGATCAGACCCAGAAAACTTGGTATTTACATGGTATGGGTACTTCTTCTGTAACACCCCTTACCTAGTCTGGTCGTTGAACCTGAGTAATAGGATGCTATAGACAAATATGGAACACTTACATACAATTCATAGTCCAAAATCTCAATTCAATATTAATAAATCACATATAACACATATATCATGCAATACAACCAATTTTGGGATTAAATTGAGCTTATGAAAGCTTTAAAATTAATCTGGTATCATTCAGAGATCAAATTGAAACAAGTACAAAAGGACAAGAAAATATTGTAAACAGGGGTCACACAACCATGTCCCAAACCGTGTGAAAGGCTGAAGCCATGTGGGATGGGATACACGGCAGTGTGGGCAAGCCATGTAACAACCTAATGCCATGTGGAGTTGGAGTCACACGATCGTGCGGACAAATCTTCTAACTCACTGATGTTGTGTGGGTCAAAAGTGAAATTTATTAAAAGATGTCACACAACCGTTTCGCCAAGTCGTGTAACAGACTATGGTTGTGTGCACCAATTATCACCCAAAACATACACATGTGTGAATGATTGTTTATTACATAATTAACTGTAGTTGCACCGGCAATGAATGTAGCATCCTGTAACTCAGACCCGACAATTGAGTCGGGCGAGGAGTGTTACATTTTCTCTCTCCTTGTGATTTGGTGATTTAAGACACTTGTAGATAGGCTTTTGAAATGAAACTTTAAAAAGAAAGAAGGGAAGAAGGAAGAGAGAAGCATAGCTTGAAGCCAACTCCAAAAGAACGATTGCTGAAAGAATTTGTGTTTTTTTTTCTTTTTTGCAAACTTCAATTGTAAATCTATTATTATAGAGGGCAGTTTAAAGAATATAATTTGAGAAATAAAAAGAGGAGATTTGTTTTAGAAGATTTTTTGAGAGAGTGTGTAGTCTAAGTTAAAGAATGAAAAATAAAGGAAAAAGTTTATATATCATTAAAATTATTATTTTAAACATTTTAAATATTTTAATTTTTTAAAATTTTATAAATTTTTATAAACTTTTACAATTTTATCAAAATTTAATTTTTAACATTTTTTTTGAATCGGGACTAAATTGATAGAATGGAATGTGCAAATGTTGAGGGTTAAAATTATTGAATTATTTAGAATTAGAACTAAATTGTTATAATGTGTAAATATTGGAGGGCTAAATTTTTTATTATGCCAAGAGAAAAAAAAGGTCAAGTTAGCCTACTATTAATGATTTAAAGGCAGAGTGACAAAAAAATCAAATTTTGAAAATGTTAGTAACTGAATAAAAAAATTTTATAGTTAGGTGACTAGAATAAAAACACTCTCATTATTGAGTGATTGTCTATATAATTTACCTTATATATTTTTGGTCAAAATGTATAGAAGCTCCTTATACTTTTTTTAGGGTGAATTTAATTTCTGAATTATAATTTAATCATTTCTAGTTTTTTTTTATTTTTTGAGATGTGTATTTTAAATTTTGAGGTCAACTTTTTCAGTTAGTTTCGTCAAAATATTTACCTAAGTTTTTTTAACACATGGTGATCTAGTTTATTCAGATAATCTTTTTATACAATTACATCAATATTTGTACATGTAAAATATTTTTCACATGACGCTACTCTTGAGTGAGTTTGATGTCATAAGTCATATCGGCTAAATCAAGGAAAATATATAGAATTAATAATATATGATAATTAATAGGTAATTGGAAGAAGCGGCAGTAGATTTCTCTTTAAGTGTTTGAATTGAGTTTGAATCTTAAAGTAATCATTGATGGAAGGGTTTTCGTTAGCTCAAATAATCAAATTGAAATTGCCAAGAGGGGGTGAATCGGCTTTTAAAAATTTTTGTGAAAGTTAAAAAGAAATAATAGAGAATTGAATTCAAGAATTTAGAGTGGTTTGGCCCCAATTGCTTACTCCACTGACTTAGCTTTCCACAACTAAAGATTTTCTCAAATTCACTAATTTGATAACATTTGAGGACAAGGTTTAACCTTACAAACTACCTTAAGGTTTCTACCCAAACCTTAAGACATAAACTCTCTCAAAGAGATATAAAGAAGCAAACAAAGAAAGAATCCTTACAAGATCAAAGTGTTTGTAAATTAAGCTCAATTACAAGGAAAAACACTTAAGCTAATAGAATAGCAATAAAGCTCACATGAACATGAAAGAAAAGTATGGAAATATTTGGCACAAAGGTTATTTATTAGTCTTTTTGCTTGAGTATGTTTTCTTGTTGTTGTAGGACGTCTAGAAGATGATATTTATATCCTCTAATTCATTTTCAACTGTTGAGGTTGTGGTGGAAGTTAATAGAGCCGTTGGAATGAAAATACCAATGCATTTAAATCACCTGCAACAAAAGGTATCAATACTATTTGAAAATGTATCGATAATTTTAGCATTTAATGCCTTGATTCAGTGACCGATAAACTGATAAAATCGATACAAAATAAAATTATCGATACCAAATAAAAGGTACCGATACTTAATGAATACCTCAAAATGGCAGAATGCTACTTTTGTATCGATATTAAAAAATATATTGATAAAATGTATCAAAACAGATACCATTTAAAATTTATCGGTACCTAACAAAAATGTATCGATACGGTATCGGTACTTGGTAACTCATTTGCAAGTCGATAGCCTATTTTGGTATCGATTTCCATAAATTTATAGATACCTGACAAAAAGTATCGATAGTGGATTTATATTTTTTGGCTTGGAGCATTTTTGACTTGTTTGAAAAATGTTTAGAAGTGTTGTTTTTAATTTACTTGGCCTTGAAAAATTTTCTAAGTATAAATTTGACATTTTTGTATTTTAGAAATAATTTTGAAGTACAATTTTGCCAAGTGCTGTTTAAGATGATTTTTATTCAAAACATAGGGTTTGTTATATCAAAATGAATTTATCAAATAAAACTTGAGTCAATAGTTTTATATGAATAACACCCTCTATGCAAATAAAATTAGACTCAAACCATAACATGAATGGAAAAGAAAACAAATTATAAATCAGAAAAATAATGTAATTTTCATTTCAATGTTTAACTATCTTATTTTCTCTAATTTCAGTGTTTTCAATTATTTTATTTTCTCTCCATTCAATTAATCAACTTTAAATTTATTTTATTAACTTCCTCTTCTCATATTTTTAGTAAAATTTTCTCCATTAAAATGGATATCACAGTTTCTAATATTTAACTATTTCCTTTTCTTTTTTCATAATATATATATATGGGAATTTTCTATCTATGACTACATGTTCATCTTGATTTACCAGAAGGCCTTGTATATCCATTAAAAAAAAAACTTGACTTGGTTCAATTTATTAAAATAAATATTAAATATTATAAATATGGTATTTAATTATAGTAAATATTCAAAGAAATGTGATTTTATAATATTAATATCTTTTAAAGGATTAAACTTCACTACTTACCAAAACAGAATTGAAATGTTAATTTAATCTATTTTTTTAATTTGTAGATAATTTCTTATCTACTCAATTATACATAAAAGCAATATAAATATGGTATTTAATTATAGTAAATGTTCAAAGAAATGTGATGTTCTGATATTAGTATTGTAAAACCTCATACCCGGCCTAGACATTATGGCCGAATCTGGCGATGTCACATGAAAAGGGATTTGAAGACAAGATTGTCGAGTTTAAAAACCATTACAGTAAGTTAACTTTTATTTAATTCGAAAAAAAACTAATTGATTTGCTTTAAAATTTCTCTCTTAGCGGAAGCTTTTGTAACCAATTAATTTAGGGAAAATCGTTTCTATTTACGAAAAAACTTAGTTTTTAGAAGAAAAAAAATCGTGTTTTGTGGAGTTGCAATTTTTAAAAAAATCCATAAAAAACAGTATAAAGTCCCAAATTTAAAACCAACCAATCCATAGTCCAGAAGATACATTAAAAATCTCAAATAATTAATAAATTCTAGGCATTAATAGAAAATAGTCTAAAATTTATGAGTGGCCACCGTCGAGTCCTCCACTACACCGACCCGTCAAGTCTGGGGATTACATGTACAGATTAAACAGAAAAAGGGTGAGTTTTCGCAAACTCAGTGTGTAATCCCCACAGAAAACATGCATACAAATAATCAACAGAATTCAGTTAGATACAGTCTGGGCCCGTGCCCATCAAAGAATCAGTTTGGGCCTTAGCCCATTCAGATACAGTCTCAGAAATACATTAGGGCCTTGGCCCATACAGTAAATCAAAATCCTACCCACCAGCCTCTACACACCATCTTCGTCCACCCCTACACACCATGTGGGGATTAAATCAACCCACCCATCCCTACACACCATGTTTTACCGAAATGATGCACATAATCAGAAGGTTGCAGCTGAGCTGCCAGATAACAGGCTTAATAGCCTTTCAGACACTTCCTCCAAATATCACCAACCCACCCCGATGAAATGCAACATACAAAGTATGTCATGCCATTATGCAATTAATAGTACCAACATTCAGATATCATAAGTCATGCTCGGTATAGAAATCAGACAGACAGATCACACATGTAGGGGTCTAAGTAAAGCTTACCAACCCTATAGTAGGTCCACAATCGACTTGGGCGACCTGTGCAACCTTATAGAACTTTTCAAAAAAAATGGGCTCACACGTCCATGTGGCCCACTCGGCCCAAATTGGCCTTGGCCATGTGATCCATTTTTAATGTAACCCGTGCTAGTTAATTATTCATATATGTTTTCACTATTTACTTATATGTTCCTTCAAAACTGTCTACTTGAGTCACTGTTGCTAAATTATTTATATCTTGAGCTACAGAATTCTAAATTAAGATCTACTTTATGTCTTTGAAACTAGACTCAAATGGATTTCTACCATAAAATTTTAAAATTTTTTGGTTCAACCAATAAGTACAGTAAAATCTTCAAACTTATCCATGTTCTGCTGTCTGACAGCTTCGTCTCTTCTTTACTAAAAATTAATTATCTCTTAGTAAAAAATTTTAATGATGTTTTCATTTGTTTCTATTGAAAATAAACTCATTAATAATTTAAACATGTAAATTTTAACCCCTAATTATTTTTCTCCAATTTTTGATGATTTTCCAAAGTCAGAACAGGGGAACCCAAATTCAATCTGACCTTGTCTCACAAAGTTTATTATACCTCGCAATTTACAGTTCCATTACCTACACCATTTTTTCTATGAAAACCTAGACTCAATAATCTTTAATTACATACTTTTTTCATCCTCTAATTCGATTTACACAATTTATGGTGATTTTTCAAAGTTAGCCTACTGCTGCTGTCCAAACAGCAAGCAATTTCGGCTTTTCGCCGAATCCCTTATTTTTTTTCGTTTCGGGTACAAACCTAGTTTTTTTTATGCCAAAACAGTTCCCGAGTACTCCAAAGCCTATAATCAAGACACTGAACATCAATTTAACGGATTTACAAGTGAATTGACAACCAAGAACAAATCGAAACCTAACTTACCACCAATGATAACCCTCCGTTTAATTATATATTGTTAAGACGAGAACACTGAATTTACCAGTCCGAGCCTCCCCCTACGCCCAAATCGCAGAGAAAAAACATTACCACTTTAGTCGTTAAGAGATTCATGATAGAAACAAAGAGAAACACTTACCGAAACTAAGCGAGCACTAATCAAGTGCGAAAACGAAAGAAAATAAATGGATTAGGGAAAAGTTAAGAAGAATAAAAAGAAGAGAAAGATGGAAAAACTCATAGAATTTTAGCAAGATGAGAGGGAGAAGAATAGATGGCAGAATTTTTTTTGGAAAAGAGAGTCAAAATTTGGTTATGGGAAAAAATAAAATAAAATCTCGATAACCCCTAAAATCCCTTAATCTTCTCCCCTAATTCCCACTACACATCCACTACTCAGAATCCCTCAATTACACAACTCTATCCTGAAATCTGAGAAAAAAAATACCCTTGCCTGCATAGGGATTCGAACACTAGACCTCCACCATAATAACACACTATTTAACCACAAGATCAGCAGACCCATTTTGATATAATTTACGCAACAATCAAATAAAAGCCTACTAAACAAGAGTAAGGCCTAATTCATTAAAAATATCAAAATTTGTCCAAACAAATGCTTGAACTTGGAACCTCCCAAACACTCTCAGAACACATAACCACTAAAGCTGACAAATATTGGTATCATATTTTCACAATAACGAAAATAAAAATGTTGACACCATTTTTTTTGTAAAACGGGGTCGACTTGGATTTTTAAAAATGAAAATGAAAATGGGAGTCGCCACCAATCCTTTTTGATGAGGTGTGATCGGATCACCTCCAAAAGCAGTTGTTTTTAATAAACGGTTTGATTTTATTTTAAAACAAAAATTTTGGTCCACGAAATTTAGAAAAATAGGTTCGGGAGTCGGTTACGTACGAGTAAGGATTAGCACCCTCGTAACGCCCAAAATTAGTACGTAGTTGATAATTTAGTTTCTTAGTGTCGAGAATTAGAAACTTTAAAGAGACTTAAAAATACAAGCCTTTATTGAAATGTTGAAAATTTTCAGGAAAGGGCATATTTCATGTTAATCGAGAAAGAGAATTATATCCAGTAAGTTAGGACACAATGTATTGAATTCCCGATGTGCGAATGAATGCCAAAAATTTTCTTATTTAAAAGATATTTAGCTATCTCGGATTTAAAAAAGGGATCATGTCCAGTAAGTTAGGACACAGTCTTTTCTTAATTCCCGAGATCATTTAAAACTTGAGAAAAAAATGGATCATACCCAGTAAGTTAGGACACAATCTCTTCTTAATTCCCGAGATCCTTTAAAACTTGAGTTTGAAAAGATTCGTGTATTTAGATTTATTGTGAAAATCGGAACCCCGTAAGTTAGGATACGACCTTCTCGAATCTAAACACAAGATTTTACTTATTCAAAAACCATAATTTATGCATTGAATCAAATTAATCTAATACGAAATAGTAGAAATGAAACACGATGTCAATATGCGTAACAAAACAAAAATGAATACGATGATATAAAAATAATATGAGCAACGACAATAAAAATAGATAAATAAAAAGGACAAATCAATAGCATACAAAATAACAAATATATGAGCAAATAAAATTAAAACATTCTTTTTAAAATAATAACGAAAACGTAAATAAAGAACATGAATAAAAATGTAAAAAGATATATGTATATACACATATATATAAATTATAAGATATAATAAAATATATATAAGCATGTATATATATATTTATGAAAATTAAAAATATGTATATAGATATATATAGATATGTGTATAAATTATAAAATATAAAAATATATATAAGTACGCGTATATATATAAATTATAAAAATAATGTACGTATACTATAAATATATATGCATGTGTATATATATAACAAAATTTGAAGTTTAAAAAGTATAAATAAGTAAATAATAATACATAATTAATGGTGTAATAATACTAATAATAATATTAAAATGATCAATTTAATAAAAAAAACTAAAATACAAAACAGAGGACTAAATTGAATTTAAAAAATAAAATTCGGGGTCAAATCACAAATAAATTAAAGGGGAGGGACTATTCTCAATGCGTAAATAACATAGAGAGACTGAAAGGGTAATAATCCCCACCCTCTAAAACGGCATCGTCCCAGCGAGAACTAAATTGAAATCGAAAATAAACTAAAGGGGTAAATTTAAAAAATAAGAAACACCTAATTGCGAAAAACATTAAAAATCGGAGGGGCTAAAAGTGCAATTTACCCCTCCGCATAAAAAACACGCGGATCCCCTGGAGCGGGTCGGGTTGCGCGCGAGCCACAGTTAAACGACGTCGTTTTAGGGCCACTGAAACAGGCCCTAAACGACCCCGTTTCAAGCCTGTTATAAAATCAAAAAATTTTCCGAAAAAATCATTTTCTATCCCTTTATTACAAAAAAAGATGAACCCTCTGTTAGGGTTTTCATTTTCTTTGCCGCCGCAGCCACTAAGGGTGTCCCACAGCCTCCATCGTCGCCACCGCAGCCAGTGGCCAGTGTTGTGCAAAACGGGCTTTTCAGCCCTTGTTTCACAACAAAACCGAAGGCTAGGCCTTCTCAAGCCCAGGTCCAAAAGAAAAAAAGCCCAAAGTCCCCTCTTCTGGCCGACTCCGACGACAGCGATGGAATCTCTGGCGCCAGGTTCATGGGATAAACGGGTACTGCTTCTTTCTCTTCTTTTATTTTTGTATTTTTTTAAATAAAAAAAATATAAGAAAAAAATATAAAACGAAAATACAACCAAGACAATGTTTAAAATGACAATATCAATAATAAATCACCTCTGATATATTGCTTATTTGTTCTTATTTCCTGAGAAAAAAGAAAAGAAAAAAATCCCCCTTTTACATTGGTTTGAATGGCTTTATATAGCCTTTTACAATTTTCGGTTATATTTCTTTTTTGATTTCCTTTCTTTCTGATTTTGCAGGTGCAATTGGCGGAGCAGGTGGCGTTGGTGGCTGCCAGAGGAGTGGCGGTAGCAGGTCGGCAGTAGGTCAAGAGACAGAAGGCTGCGGCGCTAGGGTTTCAGAAAAGCTGAAACCCTAGTTTGACTCTTGACATTTGGTCTTAGGTCTTGATGGGGTTTTGGGCCTTCATTGTAATTGGGCTCGGGTTTTAATTGGGTTAGTTGGGACTCGGGCAAAATGGATTGTACAAGAAATTTTGGGGCGTTACAAGTATCATTCAAAGGATTAAATTTCACTACTTACCAAAAAATAATTAAAATGTTAATTTAATCTTTTTTTTTAATTTGTAGATAATTTCTTATCTATAATTATATGTAAAAGGAAGCTATTTATATAACTAAATATAAAAGGAAGTTTGTTGACACGTACTATTTTTTCTTTTTTCTTTCCATAGGAAATAATTAAATTTCACTTTTAATCTTCTTATTATGCATGCATTTAAGATTTAATTTTTATACAGTAAATCCTCTTTAAAATAATCACATGTTATAACATCATTTTGCTATATGATATGTCGTGAATTAATTAAAAATTTGAGTAAGGCAAGTGCACCTATCAATTAATAGTATAACTACGATGACTAAAGATAACGTTCCTACAAAGATTAAAAATACTAGTAATTATTATCTTTCTATTATTTAACTGATATATTTTAGTGATTGATTGAAAACTAAAATTAACTAAATTGATTAACTAAAAAACACAACAAAGAACAAATCACGAAATAATCGGTTAACAACAAATCACAAAATAACTGATTAACAACCAAGAAGCAAAACAATACTTAGGAAAGAATTTCTTTACTTAGTATCTTGATCCATATAAATTCCTAAATTATGCTAATATCTCTTTCGAGAGTAAGAGCAATTGACTCTAGGTTGATTAATTGAAATTTCTTTCTAATTAAAATCCCTATTATTGCATTAACTCAATCTATGGATTCCCCTATTAGATTTGACTCTAATTCAATAGATTTATGTCGTCCTATTTATAAGATTGCATGCAACTCCACTCAATTACGCTAGATCTACTCTTAGAAAGGGTCTATTCCTCTTTTGATTTAAGCACATCAAACATGGATCAATAATATCGAAATATCAAACTACGAATTAAGTGCACATAAATGAGAACAAGATCTAAGTCTTTATTGTGTAAAATAAAAATCAAACGGCAGAATCCATCATAGGGTTCATCTCCCTAGGTATTTAGAAAATTAGTTAATGTTTGCAAATAAAAATATCTCAAAGATAGTATAACCGAAAGAAATAAAAAAACTCATGATAACCTCATTTGAAATCAATTGGGAATCTTCAATCTAGATGGAAATTTGCTTCAGAATCAGGTTCAATGGTGTTTTTTGAGTTGGTTTTTGTTTTTTTAGTATTCTATGGCGGCTCTCTCCTATATTCTTATTTTTGTCATATATACGTCTTAGAATGCCCAAAAAACCTAAAAACTGCATTTTCCCACAGTTCAAAGTGTCAATACGTGAAATCGATAAGGCCTATCACACGGCCACATGGATGTGTGGTAGCCTGTGTGGCTCACACAGCCGTGTGGAAGGGCTCTTGTACCTTGCTCCGATTTTTCCTCATTTTTTGCTCCTTTTGCTCCCAAATGCTCTCCTACGTATAAAAATATGAATTTAAAGGATTATGAGCATAAAATTCACAATTAAAATCGAATAATTACCCAAAAACGCATTAAGAACGAGGTTAAAACATGTTACTTTTAGCACTTATCTCTGTAACAACTAAGTTTCTATTATAATTGATTTTTTTATGTTTTATTTTCACTTATAACAGCAACATCTATAATTATAATGTGCATTCTTTATTAAATTAGTTCTCTATAACAACATATTGTCTAAATTTTTAAGTAAAATTATAACTATTTCATATAAGCAAGCCTATAAATTATAATTTATTAAATAAAAATATTCTGAATTAAAATATTTTTAATAAAATACTTAAATTTCACATAGAAATCTATTAATCATATTTTATTAAATGAAAATAATCGTTAATGAGCGGCATTAAATATATCAATTCAATAAATTATTAAGTTCTCTAATTAAATATTCTACTATGAATTTGGAACATCATAAACTTATAAATTGATTACTTGAATTTAATAACTCGTGATAAATTAATTAATTGTAACAGCCCGATTTTAAGCCTAGTCGGAATAGTGTTTCGGGACCACAAATCCGATGAGGAAAAATTTATTTCTTATTATATTTTTATGGTCTAAAATTTCACGGAAAGATTTCGTGAAAATTTTGTTCGAAAATTTCGACGTTTGAGCATTCAATTTAGTCAAAAGGGCTAAATTGTAAAAAGTGCAAAAGTTAAGTTCTAGAAGCTAGAGGTGTCAAATTGCTATGAAATTTTAAATTGGAGTTTCTTAAATGGTAATTAGACCATTGGTTATCTTATGGACAAAAATGGACATGAAATAGGTGAAATAGGATATTTTTAAGTTAAGGGCATTTTGGTAATTTGGTAATTAAAACAAATTAAAAAGACAAAATAAGGCCAAAATCATCATCTTCTCCATGAGTGCTGGCCGAATATCATGTGGACTCTATGGCTAGGGTTTGTTCATTCTTTCAAGCTTCATGGTAAGTCCGTTCTAGCCCCGTTTTTCTTGTTCTTTATATTTTTAGAATCCCACTTGCTTAAGCTATTTCTATCATTAATTCGAGCTAGAAATTATGTTTGAAAAATTACCCATAGATGAAAAGTGTGAATTTTGATGTTTCATGATAGAATATAAAGCTTAGAATTATGTTAAACGATTTTCAGCAAAAACGAGTGAAACGGTATAATTGTTAAAAATTATTATTGTTCATAAGTGCACTTTAGAGCAATAATTTGATGTTGCTATAGAAGGAAATATTTTTCAGCATGTCATAAAACATAAGAAAAAGGAATAAAATTTAATTTCCGAGCCTAGTGGCAAAATCGTAATTTTGTGAAACTTTAGGGGCAAAAATGTAATTTTTCCAAAATGTGAATTTTGGACTGGATTGAATAATGTGAGTGTAAAATAAGTTAAATGTGTTATTATAAGTCAAGAAAGACAAGGAATTGACTTTGATTAGTGAAAAAGAAAAAAATGAGAAAAAGTGAGAAATTCCCCGATTGAATATTCGAAATAAAAAGGGATACGAATGAAGTAACAGAAATGATCACATGTGTGACATGGACTGTGTGTAGGTCACTATGTGAAAGTGAAAGTGATGGTCACATGTGTAGTACTATGTGTAGGCTACTACGTGTACCGGAATGAAAGGTCGCATGTGTAGTACTATGTGCAGGCTACTATACGCACCGGAAAGCTTCGATCACGTGTGTAGTACTATGTGCAGGCTACTACGTGTATCGGATATTAATGATTACGTGTGTAGTACTATGTGCAGACTACTACGTAAACCGAAAAGTTTGATCACATGTGTAGTACTATGTTAAGGCTACTACGTGTATCGAATGATAATAGTTAAATGAGTGGTACTATGTGCAAACCACCGAATGTTCGCTATTATACCGACATGTTTAACGGGATATGAGAAATTGCAAACCAATAAGAATATGTGATTGAAAAGCGATGAGTTGCAAAAGAGTCACTGGAGTGATGAAGTTTTGTACCGTGCTTACAAAATAAATTGTTATAGTGTTACGTGAATGAGTGAATTTGAAACAGAACAGATTTGGACAGTGATAGTGATGTTAGTTTGAAAAATCACCAAAAATTATAGAAATTGATTTAGTGGTTGAGTGAGATATAGAATTAAAGCTTAATGAGTCTATTTTTACATAAAAGAAACAGAGCAAGCAAAAGAGTTATACATTTTGAGATATTTGAATTTTAGTGGGGCAAAGGTCGGATTGATTTCGGAATCCCTTGTTCTAACTTTGGAAAATAATTAAAAATTGTACAAAAATAATTATGAGTTATAATTTATATTCTTAGAATTCTTAATGAGTCTATTTTCAAAGGAAACAAACGTAAATATCATCCGAAATCTCTACAATGAGATAATTTATTTTTAGTGAAGAGAGGTCTGAGATGTTGAGTAGTGAAACTGAGGAATATTTAAAGAATAAACTGTACTAATTGGCCAAGTAAAAAATTCTGGAATTTTTATGGTAATAAGACATGTGAGTCTAGTTTCGGGGAAAATTAACGGAACTTAATTTGAAGCTCTGTAGCTTCGGATAAAAATGATTTAGTCACTCTGACTCAAATAGACAGCTTTGAATTTAAATATAAGTGAATAGTGAAATTATGTATAATGCTAATTAAGCATGTTTTATACATAAATGATGTGGAATGGAGAGGAGGAGGAGGATAATAAAATGTATGAATGAATTGTGTATAAATGGTCATATGCCCGATTATAATCGGTAAATGTTAAATTGAATGGTAAATATGTATTGATACTGAAGGACTATTGCGGTATTGAAAAGCAATTGATCAAATGTTTCAGAAATTTAGTCATGATATTTATATGTGTGAAAATAATGATATATGGATGATTATATCATTGAGATTGCATTGATTAATTCGGTTTAAGTGATAGAAATGTCAAGAACATTTGTCTTTGATATGTGATGATCATGTAATGCCATGAAAATTTGTTTATTTGTGTGGTTTAAAATGTATCTATATTTTGTTATATAACTTATTTTGTAATCTATTTGACAAATGATAAAAATTAATTCGGTTACTATGTGAGGTGAATTATGATTTGTGAAGCATATCTATATTCGGCAATAATGGATAAAATATATTTATGTCATGGGTGAATGGTTAAACACTTGGGTTAGTATAAAGTGTATATTTAGTAAGGTTTGTTGGAAAAGAAATAACAGGTTTTGGTTTATATCGAATAGAGAAAATTTGTACTATCTTTGTGGCTAATTTTGTTAGCTTTGTGGGAGATGAATGGATAATGTATATATATGTGACAATTAGCTTACTAAATAGTGAGTAATTGATATATTACATTAGTTAAAAAGGAAATTTTGACGATATGAGAATATGTAATGATACGGATAAATTCAGGTACTCAGGACGAATTCAACAAGTAAGTGAAATTTTATAAATTCATGTAACGAGAAAGTGAAAGATTGTGAGTATATTTAGCCAAGAAAACCCTAATTAACTACATAATTAATCATGTGAAGAATGTAAAATAAAATATGCATAAAAATAATAATGTATGCACCTATTATATATATTTTAATTTTGTTGATTTGATTCTCACTTTCTTTTTTTAAAACATAATTTCTGTAATGTTCCAAAAACCTTAGCCTCTATTTTGTTAATTTTGTCATAAATTAATGTATGTTTCAAGGGTTAAGGGCTTTGTTGGGTTGTTGGAGGTATTGGGTTTTAGCTCTTGTGTGTGCAATTAGGAGTTAATTTTTGTTAGTGTTTTGCTTGGGCCGCGTAACAGGTTGTTGGAGTTAAGTTGGGATAGTTAAAAATCTTGGAAGTTGTTGGATAGGTATGGCTTAGTGGGTTAGTGGATGGATAGGAATTGACTTGTTAGTTTGTTTTATTTAGTTATTTAAAAAAAATGATAATAGAAGATATTTCATTCTCTCTAGTTTCACGTCACTTTAGTTTTTCCTATTCTGTTCACAAAATCTTCTTTTTTTATTCCTTTTCTTTCTTTTCACGTAGGTTTGGAAAGGGGGTAACAAATCGTTCTTTTGGTTTCTTGATTTTTAATGTCAAAGCCTCTTTTACTATTCAAAGATCGGTAGTGGTGCTAATCGAGTAGGTTTCAACGTGACTCGTGTGTAAGTTTTGACTCTCTCTTTTCTCATTGCGGATTTATCCGTAGTTAGTTTGCAATTGTGTTGAGGGTAGTTGGTGGGATGTATCAATATTAATTGATTATTTTGTTTGTAGGTGACGAACATGAGAATCGAAAATCCCCTCTTTTGATTTAATTGTTTTAGGGGCTGCTGTGAACGTACGTGGGTAAGTATTCGAACATTTATATGTTTAATTTTAGTCGGAATTGCTCATGTTTGTGTTTTAGTCAAGTGAGTGGCTTGCTGAAAATTGAGGCATTAAGGATTGATTTTGGGTGATTTATTGTCTATTTTAGGTACTATTTTCTTCATGAGTATGGTGGTATCGAAATCGAATCAGGTGTATATCGAAAAATATGAAAAATAACAATCGGCGAAAGTCGAAAAAGTTCACTGTCGACGCCAGACGACCGTGTGCCAGACTATACGACAGGCCATTTGCAAGACCATGTGTGACATACGGGCTGTGCTATTTGGGCCGTGTAGGCCCAAAATTTTAAAATATTCCCTAGGGCCGTGTTTTATACTAATATGGTGTGTTGAGATGGTCGAAGATGGTGTGTAGCGGTTGGGGGTAGGATTATATGTTGTATCTGTTATGTTTTATTATAAATATGTTTCTAATAAATCTGTCTAATATGCATCTAACTGCTTTAAGTTATTCGATATACATTGAGTTTAAAAAACTCATTCTCTGTTTGTCTGTCACTTTCAGGTAATTCATAGACTTAGGTCGGGCGGTGTGACGGGAGCTCGGTTATATTAGTATTTCATTCTTTTCAACTATTTAAAGTTGGATTTTAGCTTTTAGTAAAATTTGGATTGTTTTGGACATTTTGGGATTGTCTTAGTTTTGGATTTTATTTTCGATTTTCGTATGATACTGGTAAAATGATTACGAAAATGATTGTTTTCCTGCAAACAATCGGTTTCGAGAAAACAAACTTTGTTTTCCAAAATATAATGACCTAAGAATTTCCGTTGTAAAGTTTTCGTTTTATTTTGAAGATGTAAATAAACAACATTTTCAATTAAATAGTTATATCAAATACTTTTTTTTAATAAAACAGGTTTTTAGGTAACAAAAGTTTACTATGTTTTTCAAAATATACGGGAACCGGATTTACTACTGTTTTACGTAGCATCTCCAGATTTAGTCATAACGTCCATACCGGATTTGGGGTGTTACAATTTTTCATTTTCTTTATTTTATGAAAATTTACTATATAAATTTTATGGTGGGCTTACAATAATTCTCTCTATAACAATATATTGTTATAGGTGTATAATAATTGCCTTTCTATAGCAGGCAAAATCTTGGCAAACAAATGAGATTGTTATAGAAAGAGTTGATTGTGCTATAATTTCTAATATAATTTGGTCATTATATTTTTATAATGTTACTAGTTAGGCAAAATAGTTAATATAGTTAATTTTTCGATTAAAATGTTACCTATTTGTATATAATTTATGCCCTAAGGGTCTTAGAGGCAGACACTTTTTTGGGTTTGCCTTTTTCTGACATTATAAGGCAATGGTCAAATTTTAGTTTTGACCCTTGTTCTATGTTGAAATTTGGATTGAATCTATATGTTTTAATTTTGATATAATTTGGTCTCTCTACTTTTATAATGTCATCAATTAGTCTAAATAACTAATGTTGTTAATTATTTCAATTACAATATCAACGTCACTTTTTCTGAAGAACACTATTCCAACAATTTTTTTTATCATAATCAATTCAAATGGAAGTTTTAAGAAGAAATTACAATTCAACATTTTTTTTTGTTACATCATTGCCAATTTTTTTTTTTAATTTCAAAATGTCACACCAATAAATTTAATAAAATAATTTGAATAGTGGTAACAATTGAAGCTGAACTTTTAAATTTGAAAAATAGAGGAAATAAGGGTTTAATTAGGTAAATATGCCGATTTTAAAATGAAATGAGGGTTTGAGACTTTTTCTCCTAAAATTTAGGAAAATAGGTCATTTTTTGATAGAGAAAATGAAAACATGTTCTGGAAAAGCACTTTTTGGAAAACGCTTTTTATAAAGCATGTTTTCTTTTGATACATTAATTCATTTGGTTAGACGGTCAATTAATAGTGATTTCATCTTTGAGTCTCAAATTTAAGTCCTTTTTTAAGCATATTTGTATTTTTTGTATTATGCTGTTTCAAGCTTTTTTTTTATTATTTCTAATTAATGTTTTGTAAGTAATAAATATATTGTTTTCAAGTTTTTTTATTTTTAATTCATCTTTTTAATTAATAAATCTTTTATTTATATAAATAAAATAATTATATGTAATTATATAATAAAATATCTATTTTAAATATATCATTATGTTAAAAATATTTCTAATTAATAACTCCTTTATTTATATAAATAAATTAATAATTATATAATTATATAATAAAAATATTTTTTTATATTTATCATTATGTTAAATGTATTTTATTTTTTAAAAACATCATCTAATTTTTTTATATATTTTTCTTTATATATAATATCTATATGTCAAATATTTATTTTTCCACCTATATTGTGAGTATGGTGATTTCTAATATTATAAAATCAAATAATTATTTCAAATATCATTATGTGAAATATGTGAAATATTTCAAATACACATACAAAATATATAATATTAAAATTTACTACACTCATGATTTGGATTGGAAAATAAGTATTTAACATATAAAAATTATATTTACTAAAAATAATGATATTTTAAATAATTAATTGATTTTATAATATTAGAATTTACCATACTCACAATGTATATGAAAAACAATGATATTTGAAATATTTTACATATAAAAATAATAATGGTATTTGAAATAATTATTTGATTTTATAATATTAGAAATCGCCACACCCAAAGTGTAGGTGGAGAAAATAAATATTTGACATATAAATATTATATATAAAGAAAAATATATAAAAAATTAGTTGATGTTTTAAAAAAATAAAATATATTTAACATAATGATCAATATTAAAAATTTATATTTCGAAGACTCTGGTGAATAGGTTTCAGTCGGTTCTCCGGTTGTGTGTGGATGAGGTTCAGAGTGCTTTTGTTCTTGGGAGGCTGATTACGGACAGTATTTTTTTAGCCTATGAGATCCTTGATGTGTTTTGGCGCCAGCGGTAGGGGAGGAAAGGAAATTTTGCCTTAAAGTTGGATATGAGCAAGGCATATGATCGAGTGGAGTGAGATTTTCTTTAGCAAATGTTGCTGAAAATGGGATTTTCGGACTGTTGGGTGTGTCTCCTTCTTTATTGCGTTTGATCTGTTTCTTACTTGGTGTCCATGAATGGGGAGCTCAGTAGTCCTTTTTCTCCGGGTCGAGGTCTTTAACAGGGTGACCCTCTAAGTCCATATCTTTTTCTTATATGCTGCAAGGGATTGTCTTCCCTTTTATGACAAACACTTCATGCTAATCTAATTTGTGGGGCTAATATTAGCCGCGGTTAGCCATACCAATAGCTAACCATACATTTATTTCACATTAACATCTATTTTACTAGCTTATACATGCCATTGATTTTCAAAATAAAGTTTCTTTATATACCGAGATCTTGAGGTTGATAGTGTGATGCGTCTCCGACCAAATCCGACCTCCGAGCTCTTAACTCTACAAACATGGGAAAAAGAAACAGGGTAAGCACTTTGTGCTTAGTAAGCTCATGTAACAAGAATTATACTTACCTAATATTTTCCATACAATGTAATAACATTCATACACCCATTCCATACATTATTCCCCTATCATGCACAAACCCAACATTCAAATTAGTCCAATAATTTCCATGTATCAATAATTTATACCATGATTGATGAGCTCATCAATTCCATGATTTCCATTTCCTTGTTATTTTTCCATATTTATCCCGTTGAGCTACTTGGAATTTCGATGGATTTTCAGGGGTACACCTAAGTGTACAAATTCCGGGTCCATCAATTCATATTCATGTGCGCACATTTCCATTTCAGAGAGCACACTCCCGCGAACCTCATCCTTACAGCGGGATTACTAGTCCAGGCTAAATCCCCTGTAATATAAACTCATAGAGTATTGTTGGGATTACTAGTCCAGGCTAAATCCCCTGCAACGACAATTACTCTCATGAGCTTGGATCTGAATTACCAGTCCAGGCTAAATTCAGACCCTAACTCAGATTACCCGTCTGGGCTAAATCCATTTTTCACATATTCTTCGGGAGGGCTATATCAGGATAGGATCACTTGTCCGGGCTAGATCCTTTTTACCGTCATTTCCTTTTCAGAGATCCATCGAATTTTCCTTTCATTCAACCGGGATTTATTTCCTCTTTTCATCAAGTATATCACTACTTCATCAATTATCATACAATAAACATCCAACTCATATTCACATCAATAACAAACATTTCAAACATTTAGGAATATAATTCAAGTTACACGAACTTACCTCGATACTTGTTCGTAACCAAAAATCTACTAATCCCAAACTTTTTCTTTCCCTCGATCTTGCTTCGTATTTGAATTTTTCGGATCTAAATAAATAAATTTGATCATTAATCTAATACATTTCATGTTCATGTGTAATTCCATTATTATTTATAGTGCATTCAAAGCTGTCTCACTGAGTCACAGTCACTAAATTATTTATATCTTGAGCTACGGAACTCCAAATCAAGATCCGTTAATTTTACCTGAAACTAGACTCACATATATTCTTACCATAAAATTTTAAGAATTTTTAGTGTAGCCAATAAGTACAGTTTATTCTTTAAAGTTTCACCTGTTTCATTGTTTGACAGTTCCGACCCCTCTTCACTAAAAATTAATTATCTCATTGTACAGAATTTTGATGATATTTCCGTTTGTTTCTTCTGAAAATATACTCATCAAGGATTCTAACCATATAAATTATAACTCATAATCATTTTTTTACAATTTTTAATGATTTTATAAAGTCAGAACAGGGGAACCCGAATTCATTCTGACCTTGTCTCATAAAACCTATTATATCTCATGATTTACAATTCCATTGCTTACACCATTTTTTTATAAGAAACTAGACTCAATAAGATTTAATTTCATATTTTATTCATCCTATAATTCAATTTCTACAAATTTTTGGTGATTTTTCAAAGTTAACCTACTGCTGCTGTCCAAACTGTTTTAGTGCATGAGGTTAATTACCATTTTTCCCTAAACTTTCAATAAATGATAATTTCATCCCTGCTCAATTAACCTCTCAATTGAGCTGATTTTTCTCCATTAACACTTTATTCTATCACTTTAAACTACCTTATAACCTTTGGAAATCAAAATTTTAGCATTAGACTTTAATTCCAAACTTTTTCACAATTAAGTCCTACGAATCAATTTCTATTGAAATCACCTAGTAAAATCATCTTATAAACAAATTAAAGCTTCACTTTCATCCTATTTCATCATAAACTTCCAGCACATATTCATAGCAACTTTCCATTTCATTCATAAAATCAAAAGCTAATGAATTTAGTAATAGGACCTAGTTGTAAAAGTCTTAGAAACACAAAAATTACAAGAAAAAGGCAAGAATTAACTCACTTGGGGAAAAAATTATAAAAACCAGCTTGAAGAAACCCTTAGGACATTTTTGGCTGATGAGAGTGCAGAAAATATGAAGAGAATTCTAGATAATCCACTTTAGTCCTAACTTTTAAAGCAAATTTTTGTAATATTCCAATTTTACCCTTAATTCTTCAATTCTCCTGATTTTTCTCAGCTATTGCCGCCCAAAATATCTCATTTTTGGGTTATTTGCAATTTATGTCCCTCCTCATTTAACAATTGAGCTATTTAATCCTTCTAGTAACTTTTACACCTTTTTCAATTTAGTCCTTTTTACTTAATTGACTACCCAAACATTAAAATTTTCTAACGAAATGTTAATACCATTTTACTAACACTTCGTAAATATTTATAAAATATTTTTGACTTGATTTTACGAGATCGAGGTCTCGATACCTTATTTTTACCCAATTTATTCAATACTTTCTTTTTCTAACTAACCACTAAATCGGTAAAATTTTTCTATCAATTTTTTCATACGATTTTCCTATCATACCAATATTCATGCAAAAAATATTAAAATAAATTTCTCTTTAAATCAGATTTGTGGTTACGAAACCACTATTCTGATAACCTTGAATTTGGGCCATTACAAACAATAATGGAGCCATCAACTACCTTTTCGCGAACAAAAAATAGATCAAGCTCAACATGTTTAAATTTGGAATGTAAAACAGGATTAGCAGCCAAAGTAACTGCACTTAAATTATCACACCAAATGGTAGGTGAATCTTCACTTTAAAGATGTAACTCCTTTAGTAACGAGACTAACCAAGTAACATCACTGGTTGCGGTAGCACGACTTCGATATTCTGCCTCAACCGTAGAACGTAAAATTGTTGACTATTTCTTGGAGCTCCAAAAGACAGGTGCATCACCAAAATACACACAGTAGCCTATCGTAAAACGACGATCATCAAAATCCAGTCCCCAGTTAGCATCTGCAAAACAAACTAAAGATAGCCTGGTAGACAGACGAAAAACAACCTCATAATCAATTGTACTACACAAATATCGTAGGATTCGTTTCAAGGCAACCAAATGAACAGTAGTAGGTGTATACATGAATTGGCAGATATGATTTACTACATAGGCAAAATCAGGACGAGTCAGAACCACATACTATAAAGCACCAACAAGACTTCTGTATTTAGTAGGATCACCAAGACGATCTCTGTCATCCTTGGACAGAGTAAATGAGCTAACCATTGGAGTATGAACACTCTTTGCATAAGACATAGAACTCCGGTCAAATAGATCTGAATATACTTTTTCTGACACAAATGAAGACATTTTATGGAAGACCGAGTAACCTCAATTCCTAGAAAGTAGTGAAGATCACCCATATCTTTAAGTCAGAACTCATCATTCAACTGCTGAACAAAGCTATTTATACAAGAAGGTAAATTGCCAGTAATGATAATGCTATCCACATACACAAGCACATAAAGAATGGAGTCAGTTGTAACTTTAACAAATAGAGATGCATCATATTTGGATAGAACAAAGCCAACAGAAAGAAGAAAATGCTTTAATTTATCAAACCAAGTACGCGAAGCCTGATGAAGCCCATATAAAGCTTTCTTCAGATGGCAGACTAGAGGTTTTCTGTTCGAATCACACTGAACATCCCAGAGGTTGATGCATGAACACCTTATCAGTAAGGTCACCATTCAAGAACGTATTATTCACATCAACTTGATGGGGTTGCCAACCTCTTGACACAGCAATAGACAGAATGACACAAATAGTAGCAGGTTTGACTACAGGACTGAACGTTTCCTTGAAATCATAGCCAGGTACCTGAGAACACCCTTTTGCGACTAACCTAGCCTTTCGATGAGCAATAGTGCCATCAGGATTTCTCTTGACTTTGAAAAGCCATTTACAGTTGATTACCTTACGATCATGCGGTAATGAAATAAGATCCCAGGTGGAATTATTAATAAGTGCATCATATTCAGCTTGAGTTGTAGTACGTCATTCTGTGGTAGAAAATGCCTCTTCAATTGTGCGAGGTTCAACAGCCTCAACAGATAATGCCTTAGGCTTAAAGATGTCAACCTTAGACCGAGTAACCATTAAATGAGTATTTAGTGGAGGTAGCTCAGACGACGGTTGAAGAGAGGATGAATTAGTGTGATAGAAATTATAGTACTAAATGGACCATCACCATTGGAGAAGGATAAAGGACTATGTGGCTCTTGATCAGAAATGATCTCATTCGGTGGACCTGTACCCAAATAAGAAGAAGGACAAAAATTAGGAGTGGAAGATGTTACAGTGGGTAGAATGGGCAAACACTCCACGGGTTGAGAAGAGCCCTTCTTAACAAGAGGAACAAAAGTTGACATAGAACCAGACGAAACCATGGCACCCGTTGTGACAGTCGAAGGAGACAAAAATCGTTACTCATCAAACACAACATCTCGAGAAACAATGTCCTTACCATCTGGCAAAAGACATTGATAACCTTTGTATTGAGAACTATATCCCAAGAACGTACAAGGTTGAGAACGAAAATCCAACTTATGACGTAGAAACAGACGTAGATATGGAAAACAACAACACCCAAATACTCGTCAATGATCATACATGGGATCTCGACCATAAAGAGCCTTATATGGAGATTGTCCATTTAGAACCGAGGTAGGAAAACGATTGATAAAATGAACAGCACAACAAAACACATAACCCTAATATCCTATAGAAAGATTTGCTTGGGCCAAAAACGTGATACCCATGTCTACAATATGCCAATGTTTGCGTTCGACCACTCCATTCTGTTCAGATGTATGTGGATAAGACAACCGATGAAGTATCTCTTGAGTTGCTAAAACTGACGTGAAAGCACGAAATTCTCTGTCCCAATACTTTGAAATTGTTTGATATCTTTCCGAACTGAGTTTTGACTAACTGCTGAAACTAAATAAAGCACTCTACTGCCTGAGACTTTTTTCGAATAAGATAAATCTACATAAATCGAGTGCACATATCAATAAAAGACACATAATACCAATTACGACCACATGCAACTGATGCAGGCCCCCACAGATCAGAAACAACCAAGGCAAATGGATCACTATATTCAGTAGTAGAAGGGAGAAAAGGTAATTTATGAGACTTCTCTTTTTGACAGGCAGTACAAATATTGTCAAACGAACCTTTAACAAACACAATATTACATTTATCTAAAATGGATTTAACTACAGAAGTAGATGGATGACCAAGACGTTTATGCCATAAAGTGAAAACACCATCCTTGTCACATTTATTCTGGAGTCCAATAGTAGAAGATGCTTCAACAGACTGAGCAGATGCAACTAGCAGAGAAAAATGATAGAGCCCATCACAAATGTGGCCCCTTAGTAAAACTTCTCGAGTCACGATGTCCTTAACAACACAATATATCGGATGAAATTAAAAAAAACACATTATTGTCAGTAGCAAACTAAGACACAGACAGAATATTCTTTCGTATATTCGGGACACATAAAACATTGGATAAACGAAGCAATTTAGACTGAGTAGGTAAAACCGACTGACCAGTATATGAGATCTTTGCGAGAGTCTTGTTACTCATTAAAAGAGAAGATGTACCTGAGTAAGGTGTGAAGTCATGCAAAGTAGAGGCATCTCGACAAACATGACGAGTAACCCCTGAATTCGGATACCAAGATGCAGTTCCAACGGGCACAGGAATATACGAGTCAATGCCATCACAGTTTAAATCAAATTGAGAGGTATTTATATAAGACGGGGTGGAGTCAAAAACATCAGATGCATGCAAGTTAGGGAGATGAGGAAGCCCAATGCAGGGATCAGATCCAGTGTACACACGGGCCTTTAGTTTAGTCTGTTAAGGAATAGATGGCCCACATACATTACCAATACCATCACCCGATGCCCTAAGTTCACGACCACGGCTAAGATAATAACCAAATTCCACACAGTTCAAAACAGGCTCATTCGGTCAAGAAAGAATGTGTGGCCCAACCGAAGGAAACACACGCCCAAACTCATGGCTTGGCCAGGCATAAAATGCTCACGATAAACACCAGGCCTAACCAGCCTATCACAAGCTAACCCATAATGCTGACCAGGCCCATTCCAGAATTATCATTTTACCTTATATGTTAACATATTGGTATCAGTCGCCTAAGGTGTTGGGATCTGTTCGTCGTTGCCTACATGGCCACCACAGCATCTGATGATTCTGTCTCCATCGATCATGCACATCCGGCGTTCACCAGGGCTAAACTTGTTAATCATTTCCTCGCCATGAGACTGTCAAGTTGGATGAACATAATTTTGTTAAGTGGAAGCAGCATGTTAGGTTGATTATTGAAGGCTACAAGTTGACCGGATTTTTAGATGGAACGTTGCCTGCTCCACCATGATTTGTGTCGTCTTTGGAGGGTTTTCTAGTTCCAAATCCAGATGCCTCGGCGTTTTTGCACCAGGTCAAGTTACTCACTTCCTGGTTGCTCTCCACGGTTAGTTCCTCCCTGCTATTTTCCTTTACAAAGGCTCGGTCGGCCTGTGATGTGTGGAGTATCGCCACTTGACTCTTCGATGAAGTTACAGGTACGAAACTTTCTCATCTTCATCACAATCTTTACTAGCTTAAAAAGGGCAGTTTCTCGATCAAGGAGTACCTTGCAAAGATTCAAAATGTTAGTGCCTTATTAGAGGCATCCGGTACTCAAATATCAGATACAGAAAAGGTCAAAATTGTACTTGCAGGCTTACCTCCAGAATTCGATGTCGTTCTTACCTTAGCTTCGTTCTCATCGGAGCCTTTACCATTTCAACGTCTTGTGAATGTGCTACTCGAGTATGAAAGCTGTCAGGAGCGTGTGATCTAAGATGTACCTCTTCTTGCTAAAATTTTGGAAACTAGTTCATCGTCAAATCTAGCAGGTGGTCTATCTTCTATTCCAGTGGAATCTGTTCGTAGTGGTCGCATTTTGTTTGAAGAGCACGAACGAGGGTTTTGGTCCCATGTAAAGTGTCAGATCTGTGGAAGGTTCAACCATCTTTCCCAACGGTGCTTTTTCTATTATAATCATGGTTATGAAAGGTCATTAGTGGTTCGAGCTGCAAATTTGGTTGATCGTCGTGGTGCTGGTGAGTCGCTTCCGTCATCGTTCTCTGGTCTGGCTCCTGGCTTGGTCTTGGTTGAGCAGCAGGGCACTGGTTCGGGAGGACTATTTTGGCCAAATACTGCACCACTCACTTCTCACCATTTTTGGGGTTCTAATATGTTTTTACAGGAAGCTGCTGATGTGTATTATAGGCCATCCGTTGGGTCACAGTTTCAATTTAGAGTCAGGCCTGCATCACATCCTGCGCATGCGCCTGCTACTGTTGGGATTTATAGGCCAAATGGGCCTGGTCAGCATTATAGGTCTGCTTGTGATAGGCTGGTTAGGCCTGGCATTTGTCGTGAGCATTTTATGCCTGGTCCAAGCTGTGAGTTTGGGCGTGTGTTTCCTTCAATTAGGCCACTCATTCCTTCTCGGTTGAATGGGACTATTTCGAACTGTGTGGAATTTGGTGATTATCTTAGCCATGGTCATGAACTTGGGGCATCGGGTGATGGTATTGGTAATGTGTCTGGGCCATCTATTCATTGGCGAACTAAACATGTAACAGCCCGTTTTTGGGTCAAATCAAAAAGTTGTTTTGGGACCACAAATCTAAAGTTAAAATATTAATTTTATTATTATTTTAATGTTTACAGCATGTTAGTAGAGTCATATGAAAATTTTGTTAAGAAATTTTATCGTTTGCATGCTCAATTTGATAAAAAAGACTAAATCGCGTAAAGTGCAAAAGTTGAGGTCTAATAGTTAAAAGTATTAAATAGCTATAGAACCTTAAAGTAAGAGTCCTTATATGGTAATTAGACCACTAATTGAGATAGTGGGGTGTGATGGCTTGGCATTTGTGTAATTAGTGATGTTTTTAAAGGTTATTTAAGTAATTTTTAAAATAATGATAAAAAATGAAATAAAACAAGTCTTCGTCTTTTATTCATCATCATCAACCGAAATTAAAAGAGAAAAAGGAAGCCATTGTTGAGCTAGGTTCAGCCAACCCTATTTTGTCAATAGGTAAGTGATTTTTGTCCGTTTTTGATAATTTTTATGTTTTTGTGATCGTTGCAACTAGTACTAGCTAGCCCGTACCTTCACTTTTGAAACTGTTATGGATTTCAAATGATGCCATTGTTGAATTCTTGGTTGTTTAAGTGTTTAATGATAGATTATGAAGGTTTAATGTTAGATATACAAGTTTTGTAAAGTGATTTTTGACAAAAATGTCAAAAAGAAATTAAATTGATAAAATGTGAAATGTGGTGGTAAAAAGTGTGAATTAATTAATAATATGGGCTGCTAGTAACATGTATTGAATTCGGCCAAGCATGGGTTTAATGAAATTATGTGTATTTTGTGTTGTTTTGAAATAGGGACTAAATTGTAAAATGTAAAAGTTTAGGGGAAAATGTGTAAAATATCCCTAATGTGTGTTTTGGACTAAATTGATTAAATAAGCTGATTTTGATAATATATAGACTAAGATAAGTCAAGATTAGGATTAGATCAGGGAAAAAGAAAAGCGGACGAATAGTCAATAATTTCCATTAAAGTAACTTGAGGTAAGTTCGTATAATTAGAATCGAATTTTCATTTAATTGCAATTGTATGAAATGAATATGTATATATATATTTGTGAATTGAATGGTTGAAATAAATGATATTGAATTGCTTAATTTAAAATGAATTGAATAATACCGAGCCTCGTTTGAACTATAAAAAATCGTAGGATACGAGTGATATGTCACTAGGGTTACCGTTTTGGTCGAGCTCCTACATTTGTTGCGGATTCACCACAGCTCGTATGAGTTTACCGATATATCATCTTTTAGGAGCTTACTGTTTCAACTCGATAGAGCTTACCGTTCTTCAGCTCGGAATAAGCTTATCGATCATGGCTCAAAAGAGTGGAAATTTTAATGAATTGATGGATTACCGATTAATGCACATAGTGTGTATCACCTGAGTATCCTTCGATGTTTCATTAGGTCCAACGGGCATTATACTGTTCCGATTATATGATTGAGAATGAAATAGAATATGATCTATATGAATTGTATAGATGGAATATGATATGTGTTATGAGAACGTATGGAACTGGAAACGAGATTTTATGAAATGTATGAAAGAAGTTATGAAAGAATAAAATTTGCAATAAAACAGTTTTGGATAGCATCAATTATATAACTTTGAAAATCACTAAAAATTGTGGGAATCGTATTAGAGGTTGAATAAGTCATGAAATTAAAGCTTATTGAGTCTAGTTTCACATAGAAGAAACGGTGTAAGAAAAGAATCTCGTATTATGAGATATTTGAATTTTTGTGAGATAAGGTCAGAATGATTTCGGAATCCCCTATTCTGACTTTGGAAAATCATTAAAAATTGTATAAAAAGAATTATGGGTTAGAATTTATATGATTAAAATTCTTAATGATTCTATTTTCAAGAGAAACAAACGGGAATATCATCCGAATCCTGTACTAAGAGATAATTAATTTTTAGAGAATAAGGGTTGGGACTGTCAGACAGCAGAACAGAGACGACTTTGAAGAATTAACTTTGCTTATTGGCTAAACCAAAAATTCTAAAAATTTTATGGTAATAAGATATGTGAGTTTAGTTTTGGGAAAATCAAACGGATCTTAATTTGGAGTTTCGTAGCTCAAGATATAAATAATTTAATGAGTATGAATCGAGTAGACAACTTGAAGTGCACATGAGCAAATAGTGGAACTATGTGAAATTTTGATTATATTATCTTAAGAACATGTTGTGAGGATTGGTAAAATTATTTAACAGATTACTTATTAGTTATATATCAACTTACTAAGCTTTAATGCTTACTCAGTTTATTTTTTCGTGTTTTATAGAGGTTCGTTAGCTAGCTCAATTCAGACGACGTTAGAGATAAGCATCACACTATCCAGTCGATTTCTCGGTACTTTTGAACTCATGGAGGTTGTGTAAATATGGCATGTATAGGCTAGTTTCAGTATGGTTCATTTTGATCTGTGTATATATATAGCCATGCGAAAATGGCTTGATAATGATATATAGCTCATTTTGGAAGTATGTTATATGGTATATCTTGTGTGGTGGATGGTCATATAATTTGGTTTGAGTAATGAGGTAAATGATGGATGTATTCTTTTATGTTCCTATAGGTTATATGATGAATATATATTGATTGTATATTGGTTATTTAGGTACGATTCTATATGGCGAATAATGACTATGTTTTAGGTTTGTTTCGTTGGTTATATATATAGTTATAAATGACATGTTGATGTTTGTATTAGGTTATGAAATATTATGTTTAGCTTAATATTGAATGGTGGAATTGGTATGAATTTTGAGGCTAATTTGCTAGCCGAATAAATGAGAAATGAATTGGTTGTGAATATGTAATTTTGGCGTTTGTGTTTAGTATTGATAGTTGCTAATTTGGTGAGATTAACATGCGAAATTGGTATGTTCTGTTTAGGCTAAATGTAATTAAAAATGGTTGCATGATTATGTTATGAATTGAGTATATATTAAATTAGTTTTGGTTCCTTATTTGAATGAGATAAATGGTATCGAAATGTGATGTTGAAATGGTATTATATGTGTCAAGGTCATTGATGTTTAAATGTTGCAAATGCATGACCGAATGCCTTGTGATGAGTTAAATTAATTATGTTTATTTAGTTGTAGTTTTAGAGTGTTTAATAGCGGTATGCTCGTTTTAAGTATGTTAGGAGAGTATTTTATGAAATTAATTGCAATGTGATAATTGTTGATAAATGTATGTATTGAACCGTGTTATGATCTGTAGTTCCTCGTAACCCTTTTTCAGCGACGGATACGGGTTAGGGGTGTTATGATCTGCATTGGGCTTCCTTGTCTCCCTGATTTGCATGCATCTGATGTTTCTGACTCCACCGCGTCTCATATAAATGTCACTCAATTCGATTCAAACTATTATGGCATTGAATCGTATATTCCTGTGCCCGTTGGAACTGCATCTTGGTATCCGGATTCAGGGGCTACTTATCATGTTTGTCGAGATGTCTCTGTTTTGCATGGCTCTACACCTTACTCAGGTACATCTTCTCTTTTAATGGGTAACGTGACTTTACCCAAGATCTTATATATTGGTCATTCAATTTTACCTACTCAGCCTAAATTGCTTCGTTTATCCAATGTTTTATGTGTCCCGAATATACAAAAGAATCTTCTGTTTGTGTCACAGTTTGCTACTGACAATAATGTAGTTTTTAAATTTCATCCGACATATTGTGTTGTTAAAGACATCATGACTCGAGAAATTTTACTGAGAGGCCACATTCGTGATGGGCTCTATCAGTTTTCTCCGCCAATTGCATCTGCTCAATCTGTTGAAGCATCTTCTACTATTGGACCCCAGAATAAATGTGACAAGGATGGTGTTTTCACTTTATGGCACAAACGTCTTGGTCATCCATCTGCTTCTGTAATTAAATCCATTTTAGATAAATGTAATATTGTGTTTGTTAAAGGTTCCTTTGACAATATTTGTATTGCATGTCAAAAAGGGAAGTCTCATAAATTGTTTTTTCTCCCTTCTACTACTGAATATAGTGATCTATTTGCCTTGGTTATTTTTGATCTGTAGGGCTTGCATCGATTGCATATGGTCGCAATTGGTATTATGTGTCTTTTATTGATATGTGCATTCGATTTACGTGGATTTATCTTATTCGAAAAAAGTTTCAAGTAGTAGAGTGCTTTGTTCAATTTCAGCAGTTAGTCAAAACTTAGTTCATGAAAGATATCAAAAAATTTCAGAGTGATTGGGGCGGAGAATTTCGTGCTTTCATGTTAGTTTTAGCAACTCAAGGGATACTTCATCAGTTGTCTTGTCCACATACGTCTGAATAGAATAGAGTGGTCGAACACAAACATCGGCATATTGTAGACATGGGCATCACGCTTTTAGCTCAAGAAAATCTTTCTATATAATATTGGAGTTATGCATTTTGTTGTGTTGTTGATATTATCAATCATCTTTCTACCTCGGTTCTAAATGGACAATCTCCATATAAGGCTCTTTGTGGTCGAGATCCCACGTATGGTCATTTACGAGTATTTGGGAGTTGTTGTTTTCCATATCTACGTCCATTTTTGCGACATAAGTTGGATTTTTGTTCCAACCTTGTACGTTCTTGGGATACAATTATCAATACAAAGGTTACCAATGTCTTTTGTCGGATGGTAAGGTCATTGTTTCTCGACATGTTGTGTTTGATGAGCAATAGTTTTTGTCTCCTTCGACTGTCATAATGGGTGCTATGGCTTCGTCTGGTTTTATGTCAACTTTTGTTCCTCTTGTTAAGAAGATCTCTTCTCAACCCGTGGAGTGTTTGCCCATTCTACCACCTGTAACATCTTCCACTCCTGGTTTCTGTCCTTCTTCTTCTTTAGGTCTAGGTCCACCGGATGAGATCATTTCTGATCAAGAGCCTCATAGTCATTTATCCTTCTCCAATGGTGATGGTCCACTTAGCACTGTAGTGCCTATCACTACTAATTCATCCTCTCCTCAACCGTCGTCTGTTCTGCCTCCACTAAATACTCATTTGATTGTTACTTAGTCTAAGGCTGGCATCTTTAAGCCTAAGGCATTATCTGTTGAGGCTGTTGAACCTCGCACAATCAAAGAGGTGTTTTCTACCACATAATAGCGTGCTGCAGCTCAAGCTAAATATGATGCACTTATTAATAATTCCACCTTAGATCTTGTTTTATTACCACATGATCGCAAGGTAATCGGCTGTAAATGGCTTTTCAAAGTTAAGAGAAATCCTGATGGCACTATTGCTCGTCTAAAGGCTCGGTTAGTTACAAAATGGTGTTCTCAGGTACCTGGGTTTGATTTCAAGGAAACGTTCAGTCCTGTAGTCAAACCTGCTACTATTCAAGTCATTCTGTCTATTGCTGTGTCAAGAGGTTGGCAACTCTGTCAAGTTGATGTGAATAATACATTCTTGAATGGTGACCTTACTAATGAGGTGTTCATTCATCAACCTCCGGGATATGTTCAGTATGATTCAAACGGAAAACCTCTAGTCTGTCATCTGAAGAAAGCTTTAAATGGGATTCGTCAGGCTCTGCGTGCTTGGTTTGATAAATTAAAGCATTTTTTTCTTTCTGTTGGCTTTGTTCTATCCAAATTTGATGCATCTCTATTTTTTAAAGTTACAACTGACTCCACTCTTTATGTGCTTGTGTATGTGGATGACATTATCATTACTGGCAATTTACCTTCCCGCATAAATAGTTTTGTTCAGCAGTTGAATGATGAGTTCTCACTTAAAGATATAGGTGATCTTCACTACTTTCTAGGAATTGAAGTTGCTCAGTCTTCCACAGGATGTCTTCATTTGTGTCAAAAAAGGTATATTCACGATCTACTTGATTGGAGTTCTATGTCTCGTGCAAAGAGTGTTCATACTCCAATGGTTAGCTTATCTACTCTATCCAAGGATGACGGAGATCGTCTTGGTGATCCTACTGAATACAGAATTCTTGCGGGTGCTTCACAATATGTGGTTCTGACTTGTCCTGATATTACCTATGTGGTAAATCATATCTGCCAATTCATGCATTCACCTACTATTGTTTATTTGGTTGTCTTGAAACGAATCCTGCGATATTTGTGTGGTACAATTGATTATGGAATTGTTTTTCGTCCGTCTTTCAGGCTATCTTTAGTTGGTTTTGTAGATGCTAACTGGGGACTGGATTTTGATGATCGTCATTCTACGATAGGCTACTGTGTGTATTTTGGTGACACACCTGTCTCCTAGAGCTCCAAGAAACAGTCAACAGTTTCACGTTCTACGGCTGAGGCTGAATATCGAATTCTCGCTACCACAACTAGTGATGTTACTTAGTTAGTCTCGTTACTAAAGGAGTTACATCTTCAAAGTGAAGATTCACCTACCATTTTGTGTGATAATTTAAGTGTAGTGTTAACATATAAGGTAAAATGCTAATCTTACTAAACACTAAAGTGAAAATGTATTAAGTGTTGAAAAGTCTTCTGTATTTAGAATTGTATGTTTCTCTGTACATTATAACAGTAGTATTTATAGAACAAATAAGTAACTGTTGCTACTAAAAAACTCAACTACTTTGAATAACAGACTAACAACTAATAGTTTAGCTTAACAACAGAGTTGGCTACCCAGCCCTTATCTATACTCTTAACACTGAGGCACTGGTTTGTCACCATGCAGTTTGATTGGTCTTGGATTTGGGGTTCCATTCGGTCATTTTCAAGTGCGATTCTTTGACGGTGATTCAAAAGCTCCTCTCTCCTTAGATGAATACATTAGTTTTGGGGCCTTACATCAGTGACATTGCTACCATGATGGTGTACCTTCGTGCCTCTCACTTTGCGCATGTACCTCGCATCGCAAATCGAGTGGCCCATCAATTAGCATCAGTGGGGTTACGGGATGGGGGTTCTATTTACAGAGTGGGTGTGGAGCCTACATTTCTTTCTACGACGGTGGCCTTTGATAGGGTTGTCTCAGGATCAGGTGTCTCTGGCAGTTGAAACATCTTTGCCGACTTCCGGTTTCGGGGGGTTTTGGCTAATAGTGAGAGCTCACTATTTTCGTGGTTCGCATGACTGGGGGAGCATGGACTCTCTCTGCTGGAACGCGGGCTTCAGTTTGCATGTTTCCTCTCTTCTTGGATTTGGTAGCTGCTTCACTGTGTTTTGCTATTGTCAGTTTCCCTAATTTGTCTTGTTCACGGTGACGTCCTTTCAGCATTTGGGTTCTTTCTCTATAGGGTTTGATTGACAACTCACTAGGGTTTCTTTTGTTGTTTTTGGTTCACTTCGAGAGCTGTTTTCTAGGCTTATTTTTTGGGGCTTTGGTTTCTTTGTTGGATTGTTTTTCTTTGATTTGGATTGATTTATGTTTCGTTTTGTTTTTTCATCAATAAAGCCCAGTTTCTTTTCAAAATTTTTTTATTATATATTTATATATTTATTAATTTATTTATATAATTAAAGGAGTTATTAGTTACAAATATTTTTAACATAATGACATATATAAAATATATATTTTTATTATATAATTACATATTTATTATTTTATTTATATAGATAAAAGAGTTATTAGTTAAAAAGATGAATTAAAAGTAAAATAAAATAAAATAAAATAAAGCTTGAAACAACATGAAAAAACAAAATACAAATATGCTTAGAAGAGGAATTAGACTTGGAACTCAAAGATGAAATCACTATTATTTGACCATTTAACTAGAGCTAATTTATTAAAAGAAAACGCATTTTTCAAAAAACGTTTTTCCCATGGCTCATTTTTTATTTCTCTCTCCAAAAATATTTTATTTCCCTGAATTTCGGGAAAAAGGTCTAAAACTCTCATTTCGTTTTAAAATAGACATATTTGCCTAATTAAACAGGGAATAAGTTCCTGAAATAAAAGTATGGAGACTAAATTGCAAATGTATAAAGTGTATAAGGATTTAGAGTATATCTTAACCTTTAACTTTTCATTCTATAATTTAACACAAATAAACAATTAATTCAATACAAAGCATCAAACCATACTAATTTTTTATTAAAAGAGTGAAAGAAGTTTATTGATTATGTAAATTAAAAACTTAAAATCAATCCAAATCTTAAAATTTCTAACTAAATGAGTTAATCTTAATTTATTTAATTCTTATATAAACTTTTGCTAAAATTATGTATGCCAAGGGTTGTTGCTTCACTAAATTAAATATTGCCTTGTTGATAATAAAAGGGCAAAACTGGAATTTAAATGATCACCCTACGGTCTATATAAGGAAGCTGGGTTTGCCAGGCTGCTCTCATTCTTTCATAATTGTATTGCATCATTTCTTCACTGATTATAAAGGAGAGGTTTTTCTCATCACATATATGAATAGAAAAAAAAACCAGTGTGATTAAGAGATTCTCACAGTACAACAGTGCTCTCAAGTTTTTCAGGTAAGTAGTACTCTCTTTTTCTCTTTCATTTTTCTTCTCGTTTTTCTCTTAAGTAAAGTTTTCTGTTTGGTTACTAAGAAAATCATCAGTAACAATATCGGGAAAGAAAAAGCAAACATATCGTCTTCTTAAAGAGTTATGAGATAGTATGATTTCATATCTATTATGAGACTGAAACGGATCATTCATGTGTTTTCATAATAGTTGAGATTCTACGCTTGTTTGAGTGGTTGAGATCGTAAATTTGTGGCGAGTTTGAGGGAATGGATGGAACTAGGACTCAAAATTTTGAATTACAGATCTTGCTTTCAGATCATTGCTTTAGGAAACGCATTCATAGCAAATGCAGGCAATTGGCTTAGGACATTTGCGGAAAACTCAAAATATTTTGATTTAACGTCAACTACGTTGAAAAAGTATGTAAATTGCTTCGAAAAGACCCTAATGCCCCCAAACATGTGCCTAGTTTTAATGATTCTCATTCACTACTAGATGATACTAATATAAATATTTTTTTATGAATTAATATCATTTTATTTATACAATTAGTATTTGATATATTGATAGTGTATTTCTTATTTACCATATTAAAATTTTGTCATATGTATTCTTTAACAATCTCGTCGTGATAGATTCTGATTATATCTGCTGTTTTTTTAAACAATGCTTAGAATTACTCATAGTCCCTCCCCAGCCCATAAATAAGAGGATAATGTACTTCACTGTACTTAAATACTAGGTCCTCCTACATTGGCAACAATGCACATGCCAATCAAGCTAAGACTGTCGTTTTTTTAATTTATGTAGATTACTATTATTCATATCTTTTTGTAAATTTCCTTATATTTTCATTAGTATATCCGAAATGGATTACCGTAATTAATATCAACAATTTGGTAATTAAGAAAATATCTACAATTTTTCCAAAAATGGAAATAAGCTTTTAAATTTATGAATTTTTAAACTTTTAGATTTGTTTACATTTATTATTATAATTAATATAGTTCAATGCATGGGGAACTAAGAAAATCACCGTTACACATCATGGATGCATGTATTTTAGTTTGTTTTTTTCTTTAAAGATAAACACAAGATTAAAATATATTTAGATTTAAATTTAAATAAAATTTATAGCTAGACTTAAACATAGATAATATGAGAGACAAGTTGAAATTGAACGCTTAAAATCCGAAAACTTCAATATTTTAAAACTTAATGTAACTTTCTAATTTATTTTTTACCAAGTTATATTATGTCAATTTATCTTACTGTTTGTTATCCCACAATCTTGACACGTTTCGTATATTTTATTATTTAATAATAAATGTAGCAGGCTCTAATTTACTAAATATTTAGTGTATACCCTTTTAGAAGAACTTTACAGAAACTGGAGATTCTTTATCTTTATTTTATTTTATTTTTCTTGAACTCCGCTTTTTCTGTGATTTGAGCTTGATATTTTTCGAAGGTGATAACTTGAGATTCCTCAAGTATAATTAGTTTAAGATTTAGATGATAATTTCGATTTAAATGGCACTATTGATGTTACTAGTTTAATCTTTCTTTCCTGAATTAATTGTTTTCCGTTGTATATACAATAATCAGGTGGACTGAATTTTATCAATAGCAGATTCGTTAGCGTTATCGGTACTGGTAGTGGTGCAATATGGCTACGAATACTTCAAGTTCAAGCCATTGTCCTTCTCCAATGAAAGCCACATCGAATGGGGTGTTCCAGGGTGATAACCCTTTGGATTTTGCACTCCCTCTCGCCATCCTTCAGATATGCCTTGTGGTTGCACTCACTCGTATTCTTGCTTTTCTTCTTAGGCCTCTACGGCAGCCTCGTGTCATCGCCGAGATTGTCGTAAGTTCCTCTCTTCAGGATTTTTTTATTAACAATAGGGGTAGAATTAACGGCTTGGAATCTTTTTTGTAGGGTGGAATATTACTTGGTCCATCAGTTCTTGGTAGAAACGAAAATTATCTGAATGCAATCTTCCCAGCTAAGAGCCATACAGTGTTGGATACTTTAGCCAACCTTGGTCTCCTTTTCTTTCTATTTCTCGTCGGTCTTGAGTTGGATCCGAAATCAATTCGCCGCACAGGAAAGAAAGCTCTTTCTATAGCAGTTGCAGGGATTAGCCTACCTTTTATGATAGGAATAGGAACATCATACGCCCTTCGCGCAACTATCTCAAAGGGTGTCGATGAAGCTCCGTTTCTCGTCTTCATGGGGGTTGCTCTATCCATCACTGCCTTTCCTGTCTTAGCCCGTATTTTGGCTGAACTGAAGCTTTTAACCACTGATATAGGCCGAATGGCAATGTCAGCAGCTGCAGTAAATGATGTGGCTGCATGGATTTTGCTAGCTCTTGCCATTGCCTTATCAGGAACCGGAAATTCTCCTCTTGTATCATTGTGGGTTTTCTTGTGTGGTACTGGTTTTGTCGTTGGATGTACATTCATTGTCCCTCCTATATTCAAATGGATGGTTCAACGTTGCCCTGAGGGTGAACCGGTGAATGAATTGTATGTATGTGCAACTTTGACAGCAGTTTTGGCAGCAGGCTTTGTTACTGACCTTATTGGAATCCATGCCTTGTTTGGTGCCTTTGTAATTGGAGTTCTTGTCCCCAAAGAAGGTCCATTTGCTGGTGCCTTAGTGGAAAAAGTTGAAGACCTTGTTTCCGGCCTCTTTCTCCCTCTATATTTTGTGTCAAGTGGATTGAAAACAAATATTGCCACAATTCAAGGGGCTCAGTCTTGGGGCCTCCTTGTTCTAGTCATCATTACCGCATGTTTCGGAAAGATAGCCGGCACTGTCTCCGTTTCCCTTCTATGCAAGGTGCCTTTCAGTGAGGCTTTAGCCCTCGGGTTCCTTATGAATACAAAAGGCTTGGTGGAGCTCATCGTTCTCAACATCGGTAAAGACAGAAAGGTGAAACTTGATTACTCATTTGAGATTGGATTGGCCTCTATATTCATTTCCTTATATATGTATAAGCTCAGTTAATCAATGTTTTAAAATTGATATTTTGCAGGTTTTAAACGATCAAACATTTGCAATCATGGTTTTGATGGCCATCTTTACAACTTTTATAACTACTCCCCTTGTGATGGCGGTATATAAGCCAGCTAAACGACAAGGTAAAGGAGACTACAAACACAAGACAATTGAAAGGAAAGAGAGCAATTCTCAGCTTCGTATATTGGCCTGCTTCCACAGTTATAGAAACATTCCCACTATGATTAATCTCATTGAGGCTTCACGTGGTACTGAGAAAAAGGAAGGACTATGTGTTTATGCATTGCATCTCATGGAGCTCTCAGAAAGGCCTTCCGCCATGCTTATGGTCCATAAGGCAAGAAAGAATGGGTTACCGTTTTGGAATAAAGTGAAACAGTCTGGTGGTGATCAAATTGTGGTTGCTTTCGAGACTTTCAGGCAACTAAGCCGAGTGGTGGTCCGCCCGATGACTGCGATCTCATCCATTTCTAGCTTGCATGAGGATATCTGTGAAAGTGCGGAAAGAAAAAGGGCAGCCATGATAATTCTTCCCTTCCATAAGCACCAGAGGGTAGACGGAACATTCGAGACAACCCGAACTGACTACCAATTGGTCAACAAGCGAGTTCTTGAACAAGCACCATGCTCGGTTGGCATTTTAGTTGATCGTGGTCTAGGTGGAACGACGCATATATCAGCTAGCAACGTCGATTCCATCATAACAGTCTTGTTCTTCGGTGGACACGACGATCGCGAAGCACTCGCTTATGGCACACGTATGGCCGAGCACCCGGGCATCAGTCTAACCGTTGTTCGCTTCGTACCAGGCCCCGAAGTTTCGGGTGAGATCGTCACAGCTGATATAAACACAAGTGACGATCGAGTCCTGATGGAATTCAAGAACAAAACCTCAAATGAAAACTCAATAAGTTACGAAGAAAGAGTAGTAAGAAACTCCAGGGAAACCATTGAAGCGATTCGAGAATTCAGCCGATGCAACCTTTTCGTGGTGGGCCAAATGCCTGAAAATCATGTCACTGCGACAGCCAAACTAAATGCTGCCAAGACCGAGTGCCTTGAATTAGGGGCAATAGGCAGCCCATTGACTTCCCCAGAATTCTCAACATCAGCATCTGTTTTGGTAGTGCAACAATATAGAACCACAAAGAAATCACCTCCTCCATCACCGTCTTCCACAAAGGTAGCTGAGATTCCAGAAGGGGATGTAGAAAGTCCATGAACCGTTGACTAAACGTTGCTTTGTACATATTGTTCGAAGTACAACATCATGATGATGATGATCTCATTCCAACCATGATCATGAAAATTAAATTGAATAATAAATTGCTTTTTTACTTTATGTTGGGAATATAAACTATGCCAATATCGTTGAATAAACATCTTGTTAGAATGTGTGCAACTTTTCATTTAAATAATTTTTTATTATTCATTAATGACTTCATTCGGTCAACTGTTATGCAAGTGAAGACACAATTTTGTAGCGTATATATATGGCTTTTAAGATTGTCGGAGTCATATTTCATTTATTGCTTCTGATATTTTATGAAACTTATGGATTTAATTCCTATATATTAATGAAAGTATTTTTAGTATTTATATTTTTTAAATATTAAATTTTAGCCTTTTGAAAATTGTTAAATTTATTAAGTTTTGTTATTTTCACATATTGTTCACTAAAAATCTAATTAATGGATTAATAAATAACATTTGTGTCAAAATAGAAATTTTGAAATTCAAAAAGTATTAAGGACTTAGGATGATCTAATTAAAGAATATGGATAAATCTACAACTATACATATAGTGCAAGACTAATAATTGAATTTAACTAAACGGATTTAACAACTAATATTTGGGTTAGGATTAAAATTTCAAATTTTAAAAATTATAAGGATTAAATTGATCAAATTAAAGTAGAAAAACTAGTAGCAAAATTTAACCCTTTTTATTTGGGTGGGTTTCTATAGGGATGGTAATGGAGTAACGCGAGGATAGATATTGTTAAGTCCATCGCCACTCCACAATTGGCATGTCTTGCTTTACCACTCGTCATGCTTCATTATGGATGTATAATCTTGAAAACTACTATTACCTCCTTAAATGTTGGATGCATCCATATCTACCCACCCCACTCCATTTCAATTTAATTTTTGCTACTTATATATAATATTTTCAATATTTTTAAGTCAGGTGAATATTTAAACATAATTCTTCAATAAATATTTAAACATAAGATAATATGATTTTTTTCTATAGGCATAATGATAAAATTAGCCCCAATGTTGGGTGTTGGATCACTTTGGCCCTTAAGGGTTTTTTTGAAGTACTTTTATACGTTTTTTGGTCAAATTGGTCATTTTTTAACGATCCTGCTGACGTGGCCGTTAAGGGACTAACGACGCTGACGTGGAAATTTTTTTCCACCTAGGTATCACACGTATGTTGATCCTAACGTGGCTTATAAGACAAAATAATGCCACGTCAGCAAATGAATTTAAACTTAAAAAATAATTAAAATTTAAAAAATATTTAGAAAATTTTTGGGGTTTACCCACAATTAAAACAATTAAAAAAATTAAAACAAGTTAAACACTAACTAGAAAAGAGAAGTTCGATCGATCACAACAAAAAAACTAAACCCTAACTTTTGAATCAGTTAATCAAAACAAAATATTAGAACCCTAACTCGAGAACGGAAAAAATTGGGGTATGTTTTTATAATTTTCACTTTTAAACTATTATATATGTTATTTCGATTAATGTTTAGGGTTCTTGGGTTTAGGGATTTTGGTTTAGGTTTCAAAATTTTGGGGATTTTCAAGGATTTTTAGGTTATGGGATTGTTGATTTTAGGGAATTTCGAGTTTAGGGTTCATTTATAACGTGTTTTCTCTTGGCTCTTTTGCAGTGAAGATTGGTGAAGATTCATGCTCCAAATCATAGAGAAGAAAAGGTGCAAACAAACAAACAAACAGTTCTTTATTTTAATGATTTGTTTTGTATAATTGTTTCTTTTTGTATTTGTTGGGATTTGCTTTTGTTTTTTACTTTACTGCAACTTTTCATGTATTTGGAGTTAAATAAATCTGTCTAAAGGAATATTTCCCTTGAGCTAATATGTTTAATATGAAAAATTAGAACATCTTTGAAGTGAGAGAGAAGGAGAAGAAAAACCAATAAAAAATTGAAGTTTGAAAATATTTGCCAAATTTTGAATTCCATCATTTTGCTTTGTGTTGCTGGTTGAAATTGTCATGGAATGTAAAAGTAATATCACTAAAAATAATTTTATTTATTAATTGAAAAGATTCTGGGAATTTAAATTGAGCTTAAATTATAGGTCTTTCCATGTTTAGGTAGTGCGGCCTGAGCTTGGTGCATAAAGGCAATTTTGTCTACACTCTCAGCAGAACTCTAAGGATAGATCCACTGGGGAATGGCCTAATGTCCTGGGAAAAATTAAATAAATGAAAACCTAGTACTGTAGTAGTTTCTTTATTTGTTCAAATGTTATCTGTCTTTCCATGCTTTTTAATTATAATTAACTGACAATTGAAGGAGTTGAATTATTAATTTTTTTTTCTAAAATTTAGTTATTATAATGGTATATAATTGAATGGCTTAGCCATGTAAAAGGTTCTCCAATAATTTTAATAATTTAAGAAACTATATTATATCGTGTTCTTTTTTCCTATTATTACTACAAATTTGGAGAGGTAATTAATTGAAGAGTATTTGAGCCTTCACAATTGTTGTCAATTTATACTCACTTAACCAATATAACTACAACTTTATTGAGCCAATAAAAAAGACTACTACTTCTTATTTGGTTTAAGAATATTTTTTTATGTTTAGTAAATAATTTGTATTTTTTAATTTAAACTGAATTTTATAAATGTTTTTCTGTCTGCTTTGCCAAACTAGAGATCCCATCTTTTGCAGGTTCAAATTTGCAATGTTAACGCGTAGTTTCATTGAGTTCTGCATCCTTGGTACAGATAATTTTCCAAGGACTTTGCTAATGTATTTTGAAAATATGTCTTATTCCTTTACCAATTATTTATCTACCATCCTTTGTAACTCTAAGTTCAAGAGCACTGTTATAAACCATAACCTCCAATATATAGCCTTCAACATGTCTTTTTCGAAGAAGAAGCTTTATGTTTAATATGTCTGTTGGTTGTTGTTTCTGTTTGCTGTTGTTGATAACTTTGGTGGGGGCAATAATTTTAGATTTTTCACTGCACGAGGAATGGAAGTGGTCCCTCCATGTTTTATTGATGTTTGTTATGACATGTATATAATTATTAAATCATTTAACTTTATATAATTTTTTTATGATTTATATTATTTAATAATTTGTTTGTATATATCTTTTTTGACTGCACATTGTTTGTCATTATGTTTATGTTTTTTTATTCTTTAAACTACAGATGTCTATAGAGGAGGAATACTACATCAACTTGCGTGTTGAGGGTAAATTTATATGTGATCCCCATGTCAGGTATTTAGGTGGTGAGATGGTAAGTCTTAAAGAGGATCCAGATACTCTATCATATTTTGAGTTGTGTAAAATAGTTAAAGATGGGTTAAGGTTTAATAATGTGCAACTAATTTATTTCCATGTACTTAGCAGTAGGACTTTGCAGGATAACCTTAGGGTTGTGTGGAATGACAGTAGCATTATTGACATGATAAACTATTGGGTTAAGCTTAAGGAGATAGACTTATATGTAGAGCATGAAATTGACACTGTTGTTTTTGTCGATGATGAATCAATGTTAGTTGTAGCATGTTTGCAATTTGGTGGTGATGGTAATGAAGGTGGTGAGGGTGGTAAGGTTGTAGTTAGTAAATGTGGTGAGGGTGAGGGTGAGGGTGAGGGAGAGAGTGGTGAGGTTGCTGGCAGTAAAGGTGGCGAGAGTGATGGAGGTGGCGAGGAGAGGGATAGGGATGAAAGTGACAGTGATTCAGAGGATGAGAATACTTATTTGATGAAGGTTATGTACTTATCAGATGGTGATAATGATGATGAGCTTCAAGAAGCTAGGCAAAAGGTGAGGGAAATGGAGGGGAAAACTAGTGGGAAAGGTAAGGAAACAGTACTTGATGAGACTGAAAGTGAAAGCTTTGGAGAGAAGTTTAAGGCTGAGGTCCTTGAAAAAGTCGATGGTAAAGGACTAAATGGTAGTGTTGGTAAGGAAGAAGATGGAAATAAGACTGAATATTTTGATAGTGATAATCATGGGAGCATACTTGGGTCAGAAGATGATGACAGTACTAATATTTGTAGTAGAAGAAGTAGGTTCCCTACATACAATCCAAACTTAACAAGTCCACACTTTTGTATTGGGATGTTGTTTAAAGATGGTGAGCAATTCAAATCCACAATTCGTAAGTACTCAATGTGTTGTAGAAGGAAACTTAAGATAATCAAGAATTAACTAAATAGGGTTAGAGTTAAATGCATTGCATCAAAAAAGTGTAAATAGGGAATATTTGCAAGTTACAATAATATGGTCAGATACATGCAAGTGAAAAGTTTTCATGATGAGCACAAATGTTGTGTTAGTTTTAGAAACAAAATGGTCAATGTAAAAGTTATTGCGAAACATTTTGAAGCTACTATTGGGGACCACCCAAAAATGAAGCTAAGGGAGATACAAAGAAGGGTAGCTTCAAAAATGCATGTCAATGTTAATATGATAAAGTGTAGAAAGGCCAAGAAAATGATGAAGGATAAGTTGCAGGGAATTTCTTACAGGAATTTGCTATGTTGTGGGATTATGCTGATGAGTTGAGATTAAAGAATCCTGGAAGTACTATAAAGATCGCAGTGAATAGAGTCACACCTCACTCTCCAACACATTTCAAGAGGTTTTATGTCTGTTTTGAAGCACTGAAAAGAGGTTGGAAAGAAGGGTGCAGACCTGTACTAGGTTTGGACGATTGCTTTTTAAAAGGTCCATTTAAGGGTATACCATCAGATGTACCTAGTTGCCTGGGCTATTGTTGAGGGGGAATGCATTGATTATTGGGAATGATTTCTTAGTCTATTGACAGCTGACTTAGGAATGAAAGATGGTTTTGGGTATACCATCATCAGTGACCAACAAAAGGTAAACTATTTATTTTGCATTTATTTATTACTAATACTATTAATTATTACTGATGATTTACTTATGTTTTGTAAATTAATTTGCAGGGTCTCGAGATAGCCATTAATGACATTCTGTCTAAAGTAGAACATAGAAATTGTGCTAGGCATGTCTTATCAAACTAGTCTGGTATGAAGAAAGCAAAGACATTGGAATTTGCTTTTGGAAAGTTGTGAAGTCTACAACATAGAGAGAGTGGGAACAAAACAAAGAAGACTTGTATAAGCTTGATGAATGTGTTGCAAAGGAGTTGTTCTCTAAGAATTCGAAATTTTAGACCAAGGCATTCCAAGGGTTACACTCGGTGTCAGATATTGTAGACAATAACCTCTGTGAAGCATTTAACTCTAGCATCGTGGAGTCTAGATTTAAGAGCATAATAACCATGTTTGTGGAAATTAGAGCTAATATGATGACCAGAATAATGGCTAAGACGGAGAAATGCAATTCATGGAAATATAATTATGGTCCACTAATAAAGAAGAAATTTGATGATAGCAAGAAGGAAGGTGTTGATTGGAAGATGATCTGGAATGGGGAAAATGGGTGTGAAGTTAAGAAAGACAAAAAATAGTACGTAGTAAATGTAGAACATAAAACCTACAGTTGCCGAAGTTGGCAATTATCTGGGATCCCTTGTCCCCATGCCTGTTGTGCTATATGGCATCTTGAACAAGATCCTGATGACTACTTACATAGGTACTACCACAAGGACACATATTTCAAAGCATATGAACATGCTTTGCAACCTATAAATGGGTCACATAAATGGACTAAATCTGGTATTGAGCCCGTGCTTCCACCAGTTGAGAAAATAATGCCTGGTAGGCCAAAGAAGAATAGAAAAAAGGCAAAAAATGAACTGAAAAAAGTGAAGCCTAGACAACTCAGTAAGGCTGGTCTAATTATGAGATGCAAGAAATATGGTAGTGAGGGTCACAACAAAAGATCATTCATTCAACCTAACACAATGGGAACATAGGTATATTGTAAACACTTTTTAATTGTCAATTCCAAAATATTAAAATCTAATTTGGGTTCTGATTTTGTTGCTCTTAGTCTGGTACAAGTACGAGAACTAAAAGCCCAAAAAATAACAACATAACACCTCACATTCAGCTTAATACAACTGGATCACAGGTATATCGTATACACTATTTTAATGTCAATTAAAAAATATTTTAATCTAATTTAGGGTTCTAATGTTTTTGGTCTTAGTTTGGTATGAGTACAAGAACTAGAAGCCAAAAAAAGAACAACGGAACACCATGCATTCAGCCTAACACAACTAGATCACAAATATATCGTAAACACTTTTTTAATGTTAATTCCAAATTATTTAAATCTAATTTGGGGTTTTGATTTTTATTCTCAGTCTGGTACGAGTATGAGAACTAGAAGCCAAAAAAAGATGGCATATTGGAACCTATCAGCACACAAGAATCCAATTTAACAAAGAAGATGAAGAAATGAATTGAGATGGTTAACATATTTTGTTTGTTTTTTGAAATGATTTGTTGAAATGATTGGTTAACATCTTACTACTATAGGATCATTTTGTTAGCATAACATATTTTGTTTGTTTTTTTAAATGATTTGTTGAAATGGTTGGTTAACATCTTACTTCTATAGGATCATTTTGTTAGTATAACATATTTTTTTTTGTTTTTTGAAATGATTTGTTGAAAGACGTATATCAGTATTGCTATAGTAGCTTTTTTTTAACATGAAATTGGTGAAGCCTCACATATGAAAAGAGTGAGCATGAAATTTGCAAGTGTATTAGATTTTTGTTTTGTGGGGGAATATTTTTATACTAATGTCAGCCTTGCTTGCTAGTTTTAGTTAAGTTGTTCAAATATGTGAAACTGGAATCAAAATAAAGCATAATGGAATGAACAAATACAATAAAAAATAAATTATAGAGAGGAGTTTTAATCTAATGGTTTTAATCCAATAAAAATCAAAATGGAACTGCCCAAAACCATCTTAGAATATTTTGTTTCTGGAAGTTTTAATCTAATTGTTTTCTTCGTGTAACACTATCATCCGTATTATGGATAGACTGTTCATCAGACAACTAATGATCCAACAATAATCCACAACATTAAAAAGGTTCCCTTAAAGCTACCAAAGCCTAAAAAAAATTAAAATTGTTTGCAATCCCCAAACATTTAATACATATAAACAGGTCAAATTATACCATTCCTAAATAATGTGACAAATAAGATAAGCAATACACTGCAAATAAACATTTTCTTATTGTAGAGGCCCATTTTTATTCGGCCCAAAAATAACCCAAATAAATAAATAAACAAAAAATAGTTCATTAATTAAAAGTCCAATTCATTACAAGTCTAAATGCAAAACCCTAAAGCCCAATTTACCTAAGCCCTAAAGTCCAAAACATTAAAAATTTTTAGAAACCCTAGCTCCTCCTAAAGTCTCCAACCACCACTGTCCTCGCCACGCCAGCAGTCGTGCCATCTGGGGCCTGACACCGCCGCATCGTCCTTGCCACCACCACCTGTAGAAAACAGAGAAATAGAAGCAGAGAGATAGAAAGGAAGAAGACAAAAATAATATGATGTATTTTTTGCTATAAAAGGCCAATGAACAATTTGTAATTTTCTCTCTCTTTTTTATGAAGAAATTTAACAGAGATTACAAATAAAAAAACAAATTATAAAGGTGGTTTTTTAAAACTTCTATTTTGATTCTTATTCTATTTTTTTTTCTTTCATAAATAGCATAAAAAGTATAGAAACAAGGTTAAAAAAAAACCGAAGGTTCATCTTCTTCTTCTTTTTTTCTATTTTATTTTGAAAAACATAAAAAATAAAATAAAGATTTGAACTTTACCTGCTTATCACTGCAGAAAGGTCCTCTTCCAATCTGAGAGGGTCTCCGACCCCGTCGGGGTTCGTCGATGGCTTCGTCGAAGGAGAGAAACAGAATGGTTCTCTGAGATTTTTACGAATTTTGGTAGCGTTTCGAAGGTATTCAGCCTCAAATCTGGGCTGAGGGGGGCAAAAGGGTCAAAAAAGGGGTCTTTTGGCGATCTCCGGCCACTGAAGGTGATGGTCTTCGTCGCCAATGACCGGTGGCCACGGCGGAGGCCCACTGTCCCATGGTCTATCGAAAAGGGGGAGTTGAAAAAGAGTAGAGAGAGTTTTTTTTAAAGGGTTGCAAATGATTTTTTTAAAAGATTTTTTTACTTATATAGCCCCCTCAAAACAACGTCTTTTGGGCTTGGCTACAGACGCCCAAAACGACATCGTTTCAAGCTTGACTCAATTACTCGATCTGGATCCATCCAAGATCCGTGAGTTTTCAAATGGGAGGGTCTAATTGCCTTTTTGGTCCTTCCACTTTTTTGCCCCTATTTAATTTCATCCTATTTTCCTTTTTATTTGTTTTAATTTCACCCCTTTTATTTTATTTTCTCACGACTCGGCCCTTTTACCCACTGTTGACCTAAGGGAATGACATGGGGTTGGGAAAATAACCCTCCGAGTCCCCGTACTTTTCCATTTTATTTTAATTCGATCCTTAATATTCTTCTTTTTTTTATGATTTATGCTTTAAATTTTGTTACATATTCAGTTCAGTCCCCAGACTATCGACCCTTTGGGGAATGACGTGTACTGGGTTTTGGGTTATTTGCCCTTTTGGTTCCTGTATTTTATTATTTTTTGTTTAACAGTTTTATTTACTGTTTTTATTTATTTATACCTGAAGTTTTGTCACAGTTTTGATTTAGTCCCCTGTTCATTTAATTGAGTCCCTATACTTGCTTTTTTAATTTTTTTTCCATCGAATTTCTCGATTATTTTATTTTGGTCATTTATTTTTAATTATTGATATTATTAATATTATTAAGTGATCATCATTCTTAATTAATATAAATTTTGTTAAAATTAGCTCAAAAATTAGTATTTTATGAACGTAATTATATTATTATCATACATTTTTATGTTATTTCACAATTAGTATCATTATTATATAGTATTATTAATTGATTTTTTTATATTTTTATTTTACTCATTATATTATTGCCATTTTATTTTATTATTTTTGTTGTTATTTTGTTAATAATTTTGCCATCATTGTGCATTGTAAATATTTCTACATATATTCATTCGTTTTTTGACACTAGCGCATAAAAAATAATTAAAATTGAGGCAATGTTCGTTATTTTCGAGATTCGAAAAATTGTGCCCCTAATTTACGAGGTACGATTTTTTTCCTTGAACCAAAATAATCGAACGTCCCTTCTCTTTTTAAAAAAAATAAAAAATATAAGACTTGGGCAATAATTAAAAGGTGAGCGTTCTTATTTTCGAGAATTCGAGATTTTGTGCCCCAACTTATGAGACATGATTTTTCGTCTTGATCAACCCGAAATGAGAATATATCCTCGTTAAAAATTCAATTTAGATAGGTACTTTTTTAATAGCATCAAATAATATTGCCCGAAAGGGATCGCATTTTAAATTCTCTTCGGATTCTCAATTTTTAACGTCAAGACATTAAGTAATCAACTAGGTACCAATTTTGGGCGTTATGAGAGTGCTAATCCTTCATCATACGTAACTGGCTCCCAAACCCATTTCCTGAAGTTTGTAGACCGAAAATCATCATTTTAGTAAAACTAACATTTTATTAAAATGACTAAGTTTTGAGGTGATTCAATCACACCTAATTAAAAAGGATTGGTGGCGACTCCATTTTCATTTTTTAAAATAAAAACTCGATTTCCAAAAAGGTTTTGACACTTATAAAACTCTTTCTCTTTCTTCAGTGATTTATATTTTTGCTTCAAGCTCTTAATCTTTGTATTTAATTCAATGTTATCCACAACATCATAATTCACCTCTTTTGTTTGGTTGTCCTTGCCCACATTTTGCACACTGTCACTTTTAGACATCTCAACATTATTGTTTCTACTACCACTCTCAAACATCTCACCACTTCCACACTTCATTATTTGCTTCCTAAGTCTTGTATTCTCTTTTGAAAGTTTTCTTTCGCTATCACATAATTCACGTATTACTTCATTCTCCCTATTACACAGCTTATCATCATACCACTTAAAAATCCGTATCCACCAACCTACATTTCACATAAAAAATTGATTTTTTATTATATAAACTCTACAATTCCCCAATTTAGTCCAGCCGACACAATAATCAAAAAAATAAAATTTACCCATATACAATTTTATATATGTAGAAAAGCTCAATTACTCTTTTACACATATCATAATTCCATGATAAATTCATCCGTCTTTCTACATACAAAATTGTAAGATCACACAATTTCTACATCCCCAATTCAGATTTACCCAGCACTTTAAAAATACAAGAACAATCATTTTGTTAAAAATGGAAAACCTAACACAATTCATGGAGGCCAATGTTTGAGCTTACATCCTCAACATCTATCCCAAAATGACCAAATGCAGTTCCAATGTCATACTTGTCAACTCTGTAATCTGGTAAAGCCATTCAAGAAAAATGAAATATCCACAACTGAGTTCATATACAGTGACTACTCTAATATTCACGAATGGAAAATAAATGTTTCATCAATATCCAATTAAAAAATTAAAAAAATCCTCAATTTCTTATGAACCCTAAAAAAAATTGGCTAAATATGCTTACCCGAATACATTTTACGCATGGGAAAGAAATGTTTCATCAATATCCAATTTAAAAAAATAAAAAAAAATCACAATTTCTTATGAACCCTAAAACAAATCGGCTAAATATATAGTGACTACCCCAATCCTAATTCTAATGCTATGATGAATTGTAGCACCAATTTAGTCTAGCCGACACAATAATCAAAAAAATAAAAAAAAATCCTCAATTCCTTATGAACCCTAAAACAAATCAACTAAATATATGCTTACCCGAAAATCTGAGCAACCATAATACCTTTTGCCTGGGTTTAAATTGCTCCACAATGTCTCTCTCGGAGCTAACTTGTTACAAAAATATCTTCTTTTCTCTTAATTATAAATGAACTCCCATCGTGATGATGAAACCAGCTTCGAATAAGACAACTTCTCCATTGATGGCTTCCAATCACTTTTTTTCAAACAATATGTTCAATTCTTTTACAAACCCACTAAATTTCAAGCTTCAATTTCTAAAGAATTTCAATGGAGAGGGAAAGGATTTGAGATTTAGGGTTCTTCATTTAGGAGCTACTAATTTCTTTTAATTCTGCCAGTATGTGTTAGTTAGGGGTTTTCATTTTTTTAATTTTAATTATTTTTTAAGTTTAAATTCATTTGCTAACGTGACATTATTTTGTCTTATATGCCACGTTAGTATCCACATACGTGTGGCGCCTAGGTGGAATTTTTTTTTCACGTCAGTGCCGTTAGTCCCTTAACGGCCACATCAGTAAGACTGTTAAAAAATAACCAATTTGACCAAAAAACAAAGGTTATGTATGAAAGTGCTCCAAAAAAAACCTTAAGGGCCAAAGTGACCCAACACCCAAACGTTAGGGGCTAATTTTGTCATTATACCTTTCCTATATTATATTTTTACATTTTTACCCTTTTAATAGTTTATATGTATAAGAATAAAATAGTAATTTTATATAGTGGAGCAAGATGAGGCAAGAGAAGTAATTACCATAAACACTTCATACCAACTATCCAAAAGAAAAAAAAAACACCTCGCTCTATCCCGCATCCACATTTTAAAAGAAATCCACTCCATTTTGAACGGATTGAATCGGAATCCATCATGCAGTTTGGACTTTGCACCCTTAAAGTCTATTTTTCTGTAAAAAAAATGTAAAATTATAAAAATGTCCTTAAAATAACATAAAATATTTTGTAAAGTGTCATTATTCAGTGAAGTGCTTAATATTCATTTGGCTTTTTAGGGAAAAAAAAGCTATGGAAATATTTTATTAAACAAGTTAGATTTTTGTGAGCCTGAAATCCAATCTTTTAACTATCGTATTTTCTTTTCAATTCTTCTTAAGCCTAATAATTTTTGTAAAAAGAAAAACATTGCAATTTCACCCTTAATTAAACTAAAAAAACGTTGTCCTAAAATAAAAATATTCAATGGAATGAAGTGTTTTTTTAATAAATGAAATGAAGCTTTTAAAGTCTGATTTAAGGTTCATCAATTTAAATTTTACTAACACTTAAACAACTTGTTTGATGTGGAGATTAATATGGTAAAATGACATGATAAAATTGTGTTGATTTAGTTAAACACAATACATAAAAAATAATTTTGGTAAAAAGAACTTATCTGACTAATAAAATTTTCAGAACTAGATTAGTGGTTAAATCGGTTAGGTCATTAGATTAATCGATTTAAATGATTTGATTAAATATATCATTAAAAAATTAAGAATTGATTCAACAGTCAGCTCAATCAATTTTTAGCTCAATTCAACCGATCTGTATCGGTTCTCAACTCAACCAATCCAAAGCCTTTCTTTGGACTGATAACCCAATCGATTCTCGATTCAACAAATCTAATTGGTCTATTCAGTTCAAATAACATTAGTAAATAGTTGTCATAACTAATTTTCAATTCTAATTAAAAATCAGCTTGACGATGTCTTAAAGAATATGTGAATTTTAGGTGTAAGAAAAACAAAATATTTTATTTTAAAACAAAGAGTTCGTCACCGATCTTTTTGGCTAGGTGTGATTAGACATCTATAAAATTACCTTTAAAAAAGAAAATTTTGAAAGTTTGTTTAAAAGATAATTTTGGGTCTATGTTAAAATTCAAAGAAAAATGTTTAGATTCGGAATTTGGTTACGCACGAAGAAGGTTTTACCACCAGCGCGACGTTCAAAATCAATACCTTGTTAAATATGTGCTATCAAAAAATTAAAATTAAAATTACAATATCAATATTTATTTATGATCTCCTTATTTATAAATAAATAAGTAGATTTATTAAATGAGTAAACCGATGTCTTTATAGTAAAACTTGATATAAATCAAGTGAATTGCTGAAATACGAGAAGAATATCCTTTCATTAACGATGATCAACAAAACCTCTCTTGTATTTTGGGACGAAAGGTTTTACTTTTCATCATAATTTAAAAAAGTTTGTTTATTTACTTATTTTTAAAATGTTTGAAAGCAATTTTTTATATTTTCAAATATGAATAATGTGAGTCCAACAAAAATGAAATCCAAAATTGAATAGTAAATACACATTTAAAATAAATATAAAAATAAGCATTATAATGCACTAGCCTTGAAAATTGGTTCAAATTTAGACACTGATGTGCCTTGCATGGGAAAGACAGACCACACGTCATATTTCTAATCTAAGGAAAATGACACACAGAAATATTATTTTCCTTCTATCATACCAACACTACATTCTCATGAAACCCTACATGTAATTGCATTCATGATAAACATAAACCTTTTAAAGAAGCCAACTAACATAAAAGCCAACAAAAAAAATTATGTTTTTTTATCGAAGTTAAATAAATACAAGCCGATCCATTAAGCATATTGTGCACATCAAAATCAAATTATGATATCTTTATTTTCAAATAATATATATGGCACTTTGTGAATTTTTATTACCAAAATATAATATCATCATTAAATAAATTATAAATAATGACTAATACGCCAACCAAACATGGTGACTACATTTATGAAGAAAATCGACTTTTAGAAAAATCATTTCCCATATTTTTCTTTTCGAGTTTTGCAGATTTCATGGCTAATCTTGCTATTAATAATCCTTATGGTCTATGCAAATCTGAACCACCTCCTTTATTATCCAAAAATAAATGGATAAAATATTAGCTAAAGTGAGCATTCAAGAATAATGAATTACAATTTATCAATTTTAAATAATTTTATTAATAAAATAATATATTTAATTCTTAAAATTTACACATTTATTTATTATAATAAATTATTTTTAATTACTCACTTTTAAAATTAATAAAATTAAATTATTTTTTTAATATCAAAATTGAAAGGAATCATGACTCAAGAGAGATTTTTTTACTAATCTATTATAAAATTTCAATGATAATTATTCCAGAAAATAAAATCCAAAGAAAATTATTATACCTCTTCAATTATATTTAGAGAAAATATTTGGTATGGCGGTGGAATTTAAAAATTAAAACATAAAAAATTAATTAGAAAATTAAAATTCAAGTTTTAATCCATATTCCAAAAATAGGAAAATGTAAACATAGTAATTAGAAAAATCCAGCCAACCTCAAGGAACCTGATACGTCTACGTCTAACTAAAGGCAGCTGTACATATTTAAAAAGGTTAAAATATGCTCTAGGTCCATATATTCTTCATAATTTTATAATTTAGTCCCTATCTTTTTATTTTTAGAAATTTAATCCCTTTACTTTCCGTATTTTAAAATTAAGTTTATTTGTTAATACTATTAAAATTTTTCATTTAAATTCATTAATGTAATATTTTAAAATACAATAAAAAAACTCACTTAATAACTGAGTAACAAAAGAATAATGGTGTTGTTCAAATGCAATTTTAAAAGGGGGCAATCAAGAGCCTTGCCTCCAAAAAGAAAAATATTCCATTTAGTCCCTTTTTTTAAATAATAAAAATTTAAGTTAATATATGATAGAATTATTTATTGACCCCTCAATGAAATTTTTTTTATAATTTAATTCCAACTCTCACTAAAAAACTTCTGAATTCACTGTTATAAACTTGAATTAAAAAATAATTAAATTTATTCACAATTAAATTTACATTTTTAATTTTAAAAATAAAGAGATTGTATTCCTTAAAATAAAAATAGGGAAGACTAATTTCAAATATAAAAAAATACAAGGACCTATTAAAAAAAAGTTCAATTTATTCTCTCAAAGTCAACAATTTTTCTTCATAGTATTCCATACAAATTCGTATGTGAATGACTGATCCCAAAGTAGAAGATTCGATTTTTTTTTCTTCTTTAAAAGGAGTTCGTCTAAATCTCAAATATCGTCATCATTTTTCCCCACTTGGAAGCAAAAATAAATATATAGAGAGGAACCATTCTCTGGAAACCTCCGATTCCATTGAAGAAGTTGAAGCCCAAAGTTCGGTACTTTTTTATTCTTTCATGATAAACAGGTATTTCCCACTATTTTTTTGCTATGGTTTTTTCTTTTTTTCCTTTTCTTGATTTTCCCTACTTTTTTTTCCCGGGGGGGGGGGGAGGGGGGGACTCTGTCCTGTTTCTCTGTTTTCATGGAAAATGGCGATTGAATTTTGGGGTAAATGGAATTATTGCTTTTTGGTCTTTAGTTACTTTTTTGGGTCCTGCCTGCACTTTTAGTAACCCCTTAAAATCAGTGGTTTCATATCTATTCTTTTTCATTTACAGCTTTTCGAGGCAAAAATATGACTTTCCCCAGAGAATTCAAATGTATTTTAATTTGCATGTAGTGGGTTGACATTAAACAATTGAATTTGATAATAAATGAAGTTGTTGCGGAGAGTCATCTCTGTTATGGGCATCTGGTGGGCCAGCGATATTTTGATCCTACACTGTTTGATGTTGAGTTGTTTGGGTATTTTGTCTTAGTAGTTTATTTTATATGGTGGCTTTGTGGACGCATGCATCAACTAAAATCCATATTAAGCATTTTGATATGATTTAAAGTTGTAGTGTGATTTCTATAAGCTCCATAAGGAGGATATTCTTGTTATAAAGCAGCTACTAAAGCTGAGGTAGTAACCTTAAAATATGAGAAAGAGAATTTAGTGCTGACCTCACTTCTTGCAACGTCAATGGATAGAAGAGAATGACAAAAGCTGACCGTTCTTTAAGGAGAGAAGGGGGAGTTTTTATATTGTTACCAGCTTACCATGTCTTATTTGGACAGTCTCAGTGGATGTGTAGGTTCTTTTATAAGATTTTGACGTTTGACAAGCTATCTGTCATTGCAGGAACTGAAGCGTAAAGTGTTGGTCTGTGTTGGTGTTGTCTCAGTGGAATATGGCTTCTAATACTAGTGTAGGACAGAAATGTCCATCGCCGATGAAGGCTACATCGAATGGTTTCTTCCAGGGTGATAACCCCCTTGATTATGCACTTCCTCTTGCCATTCTGCAGATATGTTTGGTGGTTGTACTCACAAGGGGTCTCGCTGTTCTTTTAAGGCCGATAAGGCAGCCACGTGTGGTTGCAGAGATCATCGTGAGTCCCTTTCTTTCTTCAATGTTCGTACTTCTGCAATAATCATTTATTAGTTCCCATCTTAGTGTTATTTATGTATGGTTATTAGCATACCTGCTGACTGATGTAGAACTATGGAGAAAGTATGAGGTTCTGTTGCTTTAGTTCTTCTCCCTTCTCCTCCTTGTTCACTTTGAATTAAGATATTCTTGTCAAGTGTAAGATGGTCAAGCGATTAACAAGCTTATGCGAAGTTTAGAACAGCAATATACATGTCATGCGGTAGGAACTAGTTGATCTGAAAAAGGCTTCATTTTTTTTTTGGCTTCCCAGTGGATGTGTCGATCGGATAAACATGTTTTCATTCATTAGAATTTATGGTTAATTTGATAGTGGCATCATTTATATTTTTTTGCTCTTGTATCAGGGAGGAATTTTGCTTGGGCCATCTGTTCTGGGTAGAAGCAAGAGCTACTTAGAAGCTATATTTCCTCCCAAGAGTCTCACTGTATTGGATACCTTAGCAAACCTTGGTCTCATTTTCTTTTTATTCCTTGCTGGCCTGGAGATAGATCCCAAAGCCCTGCGGCAAACTGGGAAAACTGCCCTTGCAATTGCCCTTGCTGGTATAGGGCTTCCTTTTGCCTTAGGAATCGGTTCTTCATTTTTACTCAGAGCAACTATATCGAAAGGTGTAAATGCTTCGGCTTTTCTTATATTCATGGGTGTTGCTCTTTCTATCACTGCCTTTCCTGTCTTAGCTCGCATTCTAGCAGAGTTGAAGCTTTTAACCACAGATGTTGGAAGAATGGCCATGTCAGCTGCAGCTGTTAATGATGTAGCTGCATGGATTCTACTTGCTCTTGCTGTAGCCCTATCTGGCTCCAACACTTCTCCTGTTGTATCACTTTGGGTCTTCTTGTCTGGTTGTGTTTTTGTCATTTGTTTGGCTCTCATTGTACCACCAATTTTCAAATGGATGGCTCGTCGATGCCATGAAGGCGAACCGGTAGAAGAGATATACATATGTGCTACATTAGCTGTTGTTCTTGCAGCTGGGTTCGTAACCGATGCCATTGGAATTCATGCCATGTTTGGCGCTTTTGTGGTTGGAGTTCTTTTTCCAAAGGAAGGGCCATTTGCCCATGCTCTTGTGGAAAAAGTCGAGGATCTTGTATCTGGTCTGTTCTTGCCATTGTACTTTGTGTCAAGTGGACTGAAGACAAATATTGCAACAATTCAAGGGCTCCAATCCTGGGGTCTTCTGGCTTTGGTGATTTTTACAGCGTGTTTCGGGAAGATCATTGGGACTGTTGTGGTGTCCCTTTGTTGCAAAGTGCCTCTTCGTGGAGCTCTCGCACTCGGGTTCCTTATGAACACAAAAGGGTTGGTGGAACTGATTGTTCTCAACATTGGGAAGGATAGAAAGGTGAATTGAGTTTTCTTTCTTTAGTGGTCATCATTAAGGTCATTGTTCATTATGTTTTTTTTATGAAATAAATGATGCATTTTTCGTGTTTGAACTTTCAGGTTTTGAATGATCAAACATTTGCTATTATGGTTCTAATGGCTCTCTTCACTACATTCATTACCACACCAGTTGTTATGGCGGTATATAAGCCTGCAAGGAGAAAAATGGACTACAAATATAGGACCATTGAAAGAAAAAATTCAGATGCTCAACTAAGAATATTGGCCTGTTTTCACAGTGCAAGAAATATACCATCAATGATCAATCTCTTTGAGGCTTCACGAGGAGTTGCGAAGCGTGAAGGACTGTCCGTGTATGCTCTGCATCTCATGGAGCTGTCGGAGAGATCATCGGCTATACTAATGGTACACAAGGCAAGGAAAAATGGGCTTCCCTTCTGGAGTAAGGGTTGGCGTTCAGATTCTGACCATGTGGTTGTGGCATTCGAGGCTTTCCAACAACTGAGTCAAGTAACTGTCCGATCAATGACTTCAATCTCTTCAATGGCTGACATGCATGAGGATATATGTTCAACTGCTGAGAGCAAGAGAGCTGCAATCATAATCCTTCCATTCCATAAGCACCAGCGAGTAGATGGCTCTTTTGAAACTACTCGGACAGACTTCAGGTGGGTGAACCGAAGGGTCCTTGAACATGCACCTTGTTCTGTTGGAATTCTAGTTGATCGTGGCCTCGGTGGAACCACCCATGTATCTGCAAGCAATGTTTCTTACTTGATAACAGTGCTCTTCTTCGGGGGTCCCGATGATTGCGAAGCACTTGCTTACGGAGCTCGAATGGCCGAACACCCTGGTATCAGTTTAAATATCATTCGCTTTGTAGTGGAACCTGAGTCCATTGGAGAAATTTCTACAATTAATATGCAAGAAAACGCTGGCATCGAAACAAAGTCATCAGCTGAAGAATTTCTATCTCGGTTTAGGAATCTACAAAAGGATGATTCTGTTAGATACGAAGAAAAAGCTGTCCGAAATGTCACTGAAATCATTGCTGCAATCTGTGGGGCAGACCGCTCCAATCTTTTCCTCGTGGGGCGAATGCCTGAAGGTGAACTGGCCTTAGCTTTAAGGAGGAGAAGTGAATGCCCTGAACTAGGAGCTGTTGGTAGTTTGCTGATTGCACCAGATTTCTCAGTGACAGCATCAGTCTTGGTCATTCAACAGTACAATGGCTACACATGTCCGAATTTGGACCCATACATGAAAGAAGAATCACCTGACAAGGATTCAGAATCCAGCTAAAAACATCTTCATGTTTTTCGTGACACATGAAGGTTTAATCACCGAGTCACTTCCCAATGGTATGTTTCGAGTTGTTTTAGACAATAAAGATCTAATTCTAGGTTACCTTTCTTTGAAGATATGTAAGAATTTCGTATATGTATAGGCTGGAGATAGCAACAAGTGGATAATACCATAGCAGGGTACATATTTCCAGGGCAATTCGTGATAAGCTTTCTCATAAACTGGATAAAAATAAAATGAAACCCTGTTTTCAATAAGCTGAAAGCTGATGATACTGCCAAGGAACTCTGTTTTCAGTTGGCACTTTTAAGAGATTTAAATGGCATTCCAATCTGTAACTGTGATCTAGCCATGGTATCTGCATATATGGTTGCTGCAAATTTTGGCAGTAATGAGCAGACTTGGGAGTACCCATTTTGCCATGTTAAAGAACTGAATGTTTGATTTTTGATTTTGATTTTTATTTTTGACTTGAGTTTAATCTAGCAGATACAAAAAATCACCCAAAAAAAAAATATTCATTCTGAATTTAATATTAATTTTTATAATTAACGAATTAAGTCACTTATGCTAGTTTTATTAAATAACGGCAATGCAAAAGTTGGCTTATTTTTCTTAAACAAAATGAATTTTGGAAATTTATGTTTAGTAATGTATGGCATATATTTCATTAGCAGGGTCGGGCTGATACAAAATTTAAGGTATAATTTTTGGGTTCAGGTTTAATTTAAAAAATGAGTTTAAAATTCTATTTAAATCCGGTCTAGATAAAAAATGTTAAACTAGAGTCATGCTTAGTTTGCTTGTATTAAATTTTTATATTATTTTTACATAAAAATATATATTAAAAAATATAATATATTAAATACACTAAAAATATTAAAATAAATATTTTTTAATAAATTTAAAATATATTAACAGGTTTTTATAATTAAATAATATTAATATAGTTGCAACTTAGTAAATAAATGCCTCTAAAATAATAATAAAAATAACAATAAAATAAGAGTTACATAATATCAAAATAAAAACAAAAAAAATAGTAGTAATATAATAACAACATAACAATAAAACAACAATGGAAAAAAAATTTAGACAAATTCGGGTTGAGTCGGGCTGGACTAAGACAAAAAAATTTTACCTGATATCTGACTCGTTTAAAAAATGGACATTATTTTTTGTTTAAACCTATTTTTTTATATATATATTTTTACTTGAATCTTTTTACCTTTTAGACAGACTTTTAAATTTGGACAAATTACTCAACACATAATTAGTTAGAAATTATGCATATCGAATCTACGTTTTCACTAGAATTGCTTCAAAGGAAGTTAGTATAAGTAAGCTAATTTATTAATTAAAAATATCAGTGATATAATTTGACGAAAGTAAAAGTTTATGAGATATATGAAAGTTGATGCTAAATCAAAAGCCTTGGTAGAGGCTAAATTTTTTCTTGTTTTAAAACTAAAACATTTCACCATTCATCATTAATTAGTAAAGGCTAAAATTTTGACTTTTGTGTCCATGTAAGTGCCACTCCTCAATCTTTATTTCTTTAAAGATACGTGGAAATTACTTTTTTTTAAAAAAAATCTAAATTACTTAACTAATATGTATTGTATTATATATGATAAACTGTAATTTATCAGTTTTATTAAATATTTAATAGTTGAGTAACTTAAATGAAAAAAATAAATTATTAAAGTAGTTATTTTTGTTTGCTTTAGGCTACATTCTAGTCACTTATATTTGAAATGTTATGTTTTAGTCTTACGTTATAACATTTTAGTCACTAAACCATTAATTCTCGTTAACGATGTCGAAACCAACTTTATTTTTGGAAAAAACACAAAAATTAGTTGTCGATGAAAATTTGGAGTCACCACCAATCTTTTATTAAGGTGTGATTGGATCACCTAAAAAACGACTTTGGTCTACGAGTTTCAGAAAAACGGATTCGGGAGTCAGTTACGTACGAGGAAGGATTAGCACCCTCATAACGCCCAAAAATTGGTACCAAATTGATTAATTAACGTCTTATAGTCGAGAGTAAAAAATATGCGATCCTTAATCAAATTATTTATTAAGACTTTCTCATTTTGAAAAAAAGAAAAATATCACACCCAATGCGTTAGGACACAACATTTTATTCTTTTCAAGATGAGTTAGTCCAAAAAAATCTCGTGTAATAAAATGTAAGAAAATATCTAATTGTTTAAAATTTATGAAGAAATCGCAGCCCAATACGTTAGGGCACAATTTCCTAAAATCCCAAACATTCAATATTTCCTTTATTTTTTTTAAAAATCATTATCTCGAGAAATCAACGTGTCACATCCAATACGTTAGGACACAACATATTGAATTCCCGATGACAAGTTTTATTTTGTTTGATTAAAGAGCAATTCTCGATTGTTAGATTTAACGAAGAAAATCGGAACCCAATACTTTAGGGCTCAATATTCTCGAAAATCCTAAATACAAGTATTATCTCTATTTTGAAAATTTTCATTTTTAAATTCGAGTAAAAAGATGATGTAATGTTATAATGTATATATGTATGCTACAATAATAAATACAACAATAATAAATACAACAATGGCATAGAAATAATGTATACAAATGAATAAGTGAAACTAATATACATAAAAAATAAGCAATGACATGCAAAGTATCAAATGAACGAGCAAAAATAATATAAATGAAAACACAAATTAATAAACAAATGAAAGAACTAAATAAAAAAAATAAAGAATAAAAGGTACCTAATATAACATTTTAAAAAAAAAAACAAGCAAGTGGATTTACACATAAAATCTAGAATTATAAAATTTACATATAGCAAAATCTATAATGTATTTATGAAAATAAAGGAAAAAATACATAATTATGCTTATATATATATAATAAAAAGTAGATATTTAATCATTTTAAAAACATAAATATATACGTATAAATATAAAAAAATATTCATATATAGAAAAATATTCATAAAAAAATATATATATACACATATATAGATAAAAAAATAATTATATAAAAAAAATTTATATTATCAATTAATTAAAAAATAAAGAAAATAAAAAGGACTAAATTGAACTATAGACGTGAATCTGGGGCAAATTCGTAAATAATTGAATTCTGGAGGACCAAATCGAACGCGCCAAGAATACAGAGGGGCTGGAAAGGAAATTATCCCTTCTCCTCTAAAACGGCGCCGTTGCAAATTGGACCAAATTGAAATTAAAATAAATAAAAGGGTAAATCTAAAACATAAAAAAAACTTAATTGGAAATATATTAAAAGGCGGAGGGGCTAAAAGCGCAATTTGCCCCTTCGCTAAAAAACACACGGATCCTAGACCGGGTCGGGTCGGTCTCCCCAAAACGACGCCATTTTGGGCGTCTGGGGAGGTCTGGTGAAACGACGTCATTTCACTAGGCTATTTAAGACAAAAAAACATTAAAAATTTTCATTCTCTCCTTTCTTTTTTTAAAAAAATAGAAATCTCTTAAAAAAAAGCTCTCCCCTCCCTAGCTCTCCGGCCAAGGCCCGATCATCAGCCAGTCATCGGTCACCGCGCCGGTCGCCGGTCTCCGGCGCCGGCACCGCCGTCTGCGGTGGCCGGAAAAGGGAAAATTCCCAACTTGGCTTTCTCGACCTCTCTAAGCCCGAATCTGGGTTTAAAATCTTCAAACAGTAAGAGAAAAAACCTAAAAGCCCAGGAAACCTTTCGATTTCCGACCGCCTTTCCTCGGAGATGACTTCCTCGGCCGTTCACGGCGATTTGGGCTCAAAACACAGGTTATTTCTCTCTTTTCTCTTATTTATTTTATTCGTATCTATATAAATGATAAAAAATATAACAGTAAAAAATAAATAAAAACTGCAAGTAACAACCTTTGATCGATTTTTGTTTTCTGTATTGCGAAAGTAATAGCTTTTTTATTTGATTTTCGAACCGGGATCCTTATTACAGTATTTGTGTGGCTCTTTATAGCCGAATGAAAATCCTACAAAGAAGAAACAAAATCTGTTCTTATTTGATTTGCGAATCTTTTTCTTTCCATGTACTGCTATTTCCTTTCCTTTTTCTTTCCCATATTTTAATTTATTTCAGTTTGGGCCATATAAGCCCACTTGTAATTTGGACTGCTTTATTTTCTTCATATAGGCCGGGTAAAATTTAGGTATTACAGCTGCCCCTCTTTGCTCGTTACTGTGTAACGGGAACGGAGCAAAGACTTTAAAAATACCAAATTTTGCCCAGTCATGCTGGATCTTGGTACCCTTCCTCTTTAAGTAACCTCATTCCCTCTTACTACATCTTCAAAGGTATATGAATTTATGCTTCAATCTACTCCACTGCAACTTCAGGGAGATAAGACTTATAGCTTCAGCTTGAGTTAGTCTGCTCCACTGCAACTTCAGGGAGATAAGACTAGATGCGATTTGCTCTCTGCAACTTCATAGAGATAAGATCCAAGATTTTAATTCGTTACACTACAACTTCAGGGAGATAGGATTATCGGCTTTAATCTGTTCCACTGTAACTTCAGGGAGATAAGATTTGCCATCTTCAGTCTGCCTCACTGTAACTTTAAGAGGATAAGACTTGCTTACTTAGTCTGTTCCACTGCAACTTCAGGGAGATAAGACTAGATGCGATCTACTCTCTGCAACTTTATAGAGAGATAAGATCCACGGTTTTATTTCGCTCCACTGCAACTTCAGGGAGATAGGATTATCGGCTTTAATCTGCTCCACTGCAACTTCAGGGAGATAAGATTTACCATCTTCAGTCGGCCTCACTGCAACTTCAGGAGGATAAGACTTGCTTACTTAGTCTGCTCCACTGCAATTTTAGGGAGATAAGACTAGATGCGATCTGCTTTCTGTAACTTTAGAGAGATAAGATCTAAGGTTTTAATCCGCTCCACTGCAACTTCAGGGAGATAGGATTATTGGCTTTAATCTACTCCACTGCAACTTCAGGGAGATAAGATTTGCCATCTTTAGTCTGCCTCATTGCAACTTCAGGAGGATAAGACTTGCTTACTTAGTCTGCTCTACTGTAACTTCAGGGAGATAAGACTAGATGCGATCTACTCTCTGTAACTTCAGAGGGATAAGATCCAAGGTTTTAATCCGCTCCACTGCAACTTCAGGAAGATATGATTATCGGCTTTAATCTGCTCTACTGTAACTTCAGGGAGATAAGATTTTCCATCTTCAGTTTGCCTCACTACAACTTCAGGAGGATAAGACTTGCTTACTTAGTCTGCTCCACTGTAACTTTAGGGAGATAAGACTAGATGCGATCTGCTCTCTGCAACTTCAGAGAGATAAGATCCAAGGTTTTAATCCGCTCCACTGCAACTTCAGGGAGATAGGATTATTGGCCACCGATCTGTTCTCTAGGGAACATGACCTGTAAAAATCCATTCTATGAAATTAATTATGCCTAATGATTAGGATGTTATGAATCCAATGCTCCTAACTAGACATGTATGAATGACATTTGAATGAATGCCGAATGTCATTTTTCGAGAATTATCACTCAAGTTATCATTTCTTAAAGTTTTTTAAGGTTTTATCACTGATGCCTTTTGCTTGGCTGACATCTCCAAAGAAACACTTAATCTAATTGCCCCCCATTGTGAACTTCAAAGCTCAGTCCACTAGGACGCTGAATTTGTACTACCTTCCTTCCACCGTGACCTAAGGGTAGGAAAATTTGACTCTTCTCAATCCTCTCCTATTGTAATTCAAGGATGCAGATCATGAAACTCTTTTACACCATTCCCAGGGTGTCATACCAAATGTTCATGCACCAATTAAGAGTTCTCTTTCCAGAGGGAACTTCTTCCTATTCCTGGGTAATTGAAGCTTTGTCACCAATCAAGACTTCTTACCATCCCTTTCGATAATAAAATCTAAAAGACCAGTCTTAATTTAGACTTCTTCCTTCCAGACTTTTAAACTTTTAAACTTGGTGTGTTCTAGACAATAGTCTTGTTTCAGGTTTAGAAATTCTCATAGTAATATGCAAAACTTCTTTTGTGAAAGTTTATTAGTCTATTTTAATGTGACATGCTTGCACAAAGATAAAAAAAAATACTGAGTAAGAGATGAATTAATTCAGGTCATAACTCGAATAATAGAAAAGGAATTTATTGATAGCAAGTGTCTTGAAAAGAAAAAGTATTCAAGAACAACAAAGAATGAAGTATTTACAAGAACAAACAAACTCGGTACAATTAATATGAAGATTAAGTGCCTTGGATATCGCAGCTTGAACTTTTCCGTGCAAACTAAGAACCGTTTTGAATTTAACATGTGTTTAGGGGATCTACAGTACTTTGTCGATGCCCCACGGCGTTGTATATCCTTTTCCTATTGACTTAGGTGTAGCAGGATCACCACATGCCCCATTCTGACAATGTTTGAGCCGCCCTTTTTGGGTTTTCAACTCAAATCCCATTTGGTCTCAAGGCGCCCTTTTCGGGTTTTCGCTTTGGCCTCTCCATTTTTTTTTTGAAAATCAGAGCGCCTTTCACGGGTTTTCACTTTGATTCCTCCTTTCCTTCAAGTGAAATATTTTAATTAACTGAATCTGAATTCATAGGATTTGGCAATTTTTTACCATCCATTTCACTCAAAATCAAAGCACCTCTAGAAAAAGCCTTTTTTACAACATAAGGTCCTTCCCAGTTTGACATCCATTTCCCTCTGAAATCCTTTTGTAGAGGGAGGATTTTCTTCAACACCAAGTCCCCCTTATGAAATTCTCTAGGACGGACCTTTTTGTTATATGCTCTTATCATTCGTTTCTGGTACATTTGACCGTGACGAATAGCTTTTAGTCTTCTCTCTTCTATCAGGTTCAACTGATCATACCGAGATTGGATCCATTCGGCCTCCTCCAATTTTAATTCAGCTAATACCCTGAGAGAAGGAATTTCGACTTCAATGGGTAGGACTGCTTCCATACCAAAACCAAAGAAAAATGTGTTGCCCCAGTAGAAGTCCTGATAGATGTTCGGTAAGCAAGAAGAGTGAAAGGTAACTTCTCATGCCAATCCTTGTAAGTTTCAACCATTTTCGCCACAATTTTCTGGATATTTTTGTTGGCTGCTTCCACTGCCCCATTCATTTTCGGACAATACAGTGATGAATTATGGTGTCTAATATTGAACTGGTTGTAGACTTCCGCTATTGTGCTGTTATTCAAATTCAGTGCATTGTCAAATATGATTCTTTCAGGCATTCCATATCGACATATGATCTCTTTCTTCAAAAACTTACTGACTGCTGATTTCGTGACATTAGCATATGAGGCTGCTTTTACCCACTTAGTGAAGTAGTCAATAACCAAAAAAATGAAACGATGTCCATTAGAAGCCTTCGGGGATATTGGCCCAATAACGTCCATACCCCACATGAAGAAAAGCCATGGAGAAGTCATAACATGAAGAGGTGAAGGAGGCGCATGCATTTTATCCCCATAAATTTGGCATTTATGGCACTTCTTGGCATAGTTGATGCAATCTCCTTCCATGGAGGTCTAGTAATATCCGAATCTCATGATCTGTCTAGCCATGGTGAATCCATTGGCATGTGTTCTACAAATACCCTCATGGACTTCTTCTAAGATTTCCTTAGCCTCCACAGCATCCACGCATCTCAAAAATATTCGATCCTTTCCCTTTTTATATAGAATCTCTCCATTTAGGACATAGTCAATAGCTAACCTCCTCAATGTCCTCTTATCATTCTCCGTTGCCTGATCAGGATATTCACGATTCTTCATTTATAGCAATATATTTTGGTACCAAAGACGATCATCATTCTCCACTTCTTCAATACTGTAGCAGTGGGCCGAGATCTCATAAATACTAATTTGAATGGGCTTCATGTCCTCTAATCTGTTCAAATTAATCATGGAGGCTAAAGTGGCCAGAGCATCAGCCATCTAATTTTCTTCCCGTGGGAGATAACAGAATGTAATGTTGTCAAATTCTTCGATCAATTCTAGAACCAATCTCCGATAATGGATCAACTTAGGGTCTCTTGTCTCCCATTCTTCTCTTAGTTGGTATATTATCAATGCTGAGTCTTCGTATACTTCTAGTGTTTTAACTTTTCGCTCTATGGCTGCCCAGATACCTATGATGCAAGCTTCATATTCAGCAATGTTATTAGTGCAATCAAAGTCCAATTTACTGATGAAAGGATTATAATCTCCATTTGGAGATACCAAGACTGCCCCAATCCTATTTCCTAATGCATTCGATGCTCCGTCAAAGTTTAATCTCAAAAAATGATTTTCTTGGGGATTCTCTTCAGCATTTGCCACATACATCAAATCTTCATTCGGGAAATCAAAGTCCAGAGGCTCATAATCTTCTAAAGCTCTACTAGCCAAGAAATCTGCTATCACACTCCTTTTGATAGCCTTCTGACTTACATATATTATATCAAACTCGGAGAGCAAGATTTGCCATCTGGCCATTTTTCCAGTAAATGCCGTTGACTCCATCATATACTTTAAAGGGTCTAATTTTGAAATTAGCTAAGTCGTATGATAGAGTAAGTATTGCCTCAATGTCCTTGTCGTCCAAATCAAAGCACAACATAATTTTTTGATAGGCGAATATCTCATTTCACAATAAGTAAATTTCTTACTGAGATAGTATATTGCCTTTTCCTTCTTTCCAGTCGCATCATGTTGACCTAGCACGCATCCCATGGAGTTGTTGAACACCGTTAAATATAAAATCAAGGGTCTATCTGGGCTAGGTGGTGACAGCACTAGAGTATTGGATAATTATTGCTTTATCTTTTCAAAAGCTCCCTAGCATTCTTCATTCCAAACCCCTGGATTATGTTTCTTCAAAAGAAGAAATATGGGGTCACATTTCTCGGTCAACTGTGAAATGAACCGCACAATATAATTTAGTCTTCCTAAGAAACTTTGAACTTCTTTCTGAGTACGTGGTGGTGGTAAATCTCGTATTGCCTTGACTTTGTCTGGGTCAATCTCGATTCCTCTTTCACTGATTATGAAGCCCAATAACTTTCCTGACCTGGTTCCAAAACTGCATTTTTTCGGATTGAGCTTGAGCTGAAACTTCCTTAGTCTTAAGAACAATTTTCTTAGGACCTGTACATGTTCTTCCTCTATTCTGGATTTGGCAATCATATCGTCAACATACACCTCAATTTCTTTGTGCATCATGTCATGAAGCAAGGCTACCATGGCTCTCTGATATGTTGCTCCCGCATTCTTTAATCCGAATGGCATCACTTTATAGTAAAATGTTCCCCACAAGGTAATGAATGTAGTCTTTCTCATATCTTCCGGATGTATCTTTATCTGATTATATCCTGAGAACCCATCCATGAAAGAAAACAGCGAATATCCTGCCGTATTATCCACCAGAGTATCAATATGTGGCAATGGGAAATTGTCTTTTGGGCTTTCTTTGTTCAAATCTCTGTAATCCACGCACATCCATACTTTTCCATCTTTTTTAGGGACTGAAACGATGTTGGCTACCCATTCAGAATATTTGACCTCCTGTAAAAACCCAGCATCAAACTGCTTCTTAACCTCCTCTTTTATTTTAAGCACAATATCAGGCCTCATTCTTCTGAGCTTCTGTTGAACTGGCTTACAATCCTCCCTTATATAGGTAAGTGATGCACTATAATGTCAGTACTCAATCCGGGCATATCCTGGTATGACCATGCGAAGACATCTTTAAATTTTTGGAGTAATTCAATAAGGTCTCGTCTTGTCTTTGCGAAAATCTCAGTTCCAATTTTCACCTCTTTTCCTTCTTCGAAGCTCACAATTTCTATTGATTCTTTGTGAGGTAGGATTTGTTTTTCTTCTTGTTCTACCATCCTCAACAAGTCCAGAGATAAACCACAATCTTCATCATCTTCAAAGTCGTGCGATCCTTTTAAACACATGTTTCGTTCAAAAGGACACTCTGAGTTCGTAGCGGCGTCATTCACGTCGTTAATATACAGGGACCTAATATGATTACAAAAGAATGTATGAATTTATGTACAATTACTTGTGCAATGTGATTATGAAAGAATATATTTACTTGTATGGAAAGAATGAAAGAATATTTGCTCGAAACAATTGCAAAGATGTATTTTATTAAAATAATGATATTTAAACATAAGCCTATTTCACAAAAGAGTTCTTGTTATTTCTAGGCTCAAACAACAAGTTTGTTCTGAATATTACTCTGAGACAGTTCTAAAGACTTCAGGTATTTCTTCCGTAGTCCAATTATTTAGAACACTCCCAAGTTCAAAGGACAAATGTCTAACCAACTCCTCTCTTCATTGGCATGCTCATGAATGGCATTGATGTGCATATTTCCCAACGTCTCTTCCATGCTTTCCTCAACCGGTATCTTTCTCTCAGCATGAATAACTCCTCTAGATACAAAAGTTTTGGATACGGTGGAATTATCATTGGCTCCCATTTGGTTTCCTCTCTATTTAGACGAGCCCTTCTTCTTTCCTGTCTTTTTTCTAACTCCTTCTTTCTCTGTCCTCTGTCTGGCTTGTATCCTAAGCCAAAGTGATCTTGCTTTTCTTTCAGCACTGAAACCTCAGTCCTCCCTTGAAGATATCTCCCCAGCCCTCTTCCGGGTAAAGCTCCTTTTCCTACCAACAACTGCAAACCCATCTCTGTAGTTTTGGATAATTTAGGCACCAAAATTTTACTCCATTCAGGAACAAATGCTGCATTTACAAACTCTAAAGATCGAAATGATAATTCTACTGACTCATCATTAGTCTCCACGTACGACATCTCATTGGATACATCTGCTATTATATCCTCTTCGGCATTTATTGTCACTAGCCAACCTTCTGACACTAATTTCAGCTTCTGATGTAATGATGACGGTACTGCCCCCATCGAATGTATCCATGGTCTTCCTAATAAACAATTGTAGGAAGGTTTGATATCCATCACAATAAAATCTACCTCATAAACTGTTGGGCCAATCAGTAGGGGTATCTCAATTCTTCCTATGACCTTTCTTTCTGTACCGTCAAACGCCCTCACTATATTTTGACATGTTTTCATGTGAGAACTGTCCATGGGAAGCCTGTTAAGTGTGAATAATGGCAACACGTTCATAGCTGATCCATTGTCAATCAACACTCTTGGCAAAATATGCCCCTTGCATCGTGCAGTGATATGCAAAGCCTTAGTAGATCCCACGCCCCCAGGGGGTATTTCATCATCATTGAAGAATATGAAATTATCAACACTGATATTATTGACCAACCGATCTAACTTGCCGACAGAAATATCATTGGCCACATAGGTCTCATTTAGCATCTTCATCAATGCATTTCGATGTACTTCTAAGTTCAAGAGTAAGGCTAGTACAGATATACGAGCCGGTTGTTTATGCAATTGCTCGATGACATTATACTCACTATGCTTCAAAAATTTGAGGAATTCCACAGCTTCTTCCTCATTCACCGGCTTATTGATAGATAGCACAGGCTCAACTATTTTCCATTTTTGTTCCACTATTACGGCCTTTTTCACAGGTTCTGGATTGACACTCACATCCTGGTCCTTTGTAGTTTCCTTTCCAGGGACAGTTGTATTGCACTCGTAGTTTCATGGAACCTTCTTACTATCTTGGTAAGAAAAGACTGCAGGTTTCTTTATTATGATCCTTGGCATTACTGGCGTTCTCGCTTCATCATTCTTTGGTCGCGAGATGATGACCACAGGCTGCGCTACTCTTGGAACCTTCGCGGATTCGGATGTGCAAATACTCTCCTCCTCTTTAACTTCTTCATAAAACTCCATTTCCCTGTTATCCATCAGGCCTTGAACCAAGGCTCTGAATTTTGTACATTCTTGAATTTCATGTCCTTCCTCATGATGGAACTTACAGTAATTTTCCACCCTTTCAAAGCTTCTCTTTGAATCCAAAACAAACAACCCTCTTTCTACCATCTTTTTCTAGATCCATCTCAAAGGAATCTTCACTTCTGCAATATTTTCCTTGATTTTTCTACCTATGTTCCCTCCTATCATATTCACTCTATTTTCATTATGATTAGGTAACGGATTCTCTGTACTGGGCGAATCATCCAATTTAACAAAGCCCATGCTTATGAGTCTTTCTACCAGCTTCTTGAACGTCGTACAATGTTCTATAGAATGCCCCACGATTCCCACGGGATAATCGCATTGTGCGTTTGCATCGTACCACTTGGGGTATGGAGGCTGCAGAGGTTTCAAGTGGTAAGGGGAAACCACGTGTGCATTGAATAGATTCTGATATAGCTACCTATACGATATTGAAATTGGTGTAAATTGAAGCTTCTCCGTATTTTGTCTTGTGTCAAATCCCTGTTTTAATGATCCTTGCTGGTTAACAGCCATTTTTCTCGGTTGATTCACCGTAATCGTTTTTGAATATGAACTTGTGTTGTTGACCTCGTTCTCTTTCTTCTTCGAGGCTGACCTTCTGCTACTTTCTCCAGCATCTATTTTCCCGCTTCTGATAGCATTTTCTATCATCTCACCATTCATAATTATGTCAAAAAAGCTTTTAGAAGCACTTCCTAACATATGTGTAATGAATAGGGACTTCAATGTGTTAACGAAAAGCATCGTCATCTCTCTTTCTAGAAGAGATGGCTGAACTTGGACGGCAACCTCCCTCCATCTCTGTGCATATTGCCTAAAACTTTCACCAGGCTTCTTTTCCATGTTCTGTAGAGTGATTCTATCAGGTACCATGTTAGTTACGTGATTATACTGCTTTATGAATGCCTGTGCTAGATTTCTCCATGAATTAATCTTGGTACGGCTCAATTGATTGTACCACTTGGATGCAGCACCTGTGAGGTTATCTTGGAAGCAATGTATCAACAACTGGTTGTTATTAACATACCCAGTCATCTATCTACAGAACATAGTAATATGGGCTTCGGGGCTACTAGTTCTGTTGTACTTCTCAAACTCTGGCATTTTGAATTTTTGAGGGAGTACTAAACCCGGAACCAAGCTGAATTCTCTTGCGTCAATTCCATTGTAGCTCTCAGTACTTTCCATCGCTTTAAGTTTTTCCTCCAACCATTTATACTTTTCTTCGAGCTGTTTTGGCAATTCATCCTTTATTTTCTCAACTATTTCGTCGAAGTCTAGGATAACGGGATTAGCAAGGTTGTCTCCAGGGTTAGAGCCTGATCTAGCTTGAAAGCTCATTGGTGTTACAGCACCGTCTTGAGACTGTTGAGGCTTGATGGTGACGGAGGATTTGCGCGGATATACCTCCACTTGCTGAGGGGTAAGGCTTAGGGGATAAACAGGTCCCTCGCTGTCTCCTTCTTCAATATTGAGCACAGAACGCTTCCCTTTATCAACTCCTCCAGTCAACAACTGAGTCAACTTAGCCATCATACTCCCCTGAGATTCCATCATTTTATCCATCATTTTTGTTGAATCTTCTCAAGCTGCCCATTCATTTGTTGTTGAAGTTGATCTTGCATTTCCTTCTGGAACTATTCTAGCCTTTGATCCATGTCTTTAGTTTTCGAACGAGTATCGTAGCGGTGTTTGGTAGGTTGATTGTTTTCCAGATTAACTGAGGAGTAATTTAAATTAATTAGAATCTTTTGATGTATTTTTTAATGCATATGAAGCAATGCAATGTATAAAATGAATGCAAAAAAGCGTCAATTTTGATTCAATTCCATTTAAGAAAACTTTACTAGAAATTCAATTCCTTTATATAAAGTGAACTATAAATAAGATTTTGCCCTAGTTCCCAAAACTCTAATCTTTCTAAGTAACAAAGCTAAATCTTGCCCCCGATCCGATTCCAATTCATACTTCACACTCAGCATGTCAGCCTGTACTGCCAAATCCTGTATATGATCAGCTACTTCGCGAATCTGGACCACAGCTTCCTCCATAAGATGATCTCTTCTCCTAACTTGACTCTGAAAGTAGTGGAGCTGCTCATTATTACGACTTTCATTTGCTTTCAAGTACTTGATCTGGATCTCATAATTTTACAGCACCGTTTCTAGCTCTTCGATTCTTTTCTTCATTTCTTCAATCTTGCTCAAGCTTGCTTTCAACTCTTTCGTGAGGTTTCGATTTCGATACTGACGAAGACATCCTTCTAACATGATCACCCTATGCTTTAACTCGCTCTTTTCCTTTTGGCTTTCTGAAAAACTCTTTTCTAAAGCCTCGTTTCGCCTCTGCATCTCTTGGAATTTCTGTTCCCATCTATCGGCTTTGTCCTTTTCTTCTCGAATTTCTACTCGCCACTGTTCTGAAGTTTTTCCCAACCCAGCAGTTCTCATTGACAAACGCAACTTTTTATAATCCGTCTTCAGACTACCCAGCTCCTTCTTAGCCTTGTTTTTCTCCTTCTTTAATTTCTCAATTTCAAGCTTCTAAACGTCTATGTCCAATCTCAAGTTCGTCTTTTCCTCCTCCATTTGCTCTATCTTCTTTTCTAAATCCGCATTTCTTCTCTCAAAATCTTGTCTTATGATTTCCAACTCAGAAGGGATCACTCGCAAATGCTTTTCTATTGACTGGCGACTTTCCTGACTTACTATGGGTATATTTTAGTTGATTCTCCTACCCCACCATTCATTATACTCTGCGGTTGTCATCGGACCCACAGCTAACCCCTTCATTCGGTGAGTCTGTTTCCACGCATTAGACATCTCTTGAATTTTCTTTCTATATCCATCATCTCTGTACGAAAATTCACAATTAGCTATCCCTTGGGTCGCAGGTATAAATTTCCTTGACCTATATTGCCTTAGCACCAATAATGGGGCATATTCAATAGCTCCCCAAACTCCAAGCAGTGGAACCCATTCAAAATTACCACACCTATACAAGATCTCATCTGGTAACAACCAAGGGGCTCTCCACTCAATATCCTCCTCTTGAAGATTCTGAAGAATTACCATCCATTTCTCTTTCGAAATGTTATCTCTCCTGGGCGTAGCTACTATCTCTTTTAGTGGTGAATAATTTTCAGAGAAAACCCGATACGAAACTTTATCCACCTTCTAAAAGTGACTGTGAAACCATGTGAGTAGAAGCTGTGCACATCCAATAAATTTTCCCTCACCCATTTTTCGGCATGCACTCAATGACCTAAAGGTTTCTGCCAAAATTGCCGAAATCGGCGTAACCTTCTTACCAAGCCAGTCGAATAAATCGGTGATTGCTTCATCGACATACCCCAAGGCTTTGGGGAAGACAACCAAACCGTATATGCTTAAAGCAAAGGCATCTAACCTCTTTCTCATGTCTGGGTGTGTTAGAATTGCATCTTTCAATCTTCTCCAAGGAACGCATTTACTATCCCCTTTTTACTTAATCCGTGCAACAACCTACTGCTCACTCATTCCTATTATACTCATCAGCTTCTTTGAAAAGGTTGGCACATTTACCGCTCTCGAGTAGACCCTGTCCACTTGAAACTTTGAACATCAGAGTAAAGTCATATATTCCTCTATCGTAGGCACCAAATCGACCTTTCCAAATGTAAAGCAGCTGTAAGTAGGATTCCAGAACTGGGCGAGGGCTTAAAACAAATGCTTGTCTACCTTTACATCAAGCAAATAAGGTATATCCCCATAATTATTATAAAATAGCTGTCTAACCTCATCACTCCATTGACCCCAGATTTCCTTCAATTCTTGCAAATTATTTTGAGTTACACTGATGTGCGTAAAGTCCCATAATTCCGATACATGCCCGTAAGCCAAACTATCACCCTTTTCTTGCTGTGTTGTTTCAGACCAAGTTCAGACAGCCGCATTATCCTCCAGTTTATCAAGAAACCCTTTTTCCATGATAAGCTTTCTATCTAGCAACTGAATATGAACTAACGCCTTTTGTGATGAAGTGAAATGCCATGTCATGAAATCAAAATAAAACACAAAAAGTCAGTGTCATATAACAACATAAAATATAATCAAGAAATAGTAAAACACCTAATCGGATATCTACTAAGGTTCAGTATAGTTCTACCTAGGTGGATTCCTAAGGTTCATTATATGAAGTTCGGCTTCTAAGGTAAAGGTACCCAAAACAGCAGATTCTTTGATCCTCACCCATTATAAGCTCATATAGATCAAGTTCAGTTCAGGGGAATACATTTCCTTATGGCTGCACGGAGATGAAAATCTCACGAAGACATAGGTACGGATTTATCCCGTAAGCGGTCCACTACCCTACACGGAGGTGAAAACCTCACGAAGGACTAGTTTCTCGCTCCCACTTAAAAGGGTAAAATCATTTGACTCATGTAATGTGTAATGAAAACAACACTTAAATACATGAATGCAAAAAGATGTCATGAATTTTAAAAAAAAACTTTCTCGACCATAAGATAAAAATTAATCAACTTTGCGGCTCGACTCTCTTATTTTTTAAAAAAAGTCCCCAGTGGAGTCGCCAAGCTGTCGAAACCAACTTTATTTTTGGAAAAAAAAACAAAAATTAGTTGTCGATGAAAATTTGGAGTCGGCACCAATCTTTTATTAAGGTGTGATTGGATCACCTAAAAAATGACTTTGGCCTACGAGTTTTAGAAAAACGGATTCGGGAGTCAGTTACGTACGAGGAAGGATTAGCACCCTCGTAACACCCAAAAATTGGTACCAAATTGATTAATTAACGTCTTATAGCCGAGAGTAAAAAATATGTGATCCTTAATCAAATTATTTATTAAGACTTTCTCATTTTGAAAAAAAGAAAAATATCCCACCCAATGCGTTAGGGCACAACATTTTATTCTCTTCAAGATGAGTTAGTGCAAAAAAAACTCGTGTAATAAAATGTAAGAAAATATCTAATTGTTTAAAATTTATGAAGAAATTGCAGCCTAATACGTTAGGGCACAATTTCCTAAAATCCCAAACATTCAATATTTCCTTTATTTTTTTAAAAAATCCTTATCTCGAGAAATCAACGTGTCACATCCAATACGTTAGGACACAACATATTGAATTCCCGATGACAAGTTTTATTTTGTTTGATTAAAGAGCAATTCTCGATTGTTAGATTTAACGAAGAAAATCAGAACCCAATACGTTAGGGCTCAATCTTCTCGAAAATCCTAAATACGAGTATTATCTCTATTTTGAAAAATTCCATTTTTAAATTCGAGTAAAAAGATGATGTAATGTTATAATGTATATATATATGCCACAATAATAAATACAACAATAATAAATATAACAATGGCATAGAAATAATGTATACAAATGAATAAGTGAAACTAATATACATAAAAAATAAGCAATGACATGCAAAGTATCAAATAAACGAGAAAAAATAATATAAATGGAAACACAAATTAATAAACAAATGAAAGAACTAAATAAAAAAAATAAAGAATAAAAGGTACATAATATATACATTGAACCTTTTTTTTTAAAAAAACAAGCAAGTGGATTTAAACATAAAATCTAGAAATATAAAATTTACATATAGAAAAATCTATAATATATTTATGAAAATAAAGGAAAAAATACATAATTATGCTTATATATATATAATAAAAATAAAAAAATAAGTAGATATTTGATCATTTTAAAAACATAAATATATACGTATAAATATAAAAAATATTCATATAAAGAAAAATATTCATAAAAAAATATATATACACATATATAGATAAAAATAATAATTATATAAAAAATTTACATTATAATTTAATTAAAAAATAAAGAAAATAAAAAAGGACTAAATTGAACCATAGACGAGAATCTGGGGCAAATCCACAAATAATTGAACTCCGGAGGACCAAATCGAACGCGCCAATAATACAGAGGGGCTGGAAAGGAAATTATCCCTTCTCCTCTAAAACGGCGCCGTTGTAAATTGGACCAAATTGAAATTAAAATAAATAAAAGGGTAAATCTAAAAAATAAAAAAACTTAATTGGAAATATATTAAAAGGCAGAGGGGCTAAAAGCGCAATTTGCCCCTCAACTAAAAAACACGTAGATCATAGACCAGGTCGGGTCAGTCTCCCCAAAACGACGCCGTTTTGGGCGTTTGGGGAGGCCTGGTGAAACGACGTCGTTTCACTAGGCTATTTAAGACAAAAAAAACATTAAAAATTTTCATTCTCTCCTTTCTTTAAAAAAAACAGAAATCTCTTAAAAAAAAGCTCTCCCCTCCCCAGCTCTCCAGCCAAGGCTCGATCATCGACCGGTCATCGGCCATCGTGCCGGCCGCTGATCTTCAACGTCGGCACCGCCGTCTGCGGTGGCCAAAAAAGGGAAAATTCCCAACTTGGCTTTCTCGACCCCTCTAAGCCCGAATCTGGGTTTAAAATCTTCAAACAGTAAGAGAAAAAGCCTTAAAAGCCCAGGAAACCTTTCAGTTTCCGACTGTCTTTCCTCGGAGATGACTTCCTCGGCCGTTCACGGTGATTTGGGTTCAAAACACAGGTTATTTCTCTCTTTTCTCTTATTTATTTTATTCGTATCTATATAAATGATAAAAAATATAACAGTAAAAAATAAATAAAAACTGCAAGTAATAACCTTTGATCGATTTTTGTTCTTTGTATTGCGAAAGTAATAGCTTTTTTATTTGATTTCCAAATTGGGATCCTTATTACAGTATTTGTGTGGCTCTTTATAGCCGAATGAAAATCCTAAAAAGAAGAAACAAAATCTGTTCTTATTTGATTTGCAAATCTTTTTCTTTCCATGTACTGCTATTCCCTTTTCTTGATGCGCAGGTACGAAGATCGGGGGAGATTCAGAGGGTGAGGCTTGGCTTGTGGCGCGAGTTCCCCCCTAAAACCCTAGGGTTTCCTGAATCTACTTGGGCCACTATTGATTTTGGGCCTATTTTGTTGTAATCGGGTTTGGGTTAATTGGGCCACCGTATTTTGATTTATTTTAGTTTGGGCCATATAAGCTCGCTTGTAATTTGGACTGCTTTATTTTCTTCATGTAGGCCAGGTAAAATTTATGTATTACAAACGATATAATAGTAAACTGACGTGACATGTTAAATCATCATTTCAAATGAAAATTTTAGGTTAAATTATACAATTGGACCCTATATTTTTCATTTTGGGTAATTTAATTTTTCATTTTTGTTCTTTTAACATATTTTTTTTCTTTATTTTCTATTCTCTTCTGCTTCTCTCTATGTTTTCCTCCCTTCTCCATTTCTTTTAATGTAGTTTTTCTATGTTTTCCATTTGTTAAAACACCTTCGGTAGCCTTACTGATGGTGCAGAGGTCAAGTACGTTGTCGAGTCTTCTGAAGGTCGTCCCAAGGTTGTTGAGGTTACTGGCCCCAACAGCAACATTGTTTGTTGCTCTTCTAGATCCGAATACAGCGACAATGGTGGTGGCAGTTATGGCAGTGGATCCAGTGGTTTTGGTGGAGGGGGAATGAGAGGTGGTTATGGTGGAGGTGGCATTGGTGGTAGACGTTATAAGTGTGGTGAAATGGTCCATTTAGCACAGGACTGTGGGTAGGGTGGCGGCGGCGGCGGCAGTGCTTATTACAACTATTGAGGCTTTGGGTATTTTGTTAGGGAGTGTCCCAACAATGGTTGCTAATTTTGATGAGGGGTTTAAATGTGTCATTAACATTTCTCCAATCCATCCTGTAACACCCCTTACCCAAGACCGTTGCCGGAGTCGAGCATGAGGCGTTACTTGACTTAACTTAAAAGTTTGGGGCATAAAATTTTACTTTTGAAATTAATTTCACTATTCACAACAAAGCTGTCCACCTGCATAATAGTTACTAAATTAATTATAAATAGAGCTATGAAACTTGAAATTTAGAACCATAAATTTTCCCTAAAACTAGACTCATATATATTTTTACCATAAAATATTTAGAATTTTTGGTTCAACCAATTAGTACAGTTTATTAATTAAATTCTCCCCTATTTCACTGATCGACTGTCCTGACCTCTCATCACTAAAATTTAATTATCTCATTGTACAGACTTCATATGGTGTTCTCAATTGTTTCTAAAGAAAATAGACTCAATAAGGAATCTATACATATAAATTAAAACTCATAAATATTTTTTTACAATTTTTAATGATTTTCCAAAGTCAGAACAGGGGATTCCAAAAACCACTTTGACCTTGTCTAACTAAAATGAAAATATCTCAGAATACATAATTCCTTTGTATACACTGTTATTTTTCTATGAAAATAGACTCAATAAGATTTAATTCTATATCTAATCCACCCTCTAAATCATTTTCTACTATCCTTGGCGATTTTTCAAAATCACGTCACTATTGCTATCTCAAAACTGATTCACTGCCAATTTTTACTTTTTAATGATTTCTATGCATAATTTATCACCTAGACTTTTATAACAACAAACACCTTCATACTTAGCCATTTTAATAACTATTCATCATAAAATATTTACATATCATCTTTTGGTCATAATTTAAGAATATACAATCGAAATGACTAAGTCCCTATACATGCCATAGCTCGAAACATTTATCGTCTTAAAATACCGAGTTGTGGTGATTGATACTGTGAACGCTCTCCAACGTCTTCAAGATCCCGACTATGCTTGATAATACTATATGAAAGAAAAAGAAATAAAAGAAGTAAGCATAAAGCTTAGTAAGTTTACAAGTAAATAAATAACAACATTTAACACAAATAATGATATGCAAGTATCATGTTCTTAAGTTTCCTCTTTACTTACTCTCATTTACTTGTTTATTTACTTACCTATTTAGATAGCTTAAGATTACAACTTACTCTTCTCTTGCTGAAATATTGGTTCTCATTGATATCATAACATATTCTTAACTCTTATAACTCACTTGAAGTTGCTAATTATACTTTTACTTGAATTTCGATAGAACATAATCTGTTTTCTAGCTCGTTGAGCCACATTGGAATAATAAGGATACTTGGGTCTCATATCTAATAATAACATGCCAAAGCCATGTCCTAGACATGGTCTTACATGGGATGTTTCCTGTACTGCCAATACCATATCCCAGATATGGTATTACATGGGAGTTCTCATATTGGTGCCCATGCCATGTCCCAGACATGGTCTTACGGGAGACCTCTCATCTCGGTGCCAACGCCATGTCCCAGACATGGTCTTACATGGGACCTCTTATCTCGGTGCCAAGGCCATGTCCCAGACATGGTCTTACATGGGACCTCTTATCTCGGTGCCAACGCCATGTCCCAGACATGGTCTTACATGGGACCTCTTTACCCAAATGTCATGACATTTGTATCCGATACATTCCTTATGTTTCAACGGGACTTTTTAACACGGATTCTCTGTCATCTCATACTTGAGTCAACATTAAATAAATTCATGAAATAAATATATAATTGCTGGAAAATAACAACATTAATAATAATTATTAAAATATTGCATTTATTTACCGTGAACTTACCCCGGTACAAAAATGTGATCAAATCTAACACTTTAGTCCTCAATCTTTTTCTTTCCCCGGTCTAGCTCCAGATTTCGTTCTTCTTGATCTATAATAGCAAATTTAGCTTATTTAATACTCACATTCATCAAAACAGTCATTGACTCAATTTTGGAAAATACACAATTTTGCCCCTAAACTTTTGCATATTTACACTTTTACCCCAAAGCTCGGAAATTAAACTTCATCTATTTTTATTATGTTTTATAACATGCTGAACATTTTTCCCTTCTATGACAACATCAAATTCTTACTCTAACACTTATGAACATTAGGTATTTTTACCGATTATGTCGTTTTACTCGTTTTCACTTAAAATCGCTTAGCAAAAGTTGTCTTTTGTCTATCAATGTCAGTGCAATAAATAGATAGAAATGAGATAAATTTTGAGAGTAGTTGTCGGAGAATTAACTTGAAAATAATAAGATAAAATATGATAATGATAAAATGAGGTCCCCAACATTAATATTCAACAGAATACTAAGTGCTTACAAGGTATAAAAGGATAGGTGATTGTCGATGCATTAAATTGCAATGAATATCTTACCAAGCTTAACTTTTATATTTAATCTAAGACTTAAACATGCACATTAACGATACCTTTCGATGATGGAAATGGAACACTATTAAGATCAAGTGGATTAAATTCCTCTAATCCTCAAGCAACTTTCGTTGTCATGCTTGTTAGGTTGAACTGCACTTTCTAGTGTCAGTGACCGCAATAACACTTCCATGCTAAAAACATTCAAACTCAAAGATTAAACAGTAAAAGTAAGATTGAATAAAATAACATTTAACCCAAAAATCATGTGTACTTCCGTACAAACATGAAATAGAAAGTAATCACCAATGTTTAAAAACGAAATATAAAAGAAACAAGTGGAGAATACTATTCCTAGACAATCTTGACTTGAATCTCTCCATTCCCTCTTGTGTCGTACCCAGGGCTCCTCGTCAGGAGCTAATCTGTGCTATTTTCATGCCGGCTCACCCGTAGGAGACTTAAGCCGCCATAGCCGAAAAGCTTCAAAAGATAGGTTGAAGAAGCTAATACCCCCTAAAAAGCCTACTCTTGTTTTCCTTTTTACGTGAATATTAATACTTATCCAAATACTCATACAGCGACATTAGTACCAAAACATGACAAAATTGAGGATAAATAGGCTAGGATCCACTGAGTTATAAAATGCAATTTCCTGAATTGAAAATGTTAAAATATGTGCTAAAGATAACTAAATGGGGACAAATTAACCAATAAGTAGGAAGAAAACATATGTTCTTTCTAGTATTATCATACATTTTAGAAAAAATGAAAAATTGAGTCCGAGATTTATTGGACCATATGAGATTACTAAGAGAGTTGGCCGTATAGCATAAATATTAGTTTTGCCTTCGGAACTTCATAAAATTCATAATGTCTTTCATGTTTTGATGTTGAGACGTTATCGGTCAAACCCATCACATGTAATCGCTTCTTATGAACCAATCAGGGTTTTGCCATGTGAAATAAAAGAACTTCGAAATAAGAAAGTACCGCTAGTTAAAGTCTTATGGAATCGTCACAGGGTAGAAGAAGGTACTTGGGAAACTGAAAACTCAATAGGATCACAATACCCACATCTATTTTCTGGTATGAAATTTTGGGGACGAAATTTCCTAAGGAAGAGAGTTGTAACAGCCTGATTTTCAGTGGTGTTGGAAACAATGGTTTTGAGACCATAATTTTGATGAAATACTGTGTAGATACTATTTAATTAGTATATTTATGAGGTCTATAGAGTCATATTAAATTTTGGTTGAGAAATTTTATTGTTTGGATAGTTTAATAAGTAAAAAAGGATGAATTGTAAAAACTACAAAGACTGAGTAGTTAAATTAAAGGGACTAAATAGACAATTTAACCCATGGAAAATTGGTTAGTGGGATTTGAGGAGTTTATGCGTAATAAAGGAACTAATGGACAATTTAACCCATAGTATATATATTAAATTAAACCTAAATTAAAAAGGAAAATTTCATTATTTTCTTATCTTCCTCACGACAAAACAAAGGAAAAATGCTAGGGTTTTAACTTTGATTTAAATCTTTGATTTGGTAAGTGTATTGATGCTCGTTTTTAGTAATTTTTATGTTTTTGAGTTCGTATCAGTTTGGTCTTAGCTAAATCGAGGACTCATTTCTGAAACTGTTAAATGTTATAAAATTTTCCATTGATGAATGAGGCTATTTCTTAAAGGTTATGATGAAATATGGAGCTTTTTTGATAGATTAGACTATTTTGAAAAGTGATTTTTGATGATTTTGATGTTTAGGGACTAAATTGATTAAATGATAAATTGTTTGTACTTGAGGTGAAATTATTGCCAATATTGGTATGAAGTTATAGAATATTTGAGTATCATTGGTGTTTAGGAAAAATGAGTAAATTGCATGATTAGGGCCTAAGGACTGAATTGAATAAAATAGAAAGTTAAGGGGCAAATAGGTAATTTGCCAAAAATGACTTAGTTGCTTGAAAGGATCAAATTGTGTTGTTATTCTAATTGATGGAATGAAATTATTATTTTTAGATTAAGAATGTGCTGATAATCATTGAAAAAGGAAAACTGCATAATAGTCCCTATACTCTAGAATTTCTTGCAAATCAGTTTGGTAAGTTTGTATGTTTATCTATATCCCTAAAATGCTAAAGTACCTTTTAATATGCTCTTAATGAATGATGTATCATATACTGAAAGCACGCTATATCGAACCAAATCTTACCGTTATACTGAATGAAGCTCAATCGAGGAAATCGTACCGTTATACTGAAAGAAGCTCAATCGAGAAAATCTTACTATTATACTGTATGAAGCTCAACCGAGCAAATGTTACTGTTATACTGAAGGACTTTCAATCGAGCAAATCCTACTGTTATACTGAGTGTAACTTGACTAAAGAGAAATCTATGGATATACCGAAGAAAACTTAGTTGAGTAATGTTCACTGAGTATACTGAATCACAGTATTAGTTGTTATTTATTGTTATAATCTGCATACAATGAATCCTCTATGTTTGACTCGAAAGGTTTATTAAATTTTGAACGAACTTACTAAGCTTCATTAAAGCTTATCCATATTTAGTTTATTTTGTAGATTACGTTTTGAAGGCTTGAAGATCGGATCAACGCTAGAAATCACACTATTCAGGAATCTCGGTAGACTTAATTTCTCAGTTTTGGTTTATGGCGTGTACTAGGACTCTATGTATTGTTATGTCAAATGCCTAGCTTTTGAGTAATATGTTGTGATATGTTGTGCACTTGAACAACTTGTGATCTCCTACTTGTTACTTAAATGTGTTTAAAAGGTCATGGTATGAAATGATATGCTATGAGTTAAAATTAAGCTTGTAATGAAATGGGTGTTTGTTTATAGAGATAAAATGTGTTTGTGGTTACAAAGTTGGGAATGAATTGTGGTAAAACACATTGATGTGCCAAGGTTGGTAAATGTATGATACATAGAATGAATATATGATCATGTTTGAGTGTGTTTGAAGTTGAATTTCACCTTCCAAATGTGTACTTGAAAGTGTGTAGGAACCTATGCAATAAGGGAGTTAAATTGGGTAAGAAATGGATCATTTTGGGTTCACACGGCCAGATACACGGGTGTAACAGCCCACTTTAGTGATATCAGAATAGTAGTTTTGGGACCACAATTTTATGAGTAAATTATTATTATTCTATTTATTTAGTGTCTACAAGATTTTATCAAGGTCGTATCAAAAATTCGTTAAAAATTTTTAATGTTTAATTGGTTAATTAAGTAAAAAGGACTAAATCATAAAAAGTAAAAAAAGTCGAGTTTTAATAGTTAAGAGAGTCAAATAGCCTTATAAATGAATGTTAATGGACTTGAAAGGTAATTATACCATATAAGTTGATAGTGGATGTGCATGGATTGGTATTATTGAAATTTTGATAATTTTTAAAGGTAAATTAGTAAATAAAACTAAAAATAACATGAGAAATAATGTTCATCTTCTTCATTTGATATCATCTCCATCGAAAATCACCATAGAAAGGGCTAGGGTATTAGGCCAAGTTCATTTTCATTGCATGTAAGTGTATTCAAGTCCATTTTTAATGATTTTTATGTTTTTGAGATCATTTTAACTAGGTCGAAGTTGGTAGTTTTTGTGTCTCTTAGGGTAGTGGCATATATATGTGGCTAAATAGGTTTTTTTGGTGCAATTTGATACTTTATTAAACTATGTCAATAAGTATTTTATAATGATTGTAAATTGGTTTCTTTTTGGTATAATTATAATGTATGAAAGTGAATACTTGTGGTATGTTTTAGTATATGATTGAACTAGGTTACTATGCAAGAAATGGATCAATATTAAGATGTTTTAGTTGTTGATGTTTTGATTGCTTTTGAGGTGCCTTTGAATGACATATTGGTTAATTAAATTAGGACCTTTGGAATGGAAAATATATGTATGTTTAGGTATGGTATGATGCCTTGTTAGTGTGCACAAGTTATTTCAAATGGTCATGCATGGAATGGTGTTGGGAATAGCTTATTTTAGGTGAATTTTAGGTCCACACAGGAATATACACAAGTCAGTGAATTACACGGCCTAACACATGGTGTGGCATGCGAGCGTATGACACGATCGTGTGACCCTACTTAGAGAGTTACACGGGTATGGACACAAACTGGGACACGACCATTTGTCCCTAGTTCGAATGTTACACGGCCTGAGACAAGGGCGTGTGTCTCAGCCGTGTGAGGCACACTACCTAGCCACACGGTTGTGTGACCCCTATATTAAAATTTTTGTAAATATTTCTTAGACTTTCCAAATGTCTTCAATTTAGTCCCGAATCATTTCTAAGGTATTTCTAGGGCTTCGAGGGCTTAATTTAGGGACGGAATGAGTATGTATGATTGATATATAATATGTTTATGCTAGTGAATGAAATAATGTTTAAATGTTTTCAATTGTACGGTAATGCTTTGTAACCCTAATCTGGTGATGGATACGGGTTAGGGGTGTTACAATGAGGCTTGTAACTCGACTTTGTGAGGCACACGTCCTTGCAACACGGCCATTTGAGGCACAAGGCCTTGCGACACAGCTCTGTGTCATCTAAGAGTCCTTTGTATGCAAGTCAGTGAGTTACACGACCTATCACACAGACTGGCACACGGACGTGTGACACGACCATGTGACCCTACTCAAAGAGTTACACGGGCGAGGACATGGGCTGGGTCACGACTGTGTGTCCCTTGTTCGAAAGTTACACGATCTGAAAGGTTCCACGCGACCGTGTGTCCCCTGTTTTCCACTTTTTCTTGAATTTTTGATTTTTTTCAAATTAGTCCCAAATTGCTCCCAAGCTATTTCTAGGGCCTCGAGGGCGCTCGGGTTACGGATGAAACGTATGAGAATGAATGGTTTATGATTTTTTTTGAATTTATTGAATTTAATGATGTTTAAAGGTTTTCAGTTGATCGGTAATACTCTGTAACCCTAATCTGGCGACGGATACGGGTTAGGGGTGTTACACATGATGCCATGGAGGTTTTCATCCATGGTTTTACTTATCATAGGTAGCTACCATAACGTCTTTCATCTATGGTCTTACATCGCCAACCTTATATCATTTACCTTGCTTCCATGGCGTCTTTCATCCATGGTCTTACACTATTACCGTTTTAAAATGTACTATGCAACAATGACATCTTTCATCCATGTTCTTATGCTGGATACCACATATCAAACTTCCATGGCATTTTTCATCCACGGTCTTATGCCATATATCATCGTCATGGTGTCGCTCTTGAGAATCAGTTTATACCGCCATCGCGATAAATACCTTTACATGATTTCATTTTTACAATGTACCTCCTTTACACCATCCAACACCGCAGTGTTCCCTCTGTAACGTCTGAAGCATCGCCCGGGGTAGTAACTAATGGGTTCTCTCCCCATTCCCATCCTAAACTTCATCTAACCCTTAAGGTTTCCCACAAACATGCAATGCATGCTCATATCATCATCATTCATGCTTATGCAACCATGGTATGCTTAAAAAATGTAAACCATAACAGTGGGTTCGGAGTTTGGAACTCACTTTAAACTTTATCGTCTATATAGATTGTTCATTCTCTCGAATACTAGAACTTCCATTCTCTAGAGAACAACTTGCAATAAAAAACCCACTAGTTAAAATTACGCTACATCTTAAAAACTTAAGCTTTCATAGCATGCAGAACCCTTAAAATGGTTCTGATGTCCATAAATTTGTAACACCCCGAACCCGATACCGTCGCCGGAGTCGAACACGAGGTGTTAACAGACTTCAAACCACTTATTCGACATTTCCCAGACAAGCTTCCAATCTGCGTACTAGTTGCTTTAAAAATCATATCTTGAGCTTCACAACTCGAAAATCAGTTTTGTGATTTTTCCCTGAAACTAGACTCATATGCCAATCTACATATTTTTTTCTAGAATTTTTGGTTGGGCCAATTAGTACAGTTTATTAGTCAAAGTCTCCCATGTTACAGGGATCGACTACACTGACCTTTGCGCATTACGACCTGGATATATCCCTGCACAGAGCTTCAATACTGATGCCGTTTGTTTCTATAGAAACTAGACTCAGAGAGGAATCTATCCATATATGGTATGACTCCTAATTGTCTCTGGTTAATTTATAATGAATTTCCAAAGTCGGAACAGGGAATCCAGAAACCGTTCTGGCCCTGTCTCACGAGAACCTGAATATCTCTTAACATACTGTCCATATGATCTTTTCGTTGATTCTATATGAAAATAGACTCATCGAGCTTCGAATACATAATTTATTCATCAATTTATTCCACTCCTACTATTTTTAGTGATTTTTCAATCTCACGTCACGGCTGCTGCCAGCATCTGTTACGAAAGCAACTATGCCCATTTCGTGATTTCTCCTTGATCTAACTAGTAATTCGTCATACATATCACAAATTATGATCATGACTAGCCATGCCAAAGGCTAATCATTGTCAAACATCCCCCTACTACACTATTGCCATATCATGAATTTTAACACCAAAATAATCAACCATGACATATGGCATAAAAAGGTCGAATTATCAAGATTTACGACCTAACGTTATGAAACCAAACCCAACCGAACATTTATGCCATTTTCGCATGGCTAAAAGTTTACATACCAAAGTTCAAACACAACATAATAGCCTATACATGCCGAAATGTTCTCCTAAGCCGACTAAGAAGAAAGTACCAAAACTTGCTAGCCGGTGTGATGACTTCGATGACGGCCCGATCACACAAAAAGAGACGAGTCCAAGAAACCTAGAATAGGTGACAAGGAAACACCGAGTGAGTATATAACTCAGTAAGTCATAAGCAATGCACTACCATCCATTAATAACATTATCACAATAGGAAACAAAATGGAACGAGGCTAGTTACTCCATCCATACCGAACCATGCCATAGTTCCTCAGACCCATCGGTTCAATCTCATACCAAATCATGCATTCACATTCCATATACTCATCAATAGGATATTTGAGGCATTTTCATACATCATTTTATTTTCGTTACAATCATACAACTAAACGGCCTTTCACCTATTCCACGATAAATCTTATGTACGTGACTTCAAGTATATTTGTCACATAGGTTCAAACTTACCAAGCTCAACTCCAAATATAGTCATAGCACCTATTAGCCATGAACTCAAGGTACTTACCCGATCCGCTGTCCGTGATCGACTCAATAATGTCGCACACTTAGTGTCCATAATGATTCAAAAGTATATATTAAGTCCGCACACTCAGTGCTATATAATCAACTCGCACACTTAGTGCTATATAATCAAACTCGCACACTTAGTGCTACATAATCAAACTCGCACACTTAGTGCTACATAATCAAACTCGCACACTTAGTGCTACATAATCAAACTCGCACACTTAGTGCTACATAATCAAACTCGCACACTTAGTGCTACATAGTCAAACTCGCACACTTAGTGCTGTACAATTTAAACCCGCACACTTAGCGCCAATCTCATGATCATAAATGTTTATACCTGCACTCTTAGTGCCGAGGTCAACAACTCAATACATCTCACCTCTTTTCTCTTCATTCAACACTTTCATCACCACATACATACATGTATATAAATTTATCATTCCATTCAGCATGATTACATAGACATTATGTCTATTTAGATCAATACAAAATATATGCTTGATGACTTACTTTGTGTTGGGTAAAACGGTTCCAACTCGGTTACTCGATGATCTTTTCTTTGCCCTTGCTTGCCTCTCCACCTTTAGCTTCTTGAGCTAAATCGATAAATTAACTAGTTTAACCATCTTGTTAAACATTCATACTTCAATTACACATGCATATGTATGTTTGTATATTCGGCAATGACAATGGTAATTTAGCAAACCTTAATTTAACTTATAATTGTTCATAACACATTTAAAGCATCCACTCCATTCCATCATTTTAAAGCACATACATTACTCAATATTATCCAAGTTCACATTCGGCATTTTCACAAATACACATGCCGATTTCATTCACTCATCTCTAATGTTAATTAAGAAATGCCGAATGTCGCCAACTAAATGGCATACACACACACCCACATGCATAAAAGTCATCCACACCTCCTATAGCTCATTCGGCATTCACCTTTGCTAGTTTTTCCCATTTTTTGTCGGTTATATATACATAGTCCTAAGGTAATATCACGAATGGGCTTACATATATATGTATATATATATATAGCCGAATATGCAAAGCTTAAACTCAACATCACATAAGCTCCTAAGTGATGGCCGAATATGTATATCTATATATATTCATCAACTATACTATTACCTTTAATTTATCTAATCACACAATTTCATCTAAGTTTAGCATGAAACACAATCATCACCCTTATTAATCTTTTATAGCCAAAAACCATACTTACCCCCAAAATCGAAATTTCAACATGGTTTACAAAAATCACTTGATAACTCACTCAATATTAACTAAAATTTCAAAAGCTAGTACAACTTCCTTACCTTAATAGTGACTTAAGATGACCGATTGCTCATGTTACCAACAAGATTCAAGATTTGAACATGGGCTAACTAAGGGACTTAGTAACTAGCTTAATACATTCAACAATTTCCAAAAGCTACCATGCATTACATACCTTATTCAAGACTAGAAGGAGTGCCGAATGTTTTACTTCCCCTTCCCCCTTCTTCTTAGCATTTTCGGCCAAGGATGATAAAAGATGAACAATTTTTTTTTCTTCTTTAGATTCGGCTAGCAAGAACATGAATGATGATCCCTTTTTTTTTCCCTTTCATCATTCTTTTTTTTCCTTTTCTTTATTACTAACTTTTTATTTGTTATTCATCCCATGATGCACCAACAAAACATGTCTATGACATGTTTTGCCCATCACACCTTGTCCACCTTATTTGTCATGGCCGGCCACTATAAAAAGGGGGGAAATTGACATGCAAGTCCTCCCCTTTTTCCACATGCACTAATAGTCCTTACGCATTGACCTATCACATTTAAAATTTCTCGCATAAGTCCTATTGACTAAATTCACATGCAATCGACTAAATCGAAGCTTGAAATTTTCACACATTCATAATTACATATTCTAGACAATAATTATCACATTCAAACATTTCGGTGACTCGGTTTAGCGGTCCCGAAACCACTTCCCGACTAGGGTCAATTTTAGGCTGTTACAACTCTCCCCCACTTAAGAAATTTTCGTCCCCGAAAATCTTACCGGTAAATAGGTTTGGGTATCGTTCTTTATTGAGCTCTCGGTTTCCCAAGTAGCTTCCTTGATCCCGTGTTTGAGCCATAACACCTTTACTAACGGAACCCTTTTGTTTCGCAACTCCTTCACTTCACGAGCTAGGATACGCATCGGCTCTTCTTCATAACTCATATCGGCTTGAATTTCAACCTCTGATGGGCTAATTATATGCGATGGATCAGATCGATAGCGTCGAAGCATCGAAACATGCAAGACGTCGTGAATCTTTCAAGCTCAGGGGGTAAAATCAATCTATACGCAACCGGACCAACTCGTTCGGAGATCTCGTACGGCCCAATGAATCTCGGGCTCAACTTGCCCTTACGGCCAAACTGAGTACCTTTTCCCAAGGCGAAACTTTAAGGAACACTTTATCTCCCACCTGATATTCAATGTCCTTTCGTTTCAAGTCCGCATACGATTTCTGACGATCTGTGGCTGCCTTCAGACTTTCACGGATTACCTTTACTTTCTGTTCGCATCTTTAATCAAATCAACTCCCAAAATTTTACTTTCACCTAGCTCGGTCCAAAACAATGGTGTACGGCATTTACGACCGTACAAAGCCTCGTAAGGTGCCATCTTAATACTTGATTGAAAACTATTGTTGTAAGCGAATTCAATCAAAGGTACATACCGTTCCATGAACCACTAAACTCAAGGATGCAGCATCTCAGCATATCCTCGAGTATCTGAATTATCCGCTGGATTGACCATCGGTTGGATGAAA